>NC_080188.1:150031935-150656935 GCF_030028045.1 Hippopotamus amphibius kiboko
CGAGCGTCTGGGGGAAAGAGCACTAGTTGTTTGCAGCTCTAAATGTATGACAAGACAGCTCAGATGCAGTATTACTGGCACACATTCCTTATTGTAGTCAGTATCTGAAGCCCCATTTTGATCAACAACTCCCCAGGCACACATTAGTGCTGAACCCAACCAGTTTTTTCCATCTTATTAAAACTGTAAGGGAAAATTCATTTTTCAAGATTTTTATTGCAAAAAGATAATGAGATTCCTTTACAGTGTACCAGTATGAGACTAAATACTTTCAAATAATTTCAATAAGCACTAAAGCAGTTAGATTAGGGAAGAAAACTTGTCAACATTAATAAAGTTATTAAAAATGTTGCCTCCCAAGTACCAAGGAATAGCAGCAATAATAATAGAGGAACAAGTCTTACCTGTGGAGATAAGTTGGTGTTTACAGTTGCTGCTTCAGTAACACCTTATTTGTAACTTTTCTTCTCTCCCATTTTGTGTAGAAAGGACATGGGGTTAGATGGGGACTTTAGTTTTGGAAGAATGAATTTGTTAATTCAATTTTTTAAAAAAAGATCAATTGAATGATTTGTTTAAAATTGGCAGAAGTAATCTAATAGTATCTGTAATTAGAATCCAGACCCACATATTTTACAACAGCTATTGTTTCTGCTTGTAATCCCCTTTTCTATCTTGACTGCTTGGAAAACCCTTCATGCTTCAAAACCCAGTTCAGATGTAACTTCCTCTGGGAGGCCTACACTGACTGCCATATGTAGAGGAGTGTTTCTTATTGGGGAATATTATTTCTTATTCCAGTAAGAATTAGCTCTCATAAATGTTGCAACACTTCTTAGGGACTATTTACCCTTTGGTAAATGAGATGAAACTCCTCACAGAATTAAAGCTACATGGGAGAAATGTCCAACTATATTGTAATCTGTGGCTATATCTTCCTGTTGAATTGACTTTTTAATCATTATTTGATGACCCTCTTTGTTTCTAGAGACAGTTGTTGACTTAAGTATAGCCATTCTGATTTCTTTTGGTTACCATTTGTATGGCATATTTTTTGGGGACAGGATACTCTTGATGGGTGACAGAGAGGCTCAGTGAATAGAACTCTGTGCCCTCCACCCAAAGTGCCACTGCACCTTTATATTTTCTTTTCTTTTGACTTTGTTTAAAATTTCATTAGGGAAAAAATTACTTGCAGGAAAAAAAATTTACTTATAAAATTAGAATATTATCTGTGTATTTCCATCCCCATTCCTGACACACGGACAAACATTTTCTTTCTGGCTGATTTTTAACCAAAACTCTAAGCTGAATTCTGCCATGTTCACAGAGGTCTTCTCTAGATTGATCACTCAGGATATAATCATTTATGTTTTCACTTACTAAATTTTACTTCTTACTATGCTTTAAATTTTATCCCCCCAAAAGTCGTTACCCAGTGCCTATGAATGACATTATTTAGAAATAGGATCTTTGCAGATCATCAAGTTAAAATGACCCTTCTAATAACTGTGTCCCTATAAAGGGGAAATTTGGACAAAGAGACAGGACATACTCACAGAGAGAACACTACGTGAAGATGAAGGCAGAGATCAAAGTGATATCTACAAGCCAATGGATGCCAAAGATTGCCAGCACACCATCAGGAGTTAGGTAAAAGGCATGGGACAGATCTTTTCTTCACAGTTCTCGGAAGGAAACAATCCTGCCAACACTGATCTGTTCTCAGACTTTTAGCCTCCTAACCTGTGAGACAATATATTTCCAATGTGTAAGCAACCCGGTTGGTGGTGCTTTGTTACCACAGCCTTAGAAAACTATAGAAGTCCACATTTCAACTCTGAGATTAGTCCCAGGCCACTGAGATTGGAATTTTCAGTGTTCCTAGACCTTGTCAGTTGCATACTGACAGCTCATCTCCGGGATTATTTTTTATCAACACATAGTCTCATTCACAAGGGGTGTTTTTCATTAGCTTCACTCTAAGTTGGCAGCCTTATTTCCAAATCCTTGGAGGCATGGGGCACACCTCAAAAATCATTCCTTATACCAACAAAACATCATATGCCAGGCTTTTTGGTTTTGGGTTTTTTTTTTTGTTTGTTTTTGTTTTTTTGTCTTTAAAATTCAAAGCTGAGAGAACCAATGAGAAAACCAAGTGAAAAGCCCTCAGGACTTCTTAGAAAAAAAAAAAAAAAAAGAGTTGGGTCAAAATAGGTTCATACTGTAAATAAGGTCATCTTAGCTTATTCTTTTCAGAAGTGGATACTATCATTATCATTCTTATTGTTGTTAAACATCACAGGAATAGGAGAATCAGAAACTTAACTATCTAATATCCCTGATCTCAAATTGGGGAATGAGTTGGGAAAACAGCAAGCAGTTCAAATAAGTTGGTTCAAATAAGCAAGATTAATATTAATGTTTCTAATTATTAATTTCCATGCAAAAGTGGTGAAGACAATAAATGCTGGCATCCTGAGCCGGAGGCTTATCTGCATTGTATTCTAAGACTCTTGGCAGTTTTGCAAGTCATTAAAAACAACAGATAGTTACCTCACAAAGAATTTTTAGCCCTCTCATGCTGGGACTCAAAGACTATCACTTGCACAATATTAAACCTAAGTCTCAAAGCACTCCAATCAGTTCACACACACACAAAAAAACCAGTAGCCTCTTCTAGGTCCCTTCTCAAAGAAACAAATATCTCCACATTGGACTTCTTCCAAAATTTTCTGTCTTAATGATTGACACCTCATTAATGGAATTGTTCAGAATCCTAGGAATCATACTTGATATCTCCCTCATTCATACTGTCTTACACTCAAGCCATTACAAACCGCTGTCATTTTAAATTCCTAAATAATTATCAAATCCATACTCTTCTGACTGCCACCATCATGCCCGAAACAAGCTATCACAATCTCTCACTTACAGGATTGTAATAATATCCTTACTAGTCTCCCTTTGTTGCAGAAAAAAAACTGATCCCACAAGAAACCGCACAACGCTTGGAGAGTTGGAGAACTCAGGTTTATTGAGCCGGCGGACCCAGACGAGCTAACGCTCCAAAATTCTGGGGACCCGTTTCAGGGGAGTCTTCTCCTTATATAGGTTAAAACATACAGCTATAATTGGTACAAACTGATTGGCTACAAATTACTATAGGTCACGGGCAGTTACAGAGCTTGGGAGTTGCCATGGGTTACACACAAAATAGGGGGTCCTAACAGGTACTTGTAGGAGCTGGACATTCCATTCCTATCAGGACTAAGGTCCCAATTTGCATTCTCATATTGGTTGCAGGTTGAAGTTAATGGTCACTTAACAAGTCTATGTGCAAAGGGTCTCAAACAAAGGCTTGGGTTGGGTGCCTGAGAGCCAGACATTCTTCCCTTATCTGATCACTCTTAGTAATTCATTTTACTGTTTAACTGAGAGTGGCGAGCAGGCCTTTGCAAGATAGAGGAGAGTAAGCAATTACAAGTATGGAAGTTTCAATTTCCTCATCACCTTCATCCCTTTTTGCTGTACTCTGGCCCAAGCCCTCCAACACACCACTGCCTGAATGAATCTGATGACATCTTCTCTGCCTCCAGACCCCAATTCCACTTAGATACTTCAGTTTCTTCTATTGATATAGTCAATAAATCTTTATTGAGCTCGTACACTGTCGGGAACGGCAGTGAACAAAGGAAAACACACAGTCCTTGCCCTCACAGGGCTTAGCCTGGAAGGGGAGTGTGGCGGTGGAGGAGGAAAGCCATTAATCAAAGAACTATATAATTTTTTATAAAGGTAAAATTACAACAGTGACGCATGCTGAGAGGTGCACGCGCTATTGAAAACTTATATTGGAGAAATTGATCCTATCAGGGAAGGCTTGCTACAGGAAATGATTGAAAGATGAGAATTAACCCAGGAGAAGGTGTAGAAGGTGTGTGACCCTCCTAGCCAGACTGAGCACTGTATAAAAGACCCTTTGCCTGAGGGAGCAAGATTTGTTGGAGAAAAAATGTTAGTGAGTCTGGTGCAGAGAGGAAGAAGAAGTATAAAGCCAAGCATTTGGTCATGTGAAGACCTTTTATGTCTACCCCAAGAGCAATGGGAAGACAGTGAAAAGTTTAATGAATGAGTGCACATTGCTGCATATTGAATAACAGGAATTTGATCAGATCTGAATGTTTAAAAGATCTTTCTGGCTGTAGGGTAGCAAGTAGACTTGAAGAGCAAGAGAGGATGTGAAAGTCATGTGGATCATGCTGGCGGGGAGGGAAGAGGACAGATTTAGTGGGTAAAATTCATGGGCCGCCCCACTGTTGTTATGAGAAAGCACGTAGGATGGGCATCTGTTCTGTCTTATGACATCTTGTAAACGTTCCCTGGAAATAAATTTATGCTGAGACCCAAGACATAATTAAGGACATGTTTTTCAAAAGGAGGTTAAGAGTAGTGTAAGAAGACAGAAGGTAAAAAGTCTCAGGAATGAGTCTGTGAACATCTAGAGAACAGCAGAGACCATGTCTTTTAGCTCCGTATCCTCTAAGCCAGCAACTAGCCTAGTGTCTGGCACATTCTAATCAATAAATTGTGGTTGAACAAACATGAGTGAACTTATGAACTGGCATTTAAAACCAGTCTGTCTGATATCAAGATTCAAGATCTTTCCTTTCCGCCATGCTACTTCAGGCAGTATTTATATAATCTTTCTGTCTCTATATTATAGATTAGGAAACTGAAATTCATAGAATTTCAGATCTAAGCAGAAGAAAAGAATGAGTTCATGGCAGATTAAAAAGAACGTAATTTGGGAAGGATAGGCTTTCATCATACCTGTAGATTTATAAAGTAAGTTAGTATAAGCCAACAATTTTTTTTCCAGAAGAATTAAGTTTTGGCTCTTAGTTTTTGTACTAGAGGCTGATTTTAATTTTTGGATCAAGAGGAGGTTGGAGCACTGTTATTAGTAGGTTTTTTGTTTTTTGGTCCAGTATGCTTATAAATCTTCCCAAATGATGGCAACTAGATGTATATTAGTCAGGATAGGCAAGATTACAGTGTAGTGACAAAATAAATTCCAAATTTTAGTTTCTTAACAGAGCAAAAAATTATTTATTGTTTGTGTCTCAAGGACCCAGGCTGATGGATGCATTGAAACCTCAACAGATGGAGGAAATAAAAAGCAAGGAAACAAAAGAGGCTGGAGACTTTATATGCATTAATATATGGTGAGTCAAAAATTATGTGCACTTTGGCTGTAGAATTTATTTTAATTAACTTTTAGAAAAGACAAATACATCAATTTTTGACATAATCTCCTTGCTTTTCAATACACTTTGTCCACCTGTCAACAAGCTTTCATATTCCCTCATTAAAAAATGTTTTAGGCTGAGCTGTGAGCCACGAATTTACCACTGTCTTCACTTCTTCATCAGAAGTGAATCTTTGTCCTCATAGGGCTGCTTTCAGGGGACCAAACAGGTGAAAGTCCAATGGTGCAAGATCAGAAGTATAAGGAGGATGCTTTAACACTTCAAAATGGAGTTTTTGCAGACCGTTGACAGTGTGGGCAGAAGTGTGCAGATGGTACACCCTCAGACCACAAAAAACGAGTCACTGCACGCTGCTCTTCTTTTGCACAAATCACAAGTTGAGGCATCCATTTTTGCTCGCACCACAGTAACAAATGAACTGATGTAACATGTTCATACCTGCACAGCAGTGATTGAGGAGACAGTAGCCTTGAATGGAAAGCGCTGATAAGACAGTGCAGCCAACAGAAGTTTTAATAATAACCAGAGTGCAGATAATTTTTGACTCACCCTTGTATGTAACTGATATATGCAGGCAGGGCCTTTGATACACAACACTTCTGCCCATATCTCACTGCCCAGCTCTGTCCAACTTTGCCATATCTGGAAAGTGTAGTCTCCCATATACCCAGGAAGGAAATAAAAATTGGTTATTTTATCAACTACAGAGCTTCTAATCCCCTTGTTGAGATGATATGTTTCCTGCCTATAATGCATCCACTTATTTCTGGCTCCTTGCAAAGTATATCCTTAGAATAAGGAATGAAATGTTCTCTATCTCACTTGTATCTATGATGAAATCAGATAAACTGTTGGTGCCAGCAATGAGAGGAGGTAGCAGACACAGATTTTCTTTTTAGCACCTACATGTGCCAAGCACTATCCTTGGGACTTTATTGTTGAGCTTGCATGGGAGGGAAGGAACTTGTTGTTTTGCTGTTATTCTTCGCCAGGGTTAGTCTTTTCAGAATCACCTTCAATAGTGGCTCTCAAGTATTTGGCATTCACCAACCAATTTAAAGCAAACACAGACCATCTGTTTAGGTAAATCAATTAAAAAAATCATCACAAATTCTAAATATATGTAAAGTATTGTACCTAAAAATAATAATAAATAAAATTTCACATCAGTGAGTGGGATAATCTTTTCAACTTTCACCAAAGTAACTCTATTGAGCTTGAGGGCAAATAAATTGAGCCATAGGTTAGATTTCATGTCAACTTCTTTTCTTGCTTTTTATTTTTATCAAATTATAAATGCTGAATTCACAGTCATCTAGAGTGGTTTCAAGTATTTGGTGGCTCTGTCAGTGCTACATACTGGTAACAATGAAACACTGGAAGATTTGAAAGTGTAATTTGGGAGATAGTGGAAAATAGATTACTAATGAACTCACTGATTGAATGCTGTTCAATTTTAGAAATATCCTGTTCAAATATTTTGGTATGGATTTTACATTTTATCATGGTCCATGATTAATTTCTTCTTCCAATAAGTAAAAACAATGTGAAATATTGGGATAAGATTTGAATTCCTACCAATTGAGTTATTTAATTCATTAATTAGGCTTCTTATAACTCCTGTTTAAATACTGATGATACTTGAGTCCTGATGTGATATGTGCAGGTTATTTATGACCCCACAGAAATTGCTGAGTTAATCTCTTCAGTTAAGCCATGTGAGAACACAAAAAGCGTCTTTACTTTAATTGCCACGTCATGAAGAAATTTCTCCCCTCATTTCAGAAACTCACACGGACATACTTTTTTCTCAGCAGTTAGCAGTTATCCCTACTATTTCTTTTTCCTTTTTTTCTTTTTGGCTGCATTGGGTTTTTGTTGCTGTGCATGGGCTTTCTCTTGTTGCAGCAAGTGGCGGTTACTCTTCTTTGCAGTGCACGGGCTTCTCATTGTGGTGGCTTCTCTTGTTGCAGAGCATGGGCTCTTGGCACATGAGCTTCAGTAGTTGCAGCATGTGGGCCCTAGAGTGTGTAGGCTTCAGTAGTTGTGGTGTGTGGGCTCAGTAGTTGTGGCATGCGGGTTCAGTAGTTGTGACTCATATGCTCTAGAGTACAGGCTCAGTAGTTGTGGTGCACAGGCTTAGTTGCTCTGCGGCATATGGGATCTTTCCAGACCAGGGATCAAACCTGTGTCCCCCAAATGGTAGGTAGATTCTCAACCACTGCACCACCAGGGAAGTCCCTCCCTACTATTTCTTTAACCAGTATATTAAAAGATGTACTCTAAGGAAAAAACAACTGTTTCAACAGTTTTCATTATTTTCTTCAACAGGAGGCATATTATTGACCACCAAGGATTTTTATGTTAATAAAGCAGTATATGGATTGGGATTTAGAAACAACATCTAATCAGGAAGCTAGGTACTAGTGTTCCATTAGTAAAGATCCCAGCACATATTTTTCCAATCTAAAAATCAAGCCAGTAAATCATTGTTACTATTTTTAGTGCATTAATTTTTAGTGATAAGCAGGTGAAAGTCTCCCTCTTACATGTATTATACATTTGCCAAGTGCTGATTCATGCTTTGTACATTAGTGGCATCATTCATCCCCAAAGAAAACTATTCTCTTGCACACACTTACGCTAGTGACTATTCCTCCACAACAAAGGCAAATTACTTTGTTTGAAGTTCCATTTCAGAAAGGATTTGCATATTCTGCATGCACTTTGAGCATTGCTTCATAAACTTTCCTCCTGTTTTATGAGACTTTTGGCAACCACGTGGCTTGCCCTGTTTTTGCAACAAGATATGCAACTTTGAGTGATGACTTTGTGATTTTTGGCCTTTGCTTTTGGTGACTAAACTCATTAATTTTGTACTAAAAAGCATTACTTTGTAGTTGTTCCAGGACAGCTTAATTGGTTTACAAGTTGGTTTTATATCTTGAACCAAGATATTGCTTTATTTACTGTAGCTTTATAGTAAGTCTTGAAGTCTGTCAATTTAAATCTTCCAACTTCAATTTTCCTTTTCTATATGGTCTTATCTCTTCTGGATTTTTGCATTTTCATGTGAATTTTATAATCAGTTTGTCAATTTCAATGAAAAATAAAACTGTTGGAAGTTTGATAGGACTTCACTTACTCTGTAGATCAATTTTGGGGATATTAGTATCTTAACAATATTGAAACTTCCAATCTATAAAAATGGTATATCTCTCCAGATTTCACCATAGTGATTCAATATTTTTATAGAGCTCCTCTGCATGTGCAGGTTCCAGGGTCCTAAGTGCCATCACCACCCAAAACCCCTTTGATCGCATGCAAGGCCCATGTGTGCCACCCACGCCAAAGCCTCCTCCAGAATCAGCCCTGAGCACCCCAGCCTGAGATGGGAAGCCACCAATGCTGGCAGGGACTGAGTGTGGGGTTAGGGGAGCAGATCCAGGGAGAGGACCGCTGTTGGCTGTGCAGAGACAACCTGAGGGGGTGGGAGCGAGGGCCTCCATGGCTAGGAATGCTCCTAGAGGAAGTGCGGCCTGTCTTGGAAATGAGGCACCACTGTCGAGGGGCAAGCAAAGGGTAGGGCCGCCATTGCAACCCCCTTCCCCACCCCATGGCCTCTGCCTCTGCGGGCACTGGGAGGGACTCCCACCAGAGTGAGTGCATTCCAGTCTATTGCATATTCCTTCTGGTCTCTGCCACCGCAGGCACTTCATGCACACCTTAGCTACAACCACCTTATCCCTCCCCAGCCTGAATGAATAAGAACCCCAATCAGCTGCTGCTTTAGCCCCTCTCACTTGGACAGGGAACAGATGCCTGAGGGTGGCCCACATGCAGAGGTGGGGCCAAAACCACAGCTGAGCCCCAGGGGCTGTGTGACTAAGGAAGAGGAATGGAAATCTCTCTGCGCAGCTGCACAAGCCATGGATTAAATCCCCATGATCTGCTTGGTAAACCCTGCATCTGTGAAATATCTGAACAGACAAGTATTCCCACAACTGAGACTGGTCTAACATTGGCAGCTGTGGACTTTGGAGGCAAGTACATGAGGGAGTTGGGCCAGATCAGAATCTGAGCTGTCCTCACAGTGCCCACAGTGGGTCCAGAGACCTACCTAGAGGTATTGGAGGGCCTCCTGGGGAGGTGGGGGTTGGCTGTTGCTCGCTGAGAGGCCTAGGACACTGACAACAGAGGCTTCAGGAAAATATTATTATTACTATTATTTTTTTTTCTTTCTTTTGGCTTTTTGTTTCAGTTTGTTCTGTTGTTGCTTTTATTTTTTCATTTTTACTTATTTTTTTCTTTTGTTTTTTGTTTTTTAAATTTTTAAATATTTTTTATTTTTTGCTTTAATTTTTGTTCTTTTCTGTTTTTTTTTTCTTGTTTTAGTTTTTGTTCTTTTTTTTCTTATCATTTTTGTGTGTTTGTTTACTATTTCCTTTGTTTTCTTTTAGTTCCTTTCTGATTTTGTTCTTTTTTTTGTTAGTTTTCTTTTTATTGTTTGTTTTTGTTTCAGGGTTCTTTGTTTGTCAGGTTTTTCTATTGACTTTTGTTTTCCCTTCTCCTTTCTTCATTTTTTTCTTTTTTCTGGTCATACCACATGACTTGTGGGGTCTTGGTTCCCTGATCCCACTCCTAGGCATACACCTGGAGAAAACCATAATTCAAAAGCATACATGCAACCCAATGTTCAATGCAGCACTGTTTACAATAGCCAGGACATGGAAGCAACCTAAATGTCCTTCCACAGAGAAATGGATAAAGAAGATCTGGTACATATATACAATGGGATATTACTCAGTCATAAAAAGGAATGAAATTGTGCAATTTGCAGACACATGGATAGACCTAGCGATTGTCGTACAGAGTGAAGTAAGTCAGAAAGAGAAAAACAAATAGCGTATAATATCACTTATATGTGGAATCTAGAAAAATGATACAGATGAACCTATTTGCAAAGCAGAAATAGAGACACAGACATTGATAATGGATACCTGGGGGGGAAAGGTGGTGGGATGAATATAGTGACATATATACACTATTATAAAATAGATAACTAAGAGAACCTACTGTATAGTTCAGGGAACTCTACTCAGTGCTTTGTGGTGATCTAAATGGGAAGGAAATCCAAAAAAGAGGGAATATATGTATATGTATAACTGATTCACTTTGCTGTACAGCAGAAACTAACACAACATTGTAAAATAACTATACTCCAATAAAAATTAATTTTAAATATACTATAAAATCCGTTTGCTGAAGAAGGGTTTTTCCATATAAAAGGAAGATATTTGCCATAGATAAGTCATAGCTATATATAAAATGAATCTCTACTTATGTTTTTATGTTAACATATTCAATATTTCATGGATCAGTAAACTTAAAATATTGAATTAAGAAGGTGATTTTTTTTTAATGTGGGTATTGCTAGTTTTTCAAGATGAACTTGTGTCCCTATTCTTCAGGTGGGTGACCTCACAGAAAAGGAATTCTACTTTACTAACTCCTGAGAGATTTTTGAACATCTTGGCCACTTACTTAATCTCTTGCCTGTGAATTTTGAGACAGGGTCATAATTCTGGGGGGAGATAAGATAAATGTCAGGCAGAGATGACAGTCATATCAACAAAAGCTTTTTTATAGATTATATTCCACTTAAAATTATTATAAAAGATTGGCTATATTTCCTGTGCTGTATAATATATCATTGTAGCTTATTTATTTTATACATAGTTGTTTGTGCTTCTTAATTTCCTACCCATATTCTGCCTTTCCCCCTTTCCTCTCCCCACTAGTAACCACTAGTTTGTTTTCTATATCTTTGAGTCTGCTTCTGTTTTGTTATATTCATTCTTTTTTTTTTTTTTTTAAGATTCCACATATAAGCGATAACATACAGTATTTGTCTTTTTCTGTCTGGCTTATTTCACTAATCAGAATATCCCCTACATCCATCCACATTGTTGTTGCAAATGGTAGAATTTCATTCTTTTTATGATTGAGTGATATTCCATTGTATACCACATTCTTGCCAGATTTTCATTTATCTTAACCATAATTTTTAGTTTTCAATGTAGAGGTCTCACACATATTTTGTTAGATTTATTTCTAGAAAGTTGAAAAAAATTTTTTGATGCTATTTAAATAATATTGTTTTAAAATTTAATTTTCCAATTTTTTTTGTTAGTATATAAACATAATTTAAAAAATCCAATTGATTTCTATACATTAACTTTGCTAAGTTCACTTATTAATTTGAAGAGAGATTTTTTGATAGATTCTTTTGGAGTTTTACATACAAAACAATGTCATTTACACATGGAAAGTTTTCCTTCTTTCTCTTTTAGTTTCCTGTGTCTGCTGTAACAGCTTATACAAACTGTATCCTTAAAACAATGGAAATGTATTCTCTCACAGTTCTGGGGGCTAGAAGTCTGAAATCAAGGTGTTGGCAGGGTCCCACTCCCTCTGGAGGCTCTTGGGAAGAATCAATTTCTTGCATTTTTCAACTTCTAGTGGCTGGTTGGCATTCTTTGGCTTGTGGCCACATCACTACATCTCTATCTTTGTCTTCACATCTCTTCTGTGTGTCTGTGTTCTCTTTCTTTTTTTCTTTTTCTCTTATGAGACACTTGTGATGGCATTTATGGTCCACCCACATAATCCAGGGTAATCTCTTCATCTTAAAAATCCTCATCATAATTACATCTGTAAAGACTGTTTTCAAATAAGGCAACATTTTCAAGTTCCAGGGATTATAATTTGATATTTTGTGGTGGACATTATTTAACCTATTTCACTTCTGAATTTTTATTCTTTTTATTTGTTTTTCTTGCTTTATTTCATTGTCTCAGAACAATAGTGACAGATATTAAGTAGAAGTGATGATTGTCTTATTCCTGACTATAGGGAGAATGTGTATATTATTTGATCACTTTATTAAGTTAATAAATTTTCCTTCTATTTCAGTTTGCTGAAAGTTATCTTACATGGATGTTGGGTTTTATTACCTAACTGTTTTTTGAAAGTACTGAGATGATCATATAATCTTTCTTTTATTAATGAAATGGATTACATTGACTAACTTCCAAATGTTAAACCAACCTCAGCTGCCTGGAATGACCCCATTTAATAATAATTTATCATCAACTTTAAATGTTTCTGCATTTGCTTTGCTAATACTTTGTTTAGAGTTTTTTTTATTACTGAATAATTTTGTCCTTTCTGATTCAAAATGAAAGTTTTCTCTCTATTTTCTGAAAGAGTATTATTTCTTTATTAAAAGTTTGTTAGAATTCAACAGTAAAGCCATCTAAGCTTGGAATTTTGTGTGTGTGTGTGTGTGTGTGTGTGTGTGTGTGTGTAAGTTTTTAATAATGGACTTAATATCTTTACTGGGTTTTCTATTTCTTCTTATGCCAATTATGCTTAGTTGTGTTTTTCAAGAAAATTTTACATTTCTTCTAAGTAGTTAAATTTATTGGCCTCCAATTGCTCATAATATTATATTTTTCAATATTTGTAAAATTTATAGAGAATAACATTGTTTATTGATTTTGCTAATTTTATCTTTTCTGTTTTTTCTTGATCACTTTTGCTGCTTATAAATTTTATTAGTCTTTTCAAAAAACCAACTTAAAAAAACCCTTCATTCCTCTGCTTTTTATTTCATTAATTTTGCACTTATGCTATATTTCTTCTATATTATTTGGGCTTGATTTGCTGGTTTTTCCTCCTTTCTTCTAGTAATAAAAGCTAGATCTATGATTTTAAACTTTATTTCTTTTAAAAAATATGATTTAAGCCTATAAATTTCCCTCTAAGCACTTCCTGTTGTTATATTGAATTTTCATTACTACTTATTTCAGAATATTTTCTCAATTCCACTGTTACTTTTTTTTAAAAAATTTATTTGGTTGCATCAAGTCTTAGTTGTGACATGCGACCTCTTAGCTGTGGCTTATGGGCTCCTTAGTTGGGGCAGGCAGGTTCCTTAGTTTTGGCATGCAAACTCAATTTTGGCATGCATGTAGGATCTAGTTCCCTAACTAGGGATCAAACCTGGGTCCCCTGTATTGGAAGCATGGAGTCTTAACCACTGCACAGAGAAGTCCCTCCACTGTTATTTTTAAATGTTTTATTTCTAAATACTTGGGGAATAATATATTTATCTCTCTTTTATTGATTTTTAATTTAATTCCACTTGGTCACATACTCTGTGTGATTTTCATCCTTTGAAATTTGAGACTACTTTTATGGCTTTTTATCACCTATTTAGTTCTATGTTCCTCATGTTGTTGAAAAGAATATATATTCTACTGTTGTTAGATGTAATATTTTATAAAATTCTGTTAGGTCAATTTGATTATTTGTAATTTTGAAATCTTCTATATCCTTACTGATATTTTAGCTGTATTTTCTATGAGTTTTTTTCTCAAAAGGGTGGGTTTACATTTCCAACTACCATTTTGAATTTGTCTCTTTCTCTCTACTTGCCAATTTTTGTTTAATATACTTTGAATCTATGTTATTAGTGCATACAGTTTTAGGATGGTAGCTCCATGTTATATACTTTTATCACTATCACATATCCCTCTTTAATCACATGTAGAACTTCTTGGCTTAATGTGTACTTTGTTATCAGTATAGTCATGCCAGTTGTTCTTTGGTTAATGTTTTGTTTTGTTTTACTTTTATTTTTTAACTTTTTAAAAATTGAGATATATTTGATGTACAATATTATATAAATTACAGGTGTGCAACGTAGTGATTCACAATTTTTAAGAGTTATACTCCATTTTTGGTTATTATAAAATATTGGTTATATTCCCTGTGTATATATCCTTGTAGCTTATTTATTTTACACATAGTATTTTGTACCTCATAATCCTCTGCCTCAGTCTTGCCCCTCCCTTCTTCCTTTTCCCCACTGGTAACCACAAGTTTGTTCTCTATGGCTGTAAGTCTGTTTCCTTTTTGTTATATTCACTAGTTTGTTTTATTTTTTAGATTCAACATATGTGACATCATGCAGTATTTTTTTATTGGTCTGACTTATTCCACTAAGCATAATTCCCTTCAAGTCCAGCCATCCATGTTGTTACAAATGGCAAAATTTCATTCTTTTTTGGCTAAGTAGTATTGATGGACTACTTAGGTTGCTTGATGGACACTTAGGTTGCTTCCATATCATGAGGTGGTATCTCACTTAATTTGCTTTTCTCTGGATGATTAATGATATTGAGCATCCTTTCTGTCCCTGTCGGCCATTTGTATGTCTTCTTTAGAAGTGTCTATTCAGGCCTTCTGCCCATTTTTTAATGGGTTGTTTGCTTTTTTGATGTTGAGTTATATGAGCTGTTTATATATTTTATATATTAGCCCCTTATCAGTCATATCATTATCAAATATTTTCTTCCATTCAGTAGGTTGTCATTTTGTTGATGGTTTCCTTTGCTATGCAAAAGCTTTTAAGTCTAATTAGGTCTAATTTGTTTATTTTTGCTTTTACTGAATATTTCTTTTGGTTTAAGAGACAGGTCCAAAAATATATTGCTACAATTTATGTCAAAAAGTGTTATGCCTATGTTTTCTTCTAGGAGTTCTATGGTTTCCAGTCTTACATTTGGGTCTTTAATCAATTTTGAGTTTATTTTTGTATATGGTGTGAAAAAATGTTCTAATTTTATTCTTTTATATGTAGTTGTCCAGTTTTCCCCAGCATCACTTATTGAAGGGACTGTCTTCTCTCCATTGTGTATTCTTGCCTCCTTTGTTGTAGGTTAATTGACCATAAGTACATGAGTATATTTCTGGGCTCTCTATTTTGTTCCATTGATCTGTGTGTCTGATTTTGTTTTTGGCTAATATTTTAAAGGTGTAACTCTCCCCATTCTTTTAATTAAAGGGTATATTTATTTTAAAATTAATTAAAGGGTATCTTGTAACTAAGATACAATTGGGTTTTATATTTTTGTCCAGTCTGAAAATTATTGTTTTTATTTAGAATATTTTGTCCATTTCAGTGTAATCATAATTACACATTATAGTTATATTTAGATCTACCACATTGCTATTTGGTTTTTATTTTTCCCATCTGCTCTTTGTTCCTTTGTTGCTTCCTTATTCCTTCTTTTGTTATAAGCAAGTGACTTCTTTTTTTAAATTATTTATCTTTTTCTTATTTACAATCTTTAAATTACATCTTTTTGTGTTATAGTTGTTACTGTAGATTACAGCATGCATCTTTGACTTAATTTTGTTAAATTTCAGTTACTACATATACCACTTCCTAAAGAATACAGTATCTTACCACAGTTAAATTCCATGTATTCTCTCTCTGCCTTTGTGCTATTACTGTCCTAGTTTACATAACTAAAAGAGGATAAATAATTCTCCTTCCAACTATTAAACTTGAATACCTCTGAATCTATATTGCATATCACTGGACTTACCTTTTTCAGAGATCTTTTTGTAGTCAGTTCAAATCACAACAATTTGTAATTTAGGTGGTTAGATATTGTAACCACCTAATTAGTTTGCTAGGGTGGTCATAACAAAGTACCATAGACTTGGTAGCTTAAACAACAGAAATTTATTTCCTGACAATTCTTGAGGCTGGAAATCTGAAATCAAGGTGTCAACAGGTTTGGTTTCTTCTGAGGTCTCTCTCCTTGGCTTGTAGATGGCTGTCTTCTCCCTGTGTCTTCACATGGTCTTCTTTCTGTGCATGCTTTTATCCTGTCTTCTCTTCTTATAATTACACCAATCATATTGGTTAAGGACCTATCATGAAGATCTCATTTTAACTTGCCTGCTTAAAAACGCTATATCTAAAGACAGTCACATTCTGAGATACTGGGGTTAGGACTGTAACATACGAATTTTTTTGGGGGGGGGAGGGGCATCATTCAGTCCATAACAGATTCTCTTTGATTTTGATGGATGGTTTTAAATACTTAAAAAATTCCCATTATGTAATATCTGGGAATGTAATGCCTTGGGCTCAAAAGATTGTGTCCTATTTTTATGTGTGATAAATCAGAATGACAACAAGGGGTAGTAGTTAGGACCACTGTATTCTGAGTCCCTACTGCCAGTGTGTGACTCCTGACTCCACCACTTTCCACCTGTGTGGCACTGACAAGTTGTTTCAATTTTCTCATCTGTGAAGTGTGATTAATAATACTTCCTATCAGATCAATGGAATAGAATAGAGAACTCAGAAGTAAGCCCAAACACATATGGGCACGACAAAGGAGGCATGAGTATACAATGGAAAAAAGACAGCCTCTTCAATAAGTGGTGCTGGGAAAATTGGACAGCAACATGTAAAAGAATGAAATTAGAACACTTCCTAACACCATACACAAAAATAAACTCCAAATGGATTAAAGATCTACATGTAAGGCCAGACACTATAAAACTCCTAGAGGAAAACATAGGCAGAACACTCCATGACACCCATCAAAGCAAGATCCTTTTTGACCCACCTCCTAGAATCATGGAAATAAAATCAAGAATAAACAAATGGGACCTCATGAAACTTAAAAGCTTTTGCACAGTGAAAGAAACCATAAACAAGACTAAAAGGCAACCTTCAGAATGGGAAAAAATAATTGCCTATGAAACAATGGACAAAGGATTAACCTCCAAAATATACAAGCAGCTCATGAAGCTTAATACCAAAAAAGCAAATAACCCAATCCACAAATGGGCAGAAGACCTAAACAGACATTTCTCCAAAGAAGACATACAGAGGGCCAACACACACATGAAAAGGTGCTCAACATCACTAATCATCAGAGAAATGCAAGTCAAAGCCACAATGAGGTATCACCTCACACCGATCAGAATGGCCATCATCACAAAATCTGGAAACCACAAATGTTGGAGAGGGTGTGGAGAAAAGGGAACTCTCCTGCACTGTTGATGGGAATGTAAGTTGGTACAGCCACTATGGAAAACAATTTGGAGGTTCCTTAAAAAACTACAAATAGAACTACCATATGATCCAGTAATCCCACTACTGGGCATATACCCAAAGAAAACCATAATCCCAAAAGAAACTTGTACCATAATGTTTATTGCAGCGCTATTTACAATAGCCAGGACATGGAAGCAACCTAAATGCCCATCAACAAATGAATGGATACAGAAGATGTGGCATATATATACAATGGAATATTACTCAGCTCTAAAAAGGGATGAGATGGAGCTATATGTCATGAGGTGGATAGAACTACAATCTGTCATACAGAGTGAAGTAAGTCAGAAAGAGAAGGACAAATATTGTATGCTAACTCACATATATGGAATCTAAAAATGGTACTGATGAACTCAGTGACAAGAACAAGGACGCAGATACAGAGAATGGACTGGAGAACTCGAGGTATGGGAGGGGGTGGGGGGTGAAGGGGAAACTGAGACGAAGCGAGAGAGTAGCACAGACATATATATACTACCAACTGTAAAATAGATAGTCAGTGGGAAGTTGTTGTATAACAAAGGGAGTCCAACTCGAGGATGGACGATGCCTTAGAGGACTGGGGCAGGCAGGGTGGGGGGGACTTGAAGGGGGGGAGTCAAGGGAGGGAGGGAATACGGGGATATGTGTATAAAAACAGATGATTGAACTTGGTGTACCCCCCAAAAAATAATAAATTAAAAAAATATATAAAAACAACAAAAAATACTTCCTATCTTATAACATTGCATTATTATAAGGATTAAATGAGATAATATTTGCAAAGCACTTTCAACACTTCCTGATAGAAGAGCAGTTTTTACAGTATCTTGAAATATTTCAAGGAAAGTCCTGCTGATACAAAGGACCTGCTTGCAGTCTTCACTCTGCCCAGTTCCTCCTTACTTTGTTGGCTGCATTAAAGCCATAGCAACCCTTCTCCTCATTCTCTAACATCCCACTTCCTCTTCATTATTCTCCAGTGTTACCTTTTTGGGGTCCCCCTCTTGGAAAGCTTCCCTTCTTGGACTTCTGGCCCAGTTCCCTTCTTTGTGCCTTTGCTCATTCCTCTTCCCTATACTTGTGTTTTCTTCTGTGATTCATATTTGTCTGTCTCATCATATAATCCAGCTTGGACCCCAATTCTGGATTCAGAAGTGATTCTTAGAATCACTGTATTATACAGCATAAGTGAGCATGCCTTTGGACTTTGCATCCATCAGAATTTGAATCAGGCTATTGTGATATGTATTGCTTTGTTCTGCTCAACATGCAGTTTTATTCTCATGTCACTCCCTCTGTTTGATTTTTCTGACCAGTTATCAGCCAGTTGAAGAGCCAGTGTTGGCTCACATTCCTTTGGGAAACTCTGGTTATAAAGCTGCCTCAACTGGCTGAGAGTCAGTAGAACACTGCTGTGGATCCAGAAGCTGACTTTGTTTTCTCTACCTTTCAGATGATAGGGTTAGCTACAAACCCTTTCCATTCCCCCGTGAGAATATTTTTCTTCTTGAAGACAGTGTTTAACACTCTCTTTTGTCCAACTGACAGGTTCACATGAATCAATACTTAATTTCTGATGACAAAAAAAAAAAAAAGCTTGCCCAAGAAATGCTTGATTTTGTGAGCAACAGAGTTTTAATATCCTAAATTTCAAATGCATTTGCTTTCTCTGAAATACCTCTTTTCTTCACTGTATTTTTGCATGGAATTAAGGGACAATTTCATCTATGATTAAGGACCCACGTTTCCAAGCCAGACAGCCCAAGTTTGAATCCCAGCACTGTGTGACCTTAAGCAAATTAATTATTCTTTTAAGCTGTGGTAGTTCATTTTTAAATAGAGATAAATACTACCTACCCCAAAGGGTTGTTTGTGTATTCATAAAGTGCTTCACACTCTCTCCATACTGCTAGCAGTTTTCTGTGAATGTAAGCTATTACCATTATTACTCAAAGCTTTTACTGACATGCATTCTCTTGCATTTCAGAAAGAGAATGTTTCCTTTCTCCCAACCTCCTGCATTCTTCTATGCCTCCCTGAGCTTTGATACAAATAGTTGTGCAGGAAGGACCTCCCTCCATGCATATTTCACAGTATTACATCATTGGTTTTTGCAAAGGCCACTGTGCTCCTGGGGAAATTGTGTGGGCTTGACTCCGGACATGACGTGAGTCCTTCAGATGGTTCTGACTCCCTTGATTATTGCATTCTTCCAACATAAGCTAAAGGTCCCTTAAAAAGTGTCTTGGGTCTGCATAGGGTTAATGCTGTTTGGCAAAAGTTCGACTGTAAAATTTTAGGATTTTTAAATGTTTACACAATTGTTAGTTCCGGTCTTCCTCTTCCTTGCAGATCTGGGGCACATTTTGATATCTTACTATAAAATATTATATTTTTATATCAAGGTTGGCAAATACATTTCATTTTTCATACCAGTTCTTTTGATTGGTAATGGAAAATTGGAGTCCTGTGTTGAAAAAGATTTAGAGGCATTCGTTCCTGGTGGGAAAGAGTATTTGCCCAATTATTAATATCTGATAGGGACATGAGAATCAAGGTGGGATAGTATGTTTGTCTTGTATTCGCTGAATTTCTACCATTTGTCAAGCCCCAGCTCCTGAAACTGCCTTTGTTCTGCTGGAGTGTGAAGGCCAAGAGTAATACAACTGAGCTCACAAGCCTCATCATATAGACACAGCTGAGGTGTCTGTGCTTCAAGCCCAGGGAGATGAGGAAGAGATTGTGACTAATAAAACCAGGTGAAAAATGGCAGACTTTTTCTTAAACAACTTTAAAAAATTGTGACACAATATGATTTTGTATCAGGCTTTCTCCTTTCTTTTTCTTTCTCTCTTTCTTTTCTTTCTCTTTCTTTCTTTCTTTCTTTCTTTCTTTCTTTCTTTCTTTCTTTCTTTCTTTCTTTCTTTCTTTCTTTCTTTCTTTCTTTTTCTTTCTTTCTTTCTTTCATCTGGCATCAATATAGCATTAACATTAACCTAGATTGCTTTCCTTTCTTTTTTGGGAGACATAATCTAGATGCTGAGATATTAGCATTGTCAGACATTATATGATTTTTAGGGACAAAAAGAACTTACGTTGAACTCTCCTCACCCCACTTAGGTTCATACACCCGATTCTGTGCTGCCAATTGCCTACCATCCCTCCCACTTGGACACTCTCCTCATTCCCTTGGTCTTTAATACACTGCCCCAGGCTTACTTGTGCGTGAATGCCCTTCTCATTCTACATGGATTCCCACACTCCCTGCCAGCCTGCTCCTAACCTTACTTGGTGTCCCAACCTGGACAGGTGGTGGACACTCCCCTCATCCCACTCAGGCTCTGACTCCCTATACTAGACTGCTCTCTGCCTTCTCTTCTTGCTGGGACTCTGACTCCCCGTATCACTCCATCCCACCTCAAGGGCAACCTCCTCCATTTGCCTGGGCTCCAGGATCCCACATCAGGTATCCCTTCTGTATGGTGCCCTCCTCCCCTCACGTGGGCTTTGGTACCCTGCTTTGAGGCCCTGTGACCCATCCCACCCCTGCTAGCCTATCTTGCTTTGCCTTCACCAACATCTTGAGAACTGAGTTATTCACAAATGAAAGGGAAGAGAAAGAAAAGAGGAAGCACTTTAAAATTCTCGATTATAATTTACTAAAAATAAGTAAAAACAAAAACAAAAAGGTAAAGGTAGACAACAAATTGGCCAAAACATCCAGAGATATTGTGGCCTAGCAGGACTAAGGGGCCTTACCAGGGACAGACCCCTCCCCCGTTACCTATGCTTTAGCTCCTCTCTGAAGTACTGTACCTAGAGAACTGTATCTGATGCATATTTCTTGAGTTGTTTTACAGATGCTAAAGCCTCCACCAAATGGAAGACTAACTACTTGATGACCTTGCACACATAGCCCCTAGGCCTATTGGAGCCTAAAGATTGCTAATGGTATTGATAATACCCCTGTGACACTGCCCAGTTACCTCACCATCAACCAACCAGAGGATTGTGTATGAGCTGATCACATATCCTGTGACCGACCAACAACACTGCCCCCCCCACCCCTCCGCTTACCTTGCCTTTAACAAATGCTTTTCTGAAATCCATCAGGGAGTTTGGGTGTTTCTGAGGACGAGTTGCCCTGGACTCCTTGCTTGGCACCTGCAATAGACATTGCACTTTCTTTCACCACAACCCAGTGTCAGTAGATTGGCTTTACTGCTCGTGGGTGAGTGGACCCAAGTGGTTGGGTAACAATATCCCAGTGATAATGCAGTAATTAATATTTTGCTGCATATTCTTTCTTTTCTTTTTCTGTGTATACATATCTATATCTAAAACTAATCTATATTCCCATCTATATCTATCTATACCTAACTTGTACCTTTCTGAATGTTAGGTATGTTAATTATATCTAAACCCAGAAAGCAAAAGTGATGTGGGGTTTTAGAGAACAAGATATCCTGGTATTCTACGGCTGAGATTTTATGGCTGTGGAGCCCTATACCAAAGTCACAATTCGGAGTTAACTCATGGCCCAGCAACCTAATTCTGGAGTTAGCTTGACCCCCATAGCAAACTTTGTTTCCTGATTTAGGTTAGGTGATAACATGACCCCATATTAGGAAAGATATTCACCATATAGGACCCTGGCCTTTCCCCTAAAGACACCCTTTGCCTCATGATGCACTGGTCAATTGATTAATGCTACTTTCCTAGCAGGAATTTTGTTTGTCTAGGGGTTATGAGAGCTGGCTGTGAGCCCAGCTCTCCCTGACTACCAGGAAGTCAGCCCACTATCTCTACAGCATCCTTTCTCTCTAATAAACTCAATCTTCCTTACATTCTGCCTGTGTGTGGAAATTCTTTTCCAACCCGCACTCAGACCCCAACAATGGTGACAGGACTATTTTCTATAGACAAAGTCTGAAACTCCATCTGGGTTTTTTTTTCAAGGATTTGGTCAAAGGATTGGCATAGGAGTTGAGCCAGCCTATCTCAACTATTCTATAGAGGCATCCCATCTGTACAAAGGGGATAACATTTTCTTAATCAAAATGATATTAAAAGGCTTTGAATGTATTTTATGAAGATGGTAAGTAGTCAAGAAATATTTAAATAAAATAAATGATTTAATGTATTTTTTCTAGTCTTCTGGGGGTAGTAGGAATCTCAATAAGCCTAAAATCAGCCTTAAAACAAAGAAGTATCAGGATTCTTAAAAAATATTATAATTTTGAATTTAACCAAATTTCCATTAGAGTTCAAAGCATATAACTCCAGGCAAGAAAATGGAAGTGCATAGCAGGGTTTTAATAATGTTTTACCAGGCATACATCTGTTTTGCTTTTTGTTTCTGTTGGTGTGTGTGTGTGTGTGCGCGTGTATGTGTGTGTGTCTATCTATCTGTCTATCATCTATCTATCTATCATCTATCTATCTATCTATCTATCTATCTATCTATCTATCTATCTATCTCTACCTATCTATCTATCTATCTATCTATCTATCTGTATATAGGAGAGAAATGTAGTTCCTCTTTCCTAGATTTGTGGCTTCTCTTTTGAGTGAGACATGTGCTGTTGGTGCTAAGGGAGAATGGAATTGTACACAGCTTTTTTTTAAGCTCTTAGGAGACTAGGCAGGAACCAGAATTCAGAGTTCTAACTCCAGAGCTGAGCCTGTAAGGTATGTTGGTCAAAGCACACAACCGGAAGATAAAGTTTTAATGAAATTTCTGTCCAGCACAAAAGTGTCGGAGAAGGTTTATTTCAGAATTGTGAGTGGGGAAAATGATTCATCTGAACTCTGTGAGGACACACACACAATATCAAACAATTGCCAACTGTAAACAACACTGGATGATAAAAATAGCTGCATTTCCTGCAGACTGTCAGTCAGCAAGTCAGGGCCTGAGTACCTCTCTGGCTTTGAGAGACTCTGGAGAAACCCATTTTTGAATGCTAGTTCACACATTCTCTCCTGGTGCCTCATTATCTAAACCAGTACCTCTCTCTCCTTGTTAGCTATGTAAATATTTATACTACTAAGCACCAGAGCCTTAGGGCTCTTGTCAATTTGTAACCTTTATGATCTGTGATCATGCTTGAATGGATTACATGGTCAGAGGACGTTGTGGAGATCAGGATGGTCATCTTGGCACTAGAGAATGATGCTCTATGCCAGAGTGGTGGAGGTAGGAAGCGAGATGTGCAGTAAGTGGGAGAGACACTGCAAAAGACGGGTACCAAGCTCTACTGATGCCTCGGGGTCCAGGACCTACTGGATAGGCCCCTCAAGTCTTCCTTCTGTTTGTCATGCTGCAGCTCCCTCCTTCATTAATTAACTCACATTTTACCTCCTTAAAATTAAATTATCTCTGCATCCCATCTGCCAAGCCACTGCTGATCTAATTCTCTCTCTTTGCTCTCATAGTTCTTGCATTTCTAAATGTTCTATGTAGTTTCCAATTACTCTATTACGCTACAAGAAAGTTTAGGGGAAGAACTCTATCTCTTAACTCACGAAGTAAATAGCCAAGGCACAACTCACATATTCTGATTGCCGTATAAGTAAGATAAGAATCACTAACATAGCCAGCTTTGTGATTTTTTCCCCTGAAGATCCAAATTTTAAATAAGTATATTTCTATATTTATAGACATTTTTTAAAAGTGATAAAATATTTGAATATCTAAAAACTTTAAATAAAAAAAACATATCCAAGATTAAAAACATTTTTCTTCTGGAGAAATTCCCATTTCTTTTTCTTCCTTCTCCTCCCCCCTTTAAATTTAAGACTAACAAAGTACATTTAAAGACACACTGCTCCAAACAAAGTTAACTTTTGGATCCCACCCCCTCCCACATCTTAGCTTTATCACTGTCCCCCCCGTTCTAAATAAGCCCCAAGTCTGTGTGATAAATTCAAATTTTCAAAGAAATGTGAAGGAAGTCAGCTCAGGACCAAGGAGAAACTCTTTGAATTCATGTCAGGTTTGACTCTGAGACCTTCAAGTGTCTAGGGAGGAGGGCCTGGATAAAGAAGAAAACAAGAACACTGCTGGTTTTCATGTATATGTTCCTATTCTTTAACAAGGAATAAGGCTATCTAGAGAATCTGGCTTAAGCATAAAAAGAGAATTTATTGGCTCATGAAATCAACACCTGTTCAGCCTCTAACTGAACGGGCATAGATTTCAAAAAAAGGCTTAATTCTTGACTCAAAAAATACCAGCCAAGACTTCCTTTTCCTCCTTCGATTTCTCAGTTCCACTTGCTGACGACCCCATACTTCTAGTTAATCAAGCTGACCATGTGAACTTTTTTCTCCCTTCTTATACCATTTATTCAATAAATCCTGTGGTTCCACCTTAAATATATGTACAGGATCCAATCACTTCTTACCATTTTCACTGCTACCAGACGTGTATAAGCCACCACCATCTCCCGTCTAGAGTATTGCAGGGGCTTCCTAATCGTTATCCCTGCTTTTACTCCTGTCCCCTGCAATCTACTTACAGCACAACAGCAGAAAGGTTTTTTTCAAAACCTAAGTTGTATCCTGCTATCCATCTGCTCAAAGACCTTAAGCTGCTTCCTACCTCACTCAGAGTGAAAGAAAATCCTCACATATCTAGTCCTCCCCTCCCGTACTTACTTCACTGTTGCCATGCTGGCTTCCTTATTGTTCTGTGAACATAGCAGGTTAGAGCCTTCCTTAGGACCTGATATTCCCTCTACCTGGAATGCTTTCCTCAATACTCTTTTAACCAATTTCTTACTTTTGTCACATTTTGCTCAGATGCTACCTTCTTAGTGAGGCCTATCCTGACCATACTACTTAAAATTGTAACCCCCACTAATCTTTTTTCCACAAAGCAGTTAGAACCTTTCAAACTATTTATCTATATCTATTGATCTATCTTTCAACCATCTATAATGATTTTCCCTTTTCCACACTAGAACTAAGTTCCATTAAGGCAGGGATTTTTGTTTGTTTTATTCATTGATGCATACCTAGAAGTTAACACCTAGTAGGTGCTTAATAATATTTTACCCTATTACATTGTATAAATATATATAGTGTATTTATTCATTTTCCTGTTGATGACCATTTTTGTTGTTTCCAAGTTTTTGCTATTGCTGCAGTGAACATGTATATGAAGCTTGGTGTAATTTGGATGGGTTTTGCTCTAGAATATTTTCTAGCTTTGGTTCTGTTACTGAACTAAGGTCTGGCTGCTTGTCACTCAAAAATAAATACCTGAGAGGCAGTTGTTGGTAAAAAGGAAAGTTGCTTTTAATCACAATGCCAGCAAACTGGGGAGAAGGTGGACTCATGTCCCAAGACCAACTCTGAAGATTCTGCTCAGCCATAAAAGTTTTTAAAGGGAAAAGGGGAACTAATCTTAGTAATCACTGAGATAGGGGATCAAACTCATAGCCATCTCCCACTGTAGGCAGGCTTGTTGACTCCTTGTGATCTTTCTTTAGGTGCTGTCTTGTTCACACAGTTTGTTCACATAGTTTGTTCATGAGATTACTGAAGGAGAAGCTAGGGAAGAGATCTGGTCATCTGTTAATCACTTGTTCTTTTTTTTTTTTTTTTATCACTTGTTCTTTATTTCTACTTCTTTGATTTATGGAAAGAACCAAAAGGTTAGGCAAGGTGTTGTGTGATCAACAGATATGAAAGGTAAGTTAGAGACAGAGATGAGTAGAGTGTGGGGGCTCCTCATTTAAAACTAGAGTATAGCTTTGCTAAAATGACAAGACAAGGGGCTTCCTGCTAATGGCAGTTTCCTGCAAAGAGCTGCTTACAAATCCCACCATGTCCGATATCATTCCATTTCTATGGGATTAGGGATGAAGGTCCATCTTCTGTAATTGCTTCATGCTGAGAATGGGCATCAAGGTCTTAGAGTAAAAGATATCAACATGGGCTTGAAGTATCTGTTTGCTGATGGTTTTAGTTGCCTGCTTAAATATATGGGCAGAGCAAACTACAATTATTTTGATGCCTACAAATATATAGATTATTATGATTTTAGTGTTCATCCAATTCTCTTAAGGCCAGTTCTTGGAATTGTGCTAGGCATAGATTCAGTACTGCTAAAAATGGAGCAGCTTATGTCATGGCTGCAGTTTGGTCATCATACAGTTAGCTTTTTCCCTCTGGTGGCAGTTACAGTATCTGTAAAACAACTCAGGAATATGCATCAAACACTGAGTCTGTGATTCTATTGTCCTAATCATTAACTGCTTGAACCTGCTCTTTTGTGACTCAGGGTGGCCTGGGAGACTTTAGCTTTTTTACTAAGAAGAGGCAGGGGACATACAGGGCCTTTTGTACCTGGAGGATCCTGCAAGATTCCAGTTCTTTAGGGAGAAGATTCTGAAGTGGGAACAATAGTTGTGAAGGATTGAATGAAGTGACTGGGTAGAGAAAGAAGTTAAACTGAGATATAGTTACAAAAGAAGTCTCAGGTCTGCAGTGAGGATGGCCCTTCAGGTAGTCCCAAATTGGGACAAGGGACCATGGTCCCTACTTCTGTGTTGGAATAGGCTGCCCCAGGAGGGGATCTGTTTATTCTTGGGTGAGGCTGTTTCCTTCAGTAATAGAAAGTTCCTGAAAGGAAATTGGTGCCTGGGTCCTGAGAGGCAGGATCCGAGTGGTGCACCACAGCATCCACATGCATGTTTTAAGAGAAAAATTTTGGGTAGTAGAGTGTGTACCTCTGCAGTTTTACTAGGTTTGGCCAAGTTATTTTTCAAATTTGTTGTACCAAGTTTTGCTCCCTTCCATGTATATAAGAATTTTTGTTATATCCCTTTCCACATTTTCTGTATCTTCGTTTCCTGGTGCTATTTTCTAGATATTCTCTACAGATTTTTCTTGAGGTATAAAACTTATCTCTTTGGTTGTTTCTAACCTGCTTTTTAACTAATTGAGGTTTTTTTCCTTGAGGAGTTTTTATTTTTATAGATTCATCATTTCTTTTAAGATATGCTTTTTTCCCCCTTAAAAAACAAATAGTTCCTTTCCTAAGGTTTTTATTTCTGTTTTATTTTTTAATAATATAAAACATATATTTTTCTCCTGTTCAGTAGTGAGTAGTTATATATTTTTGAATTTCTGAGGCAGTGTTTTCACTGTTCTGTCTTGTTGATTCTCATGTAAGCTTACTTCTCCATGTCTGCAATTATGTAATGGTCAGCATGTAATTGTGGGCATCCTGTACTGCTCATATTCACCCTCCACAGGAATTTTGCATCTGTTTCTGCCAGGAAGCCCAGAACCCCATTTCTTTTCTTTTAAAATATCCTTTATTTCTTAGAGAAGTTTTAGTTTCATGGAAAAATTGAGCAGAAAGTACAGAGTTCCCATATGCTCCCTGCCTTTAAAGAGGCACAGCCTCCCCCACTATCAACATCCCCCACCAGAGTGGTACACTTGTTACAGTCAGTGAATCTATATCCACATATCATTTTCACCCAAAGTCCATAGTTTATGTTAGAATTCACTCATGGTGCCCATTTCTTTTAAAAAATTTTTTCATGTATGTGTGGAAAATTTCAAACATATAGGAAAAATATGAAATACTATAGCTTCATGCAATTCTGTGCCTTGCAGAGGCCCAAAGCCTTCCCACCTATCTCCACAGGGCAGTTAGTATCCAAGCTGCTTCTGCCTGAGATCAACACAACATCTGTACACTGGAGAGCCACTGCCATTTGCTCACCCCTCTCAGCTATGGATTAGAAATATTTTTATGTTATACAGCTGATCCAAGTGTTTTATAACAAAGATTTTTGGGTGATCTACTCTATTATATTTTCAGAATGGAATCCTTTCATAGTTTTCACACATTTAAATTGCTACTTCCTATAGTTACCAAGCAAGGGCTCATGTGCCCAAGGCACAGAAAGTCAAACTCCTGACAGTGGATGTTTGCAGCAAAGTAAGCATTTATTTTCACTGTGTCAAGCAAGGAGAAAGGGCAGCCTATGCTCAAAAGGCCTGAATTCCCTTATGATTTTTAGGAAAGGTTTTTTAAAGACAGGTGAGAGGGTCATAGGATGTCTGATCAGCTTATGTGCCTTCTTCTGATTGGTTGGTTGGTGGTGTCATAACAGAGTGATGTTTTGGGAATTTCAATCATCAACCTGCTGGTTCCAACTAGTCCGGGGTCTATGTGCTTGTGGTCAGCATGTACTCACCATTCTCCACCTGGGTAGGGGACTTAGTTTCTGCAGAACAACTCAAAGATATGCATCAGATTGTTATCTGTATCCCTTCAGGAGGAACTAGGAGTTCTGTGACTCTATTGTTCTAATCATTAACTTCTTGAGTCTGCTCTTTGGAATTGGGGAAGGCCTAGAAGACTAAAGCCTTTTTTTACAAGCAAGAAAAAGAGGACATGGAGGGGCTTTTTTGGCTGGGAAGGCCCTGCAGAGTCTCACATGGTTTCACTACTTTCTACTCCCCCTTCAACTGGCTCCTATTATTCTTCCTGCCTCTGGATGTGGGTGCTCCCCAGGAGTCCACCTTAGCTCTCTTCTCTTCTTATCCATGTCAAGTCTGCCACTAAGTTGATTATTCCCAAATTGAAACAGGAGGGAAGAAGGCAGGGCACAATCTTTAAAAGAATGACATAGTCTGAGGACACGACATAAACTGATCAGTACCAAATAGGTCCAAGATGGTGGACAAGTTGACTTTCTCTAGACCTTGAGCCTCAGTATACACTCATTGTAACACACCTACAAGCACCATGACAGTTCCAAGGCAGAACATAAAGGTCAAAAAGTGGGTGGTGGCCCAGTTCCTGGAAATCCCTACCCCTTCTCCAAAATAACTGGACTACTCCTCCCACCCTATGAAATTACCCACTCCTATAAAAACTGACAATCCCATACCCTAGTGCTCCTCTCACCTTCTGAGATGGCCCACACTCTGTCTGTAGAGTGTGTTTCTCTCTAAATAAATCCACTTCTTACCTATCACTTTGTCTCTCACTGAATTCTTTCTGTGAGGAGGCATCAAGAACCTGAGCTTCATCAAGTCCTGGGACCAGGTATGTGATCTCAGTTAAAAGAACATAGGTTCAAGTCCCCATCTGGGTTTTGGCTGGATTTGAGTCACAGTCTGAGTTGCATAGTTTCAAAATTAGTACTTTTAGTCAAGACAGTCCTCCTGACCTCCAGACACAGATATCCTACCGCTTACTGGATGTCCCCACCTCCACAGTTACTTACTCATGTGCTAAGTATAAATCTGATTTTGTTTCCCACTGACTGACTTTATCCTGCAGATTGAACATCTCAAATCACAGTTCATGGAACAGATACCATGATTCACTAAACTATCTAGATGGGCATGTGAATTTAGGTTCACAACATCTGAGGGGCTGTCTGTCAGTCTCATCCCCCATACAAGGTCACAGACAAGATATACAGCATTGTGTATAGAGGGGTCAAACTTATCATACATATATGGGTTTACTTCTGAGCTTTCCAATCTGTTCCATTGATCTATATATCTGTTTTGTACTAGTACCATACTATTTTGATGACTGTAGTTTTTCAGTATAGTTTGAAATCAGGGAACATGATTCCTCAAACTCCATTCTTCTTTCTCAAGATTGTTTTAGCTATTCAGGGTCTTTTGTGTTTCCATACAAATTTTAAAATTTTTTCTAGTTTTGTGAAAAAATGCCATTGGTAATTCGATAGGGATTGCATTGAATCTGTATACTGCCTTCAGTAGTATGATCATTTTAACAATATTGATTCTTTCAATCCAAGAACATGGTATATCTTTCCATCTGTCTGTGTGGTCTTTAAATTCTTTCATCATTTTACAGTTTTTGGAGCACAGGTCTTTTGTCTCCTTAGGTATCTTAATTCCTTTTTCTTGTAATTCTACCCTGGTTCTTTCTGAGAAGACAGCTGGAACAAAGAAGCTGTTTAAACTTCTTACTGTGTATAATATCTTTTCTCCCTTACTTATTTTGGTAACTGCCCAGCAAAACTGCCAGTTTTCTTGATTAGGCACAGGTAAATTGGCTATGGCACCAAAACCTTCAGTTTATTCAATTCTGCCAAGATAGTCTTAATGCCAAGTTGGGGGATCAGTAATTTAAAGTTGTAACTGAACAGCTCTACAGATGTGTCTGACAGTCCTCAAAGTTTGACCTTGATCCAGTGTTTTCTAGAGAGAGAGAGATGCCTCATCTTTTTCCATCTTAGCTCACTTTATGGACTTAATACATATTTTAATGGGTATCTGTGATGTGCCAAAGACTGTGCTAGCCACCAAAAATATGAGCAAATAACCATGGTTCCTGTCCTCAACAGTGCAAGAGATGATTTAATCCTCTAATTCTGGAGTCATAAAATCAGAACATGCAGATGGCATGAGTAGGGATCCAGGGGAGAAGGAGAGGCTGGAGAGAGTAATTCAGTAAGCATCGTGCAAGGGGGCTGCCATTGTTCATCTCCAGCAAATTGCTTCTATGCTAGAAAGTGATATTAGTATTTCCACAGCTCTAATTTTTCAAAGGAAGCCAGATATTCACCTTTTAAGAGAAATATTGCCATTCTTAAATGACAGCAAGCTATTCAAGGTTTTTTTTTTTTTAACAATACCGCACAAGTCAACAAAATGTATCTTAGGGGCAGCTAGGCCTTACAGGCCATGACTTTGCAAACTTTGTTCTACTTGGTTTTGTGATCTTTGACCAAAGAACCTGATCTGTTTTCCAGTGCTCAAATATGAATGACCTCTCTAAAGTAAGTTATGTCAAATTCCCAGGATTCTGGGCCACCAGGCAGAGTTTCCAGGGGTGACAGATTCATGCTGCTACTTCTTCCTCATTTCAAAGTGCAAAGTGCACAAACACAGAGTCCTTCACTTGTTGGTGAGATCCTGCATAATGCAGCCATCTCACTGGCCTTGGCTTTTGATACTTTCCCTATTCATGCTTTGCCTTACAGTCAAAAATACCATGCTCCTTCTTAGCTCATAGCCTTTGCATAAAATAATCTTCTGCCTGGAATATTTCCTTTCCCTGAAGCTATTTAATTCCTACCTAACACTCAGAGCTCAGCTCAAATGTCAATTCTTTAAGCAAGACTTTCCTAGCTCCCCAGCTCACTCAGAAGCACAGCAGTGAGTCTCTGGGTCAGAGGACAATAGCAACTTGGGGCTTTATCTTATCAATGGCCAGCAGATGCTTGGTAAAGTTTCATGGGGGTATGCAAAGCAGGCAGGCTATAAAAAGCTAAAAATCTGCTCATTTGTGCTATTTTTAAAACAATTGGTTATGTAAAAATTTGAGTTGGACATGAGTAACCTTTTGAGCTAATGGGTCTGTACCCACAGTGAAGAAATGAACAATCTAGGAGCAAATATGCAGAGGCATATTGGATCATTTATATAACACTGGGCAAGAGCATCCAGCCACTGATGGGCTAGTAATGCTTGTTGTGGCTGAAGGGTTCAAATTTTATTTCTATGTAAATGATACTCAAAGAGTGCTGATTCCTGAAAATCTCTGTTGAGTCATTCACCCCCTGACAACCTAAGGCAGTCAAATGGATATGGTCACAGAAAGACATGAGACTACAAAGTGAAAGGCCATTTGGAAATTCAGCCGAGGTGACTACTCCACAAAATAATTTCATCTCATCAGTCCAAATTCTTCATTTTACACTGTATTTTAAGTAGATGACCAGAGAAGATTCTATCAAAAGCAGAAAGTTGCTCGAAGAGAAGGGACACACTCTCTCTATTCCAAACAGTTGTTCCAAGTAGATCAAGAATGAGACTGGCTATTCATCTGAGATCTTTAAAATGAAGCAGACTGAAAAATTCTGGCCCTAAGACAAGAGAGAACAAGTGAAGAAAATCATAAAACACTGAGCCTTAGGCTTACTTAAAAACTAAAACTAACATGAACAGTTGCATTTTCAGACTTATAAGGAAAATAATTTTGATAAATGATAGATCAAGACATAGATAGATAGATATAAATAGGTGATAGGTAGATAGACAAATAGATAGGGATATCTATACATCTATATCAATATACTCTCACATATACTAAGGACTTTTATTTTCCTTTTGAGTTAGCCCAGTTTTGTTGTTTACTTACTGTCTTTGCCAGCTCAGAGTTCTATAACAAAACACCATAAACTGGTGGCTTAAACAATACAATTTATTTCTCACAGTTCTGAATGCTGGGAAGTCTAAAATAAGGATGGCAGAATGGTTGGTGTCTGGTGAGACTTCTCTTCCTGGTTTTTAAATAGCCATCCTTTCACTGTGTCCTCTTGCAAAGGAAAGACAGATCATCTCTCTCATGCCTCTTTCTATAAGAGCACTAACCTCTCATGAGGTTACCTCCCAAAGACCTGCATCTCTAAATACCATCACATTGAGGATTAGGGCTTCAGCAGATGAATTTTGGAGGAACACTTCACTCCATAGCACTTACCAAATATCTAAGCCTCAAACTCTGCATCTGCTGCAATGTCCCAAAGAACAATATGGAATCACCAGGAGGCAGTGGCTCGAATTCAGGACCCATCTGGGAGAAGCTAATGCCCACAAGTTTCAAACATTCTTGGTGTGGGTAGCAATCTCTTCTGAACCACTGGTGATCTTTGACCATTATTTTCTGAAGTAACAGTTCTCAAAATTTAATGTGCACCAGGATCATGTAGGGAGCTTGTGAGATTTGCCATTTCCAAAGCTTGTGGACTCTGATACAGGATGTCTGAGAACCTGACCCTGATAAATACTGTCCTACAGTATAACTCGGCCAACCCCTGCCCATTGCTGATCACTTCATATCATCAGACTCAGGAGATTGTGGTGGGCCCATCTCTGAAGAACCATTGAAAGAGAAACTAATGTTGGTGAAAACCTCAAGTATAGCTAAGAGAAAAATGTTGCACCAAACCCAAAGGCTATGTGGCAGCAAGTACAAACTATGTCACCAGAGTACTGCTGGCTGAACTCTACTCCGTAGTAATCTGTGTTGCTATAGGATGCTCATGAGGCACTGCTGATTACATCTCTATGTCTAAAATATCTCTTCCTTGATGATATAATGAGGGTGAGAAAGACTATTTACTTTTTGCCTTATAAACTTCCTTTCAAGTTCTTTAAAATGAAGAGTGAGGAATAATCCTTAAAAGATAAGTCAAAAGATCATAAACACTCATACATATTACACAAATATTGCTTATTTTGTACTCTCTGTGAGGTCATATAGAATACATAATTTTTATGGTAATGATAATAATAAAGAGAATATATTATTAATTTCCAAAAGATATATCTCTCATCCACAAAACTAAGTCATGTATTCACTTACTTCATTTCCTAAAGACATCTGTATAAACAGTGAGCAGGAAGGGGCTTTTTATGCAGGCAAAGCATGGATGAAGTCATAGCAATGTTTTTTAACTCTTCCTGTACTCTTCTCTGAGTTAGGTCTATAGGTTCCTGTCCTCAAGAAGCCAACATCTTCATTTTAAAACTGTAAATCTGATACTCCTCTCCTTCATCAAAGATAATGAATGCACAAGCATTAAAAATAATAATACCAAATACTTGCTTTCTTGCCTAATTTTTTAGAATTTGTTTTCTTTAAACTGGGAGAAAAAATTAAATGGTGGTGGGACATATGAGAAACTAGGAGACACTGATTAAATGTGCTAAGGAACACTCTAGGTACCAAAAAAAAGGCTTGTATTTAGAATTGGTCAGCCAAACCACAAAAGGAAATAAGAATAGAGCCGCTCTCTAATGACCTAATGTTGGGTCTTGCATTTCACTACAAGTTTTCATGCAGCATCTATTTTCTAAGGTGCACTTCACTAAATAATGTGATATTAATTAGGCAAGTGATAGTCCAGAGAGTGGATTTCCATTTCCTCATTACCAAACAAGTGCTGTCTCCTGTGGGCACTAAGTTATCAACCCCAATGTATCATTAACGTCATTGTTTTAGCAAATCAGTGCAGGCTGATAGCTGAAAATTGGCTTAGATGTTCTTTCACGTGCAACCCTGGGAATAATGAGAAAATAATGGGTCTCTTCTTCAGGCAAAAGAATAATTAGCAATAAGGAATTGCCCAAGTTCAATTATTTAATGATTTGCCAACACAGTGAGTGATACATTGAAATATCAAGAGTCTAATTCAGGATTGATCTGAATCAAAATGAACAAGCAAACCCTCAAAGGAACACCCATTAGTTGTCCCTTCTACCCCTTTTTAGTCCAACCTCATGGCCTTTATTAATAAAAAAAGCTGACCTACCTGAGACAGCAATAATGAAACATTTCTTCTGTTTAAAAAGATGGGTCTTTAGACAACATCTCAGGACTTCATAGAGTTTGTAAATTTCCCAGATTATTACTAACTCCCCAAATATCTTATCAACATAGTCCACCCTATATACACTGGATCACGAGGCAACCTAACTAATCTGGAACACTTGGGAGATTTTAGGTGTGGGTTAATTGGTAAAGAAGCTGATTTCCAGATCTATTTCCCCAGTTAAGAGTATTCTCTCCACTAGGACCATGAGGACTATTTAGTGGAATGTAAGAGCTGACCACAGAAACCTGCTCACAGTGTATCAGAGCATCGGCCTTGGTGTGCCTGCAGGCATGGCCACTTTATCGTCCATAGAATAGAGAAGTGGGCAAAAGAAGCTGTTCTGAAGATTAGTGCAATGTATGCCAAATGTTTAAACTTCCTGGAAGGAAATGCCATGGGGCAGTTGTCCCTAAGTGTGACTCACCGGAGCAACCGGAGAGCCTCTTAAAAAAAAAATTCCAACCCAGTACTTCTCAAATTTCAATGTGCATAATAATCCCCAGAGGATTTTTATTAAACTTCAGATTCTGGTTCTATAGGTCTGGATTAGACTCTCAAATTCTGCTCTCCTGATGAGCTCCCACATGATCGTGATGCTGGTGGTCCATGGCTTGGGAATCACTCCTGTGAGCATTGCTTTTAAATACAATAATTCTTGTGAAAGTGCTTTGTAAATGATTAAGCATTACACAAATTCAAATATAGTAATACTAATACTTACAAAAATAAACAAGGAATGTATTTTTAAAATACCTATTTTATAGCCTTTTTTTTATGTCATAACATGGGCCTCAACATCCTTCTTTTTAATTACTTAGTACTTCTAAATCCAACCTATTAGCAAATTCTGTTAGTGCTATTTTCTGTGACCTGCTCCAATCGCTCAACATCAACTTTGTAAGATATATTCGTGTTGTGCATACCTACAGTTCATTCAGAGAAAAATTATGTTTTGATTTAAAAACATGAATTTAGATCTCAAATATCACACCCTATTCAAGAATAAACTCTTGATTAATTTTTATAAGCTAAATGTGGAAAATGCTATTGAATATGAATGGGTTTATTAAACAAGATGAAAATTACAAAGATAAAAAATGAATTGATCATATAAAATTTTAAACTGTAAAGTAATATAAAAAATTGTTACAAGACAAATGAAAATAGATACACCACATATAGCAAAAGATTACTACCCAGAATTTGTAAAAAAAACTCTTGCAAAATTCATTTTAAAATGGCAAATGATACAATAGAAAAATGGTTAAAGAAGAGACAGGTCACATAGGGAAAAAACCTAATTGCTAATAAACAGCCAAAGAGCTCAACCACACTTGGGTAATCAGGGAACATGAGTTAAAACATTAAGCTACCATTTCACACTCATAAGACTGGCAAAAAATTTTGTCTGACAATACTACGTGTTGGTAAGAATAACGCTATTAATGGAGTGACTATAAATTGGAAATACCTACTTTGGAGAGCAATCTGACAATTGCTAGTAAAGCCATACTCCTTTCTGTGTTTCTACTTCTAGGTAATAAAACATGTAAATGGTTGTTCATTGAAATATTTGTATTAAAAGAAAGACAGTGACCACCATAGTGACCGATAAATAGCTTAATTTACGTGCTAGACAAGAGAAGACATGCAAGTCAAGAAATTCATTGAATCAGTCTCTAAGGGGGTGGGAGTGGAATAGAAGTTTAGGGCTCATGAAGGCTACGTTAATTATCGCTAACTATAGACTGAAGCTTGCCCTCTGAATAAGCTAAAATGACTATCCATACACAGTTGATTAAGACAAATAAATGTTGAAGGAGAAAAACTTAATATCTGAAACCAAGAAGCTGAACTTATTGTTTGCTGAAGAAAGGGGCAGTTATGCTGGCCAGGAAAATATCATTAAGCAAAGTAAACTTGCTCATCTCATATGTAAGGTTCTTTGGGAATTATACTTTGCGTAGTGATGGTCACAGATGCAGGAGGAGGTTGGTGATTATGTTGGTTACAGAGCATATTTTGTGTAGTTATGGAGGAGGGAGTGGGTCAACATCAGCCTTAGAAGCATATTAACTGGAGTGAGTGTGATACTAAGTGGCTGCCTTTCAAAGCATGGGGTTGTGTCACTGGTGGGTTTCAGAGGTGTTCTTGCTGAAGTGAGTTGCCATTGATTTAATAAAGGGATTTAAAATCAATTCTGGTGTTTATTTGTTATGGTGGCTATAGGCCTATCATTGATTGAGTAAATACATTCAAACCCAATTCTGATGTTTACTTATTACTTCTAAGAATAAGAGGATTTTTGTCTTATTATCAGGAAAGAGACTTTAATTAGGTCACTGAAAGTCTGATAAACCAAGTTCTCTCCAAGTTTCTAATCACCAACCACCTTCAGATGGTTAGAACTAGTTGTAGTGATGCATAGCATTTGGTTTGATACCTCTTAAGCAGCAGTTATTGCAAATGTCAAGTTCTTCTTTTACATTTGTAACAGGGAAAAACTGGAGATCAAATATATGTCCATCAATAGAATAATAGATAAGTTGTGGTATATTCATATTAGATAACAGTCTATAATTTTTAAAATGACCTAAACCCACATATAGCAACATGAATCAATATCTAGACAGAATGTTTGGTAAAGAATACTGTAGAATGTTACATGTAGTATGCTACATGTGTAATTTTTTAAAATAATAATATATATTGTGTTTATGTGTATTTGTTTGTGTACAGTAAACATTTTTTTAAAAAATGGTTTAACACTAAATTCTTATTTATGTCTAATTCTGGGGAGGGTGGGAAATATATGGAACTGGGGAAGGAAATTCAAAGAACTTTGAAGCAAATGTTAATATTTGTTTATTTGGGGTGATTAATTTTGTGTGTTTTTGTATATTTGTATTTGTATATTTGTATATTTTGTATATTTGTACTTGTTTTTAAAACAAAATAAAACATGATGTTAGAGTAATTATTCCACTTCTTTTCTTGAACAACTATACAAACAAAATCTAAAGAAAACTTTTCTAAAACCACAGCTTTTTCTGCTTGTATTATAAACCTAATACTGGGATTAAATTTGTACCACTGATCTAAAGCCATAAAGGAAGTTTTAAGTAGAAAGACAACCTCCTTCACCTAGTAATATATTCTAGTTCAGTCAAATTCTGACAGGCACCATTCTCCTCAGCTTCTGTGATTTCCAGTTTTAGAGAGATGAATAGTCTTCTTTGAAAGTTTCTCTGACAGATTTACTCTAAGGAAAGACAAGTTGCTAGAGGAAATATATAAGGAGTATAAATAAACCCTTTCTTTTATTGACATTTTTTGCTGATATAATTGGAACATAGAATTTATCACCCATGCAGTTATAAGAAATAATAGAGATCCCCTATACAATTTTTACCAGTTTCTCTCAATGGTAAAATTTTACAAAATTATGGTATAACATCACAACAATGATATTGACACTGATGTAATCTATATTCATCTGATTGAGATTTCTCCAGTTTTACCTGTGCTCATGAGTGTGTTGGTGTGTGTGTGTGTGCACTTGTGTATTAGGTACTATCCACTTCTATTACCTGTGTAAGTTCGTATACCCACCACGGTAGTCAAGACACTGAGGAGTTCCAACACCACAAGATCCTCCTATGTTGATTTTTATAACTAAACTCTACTCCCTCCTAACTCTTCTCCAACCCTTAACCCCTGGAAACTGTTGATCTGTTTTCCATTTCTAATGTTTTCCCATTTCAAAAATTTATGTAAACGGAATCATACAATACGTAACCTTTGCATATTGGCCTTTTTCACTCAGCATATTATCTGGAGTTTCATTCAGGTTGTTGGTGTGTTTCAATAGTGTGCTCCTTTTTACTGCTGAGATTAATTGTTGAGTTGTTCCACAGATGTACTACAGTTGGCTTAACCATTTTCTGCATTGGGCTGTTTCCAGGTTTTGGCTAGTATGAATAAAGCTGCTATGAACATTTATATGAACAGAAATTTTTATTTCTCTGGGATAAATGTCCATGAGTATAATTGATGGGCCATAAGGTAATTGCATCTTTAATTGTATAGGAAGCTGCCAACTGCTTCCCAGAGTGGGAGTACCATTTTCCATTCCCACCAGCAATGGAAGAGTTTGTTTCTCTGCATCCTTGCCAGCTTTTGTGTTATCACTATTTTTTATATTAGCTGTTCTAATATAAGCTAATGTTTAGGTGTGGCTAAACCCAACTCATTGTGATTTTAATTTGCATTTCCATGGTGACTAATGGTGCTGAACTTGTTTTTACATGTTTATTTTCCATCTGGATATCCTCTTTGGTGAAATGTAGGTGTATGCCTTTTGCCCATTTTCTAACTGGATTGTTTGTTTTTTCTTTTAATGTTGAGTTTTGACAGTTCTTTTTATATTCTAGATACTAGTCCTTTGATGGATATGTGGTTTGAAAATATTGTCTCATAGTCTGTAGCTTGTCTTTTCATCTTCTTTACATGGGCTTTCACAGATACCAAGTTTTTAGTTTTAATGCAGCCTAATTTGTCTATTTTTTTCTTTATGAATTCTGCTTTTGGCGTCAAGTCTAGGAACTCTGCCTAGGCATAGATCCTAGAAATTCTCTCCTTTTTTTTTCTAAATGTTGTTTTATAGTGTTATATTTTACATTCAAGTCCAAGATCCATTTTCAGTTCATGTTTATGTAAGGTGAGAGGTTTAGGTCAAGGTTCCTTTATTTTCAAAAGAGTATTTGCCCTACGTATCTACCAACACACACAAAAACACACACACACACTAAAACCTTAGACTTAAATAGAGGCTATAATTCAAAGGAGTAAAGCATCAAACAGTTGTTTTTCATTATATACACAAAATTACCAGGTGATGAATGGCTTTTTTAACTTTTCTTCCAGTTTTAAAATCTTATAAATACTGCATTGGGGGAAATAGGAAAACCTAATGGAGCATTCTTACCTTCAATTTTTATTTCATACCGAATTAGTCATCATAAACCTACCCAAAGGACCATTGGGTTCCCATTGCAAGGCAGAGGGAAAGAAGACACAAATTTTGGAAAAAGATGGCATGGCTGGAAGAATGATTGCAAATTTGTAATAAGTGGCATCATAGAGATGTGGGTAGGAAGTGATAACAGAGGTAGATAGGGCAGGTATTTCTGGGTCTCTTCGTCTTTCTCTCTCCTTCTCGTTAGTTAACAAAAACCTTCAGTCTCATTTATTTTTTTAAGTTACCTTATTCATCCTAATTACACCAAATAACTTGCTTGCATTTTAAAAGCAACACAGGAGGACGGCGAATTTAGACTGTAATTGTATTCACAGCGCATCAGGGGCGCTATATTGGAAGTTGGGAAAACAGAGCTAAACTCCTAGCCTCCTACTAACCTGAAGGAAATACTATTTATTAGCTCACACTTTTAGGACTTATAACTGGTTGTTGTTTTTTACAGTTGGGATTAAAATTCCTTTAAGGTCGAGTCTTCATCATTAAACAGGGAGTGAATGAATGGGACTCTTCTAGTCACCCAGTTACCAAAAATATGGTCAAGATCAACAGTATGATAATTAGATGGACATTGATTTTTACCCTAAAATAGGTATATTGAACATCTCAAACTATTATTTCACTCATTTTTTAAACCAATAAACAGATGTGATTGAGGTGTATAGCCCAGCCCATGATGCATGGAGCCCAAACTTTTGTTGGTGGTCAGTAGGTATTGCTTCACTCTGGGGTACGTTTCCTCTGGTGATTTTTTTTTTTAATCCTGACCAAATATTACAGAGGTGTGTTTACCTTGAACTTATCTTGGTGTTCTTTTGAACCGACTAGTTGATTCTATATGAAGCAAAAAAGTTGCTTCTAGCTCTGAGGAAGAAGTCACCTAGAAATGTGAGTTGAGGCTTTCTGGAAGGTTTCATCACTCCCAAATCTGTCCTCAAACCATTCTTATAGCCCAATATAACCTCTATCTTCAGTTTAAGAACACTGGATCCCAGGGCAGTATACTTACAGAGACCCCTGCATCAGTATACACCTCACTTAAGTCGAACATATGAGCACATTAAAATACGTTGGTGCTCATTAAATCTGAGAAAATTGGTCTCATATGAATTGAGAGAGCTGGGACATTGTAGGGAAAACTGGTGTCCTAAAACGGAGGCTGACGAACCTCCAAACATATTTCCTTACTTCAAATTGGGTCTAGGACCAAGCCTAAGGATTAATTCCATTTGCAAACATTTATTAAGCAATAACATCTGCCAGATCTAGCTACATGCTAATACTTTACAGATGATTTTAACATAGGTTCTGCCCTCCGCAGAGCTCTGGATTCAAATCCCTGTTTTGTAGATGCAAATAACTTTACCTCTTTACAATTTCCTCATTGGAAACATTAGGACAATAGTAAGTAATCCCTGCCTCATAGGGATTTGGTGAGGATTAAATATGATATTTTTAATATAGCTTCTGACACGAATAGGGGATCAATATGCGGTCAGACGCAGCAAAGTTAGAATCAAGGAAGTCTCCCCAGAGAAAATTATGCCTGAATTGAGCCTTGAGCTCTAACACAGATTACGCACATGAATGGCAGAGGGGATAACATTCAGGGCTGGGGAATAGCATAAGCCATGCCTCAGATGAGAGGAAAACACAGGGCAATGTGGGTGTGGCAATGAAAGAGGGAGGAGAAATGGAGGTTATGAACATTCAATATGCTTGGAACAGAGAAGCTGAATGGGAAGTGACAGGAAATGACACAAAACTAGCGGCTGGTAGGACCAAGAAATTTGAACTCTGTGCCTAAGGTTTTGTGGGGAGTCACTAAAGAATTTCAAGAAGCGAGCAAAACAATCAAACTTGCTTTTAGAATTATCACTTAGGCAGCAAAATAGAGAATGAATGAGAATTGTAAGTCAAGGCACCAACTGTTAATTAGGAGACTGATGGGAGCTCCAGGTATCCCCTCCTAAGGCACCGAATCAATAAAACTTGGTGACTAATCAAAAGTGGAGAGTGAGGCAGATGCAGGCATATAAAAAGAATCTAGATTGCTGGTTTGGATGACTGAGTGGGTGATAGTATGACCAACTGAAACTGAAGACATAAAAGTTTGAGGCAGAGGAAGGGAGAGGTAATAAATCTGGTCTGGTACCTGTTTGGTTGGCAGAACCTCAGAAGCATACAAATGAAGCTGTCTAGCAGGAAGTTAAATTTAAGGGTCTGAGGCTTAGGATAGCAACTTAGGAATGTAAGAGTCTGACACCATGCAAGACCACTCCAGGAGTGTGCATAGAGTGAGAAGGCCACCTGGGAACACCAATGTAGCAAAAGACAATCACAGAACCTGGAGTACAAGGAGAATGAGAATGGATTTGTTGAGATGGAGATGTTAATTGGATGTGTTTGTAATCACAAATAAAAACACTAGATGTTGATATAGATTTGTAGATATGGAAATCTCTACACACACATCTACAGCAATTTTTAACATCACTTTGGGTTCATGATAAGTGAGGAAGAATCTAAAAGCTAGAAAATTCAGATAACCATGTGACTAAATGCAGCAAATATATGGTATGAATTAACTTATTTTCTGATATTTTAGGAGGTTCTGACCAATGAATATGAAAATTAAAGAGATTGATCTACCTGAGATTTTAGGTGAGTAACCCCTAGTATGTAAGGATTGTGTCTAATTCACACTGCTTGACACTCAATGTAACATCACATGCAAGGAAGCCATTATTGCCTACTCATGTCCTGTGCTGATATCTGCAAGTTGTGTCTACTTCAAACTCTACTGCATTTGCTAAGAGGAGACTCTGGCTGCAAATGCAATGGGTGCTTTTACAATAAGAACCCCCGGAATGGAAGAACTCTCCACAGAGGTATAAGTGGGAGACATGCAGTGCCCTTACAATGTAAGTAGGGGGCAGGCTGAGAGACTGGGATAACTGAATGAACAACACAGGGAGCTTGTCATTAATAGCTTCTATTATTCCTGGAGAAAAGTCTCCCAAACCCAAGTGTTTAGGTTTTCCAAAAATCATTTATAGGAGAGGCAAACAGAATAATCATTAAGAATATGAATTTTGTTATACCTGAAACTAATATAATATTGTAAATCAACTTTACTTCAATTAAAAAAAGAACATGAATTTCTAAATCAAACAGACTTTGGTTTGAAATCCTTGCTCTACCTCTTACAATTTCCTGATATTTTTTAATGTTTATTGAGGACTTAGTAGGGGCCAGCTACTAGGCAGAATGCTTTGTAGTCAGTTATTAGATCCTTACAACAAAACCTTGAAGGCAAGACTGAGACACAGACAATTAAGTAAATTGTTGTGGTCACACAGAGTAAGTGGAGAGCAGAGATTTAAATTCGGGCAGTCTAATCCAGAACCAGCACTCTTAGCCACTACATCTTTCTGCCGGGCTATTCATGGGAACTGGGAAGTCACATTCTCTCTGACGCTCCATTTTCTTATAACTAAAGTGAACCTACCTCAGACAGTTATACTGAACACAAATAAAACAATATCTGTAAAACGCTTAGCACAGTGCCTAGAAGATAGCAAGTACTCAAGATATCATAGCTCTACTTAATTTTATTAATATTTCTTTTTGAAAAGGAGCATTCTTTATTGAGAGAAGAAAGCTAAAGTAGGCAATGCAAAACCAGGTCAAATTCAACCCTCTGCCCCAACCCTGGTGAGGACAGGCGTGCTTGGTACCTGACATCTCAATACTTCACGGTTTCAGATTTATAGGTGTTCATGTTCCCATCCCAAGAGCACCTTGCTTTATCCATCAAAATCTGGTGACAGATTAGCAGAGTGTGAGTGATCTATAACAAACAGAATTAGAGCTATGAACTAGAAGCCAAAGTAGGAAATAAATTGCTAAATTGTGAAAAGCATTCAGATGATCTAATATGCTATTCAATGCAGCACCATTGAGAAAAATGTCTCGTTGGCTCATCTTTCCTCCTGTGTTTGAGATGGAATGTCTTGCCCATTGCTACACATTTTTTAACTGTTTCAGATTACCTTTCCCAGGTGGCAGTGAGAATTAGGATTAATTAAAAGCCCGCTTACATGCCAGCAATGTTCTAGACATTCCTCAGGCAGAGAAAAAGAAAAACACTAGATCACCAGTGTCCCTGGGTGTGAAGATAGAGAGCCCCAACTCAAGGATCAAATAGGGGCTGAGGCTGCGTGAGTTTGGGAATGAGAGCAGTGCTGAGGAAGAGTACTCGTGCCGGTGTGTACTGACTTTAGTCAGATACGCTGTTACCTGACTCAGAAGCTCAGTTTCCCCAGGTGAGAAGAGGCAGCTCCATGCATGGAAAGCCTGGATTCTGGGACTAACTTGTTCCTGATCTTAGAGGAAATACTTTCAGTTTTTTACCATTGAGAATGATGTTTGCTTTGGGTTTGTCATATATGGCATTTATTATATTGAGGTAGATTCCCTCTATGCACACTTTCTATAAAGTTTTTATCATAAATGGGGGTTGAATTTTGTCAAAAGTTTTTTCTGCATCTATTGAGATGATCATAGGAATTTTATTCAATTTGTTAAATAGTGTATCACAATGATTGATTTGCATATATTGAAGAATTTTTGCAACAAAGACCTAGTGTATAGCACAGGGGACTATATTTAATGTCTTATAATAACCTATAAGGGAAAAGAATCTGAAAAAAGTTGTGCTTTGCTGTACACCTGAAGCTAATACAATATTGTAAATCAACAATACTTCATTTTTTAAAAAAATGGTTAAAAAAAGGAATTAAGATGTAACAGTGTATGTTTTTCCTCTGTGGAAGCAGCATTGTTTGAAGCATTTAAATATATAGAACCTAATACTGAAATAGAAGTTATATGTTGTAGAATGAGTATACATTGGCTTTTAAAAAACGTTTTTGTTCTTCCCCTTATATTTATGTGAGTTTCATATCCCACGACCAAGCCAAAAATGCATTACTTTGCTTTCCAAAAATGGATTGACAATATTTCATTTTATTTATAAAATTTGCTTATTATAAAGCATACAATTCAAAAGTATAAGGAAAAATTAAAATGACCACATAAACTAGCCTAATGAAGTTCTGAAGAACCCAGACTCTGGTGGTCAAACCGCCTGGGTTTAAACCCTGGCTGTTCTACCAGCGCTGGCTGTGCGGCCTCGTACATGTCACTTAGTCTGTCTGTGACTCAGTGGGTTCATCTGTAAAATGAGGATAATGATGGACATCTCAGAGGGCTGTTGTAAGAATTATGCGAGTAAACATTTGTAAAGTACTTGTCAGTGTCTGCCATATAGTAAATAACATGTTCTTGTTGAATAAATGAGATATTCAGAAAAATGAATAAAATTTAAAAAAATTTTGTTTATAAAATTCAGGACTTTTTTCTATCTACACACAGATGCAATTTATATAAACACATTTTAAATGAGTAGGCTTGTTTTCAAATAAGATTTTGCCATGTTTTGCCTTTTGTCTTGGTGAGTTTATGTATAAAAATTTTTACCCATGGTAATTTTATAATAATTTTAAGACATAGTTTTTCTTTTTCTTTTTTGAAATATTTTATTAAGGAATTTTAAAGTGCATATGTAAAGAATAAAATAATATATCAATGTTTAAAAGTGTTTCAATAAAGTCTTACCCATATTTAGTAAGGTTTTTTCCAAATTACCTTTATGTTGCTTTTGTAAATGGTACACTAAAAATTACATTTTCTAACTGATTATTATTGTGGTAAAGAAAGCAATACATTTTTAATATTCATCTTCTATCCCACTCCTTGCTAAATTCTGTTATTAACTATGGATTTCTTTTTTGATTTTTAGAGTTTTCTGCATAAACCATCATCTAATCTACGAATAATTTTAGCTTTATTTCTTTCTTGTCTTAGTACCTTTTTTAAAAAAAAGTTTTTGTTTTATTTTCTCCCTAAGCAGGCGAGTTCATAAGGGCCCATTTCAGCTCTTATTCATCTTTTTTTCAAAGTGAGGAACAATCAACATGTAACGTTGTGTAAGTTTGAGGTGCACAACACGCTGATTTGGCACATTTATATGTTGTGATATGATTACTACAGTGGCGCTGGTTAACACCTATATCATGTTACCTAATTATCATTTCTTTTTTGTGTTGAGAATAGTTGATTCAGTCTCTTAGTAACTTTGAAGTTTATAATACAATATTGTTTATTATAATTACTATGTTGTGCATTAGATCTCCATAACTTATTTATCTACTAGTTGTAAGTTTTCAGCCTTAAAACCACATCTCCCCAATTTCCCTAGCCTCAGCTTCTGGTAACCACCATTCTGCTCTCCATTTTTACAAGTTCAGTTTTTAAAGATTCCACATGAGTGGTATCATACAGCATTTGTCCTTCTCTATCTGACTTATCTCATTTAGCATAGTGCCTTCAAGGTCCATCCATGTTGTCACAAATGTCAAGATCTCCTTTCTCATGGCTGAATAGTATTCCATTGTATATATGTATCACATCTTATTTATCCATTCATCTGTTAATGGACACTTAGATTATTGCCATATCTTGGCTATTGTGACTAATGCTGCAATGAACATGGGTGTACAGATATCCTTTCAAGATACTGATTTCAATTCCTTCAGTTGTACACCCAGAAGTGGAATTGCTGGATTATACGGTAGTTCAATTTTCAATTTTTTAAGGAAATGCCATACTGTTTTCCATACTGGCTGTGCCAATTTACATACCTACCAACAGTGCACATCGGGTCCCTTTTTTCCACAAGCCTGCCAGTATTTGTTATTTCTTGTCTCTTTGATAAAAGCCATCCTAACAGGTGTGATGTAGTATCTCATTTTACATTTTTGCATGGGTGTCATTGGCTTACAATTTTTCTTTTATGTACAAATCTTATTTTGATTATGTATTAAAGATATATATCTGCACTATAAAGTGAGTTGCAGAATATTCTCTCCTTTTGGCTTTCTCCGGAATTTTTTTTAAAGTTTGGTCTTAGCCATTTCTGTGATCTGTTTTACCTTACTGTTGTGGCTATCTCCCATATTAGCGCACATTGCTCTAACTTGTCCTTTTTGATAGAGGCATAGTGATCCATTGATGGGATGTGCTATAATCTATATGAACAATCCCCACTGAGGGGCATTTCCGCCAACTCCAATTTTTTAAAATATTGTAAACAAGAGTACATTATTCCATGTTTAACTTGCTCTTGTTCTTCTGCTTTAGATGGTGATTTCTAAAGAATGAGTTTATTTCACTTTCATCTCTTCCCACTTGTTTAATAATGTGGTCTTATTTTGGTACCTTTCCATCAGGGACCTCTGATATATCATTCTGATTCTGAAGATCATAGAGGCAGATCAATTACAGTAATACAATTTGTGACTTTCTGATCAAATAGCCTCTAAACTAGTGGAAATAGGATGTACCTAAAGTCATTTATAACCTAGCATTCAGGTACCAGCCTCCCCTATTATCTTAACTTACAACATCCTAACAGCTGCCTGTTACTGTGATTGTTATCCCTGAATGTCTATTCATTATTTCTCATTTTCTAAGCTCCATTCTAAATTATAGTATCATTGCTCTACCTAATCATATTATTTTTGCTATTCTTTTCCTTTCTTTTTCATATCTATTATCTATCTATCTATCTATCTATCTATCTACCTATCTATCTATCATCTATCTCTAATCTACCTATCATGTATCTATCTATCCATCCATCCATGCTATTTTGTTTAACAGGATGGGGAAGGATGTAAAGAAGTGGAAAAGAAGGAAAAAAAATGATCCTACACTTTCCAAAATCTTACTGATGAGAGAGTTCTGTTAAGGGACTTTCAGTTTTAAAATGAGAAAACTTCTGGTAAATTAAAAGTCATTACTTATTTCCACATTGAGGTGAATTAGTTGCTAAGTGCATTTCTTTCCCAGATTATTCAAGGCTTTGAATGATTGAAAGATTGAAAATTTGGTTGAGAGGAAGAAGAAAGAACTTTGGAGCATGTGTATCACCTAAGAAGAGCCTTTGAGACTATTGATGGACTCAGATTTGTACTTTGTTGGGGCTTGGATGGTAAGGAGGAGAGGGAATAACAAGGAGGAAAGAGAAATCTAAAATACAAACCTGAATGACTCCAAAACTTTCTTGGGGTCAGCCCTGAACATTCCATTAAATCCCTGAAATCTTTTTCTACCCTTTAAAAGCAGCTAAAGTAATGCCTCAAACCTAGTGTATTTCTAAGTAGACCAGGAGAACAAGAAAGAATCTAACTTAGGAAGGAGGGACAGGGGAAGTTGCTCTGAAAATATTAGGTGAATATGATAGGTACATTTGTCAAAACCAAACACTCCAGAAAAATTACTCATACTCAACTTAGAGGAGCAGCAGAACCCAATCTTCAAACACTCCAAGGTTGGGATGTAAGTCATTTGGGGAAAGGGGAAAGGATCCAGAGGATTTATGGTAGGTTAAATAAATACAACACAGAAGCGTAGTCATTTTCCTTAGAAAAACCTCTTGAGCTCCAAGCCAAATGCACTGTTTGAACTTTAGGATTTTACTTTCTAGTTACAACTTGGTTTTATGAAAGTGATGTTGTGAGGAGAAAATACAGCAGGGAGGGCCAGCAAGAAAAGTTTTGTACATTTTATTGTTTAAGGCCTGAATATCTGTTGGTTGTGACTGAAACATAAGTAGTCATAATGTTAAAAATAGCTACTATTTTAAACCACATTATTACGCTTGTCCAACATTTATGAATCTCAGGTCATTGCCAATGCTGCGCCGTAGGAAAAGTGTCCAGCACACAGGTCATCCTGGGGGTCAAAGGCAGGTATGAAATACGTGAAAAATCCAACTCTGCGGGACTAAACCCACTTGGATATAAAAGTCAAAAAATTTATGAGCATCTCATACTTTCAAATTAAGCAAAATAAACTAGCTCACTAATTTTATAGGGATGAAAAGTAAGCAAAATGAACACATTTAGAGAGCAATGTATTGGAATAAGTTATGCTGTGGAGAACTGTTGAACTAAAAAGCATCAAAAAACCAAACCAAACCAAACCCATACTTTATTTATCTATCTATCTATTTTCAGAAACTGCTTATTTTCCATCAACCTATTTTAAAGGTTTGTGGAAGAATAGCTTAAGACCACTCAGTGGTTGTTCCTACCCAATCAGTGGCCTGAACAGTGGGGGCTGCAGACTGGTCTTCAGTAGCAGGCTGAGGGCTGCAGTATTCTGTGGGGGACTGTTGAATCAGCATAGAGGGCACCTGCACGCGTTTGGGCCTGTTCACCACCTCAGCTTGAGTAGCAATGAACTCAGGAGCTAGAGCGGGCCATTCACCCTGAAATTCCTCCTAAGTCACAGCCTTCTCAGCTGCCTTCTGCTCTTCCTTTTCAATCCCTTCAGGATCTCTGTTAGAAGTAGAGATCAGGCACGACCTCCCATGGGCGTTCACAGGAGATGGTGCCCCGCATGTGCAGAATTTCCCAGGCAAGCATCCACCACATCAGACCCACTGAGTGAGCTCCCTTTTTAGGACTTTACATCAGGACACATCATTAGTCTGAAAGCAGAAAAGCCAAGTAATGCCTGAGAGGTCCAAGAAGAGTAAAAAATAATGGAGAAAAGCAGAGGAAAACACAGGCCATTTTAAAAATGTTTTCATCTCTGCTTGAAGCTTTCATACATGAAAATCATACTTTTGCAGCAAGTATTACTATCAAACTCCACTCATTGGGCCAGAGACTCTTGCGGTGTTGACAAAAAATTTGCCCCTCATGTAGCACACTACCTACAGTTGTGAGTTCATAGGCCAGTGGCCTCATCTTCAAGCTCTAAAATGTGCAGAAAACTCATACTTTTTAATGTTACTGGGAGTAAAGAAATCACTGAAGCTCCCTACTTCCCCCACTAAAAAGATCAGTTAACTAGAGAAAGGAGGGATAAGCAGGAAATGAATACAAATGGTGAAGTTTTTTTTAATAAATGTATTTCTTTATTTCTTTATTGGCTATGTTGGGTCTTCATTGCTGCACACGGGTTTTCTCTAGTTGCAGCGAGCAGGAGCTACTCTTTGTTATGGTGCACAGTCTTCTCATTGTTGTGGCTTCTCTTGTTGCAAAGCACGGGCTCTGGGCATGTGGGCTCAGCTGTGGCTCAAGGGCTCTAGAGCACAGGCTCAGTAGTTGTGGCGCATGGGCTTAGCTGCTCCGCGGCATGTGGGATCTTCCCAGACCAGGGATAGAACTGCATCCCCTACATTGGCAGGCAGATTCTTAATCACTGTGCCACCAGGGAAGTCCCCAAATGGTGAAGTTTTTGAGGGCAAATTTCAATATCAGCACCGTGATTGAGAGACTAATCTTTGCGCCAGTGGCAACATGTGGGAGCTTGGCCAGGAAGAAGAAGACACAAATCCTTCTGGAGAAAATGCTTGCAAGATTTCCACAGATAGAAATCAACCAAGTATCAGCTTACAATCACTCATCAACAAATACACAGGGAAACAGAGTAAGCAGAAAGTAAAACATTTAGATCTCAAAGACTTTGGACATCAGAACTAACAAATACAGAATATAAAATAATTATGTATAAAATGTTTAAAGAAATAAAAGATTAGAAAAACAAGAAAGAAACAAAAGCTTTTATACAAAAAATGTTATTCATTTTACATTAAAAAACATGGAATTATTTCTATAACTCATGTCCTTCATATGCCCAAGATTTGTTTTTTCAATAGTTGTGAGATACAGATTGTAAAGAGAGTATACCAAAAATATATATGTAGAGTTTAAAGACCAATAACAAAATTTGTCATTTAGCTCATTGTTTCCTGCTTTTTCTTCACTGCTAACAGACATTTTTTACCCCTATACAAATACTATTAATGCTCACTGTGTTATGGAATTGGAATCATAACTGTGTATTCTTCTATGACTGCTGAAAGTTATGTTTTAAAAATTTATCTATATTGATTTTTGTAGCTGTAATTCACTTATTTCCATTGTTTTATATTATTCAGATTATGAATGTAGTTATTTATTTCAACCTACAATTGATAAGCATTTAGACTGATTCTCATTTTTTACTGCAAAAATTCTATTTAAAATAACTGTGTATGTTTCCCTGATGAATATGTACAGGAATATTTCATATATGTATATATATATAAAATATAAATTGCTGTGTCATAGGGTATAGTACATGCCAAGTACAGGCAGTATGGTGGAGTTCTTACTTCATGTTGTCTTTAGACCACGACCTTCATTCCAGAATTTTCACCACCTGGAAAGTTACTTTCAACCTGGAAGATAAAAGAAAGGTGGAAAATTGTGCTCTGGCTCTTAAATTCTACTTGTAGTATCTGGAAATAACACATAGCATGTCTACTCACATTTCATTGGCTTAAAGCAAGTTATGTGATCACACCTAGTTTCATGAGAGCAAGGAAATATAATTCAGCTGTTTGATTGGTTGGAAAATAACTGGAAATATCTCCTCTTAAATAATAGGAGCTCTAATGTCTACCATAGTCCACCATTCTAGACACCAAATATTTGGTTCACTCCCCTACCCCTTTGTACATTACATAAATGCCCTTCCCAAGGAAGTAAACACCAAAGTCCTAACCAGTCTTGGCACTGAGCTCAAAGTTCATGACGTCTAGAAAATGGACAACTCTGTGTATATGAGGTTTTTGAGGAGGTGAATGGTGTTATTGGTTGAATTGTATTCCCCTAAAAACATATGTTGGAGTCCTAACCTCTGGTGCCTGCGAACGTAACCTTACTTGGAAATAGTATCTTTACAGATGTAATCAAGTTAGGATGAGGTCATGCTAAATTAGGTGGGCCCTAAACCAACATGACTGGTGTCTCTATAAGAAAAGAGGAGACAGATGTGAGAAAAGAGTGCTGTGTGACAACAGAAACACAGGCTGAAGCGTCGCTGCTGCAAGACAAAGAACTTTCAGGATCACTGGCAAACCACCAGAAGCTAGGAAGAGCCAAAGAAGGGTCCTTCCCACAGGTTTCAGAGCGAACATGACTCTGCTGACACCTTTACTGCATGTCTGTTGTCCAAAACTGTAAGACAATAAATGTCCATTGTTTTGAGCCACTCTGGTTGTGATATTTTGTTATGGCAGCTGTAGGAAACTAGTACACCTGGGTCATAAACATTTGTTTCTACATTAGGTCAGATATATTTCCTCTTGAACTCAAAATCTGTGAACTAAAGAGATACGTTATTGCTTACCTTCTTTCCCCAGCACACGTATACCCACTGTACAGTGTGGGGACAGGGCCACGGCAGGGGGCTGTACGCTGCTTAAGGGGTGAAGAGGAACTGAACGTGTGGCCAGAGGAGTGGTATGTGGTAGACATGGCCACCCCCACTGATACCCAGTGTCCCTGTCCTTCCAGGTGCATTTTAGGATTGTCCTTCCTGGTCTCTTTGAAGCCAGGCATAGTCATGTGACTAGGTCTAGCAGATGGGTTTGCATAGAAATGATGTGCTTTTAGTTGTTGGCTCAAGACTTTCCAGCCATCATGGAAACACTTTTTGAGATAAACCTTCATCAAGCTGTGTTCTAGAGTGACTCTGATGATCAGAGTTCCCTTATCTCCACATTGGAAATGCAAGTAAATCCTTGCTATTTTAACCCACTGAGATCTGGGGTTTGTCACCACAGCGTAATCGAGCTGATCCTGACAGATAGTACAAGCATCTAACTCAGTGGTCTATCCTTGTAAATATTGCATTCTATTTCAATAATATAAAAGAAATAAGTATTTGAATTCAATTTCTAATAGTCCACAAATATTTTATTCTTCAGACTGAAAGGGTTTTGTGAGTGTCATGACTCCCCATCTAACTTTCTGTTCAGTTCTTTGAGCTCCATTGTTATTATTATTACTTGCACTCCTTCACATATTTATTAAATGCCAACTCTATACCAGCCCTGTTTTAGGCATCACCAATTAAAGACAAGAAAGACATAGTTCCTGACCTGAAGTAATTCACAATCTAAAGGGGTAGGCAAACATGTAAGCTACTTATCCAATTGCAGTGTGAGAAGTTCTACCTAAATCTTCTTACTGTTGGTCCACCTGGGGGACTAGTCATGCCTTCTATGAGCTGCCTTTGGGGGCAGAATCCTGGTGTGGGTCACCTAAGACCCTGATCTAAGGTGGAAAATAAGGGCGGGGTCGTAACATCTGATTCATTAGTCTGTGGAGAGACTAGTCTTTGGAGAACTTAACATAGAAAGAAAAGACAGATGTGAGAATATGGAAATCAAAAGTCTGAGTGTAGGTGAGGGGCAGGGGCAGGATGAAAGAAGTGGGAGGTCAAATTTGGAATCAAGAGCAAGGCCTAAGCTGTGGAAGAGGCTGGGTGAGGTTATATGTGGGGAGTGGGACTGCAGACTGGCAGAGGTGATTAAAGGGACCAAGGGAGCACTACACTTTCATGAAAGGTTACAAAAGCTAAGAGGAGGTGACATCTGAATTGCTTTTGAAGGATGACTAGGAGTTTCTCAGTAATCAAACAAACAGGATTTATTGCCAGGGGATAAGGCAGACTAAAAGTCATTTTGGGCAGAGGAAAGTTGACATGAAATATTTCCTGGGACTAAAGTGGAGTTCCTGGGGTTAAGTTGTATGTGTGTATGGGGGTGGCTAGGGCTCCAGACAATTGCAAAAAAACTTTGTACCCAAGAGTGAAGAGCTTGGATTTGGTTTCAGAGACAACAGGAAGCCAATGCAGGAACATGGTGTAATCGAGAGCTTATTTTGGAAGGTGTGGTTTTGCAGCCTCACAGAGAATAAGCTCGTGGAAGGGTAGCAGGACAGCTGGACAGCAGGACCACGCAGTGATCCAGGCAAGAGAGAGTGAGAGGCTGGTTTGAGAGAGTGACAACAGGAATGCAGAGGAGAAGCCGGAAAAGAAAGACATTTCTAAAGTTGAAGGCTGGGAATTGGTGCCTGACTGGATGTATGGATAAAGAAGACATAGGTAAATTATGCAGACAGTGACTTCAAAAGATGGTGATGAAAACAAGGGCCAGCTGGCAGGAACCTCAGTTCCAATTCCAGTGCTGCAACGAACTGGCTGTTGGACACCGGGAAAACTACTTCTCCCCCTGATTTTCCTTATGAAAGGAAGGGGTTAACTGGAAAATCTCAGGTTTCTTCCAGCTTGAATATTCTATTATTCTAAGCTATTTTCCCCTCCATAGTACTTAGTTCTAAAACCAGTGATACATGAAACTCTTGCAAGTTTTCTCTAAAGTAAACTTAGAAAAATGCAACTTGCATTACCTTTAAGAACCTAAGGGTCCAATATTTATTGAAAATGTTATGAGGCAAATGCTGAGACAGGTGACTAGCCTTTGGAATTTGACCTTGATAAAACAGTGAATCAGAAACATACTCAGAGGGAGGAGATGAGGGGAACTCAGAGATAAGCCCAAAAATTTGAATTCAAAGGCTTAATTAAAAATTGAAAACATTTTTTTCTCACTTGCTATATTTGTTAAAAGTTCATGAATTCTAGTAATATTGAACTTTAATTCTTGAGCAAAACATGAAATGAACCCAACTGATTTTTTTTTTTTGAGAGTTATGCTTTATTTGGTGGCAGTTTTTAGGACTTCAAGCCCGAGAGGCAGCATCTCAAGTAACCCTGAGAAAACTACTCTGAGGAGGTAAGGGGGTATATAGATGTTTTACACCAAAGGGCAGGTAGCTGTGAACATCAAAAGATTATTGTTAATTAAAGAAAACCAGATATTCCAAGTTAAGGAATTTAATGCTTTTCTGTGTATGGGAGATGTGAGAGTTTGGGCTCACTGAAATCATTCCTTCCATTTGCACCTCAGGTATCTGGGGCCGCTATCCCGTGTTTTCACACCCTGAGTTCCCTCAGGGCTTACTGTAGGGAAAGGCTGCAGTCTGATGGCTGCTAGATGGCAGGTATTCTTTCCTTCCTGAGCTTCCTCAGGGCTCACTAGCTCACATTGGAGGGCTACCAGCACTGATGACTGTGACATCCTTTGTTTACTGACAAGGCAGGAAAAATTTCACCTCTCAGATCCTCCTCTTGGTCCAGAATTTGACCAATATTTGGTCCAATGGCCCTGGGGGGCTCATCCCAGATCAGTTGAAAATTCTTGTTGACATGCCACTCTAGGTGCTAATTTTCAGATTAGACCCTGTTGATAATTAAAGATTCTCTGGGTCCTGTCTTACTAGTTTATTATGATCCAGGAGATATTTTCCCTTGTTGCTTCTTCCCATACCTGGAATCACACTATTACAATTATTCTATAAGAGTCATAAACATGATCTATTTCCTCAAGATGTTTAACCATCATTAATTTTGTTGGAGGCCTGGTTATATACCGGGTACTGTAAGAGGCAACAATCTTATAAAATAGACAGGATAACTAATGCAGCTAGTAATATTGACAAAGTCATAGTGCAGCAAGCGAGACACAAAGCATAAACAATTTGGAATATTAAAACAATGACTAGTATAACTAGTTGTAATCCAATTGCAATAAACCATCAACTCCACAAGAGAGCCAGCTAGAGAAGCCAAATTCTGGCAGGATTACATAGAGAAAAAGATAAATGTTTCATCTTTGTTTACGAAGGTATACTTTATCAACTTGTTATAGGTCATAGTGTAAGAGGAAAGGTTTTTCTGGAAAATAAGGATTAAAGCTGGTATATTTCCCAAAGTCATAAAATTGTAAATCGTATTCATCAGTTCATTTAGTCACATATAATTGATTCCTGTTGTTCTGGATGAAGTAATCAGATTTTCCATTAGAGTTTTGTCATTTGTTACACAGTTCAGTCATATTATCTAAAGGGAATCAGAAACATATTTTTATATTTTTTATGAGTCTTCTTGAAAATCTTCATTTGGTAAAAACATCAGGACAAAACTTAAAATGGCATGGTTAAAGATTTGAGCATGTAATTGGCAGGAAACTTGGACAGTTCTGTCACATATGACATTTTAGGATAATAACTAAATATTTAGGCAGATAACATTGTATCAGGACATATCAAATGTTACGGATTTCATATAAATTTTGGAATATCTATATTAATAATATTTATCCATATACTGTAACCTAAGGTTCATCTCCAATTACTTGACAATGTTTTGAAGTAATTTAACATACCAGCTAAACTTAGTTTTAATATTTAACTCTGAGATGTCTCAGAGATGTTCCATTGAAGCATCCCAGAGTCAAATGGAGGTTAAAAAACTTTAGTTGGATTTTATTTTATATTTATTTATTTATTTACTTATTTACTCCATAAAGTATTAATAAGATATTTTAATGAAGGGGGGGACCAAACAAACCTTAGTCTTATGTTTCTATTCAAAGACACTTAAAACTGTTTTTTTCCCTGCCCATCCCTTCTAACTGCATCTTTATTTGTGACCATGTAATAAAGGCCAGTTTAAAGTTTTTGTTTTTAAAAAAGTTTAAACCTTTTTAAAAAAGATTAAACAACCAGGCTAGCAAAAAGTACTCAATACATATAGTTGGCTTTTAATATTGGGCAAGTTTGTTAAAAACATCAAAAAGATTTTATAACACAATAGGATCATAGGTCTCTATGAAATAATACCTATTCATTTAACCAAAGTCACAAAAAGATTACTTAAGGGCACAGAAACTCACACAATCTGTTGTCAAAAGGAGCACTCTAAGAAACTTTGTTCAAATTCCAAACTTGTATTAGCTTACTTAGTTAACTTCAATCTAAATTTAGTTATAACTGACCATGCATAAAACTTTTTATCAGGGTTTCTTTCCACAACCTTTCATCACTTTCTGTAACCATATCAGCCTGTCCCTTATTTTTCCATTCAAATAAAACCAGCCAGGTCTGAGACGTATTTTCTTCCTTTTTCCTCAATAAAACATAATTCTATTCCTAATACATTTTTTTAACTGAAAACACACATCTTACTTTCCTATTTTACACTGAAATGTTTCTGTATTATTTCTATTAGCTTTAGTTACATGTTTAAATTAGAATCCTCAACTCTTAAAAACCTTAATTTCTAGTGAAAGTTAAGAAGTAAGCAATTATAAACTGTCTTTTACATTAGCATTCTGTAGATTGGTGAACATAAATGCCAGTGATAATTTCTAGAAACATTTGTTTTCTTATAGAGAACATCTTGGGGTGGCACCAAATATATTCACTAATAGTCCTAAATGCCTTTGGTTTCTGTATTTAGTAATTGATGTCTCAGTACCTTATTATTTTTTGAAATTATCTAGCTATTCAAAAAAACTTTCATCACTTAAATTAGCACAACTCTAGAACTTTAAGTCACCAAATATTTGGAAAGATCATTTAAGTAGACATTTCTAAAATATAATTATTTTTAAACAGTTTACCAAAAAGCTCTTATCTCATTTACATTTAAAGTCTCATCATATCAAGTTATTTTCCTTGTAACAGCTATAATAAGTTCTTATTTGACTTATGCTAAACCTAGGTACAATAAAATATTATACTTAATATTGATGACTCTAAAGACATGTCTGTATTAATTAGATCAACAAACAAACTTTATTACCAGATGTCAACTTAATATTGAATATTTCCCATTTCATGTGAACCTGAAAGTCATTTGGCCAGTTTCTTTATTTGTAAGCACTTCTATTAAATTAAATAGAGCTCTTCATAAATTTAATTCTGATAATGTTTTCCAGAGGTAGAGCTACATCAGATGCATAATGTGTACACAGACATAAACAGGCAAAACTAGAGATTTCATGGCTTCACTTAAAACCTAGTTATGAAAGAGGTATTACAATATAAAATTACTAGTTTACAAAGAACAGTTGGAATAGATTAAAGTTGCTTGCTCAGATGACTAAGGCTTTACTATTTGTAAAAGTTTGGCTGAGGGAGCATTTCCAGTGGTTTGAATTTTAAAACTGTCACTTTGTCTCTCTCTCTCTCTCTTTTTTTTTTCTTCTTTGTTTCAGGTCTTGCCTGAAGAGCTAATTAGGCTCAGTCTTAGGTCCTTGTGGCCTGTATTTACATTCTGGTTTGTAGAGATTTGCAAGAGAATGATAGTTGCTTTTAGTTCCCCAAAGAACAGGTCTGTCACCTAAAGCAGTAGTCCCCAATATTTTTGGCACCAGGGATGGATTTTGTGGAAGACAATTCTTCTATGGACCGGGGTCAGGGGGGATGATTTTGGGATGATTCAGGTGCATTACATTTATTGTGCACTTTATTTCTATTATTATTACATTGTAATATATAATGAAATAATTATATAACTCACCATAATGCAGAATCAGTGGGAGCACTGAGCTTGTTTTCCTGCAACTAGATGGTCCCATCTGGGGGTGATGGGAAACAGTGACATCCGAAGTGTGTTGCTTAGGTCCAGTTTACCGCATAATCTCATGGAAATAGAAACAAGCTTTCAGTGCTTTTGTGACTGACTTTAATCTAGAATGTATGAGATTTGAAGTTGTCTCAAACATACTTTTAAGGCCACCATCATTTGCAATCTCGAGCAGTCAATCCTCTTCTAGCATGGACAGAGTTGATTCACCTGGCTTATTCACAAATGGGTCCCGGATCCATTCCTTCCCAGTTTGGGGGTTTTTGTGGTTGGGAAGTAATGCTCAAACTCTTCTGAAAGCTGAGATAGGTGATCATGCACCAGCTTGGAGAAAGAAGGCCCTGGCTCAGTCTCTTTCAAAATCTCTGCTAATATTTGAAACATGTCAATAATCCCAATGTCCACTCATCGTCCCCATGATTCCAGTTTGGCTTTGGATGCAGCCACTGTATCTGCTGACTTGAACACAGTTGTTCTCTCCTGAAGCAACAGATTGAGTCTGTTGAGCAGGTTGAATATGTGACACAAGTAAGCAAGTTTTGTGGCCCATGCTGTGTCACTGAAATGTGCTGCAAGTGGTGACTGTTTTTCTAAAGGAAATCTCTGGAGTGGCTCCCATAACTGAAAAACTCTGGCCAGTGATCTACCTTTGAAAAGCCATCTCACATCTGTGTGTCAGAGAAGATGTCTGTGCTCTGTGTCCATCTCCTCACAGAGCTGTGTGAACAGATGTGAGTTAAAGGCATGTACTTTAATTGGTTGATAATTTTAATCACATCCTGCAAAACATTGTTAAGTTCAGGTGACATTTTTCAGCTAGCCAGCATTTCTCTATGGATGACACAGTGCATAGACTCACATTCAGAGGCAACTCTTTGACCTGAGTAGTGAAACGAGAAATCCGTCCAGTCATGACAGCTGCTCCATCCATGCACATACTGACACGAAATGACCAATTGAGTTTTCCTGATATGTAATCATGCAAAGACTTGAATAGTTCTGCAGCTGTTGTGTTGGTTGGCAACAAAAGTACACATAACATATCCTTACGCACATTCTCCTGAAAAATATATTGTACAAAAACAAGCATTGTTGCCTTGTTGTCAACATCGGTAGACTTGTCAACCTGGATTGCATACCACAGTGACCCATTAATCCTTTCTATCAACTGTGCCTCAATATCCTCTGCTATTTCATCAATTCATCTAGTTATGGTGCTAGCCAAAAGAGAAACACGTGCCACCTTTTGAACCGCAGCCTCTCCTAAAAGTTCACGACAAATATCCTTAGCAGCAGGCAGGATCAACTCTTCACCAATAGTAAAGGGCTTCTTAGTTTCAGCAATGTGCTTAGCCACTAAGAATGATGCTGTCAGTGCAGACACATCTGGTGAAGTGCTGGCCTTCAGTAATTGCTTCTGTTGTTTGTGTTCACATTTTTTTCTTTTGAAAAACTCCAAAGGCTTGTTTTTTAATGCACAGTGCTTGGTCTCCACGTGGTAAAGCAGTTTTGAAGCTTTCATGGCTTCATTGGATAGCCAGTCATAATATATTATACAAAATGGGCTTGGAGAATGTGAATCATCTGTTGCAATGAACCCATAATTTAAGTAGGTCTCTTGGTATTTACTTTTTTTCCCTCTATTTTATTTTATTTTATTTTTTTATTTTATTTTATTATTTTTAAGCTCTTTAATAGAATATAATTGCTTTACACTGTTGTGCCAGTTTTTGCTGTAGAACAAAGTGAATCAGCTGTATTTATACATATATCCCCAAATCCCCTCCCTCCCACGACTCCCTCCCACCCTCCCTATCCCACCCCTCTAAGTTATCACCCATCATCGAGTTGGTATTTACTTTTAAATTCAGCTATCTTTTTGTTGGCAGTCTTAGAGTCTTCTGTTGTCTCATCATTGGGTCTTTCTCCCTTTTCAAAGAAGCTTTCCAGTGATGTTTGGTTTTTACTCATTTTGGCTAGAAATAACTTGCAGGCTTACCAAAACTGTGACTGAGACAAGCGCACGGTGCAGGAAAGAGGCGCAGATGGAAGTGGTAAATAAAATAATGGGCGGGCCACACGTAGACTAAAATAAGTGTCGGATTCTGACTTAAAGCCTGACACCAGATGCAGCTTAATTGTCACTTCCCACTCACTGATAGAGTTTTGATATGAGTCTGCAAGCAATTGAAGTATCATGGTCCCTGTGCAGTGAAAGCTCTCTGCTAATGATAATCTGCATTTGCAGTTGTCTCAGCTCCACCTCTGATCATCAGGCATTAGATTCTCATAAGGAGCATGCAACCTAAATCCCTCAGGTGCACAGTTCACAGTAGAGTTCGTGCTCCTATGAGAGTCTAATGCCGATGCTGATCTGACAGGAGGCAGAGCTCAAGCAGTAATGCGAGCAATGGGGAGTGACTGTAAATACCGATGAAGCTTTGCTCACTTGCCCGCCACTTACCTCCTGCTGTGTGGCCCTGTTCCTAACAGGTTGGGGGCCACTGACCTAAAGGATACTAAAAGATTGATTTGTCCAACTATATATTATATCAATGAGAAGATTTCTAACTAAACTGAAATTTACAAGTTCTATATTCTAGAACTTTAGAGTTTAATTTATCATGTCTTCAAAGGGTTATATAAGACCTTTACCAAAGACTTTCTTCCTGAGTTTACAAGTTAAGCCCAGAAGAAAATCACTATTTTTATTTTTACTAACCCTTGAATGTTAGTTCTCAGTTTTACTTATTTGTGTGACTCAGGTAACTCTATTGATTTCCTTTAGCTATGTTTAATTAATATTTCCTGAGGCACAGATTTATATGCCTTGTCTTATAATACCATGTAGGGGAAGCATTCCCCAATGAAACATGCCTACCCCACAATATAATTAAACAAAAGAGATGTAACCATCTTATATAAAGCCCATTTAAATATACCAATTTTATACACTTTCATCTTAATTCTGTCAACTTTTATACATTTATACTTTTATTAGGATCCAATCAACAAGCTTTGATCTTACAAGAGGAGTTTTCTTTCCTTTTTTGTTCTCTGTCCATTTTAGCTGTTCTTATATAAATAAGACTCTGGGATCCCCAGAGGGGGATTGAGTCCAGGAACTCATGCCCTTTGACCTGTTGCCTCAAATAATTGCTGGTCAGGTATTCCAGTGTAAATTTTTCTAGCCCCTTAAATATATATTTTAAAATGGGTAAATAGAATCGACTTGTTTGGCTTTTAATGTTGGAGGCCAGTAGGGGGTCCCTTTTGGCCCATTTAACCTTAGGTAGTGTAGTAATATCAAAACCTTGTGTTTTAATCACATAAATGCCCATTTTACTTATCCCATTTTAAATAACGATCTAAAGATTTCTTTATTCATTTGAGATAATTCCTTTTAAAACTTTTACCTTATTGAAATAGTATCTAGATTTTCCTTACAGGATTTTTCCTATTAATATTAATTATTCTAAATCTTTTATTAGCATCTGTAAGACCCATTGAGGGGAAGCAAAGACCACAAATGAAGCTTCCCAAACACATTTTTCTTGTTTTAAACCAAAGAAGTTCTTAGGTTAACCATTTAATACATCTATTTCTTTTTTTCCACCTTTAGTTTGATTTTTGTTTTATAGGTACCAACAAAAGAGCTGTTTATAATGAGAGCTCTCTAGATTCACCAATTTGTTAGTTTCTCCAATTTAAAAGGATCCATCATTTGGCCATTAATAATATATATGTTAATAGTGATTCAAACCAATAAGATGCAAGAGGTTTTCCCATAAGAGTGTGGGGGAGGATGTCACCTAAGTAAAGTCCAGAAAGTTTACTCTCAAACAAGCATGAAAGGGACTTCCCTGCAGTGGTTAAGAATCCGCCTGCCAATGCAGGGGATACAGGTTGGATCCCTGGTCCAGGAAGATCCTACATGCCATGGAGCAACTAAGCCTGTGCGCCACAACTATTAAGCCTGTGCTCTAGAGTCTGTAAGCCACAACTATTGAGCCCATGTGCTGCAACTACTGAAGCCCATGCTCCCAGAGCCCGGGCTCCTCAAAGAGAGGAGCTACTGCGAGCCCATGCAACACAATGAAGATTAGCCCCCATTTGGGGCAACTAGAGAAAGCCCCATGAGCAGCAATGAAGACCCAATACAGCCAATAAATAAATAAATAAATAAATTTATTTAAATAAAAAAAGCATGACAGAGGTCAAAATTTCAAAACACATGCAAACACACACTCACATATACAGAAGGTCTTAGGAAGATCAGGTAGAACATTTACATCTCAAAGACACAGGAAGAGAAATGCAAGTTTCCCCCAGAAGGCCTTTGTTTAAAGTCAGAATTTTGAAAAGCTATTTTTATCAAGCTGGCTTTTTAAATTCAATTTAATGACAGCTTACACAATAAAAGAGCTCCTTCATTGTTTAGGACAAGATTTCCTTAATTTCTAATTAAGTAAGTACTTGTGCATACATAAACCTGGCTGGGGTATTAGCTGGAGGGTGCAATCTGTTGTCCCTTTTTCTTTTGTTCTGAAAGTTTTATTTCCCATTCTGAGGTGAGTTTGTTGAAATAAAAACTGCTAGTGATTATCATGTGGTGGGACAATGTGCTGCTTGAGATCTTAACTCCTCTAGGCTTTTGCCCCAGATTTTTTTCAGCCCCCTCTCACGTCGCAGGTTCTCCTGGTAGCATATAAGACCACCACGGGTGCTCAGGTTGCAGAATGGCCAGTTCTATTCGCATCCTTGGTTGAGCAGGTTGTTAATTAAATGAGTGGGTTTCCCTGCAGGGACAGTTGCACAGCAGCATGAGGTCTTGCCTCCACCACTCCTGCAAGGTTTTCTCAGTCACCTGAGAAAGCCATTACTGGCCAGGAGGAGAGAGTCCCTCTGAAGCTCTCCTAAGTGTCAACTACAATTGGCGCTCACCTTTGGCATTTGCCATCTACCTCTACAAGGTTTATATCATGTGCTCTTACAGTGGCTGACTGTCAATACCTCCCCGAAAGGTTTTCGGGGTGGAGAGCTGAAATGAGGCACTCTGTGCTCTGTGAAAAACTGGCAGAACAGGTCTTCAGTTAGTTGGATATTTTCAGGAGCCAACTTTATGGGCCCAATTCTTATATCTCCTCATATCTAGAAAAAACACTAAAATCCTTCATGGTGACAGCTGCCCCTTGTGACTAGCAGTAACCTTCTGTAAACAATATGTGCTCAATAGCATATTTTTTCCCTTTCACCAAAATCACATGTATACTGAGCTTCCCCCATGCCTCTTTGGAGCAGTTTCTTGGAACTATATGGGATGCTGCCTCCTGGGCTGCAGTCCTCATTTTGCCACAAATAAAACTAAACTAGCAACTCTCACTTTGTGCAATTTTTTTTAAGTTGACATAAGATTTCAGTTTTTATTTTGACAGACTCTATTAAGGTAACCAATTCAAGAAAAAACCATAGGCCAGTCTTCCCCCTAATAACTTAGTCCTGATACCAGGTGTCCTCGGCCCGCAGTGGCTTGAAGCAGGGTTTCAGTTCCCGGTGAGTGATTGAGGTTGGGTCGTGACAGTGAGACACTGAATCCTAGCCACTAGACCAGTGGTCATTGAAAAGACCCTGGCCCTACAGCTTTGCAGAAAAGAGTTCCCACAAAGACGGAAAGTAGTGAAGCAATTAAAGTATTTATTAGAAAAAAAAAGAGCAGAATATGTATGGATAGATGCACGGGCAGACTCAGAGAGAGAGTCGCATACTTGTGGAAGTTTGAATCACTTACATGGGGCATTTCTTCTGTGTTTCCTTTGAGCAATCATTTTGATTTGACCTGGTTCCAAGTCCATATTTGGTATATCTCAGGATTTTCCCATGTGTGTGCGTGCATCTCTTAACCAAGATGGATTCCACCAAAGAGGCCTATGGGTAGGTTTGGCCATTTGGCATCACTGCCCTTTTGACCTCCAAGGAGGCCTTCTGCGCATGTGTGGTTGGGGGAGATCTCCTGACTTCGAGAATGAGGAATATGTGGTCTCTTATATTCTATCTGGGCAGGGCCCCACCTCCTCTCCCCATTTTCTTGTTATTCCTGTCTCAGAGTATCTGTCTACAGGGAACAAACTCTGACCGTTTGCCTTGGGGGCCCATCTGTCTCCTGCCTCAGTCCCACCTTTCAGTGTTTACCTGAGCAAAGCCTTCCCAGTTTTTAAACTGAGGATAACCACTCAGTATCCAAACTGAGTCTTCCCAGTGCCTTTCACTGAGGATAACCCAGGTATCTCTTCTTGAAACCAAGTTTCAAAGATAACCTATTCCCCCACCGAATAAAACCTAGGTTCATCAACCATTAACAGGAGATCCTAGAACCAGGACAGACTCACCCAAATTCATCTGGACTCCTTGGGGAGTCCAGAGGGGCACAAGAGGCCTCTGCTGCTAGCAAGGCTGCTGATCCTTGCAGAGCTCAGGAGAAAGAGAGGAATCTGCTCTGGTTCCTTCATTAGTCAGCCATAACGGCGGTCTTAAAAAATTATTCACAACCTAAAAGTTGAGAATTAGGTTTTTTTTTTTTTTGGTTTCTTTTTCTTTTTTTCCTTTTAAAAAGAGTTTTATTGAGATATAATTGACATACAATAAACAAGTGTTATGTTTCATTTGGCAGGAATTTTTAGGACTTCAAGCCCAGGATGCAGCATCTCAAGTAACCCTGAGAGAACTATTCCCAACCCAATTGATTATAAGCTATTTGGTCATTCATATCTTCTCAATCACCAAGAAAACTTCTGGAAGTTTCCATTTCTTTGTAGTGAATAGTTTACAAGATTTTTGGATATAACCTCCATTATCTGAGGTAAGTTCCAGAATAAAATACAGTAAAAATGGTCACAAACCCCACTTTTAATGGGAATTATTAGCAACAAGAAAATTCATCCATTTCCCTCTACACTGCTGACAGACCTCCTGATGAATGTTTTATGTTAATGTGCAAATGTTCTTTTTGGTCTGCTTGAATTTAGTGAAGCAGCTTGAAAATACTTCATCTCACATTTCAAATATTTTGTTCCAAGGATATTGAATAATAAAATTTGCTTCTCAGCATCTTGAATAATAAATCCATTTATTCATGAGCCAGCTAATTTTGTAAACTTCATGTAATGTAGGTTTTTCTGATCTGATGTAAGATTTTCCAAGAAAGAGAAAGGATGTAGAGTAAATGGAATCTGGTCTATTGCTTTTTATTTTTCTAAGTGTAATATTAAACCCAAATATGCCACACAGAGCCTTAAAACTGAAAAATTGGATGTTTTGCTCATAGGCTTTTAGGCTTTAGGCTTTAATATCCTTAAAATCGACACTAGGCTTATGTCAATGGTAGAAGACAACTAGGTAATGACTTCTGGAGAAACAGCATTTTATCTTCAGTTGTGGAAGAATGCATTTTAAAGTTTCCAGTGCTATGACAGCCTTTAGGGATGCTAAAGGAGAAAGAGGCAAAAATTGTGGGGCACATCTCCTGTGGCTCCGAGAGGAGGCAGAGAGAGAACCTGTGATTACCGTCTAGAAGTCACTGGGCAGGGGGTTAACCACTATTTTGGTTTGGCCTGGAGTTTGGTTAGGGGGAGGTAAGGGGTGGTAGGATATGGAGTTGGGAATGGAATATTGGTAGCCAATAAAAGTGAGGTAAACGAAAAGATTGTTTATATTCATTTATTCCTGCACGTATTCATCCATCCATTTGTTCATTCTATAAATATTTATTGAGATGTAGTATGTTCTAGGCATTTCTAGGGATAGAGCAGTGAACAATGCAGACAAAAACTCTTACCTTCAAGGAGCTTATATTTTAGGGAAGGAAGCTAGGCAGTAAACAAACAAGCAAAAGATATACCTGTCAGAATGTGATGAGTTGTAGAGAAAAAATGAAGTGGGAAGGATGGATAAAAAGTGCTGATAGTGATCAAATGCTGTTTTAAATAGGGTGTTAGGGAGGGTCTCACTGATAAGATGACATTTAAGAAGTGAAGGAGGTGAGGGAGAGCCTGCCATTTCGGAAGAGGGGATATTGTTGGAAAAGAGCTTCATCCCAGATAGAGGACAAAGGCCTTTGGACAGGAGGATTCTGGCTTGTTCATGGAAGCAGGTGGGAGTAGACCTTAGGAAGACTGTGGGAAAGGAAGTCCACAACGTTGTGTGAAGTCTGGGGGGCTGTCTAGAGTGTGACATGCCTTGTAGATGCTTACTCTGTCCGACATAGAAGCTGCTGCAGTGTTCAGCTGAAGGGTAATGTGATCTGACGTGGATTTTCAAATTATCACTCTGGTTGCTATACTGCGAATAGACTGTGGGTGGAGATTGGGACAAGGGCAAAAGCAAGGATACAGACATGTAGATCTTTCAGTCACCAAGATGAGAGATGACAGTGGCTTGAACCTGGGTGAAAGGAGTAGAGATGTGAAGTGGTTGGATTCTGAGTGTATTTTGAAAATAGAACCACTAGGATTTGCTGATAGATTGGACAGGTGTTACAAGAGAAAGAGAAGGCGTCGAAGTGACTAAAATAATTTTGTCTGAGCAACTAGAAGTATGACATTGTGAGATTGGGAAGATTGTAGGAGGTGCGAGGTCAGGAGTTTCTTTCTGAACATGTTAAGTTTGGAATGTTTCAAAACGTGGAGGGAAAACTAATGAAATATGATCTCCCCCAGATTTTAGTATGTATTGTTTAGGAATACAAATATGTAAAATAAAAGGTTATAAAATAAAATAAAATGATACACACAAAATTTAAGGAAGTGGCTTCACACAAAATTTAAGGAAGTGGCTTCTCCATTTAGGGGAGAAAGGGCAGAGTGATGGTGCAGAGGAGGAACACATAGGTTGATGCAGTGAAGTTGGTAATGTTCCAGTTTTCAAGTGTGGTAAAAGGTTCAATGGTGTTCATTTTTTAATGTTTCATAACTTACATATATTTTGTATTAATGAAATTTTTTTGTATTATTTTTTTAAATTAATTAATTAATTATTTGTATTGGCTGTTTTGGGTCTTCATTGCTGCACATGGTCTTTTTCTAGTTGTGGCGAGCATGGGCTACTCTTCATTGTGGTGGCTTCTTTTCTTGCAGAGCATAGGCTCTAGGTGCGTGGGCTTCAGTAGTTGCAGCACATGGGCTCAGTAGTTGTGGCACATGGGCTTAGTTGCTCCACAGCATGTGATATCTTCCTGGGGCAGGGATTGAACCCGTGTCCCCTGCATTGGCAGGCAGTTGCTTAACCACTGTGCCACCTAGGAAGTCCCGTATTAATGAAATATTACATGATAAAAAATTAAAAAGAGAATGAGAAGAATTGGAAACAGGGTGTCTAGACAACTATTTTGGGGGTGCTTCTATGAAAAGGAACAGAGAAATATAGTTGAAGTGGGGTTAAGAAAGGGTGTTTTATTTTTTTTATTTTTATTTTTTAATTAATTAATTTATTTATTGTATTGGCTGTGTTGGGTCTTCATTGCTGCACACAGGCTTTCTCTAGTTGCAGTGAGCGGGGACTACTCTTTACAATGGAAGCTCGGGCTTCTCTTGTTACAGAGCATGGGCTCTAGGCACATGAGCTCCAACAGTTGTGGCACATGGGCTCAGTAGTTGTGGCTTGCAGGCTCTAGAGTGCAGGCTCAATAGTTGTGGTGCACGGGCTTCGTTGTTCTTTGGCATTTGGGATCTTCCTGGGCCAGGGATCGAACCTGTGTCCCCTGCATTGGCAGGCGGATTCTTAACCACAGAGCCATCAGGGAAGTTCCAAGAAAGGGTGTTTTAAAACTGAGTAATGAACAAAAGGATGTGCATATGCTGATGGGGAATGACGCAACTGAGAGGGAAACATTGATGGTATAGGAGGGAAAGTGTGTCCGTGCTTGTGCTTCAGAGATGTCTTGAGTACGTGAGAGAGTAAGGGTTGCTACCTGCTGCTTGCTGATTTGATGGAGTTTCTTTTGTGTTCTAGATATAAATTCATTGGTTTTACACGTTGAAGTTACCTTCTCTTGTTCTGTCACTAGTCCTTAAGCATTCTTCATTGAAAAGAAATTCCTATTTTTTGAATGTTTTGCCTGTGGTATTGTTTTGGAATTTTGTTTAAAAAGGTCCTTTTGTGCCTCTAGGTCATAGAGATAGTCTCCTTTTATATTAAATTTATAACTTCACCTTTCAATTTTTTAACCCTTCTAGCATCTGCCCTTATTTGTAGCATTAGGTAGTGATCCAACTTGGAATTCTCAAAACCGTAAGCAGATTTTTCCAACACAATCTACTAATTAATGCACCCTTTCCCCCCTCAGTTGGTGGAAAAACAACTTTTTGCAAGTGTTTCCCCTGCACAGTCATTTTCTCCAATTGCCTTTTCACTTTTAGTGTGTTTCGGCTTCTGCCTTTCTCATTAGAAGCTTTTACTCAAACATCTGGTGAGTCTCTACTGTGTGCTCTTACGTTTAAGACTGGAAGCACTGTGTGTGGGGGAGGATTGCCTGCTTGTAGGCACCTTGCAGGATGGTTGGTGAGCTGTGTCACTGGGTGTCCTACAGGTCTTCACTGAGCAGATCAGATTCTCCCACGAAGTCTCTCTGAGTATCCTGCCTGGAGGATACCAATCAGCTGCTTGCTTTCAGAAAAGGGGAGGAAAAGTGTAGGGGAAGTGTTGAGGGAGGTTTTTCCAAATAGAATATGTGGATTTTTCACATAAGCCCCCATTTGTGTTGGGGCACCCCACCATACACCATGCCTGCATGTGCCTAAGGCCAGAGACTCTCAGTTTTACACCATCAGAGATTAAATGTCCCGTCTTTTTTTGCTTCAGGGAGGGGCCCCAGGTTAGTCTGTGTAACTGGAGTTGGGGGGGAGTACACGTGGTTCTAGATTTTTGCAGAGACCTTGGCCCAGGCCTCTTGTTTCAGCCCCACAATCACCACACTCTAGATGTGCTCGGAGCTTCTGATTCCTGAGACTCTGCGGAGCTTGTAGAGTAAATCCTGTGGCTTCTTTGCTTGCTCCTCTTCAGATTTCTCATGACTTCTAAGTTACCACCATTCATTCACCCATCTGTTTCCCAGCTTCCAAATTTTAACATGCTTTCTTCTCCTTTTCTATGTCCTTTTGTGGGGCCAGGGAACTTCAGTTCCCTGCTGTCAGTCTTTCTTGGAGAAAAGCCATTTCTGCTTCCCTCAGAGATTAGGCATCTGGGCTGAGGCTTCACCAGGCTTCTCAGCTGAGTGCCCGAGCTACCTGATATTTATGTGAAATGCCATGTCCACCGATGTGAGGAACTCACTGGCTATGGTGAACAACAGAACAAAATGCATAGTGTCCCAGAGATACTGACCAGGTGTAGGAGTACCCACTCCTTACCACTCAGCCTCCTCTGCTCTCAGTCTTCCTCTCAGTCCCATAAAAGTGCTTTTGCCTGATGCAAACTGAGCAAACTCTCTCTGAATTAAGCCTTGGTGAAGGTGGAGAGTGTTATAATGTCCAAATGACTTGTTCTTAAAGGTACACAATCCCTGAACCCTATAAAATAAAAAACCCAGGAAGCCCAGATGTGTGGCAGATGCTGTGAGCACAGACTGTCATACAGAACTCTCTAACAGACCTGTGGTTCAAGGCAGCTGCTTGGAAAACAAAAGGCCTTTGTTTCCTGCATATGTGACTGCACCCAGCGTCCTGGCTGGGAAATAGATGGCCAGCCATGTGTCTAGTGGGTTTTTTAGGGTTTTTTTGAGAAGGCAAAAGTGGGATATTGGGGTCCCTACTAAGAGGAAGGCTGTCCTCCCTGACTTTGTACTGAGGCTCTGGCAAGATCCTGCTGTGGACTATGAGATGATTTCTAGGTTTGTATCATTTTTCTTCCAAAGAGCTCTGAAACATACCCACACTCGTATTTAAATCCCACCGCACCCCCCAGTTTGTAAATATAGAACCAGAGGAGCAGAGACTTAAACAACATGCCCACTATAATGCCACAAGTCAGAGACAGGTTCTGGAACAATGTTCAGGCCCTTCGTCTTAAGTGACTCTCCCAGAGACCCTGGTTTTGCTAGGAAGATTGTGTAAATGAGCAGATAATTTCAAAATGCTCTAACCATTTCCTGGCATTTTCAATATTTTTTTTTTTTTTATTAAACTTTCTGACTGGAGGCCATGGTGATAGATTTCTAGGATTTCTTCTTATTAAAAAATTTTATAAATTTTTAAAATGAAAAATAACTTTATTTAAAAAGTTTATAACTTTTTATAAGTTAAAAAGGCACTGAGTATTTCCTTGGCAAAACTGACACTGAATAGGCTTTAAGGTTAGCATATAATGTGTCATGAAGGGACAGTTTGGATGATGAATTAATAATGAACAAATGATATTAATTTCCTAGGATGGAAACTGGATCCACTGTATGTGCACAGGAAGAGCTGTGCAAGGTGAATTTATCACTTACCTATGATCTCACACAGAATTCTGATTAGTACATTTCTTTCCAGTAGTCATAACAAACAGAACACCTAAGCACTCTATCAAAGATGCCTTAAAAATGTGATGGGCACAGTACAGTTATTGTAAATTGCCTTGGGTTAGTATCATATTTCACAGAACGAGAACTGGGCTAATCAAGGCCTAAAGAGGACCCATAGCCTTGGAGGTGATAAGTTCTAATCACATAATTCAAACATCTGGCTTTTCTAAACTACTATGTAATTATGTTAGGTTTTTTTTCCTGATCAAAGATGCACTTTGAAGCTGGATCCTCACTGTTGTATTTCTCAGGTCAGCAAATACCAGGGAAAAATGAAGGCTGATGTAATTGCCACCATGTGGCAGGTTGAACCATTAGCCACAATTTTCCCCTCCCCTGTAGTGCGGTTCTACCTTGGCCCCATGGAAGGCAGAGTGCACCCTTGTCTTTCGGCTCAACCACGTGATTCACTTTGGCCAAAGCAATGCTTGACATTGCTCTCTTGCTTCTCTGCCATTGTCATGGGAAGAACACATCTCAATAGCCCAGTAGCCCCAGGAGAATGAAAGGCACATACAGCAGAGCTGCCCCAGCCAATCTTTAGACCAGCGGCCAAGAAACAAATGCTTATTTTTATTTGTTGCTGAGCTTTGGGATAGTGTGCTACATAGAATTATTGTGGTTATACCTGAAAGATCTACTCAACATTTTCTATTATTTACCAAATAAGAACAGCAAAGGACAAAAGTTCTTGTTATTATGACCATCATTTTATAGTAGATAGAACCATCTTATTACTAAAAAACAGACAGAACATATTTTATAATAAAGAACATATCTTTAAGTTGAAATATTTAAATCTATGAAAGACATACAGAATTCTCATTTTTCTCATTTTTTTATAGTATCTGTGAAAATGTCATCACTGACTATGGCAGCCTGAGGAGTAACTAGAAGGAGTCGTCACATAAGAGAAGCGTCTAGGCATGGGTTCCCCAGAAGATTTACCTCATCTCCTCAGCTATGTATGAACCAAAGTTCCTGCATATTCTGTTCCTGTATTTCATGGTACCATTTTGGTGTCATATATCTTTCATAAAAGGCTACTTTCTTTAACTCTTCAAAAGGCAAACAGCACTACTTGCCTTGAAAGTATGCTGCTTTGAGAGGCTGAAATAGCCTGAGGAAGGTCCTACAAGGGAGAATGTGAGTGTTTCTAAATGGAACAAGTTGTTTCCTGGCTTCATTCGGTGGTTTTGGCTGCTGACGCCAAGTGTGTCTCCAATCGTGGCCCTCAATGAAAGCCACCTGATCAGCATGGCTCAGGCAGTGTGAGGTTTGATGTGTTTTCCCCATATCACTTTCCTTTCTTATTTTTAGCACCACTGTTCACAAACAAAATAAAGATTATCATCAGAAAGTTTGACTATCAAATCGCTAGTTACAGAATACAAATTATAGCCCAAGAGAAGGAATTTGCCTGTTTCTTGTTATAAAACATGAAACTGGCTATTCACACAGGAAATCGTGGTCTAGCGACAATAAATAAACAAAGGAAATTCAAGTGTAAGACCTTTCCCAGGTAGATGGAGAGCTAGTTGGGACCTCTAGACTAGAGCAAAACCCAAACCTATTGGTTTCCTCCACTTCTGGGGCTCATAGCCTATTAATTCAGGCAGGCTCTTGGGCGAACCACCAGTTCCATGGCCAATTGGGCAGCAGTTAGATGCAGCTGTGCTGGGTTCTGCACTACAAAATCCTCAGATTCTTTTGGTTCTTGTTTTTGAAATTAAAAAAAAAAAAGAAAGCAAACTATATACACATACAAATGACTGCATGTAAAAATGGTGAAAACTAAGGTCTGTAGTTTTCAGTATTGTACCAGTGTCAATTTCCTGGTTGTGATATTATATTTAGGGTTGTCAGATTTTGTGAATAAAAATACAGGACATTGAGTTTGAATTTCAGATAAACAACAAATTATATAGGGACACACACTAAAAAATTATTCGTTGTTTATCTGAAATTTGAAGTTAACTGAATATCCTAATCCTAATCCTAATTAGACTATAGTTATTTATAATGTCAATATTAGAAGCTGGATGAAGAAGACTCAGGACCCCATGAACTATTTTTCAACTTCCTATAAGTCCATAATTATTTTATAATAAAAAGTTAAAAAATGATATTCTCCTGTATCTACCATACATATAAAAATATAAGAATATAAGCATCCTCAGATACCCTTTGAATTAAATGGATTTTTTACCTTGGTGGTTTATACGTTATTCATTAAACTACAGTCAGTTAGAAGAGGCTAGATACATTTCTCCTCAAATGTGGCAAGAAGCAGTTAAGACAATTGGCAAAGATAAATTGTGTATGGCAAGCTTCTCTTCCTATTCTGTGAAATTCTTGAATGCTCCTCATCTGCTGGCAGTTGGATAGAAAATAACATTTTCACGCTGAGAGTTTGGAGGTGAGCTCTCTTTGATGTTCTACATCCTTTTTATTTTATTTTACTTTTTTATACATCTTTATTGGAGTATAATTGTTTTACAATGTTGTGTTAGTTTCTGCTGTACAACAAAGTGAACCAGCTATATGTATACATATATCCCCATATCCCCTCCCTCTTGAGCCTCCCTCCCACCCTCGGTATCCCACCCATCTAGGTGTTCATCCTTAATGACAAACTTTTATGGCTACCAAAGTGATTTGGATAAACTCCATGGCCAAAGATCAGGCTAAATAGAAATTAGGAGCTGACTTTCTATTTTTTATGCTAGAAAAATTACCTTTAGGACTACTAAATATGTTAGGATGCACTGAAAATCAATATCATCAAATTCCTGAATTCTAAGGGACCAACACTAAGGTGACCCTCCAAGAAAATATACTATTGTCCTCCTGTTTAGACATTTGGTCCTGAATCCTTTGTGGGCTCTTAGGCAAATGACGTCTAAGACTCCCTTTTACTCCTATGATTTAAAGCCAAGACAAGGAATCTGTGTCCTTGGTACTTTTTTAATGGACCATTACTAGTCATAATGGTCCAAATGTTAGCACTCAAAACGTGGGTGGAGAAATGAGTCAGATTTGGAAAAAAATGGCAGAAAATTCTTGCCCAAAGCAACACCCTTTGAACAACTCCCTCAACATTTTCCTATTCTAGGGTTCAAAGATGATATTCAAATATTCAACAAACATGACTAATGAATGCCTGATAAACCTCTAATACTGTTTTACCCTGCATTTTTAATCTGCATTGTCTATGATCATTTCTTTATAGGACAATTTTATAGTATTTTACCAAGAGAACAGATACTTCAGTGTTTTCTCTTGCATGTCTAACTACAAACGTTTTTAAATAATGCTTATAATTTAGAAAAGTTTCAGCCTCACAACTCACTATTTTTTATTTTTTTATTATTTTTTATTTTTTTAAGCTCTTTATTGGAATATATTTACTTTACACTCTTGTACCAATTTTTGAGGTACACCAAAGTGAATCAGTTGTATTTACACATATATCCCCATATCCCCTCCCTCCTGCAACTCCCTCCCCCCGCTCCCTGTCCTGACCCTCTAAGGCATCTCCTATCATCGAGTTGATCTCCTTTTGTTATACAGCAACTTCCCACTAGCTATCTATTTTACAGTTGGTAGTGTAAATATTTCTATGCTATTCTCTCACTTTGTCCCAGCTTCCCCTTCGCCTCCCACCCCAGCCCCATGTCCTCAAGTCCATTCTCTACTTCTGTATCTCCACTTCTGCCTGTCACTGGGTTCATCAGTACCATTTCTTCAGATTCCATATATATGTGTTAGCATACAGTATTTGTTTTTCTCTTTCTGGCTTACTTCACTCTGGATGACAGACTCTAGGTCTATCCACCTCATGACATATAGTTCAATTTTATTCCTTTTCATGGCTGAGTAATATTCCATTGTATATATGTGCCACATCTTCTTTATCCATTCATCTGTTGATGGGCATTTAGGTTATTTCCATGTCCTGGCTATGGTAAATAGTGCTGCAATGAACATTATGCTACATGTTTCTTTTTGGATTATGGTTTTCTCTGGGTATATACTGAGTAGTAGGATTGCTGGGTCATATGGTAGTTCCATTTTTAGTTTTTTAAGGAACCTCCAAACTGTTTTCCATAGTGGCTGTATCAGCTTACATTCCCACCAACAGTGCAGGAGAGTTCCCTTTTCTCCACGCCCTCTCCAACATTTATTGTTTCTAGATTTTTTGATGATGGCCATTCTGACTGGTGTGAGGTGATACCTCATTGTGACTTTGACTTGCATTTCTCTAATAATTAGTGATACAACTCACTATTAACAATGTCTTGCTAATTTTTTAGAATTATGGTCAAATTTGGAAAAATCCTATAAAATTACTTTCATATATGAACAGCCAAATTTTGGGGACTTCGATTCTCTTGTTCAGTGACTGCTCTTAAGTGCTCTAAATTGGTGACACTCACTGACCAGGTATCCAAGTATTTATGTCACAATGTGATTGAGTTGGCTGGGGTGCTTTAGAAGTATCCCTGGGAATCAACCACATCAGATAAGGTCTGGTAAGAAAATTTACACATGGAAGTAACTGCAAACTAAGTAAATATATTCTACTAAAAGTAAATTGATGTATCTCCAATTCAACTCTATAACGTTTGCCAAATTGATGTGAAAATGGTTATCATTTTAAATTGTATTCTGAGTCCTTGTGAGGCTAATTTTTACTTCCATTGATTTTTTTTGGCATTTTCATTGTTTTATTGTGAATTTCTAGCTTATATCCTTTGCTATTTCTCTCTCTCTCTTTTTTTTAAACTCTTTATTGGAATATATTTGCTTTACACTCTTGTACCCGTCTCTGAGGTACACCAAAGTGAATCAGCTGCATCTACACACATATCCCTATATCCCCTCCCTCCCGTGACTCCCCCCCACCCTCCCCGTCCTGGCCCTCCAAGTCATCTTCCATGAAGTTGATCTCCTTTTGTTATACAGCAACTATTGCTTTGTAAGTTTTTAAGTATGTATAGTAACTTTTATGTTTTGTATATGTTATATTTTTCTGTTTGAATATTAATCTCATTTATGATGTTCTCTGCTGTATAAGAAAAATTTTATAATTAAATCTATAAATCTTTTATGGATTCTACTTTTGGCCTCATCCTTAGTAAGTCCTTCTCTATTACATCATTGTAACAATATTGGCCAAATAATAGTATAGCAATGAGAATAACAATAATTGTAATAATCATGACTGTTGTATCTTTTTATTTAGTAAACATTATTTGCAATAGACACTGTCATATAATTATGTTGAATTCTCTTTAGCCCAGCAACCTGGTTGTTGTCAATTTCAACAAAAATATCCCTTTAGAAATTTGTTTTACATTAAAAATTGTCTTCACATCCAAGACAATTGCTAGACAATTGTCATGCTCTTTCTCTCCATTTATTTAGATTTTTTTTCATGTTTTCAGGTAAAATTTTATAGTTTTCTTTATACTAATCTGGCTCATCTAATATGGAGAGGTTTTTTTTTGTATTATGAATGAGATCTTAAAAATTATACTTCTATTTGGTTACTATTAGTATATTGTAAAACTTTTGATTTTTCTATATAGATCCTATATCTGGCCACTTTACTTGACTTTCTTGTTTTAATAATTTTCCAGTAGATTATCTTACAGTTTCTTGACGGACTGGCATTGAGTTAGAAAATTTATATTACCCTGAAGCTTACATGAAAGACAAAAATGTAATTTCTTTATTTTTCCCATAGTTTTTCTGGTTTTCCTACTTGCTGGCTAGCAGCAAAAACATTTAACTAAATGCTCAGTCTAATTTAGTCCAACCTAGTGATTTAAGTAGTCTCTTTAGAGTATTCTCAGTCTCTCCAGCAAAAAAACAAAGCACAGACTTTTGGTGATCTGCCGCTTTCTTCATCATTTTTCCCAAGATGGGGTTTGGATATATGAGGAAATATTCTGTCTTTATGGTGGTGATGGGAGGGAGGATTCAGAAGTGTGTAATATCCTTAATCTCCCTGCTCTGTGATGACATCTTTATGTGCTCTGCGGAACTCCAGTACTATAATTTGTGGCTGATGAATCTGTAATTCATTCCTGTTTACTTTATTGAGGTTCTTGGATGCAGTGATTGTAGTCACCCAGCCCCCTACCTGGGATCACATCTCTGGGGCCCCATACTATTAATATGTACTTCCCTTAGTTCTTGCTGGCTGCATCCCCGAGTCTCTGGCTCAGCCTCTACCTGGCCCTCTGGATTGATGGTCTCTCCCAACCTCTGCTTTCAGGTCACAGGACGCTAGTCTCTCAATCTGGTGTTCTACTGGTTGGGAACTAATGGTGGCCTGAGAAAGTTAAATGTCAATTCCTCGTTCTGCATGTGTCTTCAATTTGCTTTGATGTGTTCGAATCCTATCATGATATGGGGACAACATGAGAAGTGAACTCTCAGAGTGCCAAATGGGGAGCAAGAGACAAGAAAACCAGCTTTATCCTCATCTGTCTTATGCATTTGCCCTCCATTACTGTTTGGTTGTTGTTGTTGTTGTTTGTTTGTCATGGCTTTGTAGTCATAAGAAAACATGCTATATTTTCTGCCTAAAACAACACTAATCCTGTTTACATGGTAGAAGCCAAATATTACTGCAGTCTTTCTTTTTGTAATTCTATCTATAATTTCTATCCCTACCTCCCTCTCATCATTTAGGGTATAGATCATGTACCAAATGAGTTTTAAAACATTATTCTATTGAAAAGGTCATTATAATAATTGCAAATAATTTTGTCTCTTTGTTTATTCTTCTTATCTTAGTGTACTATCCAGGATCCCTAGAACAATGTTGAATAATAAGACTGATAGAAGCTTTGCCTTATTCTGACTTTCATGAAGTTTCTTTTATGTTTCACCATCGTGTTATGATGTCTTATGGCAGATATACTTAAGTTGAGAAAAATTCCTTCTATTTTTAGTTTACTAATAATTTTCTTTTTTTAATTAGGAATAAGCATTGTATTTTAGCAAAAGTGTTTATGGGGGCACTTCTATTTATATCTCATAGTTCTGTACTATTAATCTATCCAGGTAAATGAATTGTATTTCTAAATATTATTATAATTGTTCCAGATGAATTTCTCTGGTGGCAAACAATGACAAATAGCCATTGAACAGCAATTAAAAAGGGATGTATTGGAAATATAGTGAAGGTATTTGGCAGAAGCACAGTAAGAGCTGAATGATTAAACCTCAAGAAGGACAGGAATTGGGACTATTCCAAGAGCAACAGAAAGTAGTGGACAATTTTTCTACTATGGCACCATTATATAATTTATCCTGACTGCCTCTGTTGCCTTTTGACTTTTTCAAGAACCAGATTTCAAGCAGAGAGAATTCTGATTGGTCAGGCTTAGGTCACATGTCCTGTCCATTGTTGAGCAGGAATTGTGTTCTCTTTTGGAATGGGGGAAGAGCAAGCCCTTAAAGAAAATGGCACTATTACCAAAAGGTTAGTGGTTGGTGGTGAGAAAGAAACGTGTTAGTCAGGAAAAATACTAACTACCATAACACATGCTGGATTGGATTGTCAGTTTTAAAAATAAATTTTCCATCTATGTTGTGCATATACATTTGCATCTTTGAGGCTGAATTAGTTTTATTGTTTTTGTACTGTTTGAAGTTTTCTATGCTTTTAAAATATATTTTGAAAAAATTTAATTGATGGTAAAAACTTTTTATTCTAAATTGCTTGAAAGAATTTGCGTGGGTCTGGTATATTATTATCATTGGTTAATTTATAATTTATCCATGAACAATGATATTTTTAGGTTTTCTTGCATCTTCAGTAAGTTTTGACTTATACTATACTTTCATGGAAAATTGTCCATTTCATGCAGATTGTCAAAATATATTGTTATAAATTTTTATCTAATATTTTCCCATAATTTAAAATTTTCTTCCTACTTATAGTTCAGGCATTTTCTCCATTTTTAATCCTGTTTTTTGAGGTTTTTTTCTTTCTTACTAGACAGACCTTTCATAAGCTTTTTTATTTATTGGCCTCTTTAAGGAAACTGCTTTTGCTTTTAACTATGTATTTTTTAATTAATTGAGTTCATTTGTCCCTCCTGTTATCTTCATTGATCCTCTCCTTCTACTTTCTTGAAGAGTTATTTTGTTGCTCACTTTCTAGCTTCTTGAGTTGAATACCAATTTTTTCATTTTTATTACATTTCCTTAAAAATCATTTTATGATCATAATTAATCCTATGAATACTTCTTTGGCTTCTTTTCATAGGATTTTCTAAATCATCCACAATTTATACTTTTATTTCTTATTTGTTTAGGTAGTGTTTAAAAATTTCAAAGTGTATGGCTTTTTTCCCCCTAAACTTTTCTATTATTGAATTTTAATGTCATTGCTCAGCAGTCAGTGAATCTGGCCTATGTTTGTTCTACTTTCTGAAATTTACTGAGATGTGTACATTGGGGTAAAAGAGTCACAAAATAACACAGGCAGAGGTAGCCAAAACATAATCCCCCAGTTATGATTATGGCTGAGGGGCTTTAAAGAAAATGCATGCTTTGTCTAATATTAAGTTCTTGGTTATTTGTTTTCATTTTGTTTTTCTTTTGCCAGGGTGTACCGTTTTGTTCACCTTTACCCCAGCCCATTAACTCAAGTCTTTTGAAAAGCATACTATGCACACACAGATTTGAGTTGATGGCAGTTTGGGCCACAAAGTGATTGGGGCAATAGCCTGTGGTAGTGGCTGGTATATCAGTGTGGCACAGGAGAGAAACTGCACATGCAAGAGGCATGCAGCAGGGCTGAGGTGAAGCATTTAGAGAGAGCTAGGAGGGGTGGTATGTCAGTCAGGGTTCTCCAGAACAGCAGAACCAATATGATATTGACACATGTAGAGAGATTTAAGTAATTGACTCACATGATTGGGCCTGGTGAATCTGACATCTGCAGGGCCAGACAGCAGGGTGAAGACCCAGGGAAGAGTTCATGTTACAGTTTGAGTTTGAGGGCCATCTGGAGGCAGAATTTCCTCTTCTTCAAGGGGACTTGGCAGTTTTTTCCCTTAAGGACTTCAGTTGGTTGAATGATACCCACTCATATGATGAGGGATAATCTGCTTTACTCAATGTCTACTGATTTAAATGTTAATCTCATCTGAAAAATACCTTCACAGAGACATCTAAACTAGTATTTGACCAACTTTTGGGCACCATGGCCTAGCCAAGTAAAATTAACCATTACAAGTCCACCCCTCATCATTTTGGTACCCATACATATCTCCTTAAACTGTACTTAATCTCCAAATAAAGACAATAACAAGGTCATACTTCCTCCTAACATGATAAAACTATTCTACACTCAATGGAAAATAACCCTTTTCTCAGAAGAGGATGCCAAGTCCTTGGTGATGTTACCTCTTCCCTTTGATAGCCTGTGGTGCATAGAAGTCCCTGGGAGCAACATCTCTCACTCAGTCTTCCCACCTTCCCCAAATCTTGCAGATATTGGAAGGGATGCTGGCTTTAAGCCATGTTTTCCTTACAAATAAAGGACAACATCTGCAGGAGCTGACTTCTGAGAGTCACAGACTTTGCCTACTCTAAAATTTTGCTCTGGTCATTCTTAGTACCTATATCCCAGGTCAAGGTCTGGAAATGAGTGGGAAAATTAGGAGCATCTCAAGCCTCTCCAGGATTGTTTGAACTCTTTTGATATAATTCTCCTCATTTATAGCATATCATAAACTAATACTATTTGCAAAATCTTAGAGTTGGAAGGGCTCTTATAGGCCACCTAGTCTGTTATTTTATAAACACTGATCTATCCCTAGGATTTCATGGAGAAGATTTTATCTGAAGGGGTTTTTCTGTCCTAAGAATATTTGAGAAGCTCCTAGTCTAGTCCAGCTCCTCTGGTTCCTGGATCTTCTCTTCATTGTTCTAATAAATGATCAGGGTTTTGGGAAGGAGCTCATATCCTCCATAGGCAGCAGATTCCATTTTTGTATGACTCTTTATGATCACTCTATGACTTAACCAATTACAGGCAGTACCTCTTTTTTGACTACTCAAATAAATAGAACCGTAGCATTCATAAATTTAACATCAGCAATTTGCATTTCCAATTTCCCTTGCCATGGTCCTCAAATATTCATGAAATGACCTGATTCATAATTTTATGAGAACATCAACTTGTGTGATGGTTTCTGCTAGGCTTCTCTGTAGAATTGAGTCACTTAGCTAGTAAGTGGACCTATCCAGAAAATCAGCATTCACTTGATTTTTTTCTCCTTTTTATGTTCACAGTAACTCTCATGAAAGGAGTAAAGAGCCTTATAAATGACCTTGGTCCTATATTTATTAAGTATAAAGGATTTAAACTAATCATTTAAAATTTTTAACAATTTACTATTAAATTTTGCAAGAAAATATATGCTTTAGTGGTATTTATGTATTTAGAATATTTGAAGGCCTTGGGAAATATTCCAAATGAATGCCAGTGGTCTACTATATAATATGTTTCCACAGGGCAGTTCTCCAAAGAGCTCTGAGCACTACTTTAGCATTTCTTTATTACCAGGAAGGAGGTGGGAAGCGAGAAATATATATTGAAGCCCATAAAGATTTTGACATATTGAAAATTAAATAGCATTTTAAAGGGAAAATAAAGGAAAGCACCTGGATTAGCACTAGCAGGGAGCAATTCAGTGGCATGCTCTGACAAATGTGTGCCTCAATTCTGTTTATGGAAATCCCCAAGATGAATATCTGTGCACAAAATTTACAGGAGGGAAACTTTAAGTTTAGTAACTCTTCTTCACAAAATGAATCTATTTTTATTATTTTATTTATACTCTCCTTTGCTCCAGAACAGATTTGAGTTGGCTTATAAAGCTATTGAATTGATAATATAGCATGAGTAAAAAGGTAGCAATAATGTGGGTGACTTTCTAAAAGTCTATATTATTAGTAAAAAGGAAAATGCATTCAAAAAGACTACCAAAGGATATCATGTATATCAGGGACTAGCAAACAAATGGCTCATGGGCCAGATCTAGCCCTGTTTATTATGTACAGTGTGCAAGGTAAGAAAGGTTTATATAATTTTTGGTGGTTTTAAATGAAAAATAAACCCAAACAAACAAAAGAAGAATAATATGTTTGAACATGTAAATGATATAAAATTTAAATTTCAGTGTCCATAAACAAAGTTTTATTGGAATACAGCCATGTTCAATCATTTACATATTGTCTATGGCTGTTGTCATGCTAACATGCCAGAGCTGAGTAGTCGAGACAGAAACTGGATGGCATGCAAAGCCTAAAATATTTACTCTCTGGTTCTTTATAAGTAAAACTTTGCTGACCCCTGATGCAGATCATTTAGAAATATCTCTTGCATGAGGAAGACTAAGATTAAGGAGGGCCTGGATGACCATCTGAGCCCTGCCTATCCCTGTAACAGCTTAACTGTGTTCCGAGTCATTGTGATGGAATGGCAGCCACATGGCATCAGGGTTTAGGTCTTTCATTTAAGGAAGGGACCAGGAAGGTGGTGGGATGAGGGCCATGGGTACCGGATTCTGAAATTCAGAGTATCTATTGAGGTATAGCAATGGAAGTATCTCAAAGGACTTTAGTTGAAGTGTCATGGAAGGCCTGGAGCACATGCAGGGAGAACAAAGAACAGAAGAAAAAAATATGGATTGGAGAAAGGAAGTGTGGGATGAGGAAGAAAAGAGGTGAATATTGAAGGGAACCATTGAATCTAATTAAGTTTTCTTACTCACCTCTGCATTATTAGTGAAAGGGGAGGTTAGAAGAAGCAAGAAGGAAATTTGCAACGTTTAAGAAATATTATTCTGTTTCAATCAATATCAGTTTATGTCAGTCAATTTCAGTTTAGACAGACTTGTTCAAATGATGAAATATCATGGAATCAGATATGTTGAACATAATTTGGTGGATAATAATAGAGTATTGAAAATTTTTCATGATATTGAACTTAGAGACTCTGAACAGCTCAAACCTTGGCTAGCTAGTAATTTCTACTCCACCCCCACTTCTTGCCCCAGCTCATCCACACCAGCCGCAGCTCCCTTGCCTTAGGAGTTACATTTAAGGAACAGCAATCAAATAAGAAGCAAGGTGCTAAGCCAGCACCCAATACTTATGGTGATGACTGGTAAAAACTGGGTTAGAGGATGAAGTTTAAACTGTGGATTAAGTAGGTACCACCTTCTTTGCCGAAAGCCTGAATGGAAACTGGGATCTTACTACCTTCAGGTTCCCATAGTAGAGGAAGCTGTTACATAGCCAGCAGTCAGGCATGCATGCAGGCCATACCTCCCGTAAGGTAAGAGCATGTTTCAAATTCATGAACACATAGCCTCATCAGAAAAAGAAGTTCAAAGAAGAGACAGGAGAGATAGCCTCTTGACCTACCCTATTGGTTCAGAGTTCACAGTGGCTGTTAATGACATACGACACCATTCACTAGTGAAGGGACACATCAATGACTTGGAAGGTGGCAAAGGAAAACAATGAGAAAGTAGTAGAATGTTCTTTATAATAACTATTCCCCATTTTTTTGGCCTGTAAAATAAAGACAGACTAAGTGATTTCTAAGACAACTTCTTGCTTTAAAATTCTATATTCATAACTTCTACAAATGAAGAAACTTTCAAATTCTCTCTCTTACTGTTCTGATAGAGAATCTTTTCCAAAAATGCTGCTGATTAAAAGCTTCAAACAGACAAATGTGACCCCAAATTATCTCATAAATCTTACTCTAATGAGTTCAGAAATAGCATACTTCACACAGACTTAGTGATGCTGACATGTTGAAATATTTGCAATTCAAAATTTTGAGCTATTGATTTAAAATACATTTCATGATTTCAGTCCAAGATGGCAATATTGGAGTCTCCTTAACTTCCCTCTTCCCATGGACACACCAAATCTACACTACACACAGAGCAACTTCCTCTGAAAGAAATCCAGAAACTATACGTTGACTTCTATACGTTGGGCAAGTGAGAAAATACTCACATAGAAATGGGTAAGAAAGACTGAGACACACTCTCTCTATAAACCACATCCCAGGCCAGACGCCATGTAATCAGGAAAGAACTCCTACTCCCAGTCTGAGGAGCAAAGGGTTTAAAGCCCAAATCCAGCACCCCAACTTTTAAGATTCCCACCTGATAAGTCTTCAAACACCTAGTTCTGTAAGCCAATGGGACTTGCATCTACAAGACCCACAAAACTGTATCAAACAAAGAAATAGTTCTTAACTGGCTTGCAAGGACTCACCATGGCTATGCCCCAGGACTTAGTATAGAAGGAGTAGGCACAAAATGCCAATTTCCCAGTCTTTCCTTGAAAGATGCCTATTTGCATACTTTAAAAGCTGGTGCCGGAGTCAAGCCTCTAATTTAGCACACATCTAGGGGCTGACTGTGCTCCTCAGAGACAGAGGAAGCCAGGAGAAAACACCTCAGCCTTCTCCTTCTAGCCTACTGCAAATTGCCAATATCTCTCTAGAAGGAGTTTTTATACATATTGAGTACTTTAACTTTTGCAGCTGCCACCCAAAGGGTGGGCCCCTGGATCACCTACCTCTGAGAGCAAATGGAGCTTGCCTTCACAAGTCCCTCAAGACTTTAGCAAATAAAAAAATCAGTTCTTAACGGGCACAGGAGCATTGCCCCTGCCCTGCAACTCTACACTTAGGTCCAATGCAGAAGCAACAGGCCAGAGTGCCCACCTCCCAGTTTCTCCCTGAAGGGGCCCTAGCCACAGACTCTCCCAGCTGTCACCCGAGGGTCTACTTCCATTCATCCTGCATCTAGGTGCTAACGGTGATCCTCTCCTTTGGAACACTGACAGGTCTTGGCATACGTTCAACAACTGGGAGCCACTTAGAATAAACAAGATGTCTTACTAAAAGGCAACCCTCAGAATGGGAAAAAATAATTGCCTATGAAACAATGGACAAAGGATTAATCTCCAAAATATACAAGCAGCTCATGTAGCTTAATACCAAAAAAGCAAATAACCCAATCCACAAATGGGCAGAAGACCTAAATAGACATTTCTCCAAAGAAGACATACAGATGGCCAACAAACACATGAAAAGATGCTCAACATCACTCATCATCAGAGAAATGCAAGTCAAAGCCACAATGAGGTATCACCTCACACCGATCAGAATGGCCATCATCACAAAATCTGGAAACAATAAATGCTGGAGAGGGTGTGGAGAAAAGGGAACTCTCCTGCACTGTTGATGGGAATGTAAGTTGGTACAGCCACTATGGAAAACAATTTGGAGGTTCCTTAAAAAACTACAAATAGAACTACCATATGATCCAGTCATCCCACTCCTGGGCATATACCCAAAGAAAAGCATACCCAAAAGAAACTTGTACCATAATGTTTATTGCAGCAGTATTTACAATAGCCAGGACAAGGAAGCAACCTAAATGCCCATCAACAAATGAATGGATACAGAAGATGTGGCATATATATACAATGGAATATTACTCAGCTATAAAAAGGGATGAGATGGAGCTATATGTCATGAGGTGGATAGACCTACAGTCTGTCATACAGAGTCAGAAAGTAAGTCAGAAAGTAAGTCAGAAAGAGAAAGACAAATATTGTATGCTAACTCACATATACGGAATCTAAAAATGGTACTGATGAACTCAGTGACAAGAACAAGGACGCAGATACAGAGAATGGACTGGAGAACTCGAGATTTGGGAGGGGGCGGGGGGTGAAGCGGAAGCTGAGACGAAGCGAGAGAGTAGCACAGACATATATATACTACCAACTGTAAAATAGGTAGTCAGTGGGAAGTTGTTGTATAACAAAGGGAGTCCAACTCGAGGATGGAAGATGCCTTAGAGGACTGGGGTGGGGAGGCTGGGGGGGACTTGAGGGGGGGGAGTCAAGGAAGGGAGGGAATACGGGGATATGTGTATAAAAACAGATGATTGAACTTGGTGTACCCCCCCCCCCAAAAAAAAAAAAAAAGAATAAACAAGATGTCTTAGAAAACCACAAGGTTTAAAAGTCAACCAGAAACTTGGGCCAGGGTGGTGGATAAGGTTCATCCCCTACATGAGACCACTAAGTCAAGACTGGGAGAGGTAGCTGTACTATCTAATGCACAGAAACTATTACAACACAGAGAATAAAGGATAATGGAGAAACAGAGGAATAGGTTCAAAAAAAAAAAAAAAAAACCAAACAAGATAAAACTTCAGAAACAGACTTTAATGAAACAGAGATAAATGATGTACCCCATGAAAAGATCAAATTAATGGTCATAAAGATGTTCACCAAAGTCAGGATAACAATGAGTGAAAAAAGTGAGAATTTCAACAAAGAGATAGAATATATAAGAAAGTACCAAACAGAAACCACAGAGCTGAAGAATACAATAAGTGCACTGAAAAATTCAGCAGAGGAGTTCAACATCAGACTAGTTGATCAGATCAATTGGTGATAAGGATCAGTTTATAGCAATAAATGCCTGTATTAAGAAAAAAGAAAGATCTCAAAACAACCCCTAAGTTTATGCCTTAGGGAGCTAGAAAAAGAAGACCAAACTAAGCCCAAAGTTAGCAAAAGGAAGGAAAGAAATAAATATCAAAGCACAAATAAACGAAATAGAGACTAAAAAGGCAACAGAAGAGATTGGTGAAACTAAGAGGTGATTTTTAAAACAACAAAATAGACAAAATTTTAGCCAGACTTGCCAAGGGAAAAAAGAGCACTCAAACAAACAAAATTAGAAATTAAAGAGAAGACATTACAACTGATACCACACAAATACAAAGGATTTTAAGAGTTCACTTTGAACAATTACACACCCACAACTTGGTTAACCTAGAAAAAGTGGATACATTCCTAGAAACATACAACCCAACTAAGACTGAGTTGTGAAGAAATAGAAAATCTGAATGGACTGATTAAAAGACTAGTAAGAAGATGAATCAGTAATCAAAAACCTGCCAAAAAACAAAGTCTAGTATCAGATGGCTTCACTGGTGAATCCTATCAAACAATATCAAAAAATTAATATAAATTCTTCTCAAACTCTTCCAAAAAATACAGAAGGGGGAACACTTCCAAACTCATTTTATTAGGCTCGCATTAACCTGATCCCCAAACAAGAAAAGAACACAAGAAAAGGAAATTACAGGGCAATATACCTGATGAACATAGATGCAAAAATTCTCAGCAAAATATAAGCAAACTGAATCCACCAATATATTAGAAGGATCTTACAACATGATCAAGTGGGATTTATCCCTGATATGCAAGAATGATTCAGTGCCCACAAATCAGTCAACATGATAAACTACATCATATGATCATCTCACTAGATGCAGAAAAAGCATTCGACAAAATTCAACATCCATTTATGATAAAAACTGTCAACAAAGTCGGTATAGAAAGAATGCACCTCAACATAATAAAAGCCATATATGCAAAGCTCACAGCTAACATCGCACCAACCTTGAAAAGCTGAAAGCTTTTTCTTTAAGATCAGGAACAAGACAAGAATTCCCACTCTCAGGACTTTTATTTAACAACCTGTAGGAAGTCCTAGTCAGAGCAATTAGACAAGAAAAAGGAAAAAAAAAAAATCCAAATTGGAAAGGAAGAAGTAAAACTATCTCAATTTTTAGAAGACATAATCTATGGAGAACCCTCAAGTTGCCACCAAAAAAAGATGAGAAATAAACAAATTCAGTAAAGTTTCAAGATACAAAATCAATACACAAAAATCACTTGCATTTCCATACACTAACAATGGACTATTGGGAAGAAAAATTAAGAAAACTTTTATAATTGTTTATAATTACCATTGAATCATTTACAAGTGTATCCAAAAAAATAAAATACCTAGGAATAAATTTAACCAGGGAGGTGAAAGACCTATACATTGAAAACTATAAGATATTGATGAAAAAAATTGGGTAAGACAAAGAAATGAAAAGACATTCGTTTTTAAAAATTTGTATTAGAGTTGCTTTACAATGTTGTGTTAAGTTTTTGGTATACAGCAAAGTGAATCAGTTATACATATACATATATCCACTCTTTTTTAGATTCTTTTCCCATATAGGCCATTATAGAATATTGAGCAGAGTTCCCTGTGCAGTACAGTGGGTCCTTATTGTTATCTATTTTATGTATAGTAGAGTGTATATGTCAATTCCAATCTCCCAATTTCTCTCTCCTGCTCCCTTCACTCCAATATCCATAAGTTGATTTTCTACATGTGTAACTAACTCTGTTTTGTAGATAAGTTCATTTGTACCTTTATTTTTTAGACTCCACATATGAGGGATATCATGTGATATTTGTCTTTCTGTGTCTGACTTACTTCACTCAGTATGACAATACACAAAAGGCATTATTTTGTTCTTTTTTATGGTTGAGTAATATTCCATAGTATATATGTACCACATCTTCTTTATCCTTTCCTCTGTTAATGAACATTTAGGTTACTTCCATGTTCTGGCTGTTGTAAATAGTGCTGCAGTGAACTTTGGGGTACATGTATCTTTTCAAATTATGGTTTTCTCTCAATATATGCCCAGGAGTGGGATTGCTGGATCACATGGTTTTAGTTTTTAAAGGAAACTCCATACTGTTTGCCACAGTGGCTGTATCAATTTACATTCCCACCAACAGTGTGTATGTGGAGGGTTCCATTTTCTCCACACCCTCTCCAGAATTTATTGTTTGTAAATATTTTGATGATGGCAAGTCTGACCCATGTGAGGTGATACCTCATTATAGATTTGATTTGCATTTCTCTAATAATTAGTGCTGTTAAGCATCTTTTCATGTGCTTTTTAGCCATCTGTATGTCTTCTTTGGAGGATTGTCTGTTTAGATCTTCCACCCATTTTTTGATTGGATTGTTTGATTTTTTTATATTGAGCTGCATGAGCTGTTTATAAATTTTGGAGATTAATCCCTTGTCGGTTACTTCATTTGCAAATATTTTCTACCATTCTAAGGGTTGTCTTTTCATTTTGTTTATGGTTTCCTTTGCTATGCAAAAGCTTTTAAGTTTAATTAGGTGCTATTTTTTGATTTTTGTTTTTATTTTTATTACTCTAAGAGGTGGTTCAAAAAAGATCTTGCTGCTATTATGCCAAAGAGTGTCCTGCCTATGTTTTCCTCTAAGACTTTCATATTATCTGGCCTTACATTTAGGTCTTTAGTCCATTTTGAGGTTATTTTTGTGTGTGGTGTTAGGAAGCATTCTAATTTCATTCTTTTACATGTAGCTCTCCAGTTTTCCCAGCACCACTTTGAAGAGGCTGTCTTTTCTCCATTGTATATTCTTGCCTTGTTTGTCAAAGATAAGGTGATATGTGTGTGGGTTTATCTCTGGGTGTTCTGTCCTCTTCCATTGATCTATATTTCTGTTTTTGTGGTGGTGCCATAGTGTTTTGATGACTGTAGCTTTGCAGTATAGTCTGAAGTCAGGGAGTCTGATTTCTCCAGCTCCTTTTTTTTTTCTCAACATTGCTCTGACTATTTGTGGTCTTTTGCATTTCCATACAAATTGTAACATTTTTGGTTCTAATTCTGTGAAAAAAGCCCTTGGTAATTTGATAGGGATTGCATTGAATCTGTAGTTTGCTTTGGGTAGTACAGTCATTTTCACAATATTGACTCTTCCAATCTAAGAACATGGTAGATCTCTCCATCTGTTTGTGTCATCTTTGATTTTTTTCATCTCTATCTTATAGTTTTCTGAGTACAGGTCTTTTGCATCCTTAGGTGGATTTATTCATAGGTATTTTATTCTTTTTGATGCAGTGGTAAATGGGATTGTTTCCTTGATTTCCCTTTCTGATTTTTCATTGTTAGTGTATGGGAATGCAAGAAATTTCTGTGTATTAATTTTGTATCCTGCAACTTTACCAATTCATTAGTGAGCTCTAATAGTTTTCTGGTAGTGTCTTTAGGGTTTTCTATGTACAGTATCATGTCATCTGCAAACAGTGACAGTTTTTTAGTTTTTAAGAACTTTTATTGAGATACAATTGACATACAATAAACTGCATATATTTATTTATTTAATTATTATTTTAAATTTATTTATTTATTGGCTGCATTGGGTCTTTGTTGCTGTGCATGGGCTTTCTCTAGTTGTGGTGAGTGGGGGCTACTCTTCATTGTGGTGCATGGGCTCCTCATTGTGGTGGCTTCTCTTGTTGTGGAGCATGGGCTCTAGGCACGTGGGCTTCAGTAGTTGTGGCACACAGGCTCAATAGTTGTGCCTCATGGGCTCTAGAGCACAGGCTCAGTAGCTGGGGCACATGAGCTTAGTTGCTCCGTGGCATGTGGAATCTTCCTGGCCCAGAGCTTGAACCTGTGTCCCCTGCATTGGCAGGTGGATTCTTAACCACTGCGCCACCTAGGAAGTCTGAAACTGCATATATTCAAAGTGTACAATTTGGTATTTTTTTTCTTATTAGTAATGTATGTATGGCAATCCCAATCTCCCAATTCATCCCACCCCAACACCCCCCACTTTCCCCACTTGGTGTCCATATGTTTGTTCTCTACATCTGGGTCTCTATTTCTGCCTTGCAAACTGGTTGATTTGTACCATTTTTCTATATTCTGCATATATGTGTTAATATACCATATTTGTTTTTCTCTTTCTGACTCACTTCACTTTGTACAACAGTCTCTAGATCCATCCATGTCCCTACAAATGTCCCAGTTTCATTGCTTTTTTGCAGCTGAATAATATTCCATTGTATATATGTGCCACATCTTTATCCATTCATCTGTTGATGGACATTTAGGTTGCTTCCATGTCCTGGCTATTGTAAATAGTGCTGCAATGAACATTGGAGTGCCTGTATCTTTTTCAATTATGGTGTTCTCTGGGTTTATGCCCATCGATTGGTTATTTAGTAACATATTGTTTAGCTTTTATGTGTTTATGTTTTTTATAGCTTTTTTTCCCCCGTAATTGATTATTAATCTCATAGTGTTGTGGTCAGAAAAGATGCTTGATATGATTTCAATTTTCTTAAATTTACTGAGCCTTGATTTGTGATCCAAGATGTGATCTATCCTGGAGAATGTTCCATGTGTACTTGAGAAGAAAGTGCTGCTTTCAGATGGAATGTCTTATAAATATCAATTAAGTCTCTCTGGTCTAATGTGTCACTTAAGGCTGTGTTTCCTTATTAATTTTTGATCTAAATGATCTGTCCATTGGTGTAAGTGGGGTGTTAAAATCCCCCACTCTTACTGTGTTACTGTCAATTTCCCCTTTTATGGCTGTTAGTATTTGCCTTATGTATTGAGGTGCTCCTATGTTGGGTGCATATATATTTACAATTGTTATATCTGTTTCTTGGATTGATCCCTTGGTCATTATGTGGTTCCTTCTTTGTCTCTTGTAACAGTCTTTATTTTAAAGTCTATTTTGTCTGATATGAGTATTGCTACCTCAGCTTTCTTTTGATTTCCATTTGCATGGATTATCTTTTTCCATCCCCTCATTTTCAGTCTCTATGTGTCCCTAGGTCTGAAGTGGGTCTCTTGTAGGCACCATACATATGGGTCATGTTTTTGTATCCATTCAGCCAGTCTGTGTCTTTTGGTTGGAGCATTTAATCCATTTACATTTAAGGTCATTATTGATATGTGTGTTCCTATTGCTATTTGCTTAATTTTGGGGGGTTGGTTTTTATTTTATTTATTTATTTATTTATTTATTTATTTATTTATTTATTTATTTATTATTTTTTGGGGGGGTACACCAAGTTCAATCATCTGTTTTTATACACATATCCCCTTATTCCCTCCCTCCCTCGACTCCCCCCCCACCATCCCTCGAGTCCCCCCCATCCTCCCCCTCCCAGTCCTCTAAGGCATCTTCCATCCTCGAGTTGAACACCCTTTGTTATACAACAACTTCTGGGGAGTTGGTTTTTGTAGGTCTCCTTTCTTTCCTTCCTCTCTTGTTCTCTTTTCTTCTGATTTGATGACCATCTTTAGTGTTGTGTTTGCATTGCTCTTTCTTTTTTGTGTGAGTATTTATTGGTTTACATTTCCCATGAGGCTTTGATAAAACAGTTTATATATGTACAAGGTTGTTTTAAGTTGCTGTTCTCTCAATTTCAAATGCTATTCCCATTTCCTGCAATTTTACTCTCATCTTCTCATGGTTTCTGGTTTTGATATCATATTTGTGTATGAATGCCTGGAAACCTCCCATGCCTGATGGTGTGACCTACCTGGAGTGCACTGGGGACAGTCTGCCCTGCCCCAACCCACTGGACCCCCCTGCATGCAGAGTGAGGTGTAGGCAGGTCAGGGTGGGAGAGTGGTTGTGCCATGGGAGGGGCAGCCTGGTTCCCCTCTGGTGACAGTGGCAAACCCCTGGGGGGTAGGTGCCAGAAGAGGGGAGAATGTGGCAACAGGTCTTGTTCCCTTGGCCCCAGGATTTGGTGGGCCCTACTGCCTGGGGACTGTAACACTTGGAGGGTGGGCCTGTTGTGGCTCCCTGCCTCCTCTGGAGTGAGGGAGGGAAGATGATATGGCCCCTGAGCCACCTTCCCTGCCAGCCTTCCCAGTCATCCCAGAGCTGGTCAGGGCACAGCACCATGGTGGAAATGCACTTAAAAGATATTCTGTGCTCCTGGATTGGAAGAATTATTACTGTTAAAATTTCCATACTTCCAAAAGCAACCTACAGATTCAGTACAATATGTATCAAAATTATTAATGACTTTTTTTTTCATGGAAATAGCAAATATAATCCTAATTTATGTATGGAGCCACAGAAGACTCTGAATAGCCAAAAGAATTTTGAGAAAGAAGAACAAAGCTGGAGGCATTGCACTTCCTGATTTCAAACTATATTACAAAGCTTAGTAATTAAAATGGTATGTTATTGGCATAAAAATAGACACATAGATCAATGGAACAGAATAGAGAGCCCAGAATTAAACCCATGCCTATATGGTCAATTAATTTATGACAAAGGACTCAAGAATATAAAATGGGGAAAGGATAGTCTCTTCAATAAATAGTATTGGGAAAACCAGATAGCTATATGCAGAAAGGAAGCTGCATCAATACTGTGTCTGGACCAGAACTGAAAACACTTGGGATAGATTTTCTTAGTTTAGTAGGTGTTGTAGATGCATGGGCTCCTTCAGCATCCCAGGTGTACTCTCCATAGACTTTCGTTTATTAGAAAGATGGTGGGACAGGGACTGAGAAGATTTCAGTTTCCATCTGGCCTCCACTTGTTACAAGTAATATGTCTTGGGCAAGTCACATGCCCTCTAACTATATTTCCTTACTTGAAATTTGATAATTTATGTGAAAGCTTCCCTACCTATTTCCCAGCAATCATGTAAGGCAAAAAAATAACATTTATTGAGGATTCAGTGTTCTCTAGTGTGTGGGCTAAATGTTTTATGTAAAGCAGTTAATTTCATTGAGAACTTGGATTCACATTCAAGATTGTACTAAATATGTGTTGTCTATTATGTGCAAAATAGTTGGATTCATTGGTAAATAAGATCAATATGTCCCTGCCCTCCAGGAATCACATTCTGTCAGAGAGCCAAACATTAAGTAACACAATTACAGAAATAATTGTTCCATGACAAATATTCTAAGTGCCATGAAGGCAAAGTACAGAGTCCTATGAGGGCTAAAGGAGGGAATGTGACTTATGGTGAAAAGTCAGGAAAAGCTTCCTTGGAAGGACACACAAAACCTATTCTGGAGGAGGATTAGAAATTAGGCAAATTTGTGGAAGGTTTCCAAAGATGAGGTTTCCACATATGAAAAATCACAAATGTTAGGAATAAAAATGAAATTCTTATTCTAAGAAGAAGGAAGGATTGTAAAGATCTGTGTTTGGAAGGGGAGGCAGAAATATTTTAAATCACTTATTTCTTCTATTTCCCCAAGCATGTATATGTATACATTCTTCTGCACATAAGGAAGAAAATTAGGCTAAGAATTGTATAGCCTTTATGTAATTACTTTTATTAACAAACTGAAATTCTTCAATCCTAGCCAATTTTGTCTTGCCAAATTCCCACTGAAGTTGAAATATTAGGTGATCTGAGAAATAAACACCTTGTACCATTTTCCCACACAGTTGGAAGACTGTGATGTTTGCTGTCATTTTGTAATATTGGAAGATATCCAGGACCAGCATTCTCCTAAATTCTCCCTTACTCATGAGGCCAGGGCTCAGGAAATGCCTTTGTCAGAAGACATACTAGAGCTGCCAGTTGTTAATTTCCATAATCAGCAAACCTCCATGGTTGGCTTGCACAAAATTACTGTCTCAGCCAAAAAAGATGGTAAAAAAAGAATTGAAGCTAAGTGGGAAGCCAAGCAAAATATCAACATTCTGCATTTGCTGATGGTTTTATTGTCAGATTGGAGAGAAAATAACTAACCTTGAGCTTTTTCTGAGGATTAAAAACTTCTGTAGGGCATGTATAGGCCCATTAATATCTTTAAGACCCTTAGTATCAAATACTTTAAGGTAACTTTTCCCCAGTCTTCAATATCTAATGAAAAACTTCATATATCTGATTTTACCTTCTCAGAGATAGAGCTGTTACGTTCTCAATTGTACCTTTTAGCTCTTTAACATACAGATCTGTATCAGTGGCAAACTAGAGAATGACAACAGCTTTAAATTGAGAACTTGAATTTTTCATTGGCAATAAATACTGTCAATTGTTTTCCTTGAAGTCCCTGGCTTACTTTGTTTATTTTTAATAAATAGTCCTTAAATATACAAGTCCAAACAACATGGTTTCCCTATTGTCTGTCCATTGTTCTTTCAAGTAAAAATAGTGTTCAGTGAGAAAAGTGAGTAGATCAGCTCACAATGAGAGCAATTGCACTAGTGCTTTTCTGCAAGACAACCATGAAATTTCACTGTGCATCAGAAGTACTTTATGCATAGTTCCCATTTCATCACACAAAATATTAAAAAGACATGTTTTCATGAGTTAATAAAATTAAAATTTGCTGCTTCTTTGTGGATATTCTTAAGGACCACTGATCTTTCTTTCTTTGTGTATGCCTGGTAGTGAAGAACAGTGACTGCTAGGATGGTGTGGAGCCATCGCCCTGATGCATCCTAAGACACCAGCAGTTTTACCCACCAAAGCATTTGCATTGTTTTGGGTTTTTATGTTACATATTTTTCCATCCTTTTAGTTTTAACCTATCTTTTTCTTTATATCTTAAGTGAAGTTCTTGTAAACAGCATATAATTGTCACACTTTTAAAAAAAATCCAATAAGACAATCTTCTAATCAGTATCTTTTAATTGGCTTGTTTAGACTATTTATACTTAATGTAATTATTTATATGGTTGAATTATAAAATATAGCAACTTGCTAGATTTTTTAATTTGGATAATATATACATATACCCTTTCCTTTGGTTAATTGAGCATTCTTTACGATTACACTTAAAATAAGATAAAGTGTTATTTGTTGTTCTCTTTAAAATATTTTCAGGGTTTGGCATAGAAGTTACAATTTACAATCCAAATCTATCTTTAAATATTGTTGTACTATTTCATGTGTAGTTTAAGGATCCTATGTCAGCAAACTCCCAATTTCTCTCTCCTATTTTTGTACTATTTTTGTCATACACTTTGCTTTTGTATATGGTCTGAAAGCACAATATATTTCTTTTTTATTGAAGTATAGTTGATTTACAATATTGTGTTAGTTTCAGGTGTATAGCAAAGTGATTCAGTTATATATATTCAGATTATTTTCCATTATAGACTATTACTACTATAGTCATTTAGTATAGTTCTCTGTACTGTACAGTAAACCCTTGCTGCTTATCTATTTTATGTATAGTAGTTTATATCTGTTAATCTCATACACCTAATTTATCCCTTCCCCCCTCCCCTCCTCTTTGGTAACCAACCATAAGTTTGTTTTCTATGTCCATGACTCTGCTTTTGTTTTGTAAATAAGTTCATTTGCACTATTTTTTAGACTGCATTTATATAAGTGATATCATATAATGCTTTTCTTTGTCCGACTTACTTCACTTAGTATAATATTCTCTAGGTCTATCCACATTGCTGCAAATGGCAATATTTTATTTTTTATGGCTGAATAATATTTCATCATATCTACATTTATATCTATATATCTATATCTATACATTATATCTTCTTAAATCAATCATCTGTTGATGGGTATTTTGGTTGTTTCCATTTTTTGGTGCTGCTATGAACATTGGGGTGCATGTGTCTTTGAATTAGATAAAAACACAATATATTTCTACTATTATTGCTTTAGACAGTTATCTTTCAGAGCCAAAAAGTATGAAAAAAAATCTTATTTTTAGAATAATTTATTTCATTTCTTACACTTTTTTCTGTAAATATAAATTTCTATCTGGTGTCATCTGCCTGAGGAATGTCTTTTAAGATTGTAACATTCTTTTAACATTTTTTTGTGGTAAAGTTCTGACAGCAATGAACTCTCAATTTTTATTTGCCTAAGAAAAATATCTTTATTTATCTTTTATTTTTGAAAGATACTTTCTCTACATATAGAATACTGGGTCAAAAGGTTATTTTTTTCCTTTTAGCGCTTTAAAGATACTGCTCCATTGTCTTGTGGTTTGTATGTTTTCAGACAAGATGTGTTGTAACTCTTATCTTTGTTACTTTCTATGCAATTCGTCTTTTTTCCTTTGCCTGCCTTCAAGAATTCCTCTTTATCTTTTGTTTTTAGCACTTTGAATATGATGTGTGTAGTGTTTTAACATCTTTGTGTGTGCTGAGCTTTTTGGATCTGTGGTTTAGTGTCTGTCACTATATTTAGTTTTGTTTACAATTCTAGCTTTCTTCTTCTTATCAGAGTTCTGCTGTTGTCTTCCCCAACTAAGCAAGTGCCCATGTTCTGTCTCTTCCTAAAGGCACATATATTTCTTTATAGCTCAGACTATTTAGTTGTCTTGTAACCTCTGACTCATGATGGATTTCAGACGTCATGGCTTATAATTTGTCAGGCTTTTTGTTTTGTTTTTGTTGTGAGGATGAGAGAAATATTATTTCCAGTTCACTACATCCTAAACAGAGCTAAATCATAAGTGCCCTAATCAATGGAACTAATTTCACAGAGAAATAAGTAATGTAATGAGCTGATGCACACAGGCTTCATGAATCTTACCAGGTACCTATTTCCTATAAGCAGCTGGCCTTAGTGCAAATAGAATGACTTACTGAAATCTCAATAAACACTGGCCAAGAGACTCTTTTTCAGGTTGAGGAACTGTTTTCCAAGTTGTAGTATGCTCAATTTTGGTGGCCAATATATTGTCTGATTTCTTCCACAGTCAGAATACAAGTGTTGCCCAACCAAAGGCTGAAAATAAATTATAGAGGCATCTCATACTATTTTTGAGATGTCTTATTTATTCACTTACTTTTTACTTTATTTTCCTCTGCAACTTGGAGCTCTGCTTGTTTCGAGATCTTAATTTCTAAGGGATAAATGCTGTCCTGTGGACTATCACAAATATTCCATAAGTTCAATATTGAAAACTGCTACCTTTCCATTTAGAAGTCCTTATGCCCCATCATGAATATGGAACAGAGAGGGTTACCATATTAATGCACTGATTCATCCAAACTACTAATGGGAAACAGGGTTATTCCTATACAGTGGCAGGAAGGAGAACATGTCAGAAGAAGAGGTGATCCTCTGGGGCAATTCTTGGTGTTGCTGTGTCACAAGGAAAAATCAATTGAAGTTTATAACAATATACAAACAAGACTATCAAGGGTCTCCAAAATTCTGGGAATGAAGAGTTGTGTCTCCCTACCAGCTGTGGAGACCTGGCCTCTTTTGGTGCTGGCTGAGGATATGGAAACTTAGAATATAGACTAGAGAAAGAAAATCAATTAAACCAACTACAGCCTTGTGAACAGCTGCAGAAATAAGGATATAATATTGATTTATACTTTATCTCTTGCTGTGCCATTTATATATTCTAGATTAACTAATTTTAGTATTATTTCTTGTCCCTTTCCTCCACTTTTAAAACATAGGGTATGCTGTGATGATTTACTTTATAATGTAGTTTGTATATTACACAATATCAAGATGAATCCAACATGTTTTCTTGGTTAGCGGGGCTCACGAATAGAGAATTAAGAGTAGTCAGTGAGGGTGAATCATAACCTCTGAGCCTCCAGATTTGTGGTTAAAAGGTGAAGAGCAGAGATCATAAGGTTCACCATGTATCCCTGTGCTTCCCTTCATTTCCAAGTCTTCTTCTGAGTCCGTCCTGTGTGATCAGTTCTAGTTAGTGATCAATGTGTGGGAGCAACATGGGTTGCTTTTGGACTAAGGCAGTTTATAACTGTGTGCCTCTTTCTGTGTGTTCTTCCTCCACCACTGAAATCTTGGAAGCCATGTGTCCAAGGTGATGTAGCCACAAAACAAGGTTGAGCAATCTTCATATTACTTTTGTGGGTGATAAATAAATCTTTATTGTGTTAAATCATTGGAAGTTTGAAGTTATTGTTATTATATATATCCTATTGTATCATAATTAAGATTGTAACATTGATGTACATATGTATTGCAAACACACACACACACACACACACACATATATATAAAGTTATGTTTCAGGATATAATTAGACTCATACTCTTCACGGAGTTTCATCTTGACTCTTAACTTCATCTTTGGTACTTAAATAGGAAGTTGTGAGCAATTCTATTGCACATTGCTTATTTGCTACCATGTTAATGTAGAAATCTCCATCTCTTTGCTATGGCTTATACGTGTGTGTGTGTGTATGTGTGTGTGTGTGTATTTATAGCCATAGCACATACATATATGTATAGTAGAGATAGATACAGATATCAATGCCAATATAGAGATAGATCTCAAGTGCTTGTTTTTTTTTTTTTTTTTTTTAACTGGGAGCAACAATTCAGAGATCAGAACAAGACAATATAGGAGATTCTTTCAGTGTTATCAGTGAGGCCCTTGGTTTCTGAAGCAAAAGACAAGTAATGCTATCTCTCACCTTGAGTCAGCACAATTCAAGAGACCAACTCAAATAACCCATATAGAGACTGAGACACAGGTGGCCTCTATGCCTATAAAGTGTAAACTGTCTAAGAATAATAGCAAGTGTTTAACATTATAGTTCTTTTTATTAAGATTTTCCATATACAAAATAAAATGCTGATTAGAGGCACAATGCTTTTTTTTTTTTCTTATTAATAATATGCAGGACTTTTACCTTTCTTGTCTGTTTTCTCGTGGGAAGTTTAAAACAGGATGAAGAAAGTTATTGTGTGTTTCTGCTGAAAGATCATGAAGCTGATACAGTTGTAAAATATTTTGCCTGTTACCTCATTTGCAAAATGAGAACAGTTGGAGCTGATAATCTCTGAGGTTCTTTTCTGCTTTAAAATTCTATGATTCTTCTACAGAAAAATGCAATTTTCAGAAAGCATATCCAAGGTTAATTTAATTTGTTGTCACCTTTATGATTTTCAGATTTTTCCAAGTGATGTGTTAGAACATATTACCCTCTGAAGAAGAGAAGCAGCTGCAGCGGTATGGGAAATAAGAGTGTGGTGTAACCATCATTTATCTTTGCTGATGATACCTGGATACAAATCTTCCATTTGGCAGCAGAGGTACTTCTGAGGTCCTCTAGGCCTGGCTCCAAGGGCTACAGGGAACCTGCTGAAAGGCCTGCTTCACTAGAAACATTTCTTCCCAGCCCTACCCAAGGCTGCTTTTGTACTCCATGGCTGTTATCTGTTACATTGGGGAGTTCTATATTAGGCTGTTAACTTCATTGGCAACAACACTAATAACAACAACAACCAAGGACTTGTTATTTGGTCCTGTCCTAAATAAAACTGGAAAGTCAGGGAAATCAGTTATTCTCCCTGCAGTCATTCCTTTGCCAGTCATTTTCTCTACTTTTATGCTCTAAGATTGAGGACTGTCCCTCCAATTGGGAAAAGGTCTGACAAATTCATCCTTACTATAAGAAACTTAGAGTTTTTCAAAAGATATTTTAAAATAGACCTAATGAGAAAAGATAGACTCCAACACAAACAAATTACACTCTAATGCTGCAATTTTATACATCAGGACAGGAAAGGAGGGGTAGGGCTTCCAGCAATCCTCATCTTCTAAAGTAAGGAGACTTTATTTGACCTGCCTCAGGCTGGCTCTGCTCCTTGGATCTAATCACATGTAACTTAATCTCTGAGCAAATTCCTCAGGCCACTCACTGCTTCCAAGTACTTTCTTATATCTCTGAAGACTTCATATAAGCCAGATGCATTGCTAAGCAGACCAACTCTCATGGATGAGATTTTGTGACCTTGGGTTAATGTCTTTTCCCTGCTTTGACTCATGTATTAGTGACTGACAATCATTTCAACCCTGGCACAGAGGCAGATAAAATGAGTCCTCTGCCTTAATAACTGTTCTCGTTATCTTGGCAAAATCTATTATTCAGGAACTGAAGCCCAACCAAAACCTAGGTGCTCTCCTCCCAGGATATCCCTCCCAGACAGACCAGGCCTTGCAATCGAGTCTCTGTACCCTGTCCAGTTAGAGCTGTGTGATGTTCTTATACATAGTTGGGTATGGGGGACTTTATCATAAAATAAAATCTCTAAAACCCAACAGTAGAAACTTACCATCTCCTGCTCTTAACCAATCTAGGTAAAACCGAAGAAGAATAGAATTTGATTAGTTGCCTGATGCAGACTGTTTGATATACATAGATAACAAATAGGCAACATTTTAATTGGAAAAAAATAAAACAAAATAAAACAAAGGCATGAGGTTTGGAGCCAAAAACCTCCATTTGGAGGTTTGGTTTGAATTTAGTGGTTAAGTGGCCTCAAATAATTAACTTAACCTCCCTGAATAGCTATTTACTCACCAATTAGAACAAGAATGAGAGTCACAACAATGCTGGTAAGTGGGATAACACCCACCTCATATTGCATTTGTGTGAATTAATTGCGAGGAATAAAAAAATGCCTGATATCATGCCCATTTCTGACAAATGAATCAGCTTCCTTTTCTTTCTCGTAACACTTTTTGTCCTGCCTTTATTTTCTTGAGACAAAATGGGATCAGAGTTTCATCCCTCAGCAGACATCTATCACACTGCCATCTTCCAATGGATTAACAATATATTTCATTAAGTACACGTTATGTAGAAAGTAGTCTTCTATGTGATGTGGAAAATACAAGGAAATATAAGCTTGCACTCAAAGTATTTGCACATTACAATGTAAACGTATTAAATGGCTTAATTTCATAGGAAGACACTATTTATAAAAATTCCCTGCATTAAAGATATGAACACTACATGATCTTAAAGCTCCCAGGAGGTCTGCCCTCATTTCAATGTGGTGAAATAAGGGAAACATGCTTCATTCTTCTACATTTGGACAAAATGTATTTTTCTTCATGATAAAAATGTCCAAGGTTGGATGGGCTTATGTATATGCAGAATCAATTGACATATGAGGCAATCATTTCACTGGAAAAATGAATAACTTACTCTTTCCTCCCACTGGTTCTGTACGTTGCATGGCTGCCATAGCTGCCAGGAGACTCTACGGTGGTCATTCTTGCCTTCCTCCAAGTCTTGTGGGCTGTCAGATTGCTTGGGTTATGGCCTGTTTTTCTGGCTAACAGAAACATGGTGATAATTATGCAGTCCAGGTTCAACGTGGATGGAAGATTTGGGGTAAAATTTAGTTAACTTTTCCTCAAGAAATACGCAGACGAAAATATTTTAATTAGGTTTATGTTAAATTCACTATATTTTAAATGGTAGGTAATCTTTTTAAATGGTTGTGTGCTTGATTAAGAATGTGTATGAGATTGAGAAAGGCTGCCCATCCACACAAGATATGTGAAGCAGGTGCGAGGAAATTGAAACTCAATAGTCCTTGCAAAATCTACTGGGTTCTGCTGCTTGAGTGCTCTCCTTACGTGGGCCACCGTGTAGCCTTGTTATAACTCCCTCCACATCAATCTTGGAGCAAGATCATTTATAAAAAGATGTCTTTTGTAGACAACTTTTATTTTAGGATGACAAAATTTTCCTTTCAGAGAAAGTCACTTTTGAGCTCATAATTCTCAAGTGATGCTGGAATTTTAACATAAATATTGGGTTTCTTTTTAAAGCAGCCACATTCTTAGAGCAAAGAATTGAGTGGCCATGGATTTATTGTTAATGAACATAGTGAAAAAAAAAGTCCAAATTACACACTAACTTCAGAATCAGTGTTCTTTTCATGGTATTATGAAATATTTGCTGCAAAAAGAATGTGGTATGGATATATACACACATGTGAAAATTTGCCAATCAGTAAACAAGATTTGAAATATGTGTACTGTACTGTATATAGGTTACACCTAGAAAGTAAATTAGCATGGGATATAATAAATTTCCTAATTATAAAGCATTATGATTTAACAAAGAATTCTATTCTTATCACCCAACTTGAGCTACAACATTATCAATGTGGAGGGCCTTTTGCTTGTTCTATGTAAATGTATCGCTTTCTCTGATTTTCTAGGACTATCTAGTGAATTCTAGGCTTATTGTTTACTTTTATTTTTTTTATATTTTAACACACATGTAATTATACCAAATGGCATCATTTACTTTTGTCTAGTTTTGAACTTCATATAAATGACATCGAGCTGTTTCTACTCTTCAGCAACTTACTTTTTTTTCCTCTCAACACTATGTTTTTGAGATTTATCCATGTTGATTTATAGAGCTGTTATCCCAGGATTCAGAGAAAATGGAGTATTTCTATGCCACATAAGGGTAAAGAGATTAGTTTGCTTGTGGCCAGAGTTACTTCTCTTGGCATCTTTAGCATTCCTTGGCCATGTGCAGGAGCCCCAAATACTTTGTGTGTATATATTTATATAGGGTGTGTGTGTGTGTGTGTGTGTGCGCGCGTGCGTGCGTGCGTGTGCTGTATGTGTGATTTTTTGGTGAAAGTTTTCTAGCCTCATAAAGTGAGTTGGGGATTACTGCCTCTTCTTCTATCCTCAGGCAGAGTTTCTGAAATACTGCAACTCTCTCTTTATCAACTATTTGATAGAATTTAGTTTCGTTGCACAGCTAATTGACCATAAGACAATTTTACCGTAAAAGACAAAATCATAAAAATAAAATAAAATAAAAGAGGAACATTAAAAAGGACACAACAAAACATTAAAAATTAATTTTAGATTTTTAAGGAGATTTCATTGTGAAAAATGAAAATTCAAAAAATATTTGAACACATTAAAAATGTTTGTAGAGTCATGGTTATAGTTGTATTCTTGTATATATTAGGGAAATCAATAATACTTCCTTTTCCAAAGCTGATTATTAGGATTCAGGACCTAATGTCAAATGCAATATAAAAAAGTCTGCTGAAAAATCTCTTCAGATTTCCCTGGAAGTAAAACGAACAGATGAGAGATGCTGCTGTTTCTGATCAATATATATAACATATGTAACTGGTAGTATGTATTTGGGCTACATTGAAATGTTCCATTACACACACAGTCCTTGTAGTTTACCAAATCATCTAAGCCAGATTCTATGCCAAATACCAAAATTCTGTCTCCATCATGTTCTCCACTATTAAATAGAAAAAAAAAATTCACTTTTTTCAAGAAACTTATACTTGTTAGTAATCAGGTAACCATTTACTTTGGGGAGGATAGGAGGAGCTTGATTTCTTTTACCTTCAACTTCTAATATTACATGATAAATTTGGGAAAGATGGCAGGACAGACAAGCCATTGTATCTAAATTAGCCAAAGAATCACTCATGAATGCCCTCAAAAGCTGTTATGAATTATTAGCTGCATCTTTTGTATTTGCATAGCTTGGTTTCAAGGGGTGGGTATGACCATGCCCACCGAAGAATTTTCAAACACTGATAGGTTATTATTTTCCAGTTACGACATCAAAACTCTCAATCAACCAGTCATTTTATCTTTTATGGCAAAATGCCTTATGGCCAATTAGTTGTGTGGTGAAACTGCTTGCTGCCTATTCTTATGCCAAAAATGCTTAGAACTAGCTCTATACTATATCTCCCTTTCCATGCCTAGAATTGTTAATCTGTGCCTTCTTCCTTTTTTATTGTTCTTTTTTGCTATAGATTTAACAATTTTATTAGCCTTTTCAAATTTAGTTTTGTTCCTTCTTTTTGTTTTTATTTTCTATTTCATAGTGTCTGCTCTTATCCTTAGTAATTCCTTCATTTCTTCCAGGTTCCGGGTTATTCTCTAATATTTTAAGATGAATGCTCATGAATTTTCAGCTTTTCTCTTTCTCTATTATGAGCTTGTAAAGCTATAAGTGTCTACGTAACACCTTATCTGTGTAAAAGGAAAAATCCCCCCCGGTTTTTTCCCTCCTAGAAAAAGTCAGTTCTTCTCTACAGGTGAAAATTCAGTCTTTCACCTGTGTGCTTCCTTTACTTTTGTGTTACTACCACACTCATACAGAATACTTCACTTCTGACACTTCTGGTCACCACATGTGGGGGGTTTTCTCCACGCCAAGCAATTCTCTGTGACACCAGCTGAGTGTCTCACAATTTAACTCAATTCTAATATTATTTACCTGGAGATAGTGTCAGATTTCACAGGTTAAAGGCTCAGTCTCATAACACTGCCTCCCATCTCACTTCAGATGCCAATCACAAGTGGTAGGTTCCCCAGGTTATCCATAACTTCTGTCTGACTTGGCTATAAATTGGGGGTATCCATGATGCCCTTCTCAGGTTCTTGAATTTGTTAGAGGAGCTCATAGAACTCAGGGAAACATTTCCTTACATTTGCCAGTTTGCTATGAAAGGATGTGATAAAAGATATAGGTGAACATCCAGAAGGAAGAGATGTATAGGGCATGTATGTGGGAAGAGGCATCGGGCTTCCAAGCCCTCTCTGGGCACATCACTTTTCCCGCATTTCCATGTCTTCACCAACTTGGAAGTTCTGCAAACTTTTGGAATTTTGTGGAGGCCTCATCATGTAGGCCTGACCCATCACTGACTCCATTTTCAGCCCTTCTCCCTTCTCAAGAGAAAGGGGTAGGAAGACTGAAAATTCCAAGCTTCTAATCATGGCTTGGTCTTTCTGGTCATCAGCTCTCATTCAGGAGCCTTCCAGGAGCCCACCCAGATGTGCCTCATTAGAACAAAAGACACCTTATCACCCAAGAAATTCTGAGGGTTTCAAAAGTTTTGTGTCAGGAATCAGGGTCAAAGACAAAACATTAGAACAAAATGCTAATATCAGTACAAGATGCTAATATCAGTACAAGATGCTAATAGTGCTCTTGTCTCTTAGGAAATTACAAGAGTTTCAGTAGTTCTGTGCCAGGAACCAGTGACAGAGACTAATACATATTTTCTATTATTTCATAATTTGCATCTCACCTGTCTTTATATGTGATTTAGTTGTAATTTCTAATTTTACTCAGATTTCTTCTTTGACTTATAAAAGTGATTTAAAAGTACCTTTTAAGAAGTGTCAAAATGTAGGGATGACTTTAAAGTTATGTTTTATTATTCATTTCTAAGTTGATTATATTATGGTCAGAGAATTTATATTATGCAAATTTTTTAAAATGACAAGACTTCTTTTATAGCTTGGTATGCAGATACTGTTCCTGAGAGTTACATGTATGCTTGAAGACAATGTATATTACTCACCTCTTTGGGGAAAGATTCTATATATGTTTAGTAAACCAGTAATTGTGTTTTCATATCTGTATTGATGTTTTTCTTTCCTTTATTGATCAGAGTTGTGTTAAAATTACCCACTTTGATGAGCGAATTTTTCAGTTTCTCCTACTTTTGTCAATTTTTGTTTTATAAGTTTTGAAACTATATTATTAATTGGATAAAATTGTAGGATAGTTATAGTTTCCTGAGGACTTAGTCCTTCTGTCACAGGAATCTCTATTATAATAAGATTTTTGACTTAAAATCTATTTTATTTGATACTAATATAGCTACTTTTACTCTTTTGCTTAGTATATTTTTCTCTTTTTTACTTTTAAATATATATTATATTATATATATTTAAATATATACCTTATCTATCCATCAGCCAGACCCAACAACAGTTAAGTCATGCCAGTATTGTTTCATTTATACTCCATCTACGACTGCCATGCCTCCCCACCCCAGATTATTTTGAAGTAAATCTCAGGTATACTGTCATTTCATTTGTAAATATTCAATGTGTGTTCTTTAAAAATAAGAACAAAGTCTCTTCAGCAAGTGGTTCTGGCAAAGTTGGACAGCTATATATAAATCAGTGAAGTTAGAACACACCCTCACATCATGCACAAAAATAAACTCAAAGTGGCTTAAAGAGTTAAATATAAGACACGGCACCATAAAACTCCTAGAAAAGATCATAGGGAAAACATTCTCTGACATAAATCATAATATTGTTTTCTTAGGTCAGTCTCCCAGGGCAATAGAAATTTTTGAAACAAAAATAAACAAATGGGACCTAATCAAACTCACAAGCTTTAGCGCAGTGAAGGAAACCATAAACAAAATCAAAAGACAACCTATGGAATGGGAGAAAATTTTTGCAAATGATGCAACTGACAAGGGCTTAATTTCCAAAATATACAAACAGCCCATATAACTCAACAACAACAAAACAAACAACCCAATTGAAAAATGGGCAGAAAACCTAAATAGACATTTCTCCAAAGAAGACTAGCAGATGGACAATAGGCACATGAAAAGATGCTCAACTTCACTAATTATTAGAGAAATGCAAATCAGAACTACACTGAGGTACTAGCTCAAGCCCGTCAGAAAGGTCATTATTAACAAATACTGGATAGAGTGTGGAGAAAAGGGAACACTCTTACACTGCTGGTGGGAATGCAAATTTGTATGGCCACAATGGAAAACAGTATGGAGGTTCCTCAGAAAACTAAAAATAGAATTACCATATGCCCAAGCAATCCCATTCCTGTGTATATACCCAGACAAAATTATAATTCAAAAAAGATGCATGCACCCCTATGTTCATAGCAGCACTATTTGCAACAGCCAAGGCATGGAAACAACCTAAATATTCATCAACAGATGAATGAATAAAAAAGCTGTATGTGTATATATACATATATATACATATATATATATATATATATATATATATATATATAGTGGAATATTACTCCATCATCAAAAACACTATCTGTTTGCATCAACATGGATGGACCTAGAGATTATCATACTAAGTGAAGAGTGAAGTAAGTCAGAAAGAGAAAGACAAATGCCACATGATATCATTTATACGTGGAATCTAAAGTATGATACAAATCAACATATCTAGAAAACAAAAACAGACTTACAAATATAGAGGAACAAATTTGTGATTGCCAAGGATGGTAAGGTAGGGAAGTACTGAGCGTTTTGGATTAGCAGAGGTGAACTATTATATATAGGATGGATAAACAAAAGGTCCTACTGTATAACACAGAAAACTATATTTAATATCCTGTGACAAACCATATTGAAAAAGAATATATAGATATATAACTGAGTCATTTTTCTGTACTGAAGAAATTAACACACTGTAAATCAACTACACTTCAATTAAATAAGAAAACAAAAAACAAAAACAAAAAACAACCAAATGGCACTTTTAAAGACATAATATCATTACTACACTTAAAAAATTAACATTAATTTCTTAACATCATTAAATATCCCTCATTGTTCAAATATCCCTGATTGTCTCATCTTTTTAAATGCTTGGTTTGAGCTTAAATCCAAACAAGATCGTTTTATTGTAATTGCTTAATATGTCTCTCATGTCTCTTTTAATTTAAGATGTCTGCCCCAACTTCTCACTTTTTTTCCATGGATTTTATTTACTGAAAACTGTCTTGTTTGTCTTATACACTTTCCCATATTTTGGATTTTGATTATTGCATCCTTGTGAAAGACTTTAGCTCATTCCTTTGTATACTTTGTTCTGATATATATTTTCCTATAATTTTATTTAGAACCTTTGTATATACAGTCTTATGTTCTAGGGTTGGCACTTTTAAACATGATACATCTAAGTTTTATAGTTCAGTCATAATTATTTCAATAATGCTATTTTGGTTTCATTTTCATTGTCTTATTTTTTGTTTTCTATTAGTTCCACTTTTTCTCTTTGGTCTTCCTTGCTCTGTTTTGAATTGATAGTAATTAAAAAAGAAATTCCTCCAATTAAAAATATCTGTAGGTCTATGTGATGTGTAACAGCTCCCTCCCCCACAATTGTCTGTCCTAACCTGTGCATTTCCAATGTAGCATTTATCACAAGCATTATTTTTAGTTTACTTAAAGATAATAATAAACATTTATTGAGTGCAGTTCCAAATGTTTTATGTGAAGTATGTTTTTATTCTACACCAATAAGATATGTCCTAATTATTATTATTTATTTCACATATGAGGAAACTGAAGTACAGAGTGGTCCATGGTCCATAATTTACCCACGATCACATGCCTAGTAAGGGTGTAGTGCAAATTTGACTTCATGGTTGATCTGTAGAGCCTCTGTCTTTTGCTTAGAATACAAGCTCCTTGAGGGCAGGACCATGCTCTTCATAGGCTCCATGTTATCCACAGCACACGCTCAACACAGAGTGGGTGTTCAATTTTTTAAAAAAATAAATCTTTGCTATATCTCTCCCTGATCCCAATATAGGAAGGATTTGGGGGGAATGGGATGCCCTGGTTTCTGGAATTATATTCTCCTCTCACTCCTCTAATGGTTAACAACAACAACAAAATAATAAAATTCCCATTAAATGTGAATTTCAGATAAACAACGAAACAATTTTAAAGTGCAACTCATGCAGTAGTTGGAACACATATATAATAAATAATTATTTGTTATTTGTATGAAAGAAATTTATCTGATCATTCTAAATTTATCTGGCAACTCCATACGGGGCGTTTCTTGGGAGAAACACGTTTCTCCTGATACTAATCCATTGTTCCTGCTCTTTTCTGTCTTCAGATAGAGCATGAAAATTATGGCATTGAGCAAAGTTTGTATTGTCTTCTTACACCGTCACCGTCTTCAGTCACTAGCCTAATTCATCTCCTGTTCTGATTGATTAAAAATGCATACCTCGGGCTTCCTAGGTGGCGCAGTAAAGAACCTGCCTGCCAATGCAGAGAACACGGGTTCGATCCCTGCTCCCAGAAGATCCCACATGACGAGGAGCAACTAAGCCCCTGTGCCAAAAAATAAAAAATAAAAATGCATACCTCAATAACGGGGGGTGGGGGGAAGGCTGGGGGGAAGGGATAGTTAGGGAGTTTGGGATTGACATGTACGCACTGGTATATTTAAAATGGATAACCAACAAGGACCTGCTGTATAGCACAGGGAACTCTGCTCAATATTATGTAATAACCTACATGGGAAAAGAATTTGAAAAAGAATAAATACATGTATATATATAACAATCACTTTGCTGTACACCTGAAACCAACACAATGTTGTTAATCAACTATACTCCAATATAAAATAAAAAGTTAAAATATATATACCTCTAGTGACTATAAATTATAGATTTGTTTCAAATTATCTAGCTAGTTCTGCCCAGTTATCCATAAATTATTAGCCTTTCAAAGCTTTACTATTTCATTATCAGAAATATTTTCTATTCTAAAGCTTTAAAAAGATAAATTATTTACTAAAGCAAATCTAAAAGTAATAAAGAAAAATGGAAAATACATGAAAACAGAAAAAGTGATAATCTTTAAATTCCCTTATTAAAAGATAGCCATACTTAAATTGATTTTAAATCTATTTTATTCCTTTTAAATTCCTTTTAAACATTTATCCTACTTAGACTGAGATTTAAACAAACTCTGTTTAACTTGTTTTTAACTTTTTATTGTTACAAATAGCTTTAACGAACATCATTTTAAATCTGTTTTTTGTATTCATGCATGTGACAGTCACTCTTACATGCCCCAGAGCCACGACAATTGATGGGAGATAGAGGATTACCAAATATACAAGTAAGTGTATACTATATCAGGTGGGGATCAGTGCTATGAAAGAAAATGAGAGAATAAAGTCGTAGGGAGAGAAAGGGGGTGCTATTTTAAAAAGAAAGATGAAGGAAGGCCTGTCTTAGGAGATGACCTTTAAGCAGAGATGCAGATGAGTAGGGAGTGAGTTGTGCAGACACGTGGGGATAAGCATCCCAGGGAGAAGAAACAGCAAGTGCAAACGCCATGAGGCAGGATGCGTCTCTTTCTTGTTTAAGTCAAAGAAGAAAGGCTGTTATTGCTGGGCTGTAGTGAACAGGGCAGTGGAAGATGAGGCCAGGGTTTGGGATTTATTTCTAATTGCAGTGGGAGCACTTGCATTTTACACATGGGAGTGGCATGGCATTCTGGCGTCTATGTGAGTTGGGTAAGAGTAGGAGCAGGAATCAGTTAGGATGTTATTGCAGATGTCTGAGTGTGGACATAATGGGGGCTTGAATTGAATTTACAGTGATGGAGACGTGAGAAGTTGATTCAAGACACATTTTGGAATTGTCGATGGCCCTTGCTGATAGATAGTTGTGAGATGTGAAGGAAAAGTGAAATCAAGGAGGATTCTGCTTTCAGCTCTTTGCCTGAGTGAATGATGGTGTCATTCTCTGAGACAGGACAGACGAGAAGACTTGAAGTTGTATGTGTGCCTCTGCCAGGGTGGAGTGGGGAACAGTGATTGTAGTGGCGTATCAGCAGCTGTTTTTGACATGTTAATTGTGAAATATCATTTACATTTGAAAGTGAAGATGTGAACAGTTGGTGCTAGGGTCTGACGCTTTGTATCTCCCCAAAATTCATGTGGTGAAATCCTAACCTCCAAAAATGATGGTTTTAGGAGATAGGGCCTTTGGGTGTTGCTTAAGTCATGAGGATGGAGACCCCGTGAATGGGATGAGGCCTTACACAAGTGGCTTCCGAGCCTGGCCCCTTCCACTATGGGAAGACACAGCAAGAAAGTATTGACAATGAACCAGGAAGCAGCCCATCACCAGAACTTGACCATTCTGGCACCCTGAGCTTGGACTTCCCAGCCTCCAGAACTGTGAGAAATAAATTTCTACTGTTTTTAAACTACCCAGTCTGTGGTGATTTGTTATAGCAGCCCTAGCAGACTGAGAGAGTTGGATACATGATTCTGTAACTGAGACAGAAATCAGTGCTGAGCCTTGTTGGGGCCTGAGGCTGAAGGAAAAAATCAGTAATACTGATCGGTCTTTATTTAAAGTGTTGTTATTTTATTCATAATGTATTTGGGGGGACATTAATTTCATTTTAAATAAATATTGCATTAAAATATTATTTATCATTATTACTGAGTTTTTTGATATCCCTTACAGTGCCTCACTTGCCTCACCCTCGTGCTGCCCCTTCAGGACTCAGTGCCACGTTGACAGTATCTAAAACTAAATGACAGAAGGAACATGGGTAGAGAAGCCAGGAAGAGGATACACAGCAAAGGGGATGGTGGAGTCAGCAGCCAGTGAGTCAGGAAGAAAACAAGGAGAGGAAGTCCCAGGAGGGTCAAATGTGTTCAGTGTTTAACGAGGAGGCAGCCGTCAGCCGGGTCTAATGTTGAGAGCCAGTGAGCCTACCACAAAGGACTGACTGACACGGGGCTTTGTTTGTGTGGAGCTCTTGGGTGACATAGGAAAGTTCAGTCAGAGAGTTGGGGTGGGCTGAGGAGAGATGAGAAGGTGAAGAATACAAGTGTCATCAACAGTTTCAAGGAGTTTCCTTCTCAAAGGGAGCAGAGAAATAAGAGTGGTAGCTGGAGGGGGAAAAGAGGCCCACAGAGGGCTTTTTCTTTAAAGATGGGTGATGTGAAGGTGGGAGTGATCTGCTGACAAGGAAACACCAATGACACAGGAGTGAGAGGGGGAGGTTTGTCAGAGCAGTGTCCTGGGCCAAATGGAGGTTTGTGTGCTGAGCACTCGCGGGGGAGTTGGCTGGAAAGGAACAAGATGTTTACCTCTTTGGGACAGGAGCAAAGACAGAACATGCGGCTGCAGACAGGTGGCTTGCTGCGTTCATTGAGGGTGTGAGGCTCTTCAGGTGTGATTGCCTCTGTGCTCTGGAAGACATCTGAGGGGAGTCGTCAGCTGGGAAGTGAGGGGGAGGGTCTGGGAGGTTTGAAGAGAAGGGAAAACATGTGAACTGCTCATCTTGGAGAGTGAGAAAGTAGGTTTCTATGGGCAGGGTGACAAGCTTGTCTTTTATCCAGACACTTTACAGATCTCATCAAATTCGGTAATTTTTCTGCTCTGAGTTTTCCAGATAAATAACATATCATGTCTGCAAGTAATAACAATTTACCATTTTCTCTTCACTGTTTCCTATCTTGTGACCTTAGAGAGAACTTCTAGAGGAAGGTGATGGTGGACATCTTTGCTTTCCTTCTCATTTAAATATATATTAGCTCAATCTTATATCGCTAATTATGATGTTATCTCTTGTTTGGAAATAGATTTGCTTTATCAAGAGATAATAATATAATTCCATGGCCAATTTATTAAAATGTTTCACTAGAAATGATTGTTGAATGTCCATTAATTTCTGATCATTACATGAAAGCTTTTGCTTTCCTTGTTTTAAAGATTTAATGTTAGTGTTTCAGACCCTAGTAGATGACTTCTCTTTCTCTCATATTTTTCAGCTTTAATTTAATCTTAATTTAGACTTACCTAATATCTTGTTAGGAACTTCTCTTATAAATGCTCCCATAGCACCCCATTCCAGCCCCTATCATAGCACCTAGCACATCGTCCTATTAATTTATCTGTCTTTCTTGATAGACTTAAAACTACCTCAAGAACTTGTTTTATTACCATCATATCATTAGCTCCTAGCACAACAATCTTTGTTGCATGAATTAATGCTGTAGTCATCTGTGTACTGTCTCTCTTTATCATCAATCCTCCAATTATATTTGCCCTAGCTTGTGGGCAGGGAATGTGCTTTTATCATTATTAACAGCAATAACCACCATGGTAACAAATGGATTGTATTTATCATCTCATTTAATCATTATAAAAATTATATAGAGATAAGTACTATTATTATCCCCATTTCGTAGATGAGAAAATGGAGACCTAAAAAGGCTACGTTGTCCAATTTCAATATCACCCAGAATCCCCTATATATGCTTTCGGCTACTATATTCTTTTGCAGTCTTTTATTTATACCCACACCTCCTTCTTTATTGTGTTCTCTGCAATTTTTGAGACTATAACTTAGGCAGAGTGGGAGAATGCTTGCTGCATTGAATTAGATGGTAAGATGGGCACCTGTTTTGTGGGAACTCTAAGTCACTGAGATATAATTAATCATATGGACATTTGCTGGATCAAAAAGTCTGTAGTACATTTGGTTCTTATTTCTTCTTCTTAAAAAATTTTTTCTCTCTCCTGTGTTGGATGTTATTTACCCTTCCATCTCGGTCTCAATGTTTTCCAGATCAAACAAACATTTTCCTTGAAGTGTCTTAGGTAAAGCATTTGTCTACACTTCTTTTCTCCTGTAAATGTACATGTTGATGTTACAATTTGCTGCAATGTGATGGGATTGTTACTAAACTGGATAATAATCTTGTAATACTTAGTATTTATTGAACATTTACTCTGAGCCAGGAACTGTGCTAAGATCTGTCATGTACTGTCTCATTTCTTTCTTAATCCTATGAACTAAATACTACAACCGTCAACCTTCTTTAGATGGTTGCATTGAGACATGCACTACACTGAGATATGCAGTGAACAGATCATTTGACCAATACTCTAGAGCCAATAAGTCACAGAGTCTGAATTAAACTCACAAAGTCTGAGTTCTCCAGCACATTCTACTACCTCCCTTGTTATAACCTGTCCCTATTATCATTGGAAAAATTTGTGGACTAGACATAGTTATGGAAAATTTGGGAGTAGACCCGTCTCTAAATAACTTACTCCTTTTTTGGTGTGCTTCTCATATTATTTAACCCCTCTAAAATTTTGTACACCCATTAATAATAGCCTGAGGTGGCCAATATTGATAACTCGAGGGTTTATGCTTTCCTGCAATGACAACACCTGTTTATTTCTTTCAAACCCTGCTGGCATGCAGCTTTCCTCTTTTAGACACTATTAAGTCAGCACTCTGTACCACACAATTTTCTCAAATTGACCTGGCCCTTCTGATAACCTGGCAGTTTTGTTTGAAGTATATACTTGGAGTCAGAAAAAAATATTTCCCAACTTCAACTGGCAGAGAGAGAAAAGTTGCTTATCTCCTGTTTTCTCAATGGCATTTGCCATCAACAATAAGCCTGGTGAGTCAGAAGACCCACAGGTCTGGTAAACGTTTCATGACATCTAAATACAGAGGGAGGAAATTGCTTCATAAAGAGGAAAGCATTTGTCTTTAACTGTCAGCAGAATCTCAGGCTGGACAAAATTTCAGTGCTCTCCTGACATATTTTGTCTCCTGTTCAGTATCTTTTAAGTGGTTCTCCAGGGGTGATTGTCCTATCCACCATAGATGAGTGATTTAATATTTTCTCATCCATGGAAATTTTGTCAACTTTCTTAGCCTTTCCATGTATTGTACTGAATGTCTTTTCTCTCCAGCCATGAAGAAATTTGTGTGCTCCAACACCAAGGATCTTATTTCCAAAGAAGTTGGCCAGCTAGGGTTTGTCATGGAATAAGTGAGCTGGTCGGTAAGTGTGTAAATGCCCTCCTTTTCCCCTCTTCTTGGAATGCTTTCTTCACCACCTGAGCCCCAAGTGATCATATCCTCTTATGGGCACTCATATTTATTTCCTCTCAATGGTTCACAAATGTCCTTTTCAGGACAGACTCAGAATCATCTTGGTCACTTATGAAAACTGTAGATTGTCAGGTCACATCTCAGAACTACATAATCAGATTTCTCTAAGTTTGGCCCAAGAATGTATATTTTTAATAGACTCTCCAGGTGAGTTATTTTGATATAAAGCACCTGCTCCTTGACTGCTACCACTTAACCACTCTGCCCATATCCTCTAGAATCCCTTCCCCAGACATCTCTCCAGCACGGGGACCTCCAGTGCATTGACACCACTGCTTTTCCTCTATATCTGTCTCCTGACATCCTCACTTCACCACTTAAAAGATACTGTGGTGCTAAGACACCACAGCTTAGCAACATCAATTCCTGACATCTGTTCTCTATCTCTTGACTCTTTCTCCCTCCAAGTAAAAAATGGGAAATTTTTCTTGGAAAAATTCCAATTCTGATTTTGTATAACTATCTTCCTACCCAGTGCTTGCACCTCAGAGGCTAAATATTTCAGAAGAAAACCACAAAACCAGGCTGACTGGCCAAGTTTTAATTTATTATCATAAATTTCATAAATATATTCAATGCTGCCAGAAAATCCTAGCATCCCTTCCCCATCCAACTATTTCATACCTTTTTTTTTTCACTCTAAGTCTCTAAGCCTCTCCCTCAATTCTCAAAATAGAAGCACTCATATGAGAAATTCTGCATCTTGCCACCAAATAGTCCAGCAGCCCACCAGCATCTGTGCCCTCTTGCTTTGCTTTCCTAGCTGCTGCACTGGAAGATGCATCCTGCTTCTATCTAAAGCCGGCCCCTCCATTTGTCCTTTGATCCTATTTACTCTTCCATTCTCAAGAATTTTAGTATACAATTTACCTCACAGTCCTTCTTCTGTATTATTATGTTTTTCCTTTCTTCTTGATCATTTCTATCAGTAAATAAACATGACTTCATATCTTCCTTTTAAAAAAATAAAGGAAAATCCATGTGTTTCTCCACCTACTAGCCATTTTTCTGCTCATTTTACAGTAAAACCTTTTGTGAGATTTGACTGTCAGCTATCTTATCTTTTTCATAGCCCTGTCTCATTTCATTCCAATAGAGCTGTTGATCCCAACCACCACTTTATTGCAATTTCACTTAATGAGGTATCTAATAAGTTCCATCTTAACAGACTCCACTGTCAAATCTCTATTCTTCCCTTTATATCTAATTTGACTTGGCTGATATAGCTAATTACACTCCTCTTCTTTAAAATACCCTCTTCTTTAGGCTCCACAGTTTTCTAGTTTTCCTTCTGTCACAATGTTTTCACAGGAGGTTCTCTTTCTCCCTATTAGTCTACTTTGTCCAAAATCCAGGAGTCATCTTTGATTCCATTCTTCCCTTGATGCCCAATATCAGCAAGTTTGGTCAGCATTACTTCAACAAATAGCCTGAATCCAACAACTTCTCACCATTCATTTTGCTACAATCCTAGGTCAAGTCACTATTCTCTCACGCCTGGACTTCTGAAATAAACCTGGTTACAGATTGAATGAGGGGTATAAGAGAGAGGGAGGAGTCAACGATAACTCCAACATTTTTGGTCTAAGTAATTATAATTAACTGTAATAGGGAAAATGTGGAAAGAGCAGTTGATAAGGGGAGAGCAGCAGTTGAATTTAGTTGTGTTGTTTCAGGGATACATAACTGTCTAACTCTTTGATTAAACCATGGTCCTGGTGACACCCTAGTTGCAGCCTTTGTGGGGCCCTGCAGCAGGAGACCCAGCTAAGCTGTGCCCAGACTCATGACTCACAGGCACTGTGAAATCATAAATGGTGTTGTTTTAAGCCATCAAATTTTCGTAATATTGTTACAAAAATTTATTAACAATTAGGTAAGTAATACAGTGAGTGTGTGCTGTGACTGGTTTGGTTGCCAAAGTATTCCATTGTTTTAAAGGCTGATATCTCTAGTGCATTCAGAATATGATTTTACTTATCAAAATCAAATTTAAAATTTATTCAATAACATGTATAATGTAAGGTGTGGTTACTTCTCTTAAGAACTAAACGTTAGGATTTTAAGAGCTTTTAAAAATATTTTCTTTTGGAAATTTTTATTTATTTATATTTCCAAAGTGCTTTTATAAGCACTGGTTCTTTTAATCTGGCATATCTCATACTGGTCCAGTCAAGGGTAGCTAAAAACACAAGGATGGAAGTGGCATACAGTCCTGGAGAATTAATTTTATCTTATCATTTGGGGAAATGAAGATTTGAATTCTTATGACACTGAAATGTTTTGTAAAATGAATGTGCAGGTTAATTCAGCAGACTGCAACTTACATATGTTGGACAATTCAAGGGGAGTAAGTGAGTGGAAAATTTGGTTGTTTTGAAAGCTCAGGAAATCTGGTGCTCTTAGCCCTGCTAGTAACAAAAGAGCTATGAGGACAAATGATGTTTGGCTCATGCAGCATGCTGTGTATTGCCAGAGAGGAGGTGCTACAGTATTAGCATTCCCAGAGATACTAGAGGCTGGCAAGGTAGGTTTGATTTTTGCTTATTTGTTTGTCTTAATGCACTTTGCACCATACCAACAAATGATTTTTAAGTATATAATTAGACCAAAAAGCCATTAGCTACCATAAATCAGTATGTTTTGTCTCTTGATTTCAATAAATCATTTGGTTGGCAATTCACTGATTTTGCCAATACCGTAAGGTCTCCTTCCCCCAAATCTTATTTTTTCACAAATATGTGGCAGTATTTATCTTCTAAAAGAGAAATAACTTTCAAAATTATATGAGGGTGTCAAAAATTATCCGCACTCTGGCTGTAGAATTTATCTTAATTAACTTTTAGAAAAGACAGATACATCATTTTTTGACATAATCTCTTTGCTTTTGAATACACTTTGTCCATCTGTCAGCAAGCTTTCGTATTCCCTCATTAAAAAATGTTTTAGGTGGAGAAAGCAGGGAGGGTTGAGGGGGAATGAATTGGGAGATTGGGATTGCCATATATACATTACTAATAGAAAAAAAAGTACCAAATTGTACACTCTAAATATATGCAGTTTATTGTATGTTAACTGTATCTCAATAAAAGTTCTTAAAAAAAATGTTTTAGGCTGAGCTGCGAGCCATGAATGCATTGCTGTCTACACCTCTTCATCAGAAGGGAATCTTCATCCTGGTAGGGCTGCTTTCAGGGGACCAAACAGGTGAAAGTCCAATGGAACAAGATCAGGACTATAGGGCGGATGCTTTAACACCTCAAAAGAAAGTTTTGCAAGGGGTCCACAGTGTGGGCAGTAGTGTGCGGACGTGCATTGTCATGCAAGATCACAACACCCTTGGATAGCAGTCCTCTGCGTTTAATCCGAAGTTTAGGCTTCAGCTCTTCAATAAGCATCTCTTTCCATTCGTACACACTTCTTCATGACAAAACACTTCTCCATACTGTGCACAAAGTCTTTGATAAATAACAGTACCAGGTACACCCTCAGACCACAAAAAAAGAATCACTACATGCTGCTCTTCTTTCATGCAAATCACAAGTGGGGCATCCGCATTACAAATGAACTCATGTAACATGTTCATACCTGCACAGCAGTGACTGGGGAGACAGTAACCTTGAACAGAAAGTGCTGATAAGACAGTGCAGCCAACAGAAGTTTTAATATAACTGGCTCACCCTCGTATTTTCAGATGGGAACATACAATTACGGCTAAAAGCAGGAACTTAGAGGCGTTAGTTTGAATACAGAGGGAATGATCCAGATCAAACTGGGTCAGGTATCACCAGAGGAGTTCCCCATGGTTCACCTGACAGTGCAAGTAAGAGCACTCCTGAACCACTCCTGGAAAATCAATGGTCATGATGGCAGTTGATAAGTTTTTCATTTTTGTGGGGATGAAAAGAAGACTAATCCATGTAAGAACTTATTGCACTGATGACATCAAACCCACAATATAAAAATTTATAATGTTAATTTAGAATAAAGTACCTGCAACCGAAAATGGCAATTGTTGGTTAAACCATCCAATGAGAAGTAGCATTAAATAAACATTTTGAAAAGTGCTTTGAAGCTTCCAATAAAGTCAGCTGCAACACTTATCTCTAGGTTCCACTCGCTTAAAAGGAAACCATTGGATGAAACTTTGAATCTGCCTTGGGTCTAAAGTAGCTACCTAGCTTAAAGGAGGCAAATATTAAGTGACACTTTATATGATACACTTTAATGTGCTAACAGACATATTGAAACAGCTGGTTGGAGACTGGAGTTTACCTTGTTTCTTCCATTATAGATCACTGAAAGTGTAGGCATGAATAATATGCTTGTTCTATTGGTCATAGGTTACCATATTTATTGTTATGTTGTCCTTGAAGGTGTTAATTTAAAAAATCCTTTTGGCAAAATAACTGGTGAAGACATTCTCAACAAGATGTATGAGGTATTTAGCAGGCTCTGTATCAATTACCAAAAAAAATGCTTGGCCATGTGCACAGATGGAGTGAATCTGGAATGGCAAAGCTGAGAAGAGAATGCCTCACACCAAGACTGTGAGTACACCCAGGAAAAGACCAGCATCCACTGGATCTTTTACCAAGACACCTCACCTCAGAAACTGCTACTTTTTCAGAGTGTTCAATGCGGGTGGAGGACATAAAATTGTGACTTTTCTAAAAAGTCATAAAATTCTTATCTTTTAAAAATGAATTTGTCAGAAAACTAGAAATGTCTTTGAAAGCTGGCTGTACGGCACAGATGTAAGCTGGCTTAGCCAAGAGAAAGTGTTTGTCAGAATTTATTTTTCCTAAATGGACCTCAGAGGTGCAATGTTGGTGAGTCATCAGCCTGTTTCATGTCATACTGTTATCTTTAATTTACCCATAAACCACTTTTATGTTATTTATTTTATTTTTTATGTTATTTATTTATTTTAAAACATTTTAAATAATGTTATGAACACTTTTAACTCACCACCAGTTAAAGAACTAGAACCTTATTAATGGCCTACATCTACCAATGAGCTTTTCTCTGTTCCATCACCATGCCTCCTCCCCAACATCCTGAATTTGGGGTTATTGATTCCCTGCTTTAAAAAATACATACGAGGGGGAGTCAAAAATTATCCCCACTCTGGCTGTAGAATTTATTTTAATTAACTTTTAGAAAAGACAAATATATCATTTTCAACATAATGTCCTTGCTTTCCAATACTTTTTGTTCATCTGTCAACAAGCTTTCAGATTCCCTCATTAAAAAAATGTTTTAGGCTGAGCTGCGAGACACTAATGCACCACTGTGTTCACTTCTTCATCACAAGTGAACCTTTGTCCTCCTAGGGCTGCTTTCAGGAGACCAATCAGGTGAAAGTCCGATGGAGCAAAATCAGGACTATAGGGAGGTTGCTTTAACACCTCAAAATGAAGTTTTTGCACAATGTTGACAGTGTGGGCAGAAGTGTGTGGACGTGCACACAAAAACGAATCACTGCATGCTGCTCTTCTTTCGTGCAAATCACAAGTGGGGCATCCATTTTTGTTAGCACAGAAATTACAAAAGAACAGATGTAACACGTTCACACCTGCATAGCAGTGACTGGGGAGACAGTAGACTTGAAGGGAAAGTGCTGATACGACAGTTGGCCAACAGAAGTTTCAATATAAGTGGAGTGTGGATAATTTTTGACTCATTCTCGTACATACACATTGTTTCAGGTAGCTATAGTTCATTTTAACTACAATATAATATTTTGTTATGTTAACATACCTGATAAGGTAAATCTAATCTATTCGGGATGTAATATCTCTGTTATACACTACTGGATATCGTTTGTTAATGCATAGTCATGTCTTAATGTGCCAATGATTTTCTTTTTTAAGCCATTCCTGTTCAATTTTGGTATCAAAGCTATATTGGCCTAATGGAAGGAGTTGGAAGTTTTTAATTAAACTTTTTGTTTTGAGATTATCATAAATTCACATGTAGTTATTAGAAACACAGAAAGATCTCATATACTCTTTGTGGTTTCCCTCAATTGTAACATTTTGCAAAACTAGAGTACATTATCACACCAAGATATTGATATCAACACAATAAAATACAGAATAGTTTCATCACCAAAGGAATTCCTTATTTTGTCCTTTTATAGCCACAGATTTCCTACTATACCCTTCCCCCAACCTTAACCTCTGGCTATTACTAATCTCTTCTTCGTTTTTATGATTTTATCATTTCAAGAGTGTAATATATGGAATTATATGGAATGTAACCTTCTGAAATTGGATATTTTTTACTCATAATTCTCTGGAGATTCATCCAAGTTTGCTGCATATGTCAGCAGTTCATTTCTTTTTACTGCTGAGTAATATTCCGAGTATGGGTGTATCACAGTTTATTTAACCATCACCCATTGAAAGATATCTGGGTTGTTTCCAGTTTTTCACTGTTATGAATAAAGCTGCTATAAACTTTTGTGTGTGGGTTTTTGTGTGAACATAGTTTTTATTTATTTGGGTTAAATACCTAGGAGTGCAGTTGCTGGGTTGTGTGTTAGTTGCATATCAAGTTTTTTTTAAAAACTGCTCAAATGTTTTCCAGAGTGGCTGTAACATTTTGCATTCTCATGACCAATAGGTGAGTAATACAGTTTCTCTACATCTATTTTTTTAAACGTAGTTAATTTTTTAAAATTTATTTATTTAATTTTGGCTATGTTGGGTCTTTGTTGCTGCACACGGGCTTTTTCTAGTTGTGGTGAGTGGGGGATACTCAATTGCAGTGCGCAGCTTTCTCATTTTGCTGGCTTCTCTTGTTGTGAAGCATGTGCTCTAGGTGCTCAGGATTCAGTAGTTGTGGCACGTGGACTCAGTAGTTGTGACTTGTGGGTCCTAGAGCTCAGACTCAGTAACTGTGGTGCACAGGCTTAGTTGCTCCGTGGCATGTGGGATCTTCTCTGACCAGGGCTTGAACCCATGCCCCTTGCATTGGCAGGCGGAGTCTTAACTACTGCACCACCAGGGAAGTCCCACAGTTTCTCTACATCCTTGATGGCATTTTGTGTTGTTATTATTTTTAATTTCAGTTGTTCTGATCGGTATGTAGCGATATTTCATTGTGGTCTTATTTTGCATTTTGCTAATGGTTACTAACATTGAATATCTTTTTATGTGATTATTTGCTATCTGATATCCTCTTGAGTGAAATGTCTGTTCATGTCTTTTGCCCATTTCCTAAATGGATTGTTTCTGTTTTTACTATTATATTTTGAATGTTATATATTGTAAATATTAATCATTTGTTGGGTATGTGGTCTGGAAATATTTTCTCCCAGTGTGTAGTTGTTTTTTCTTCATTTTAACAGGATGCTTTGCAAAAAAGAAGTTTTGCTGAAGTCCAGTTTTGATAAAGTGTAGTTAATCAATTTTACATTTTATGGATCATGCTTCTGGTGTCAAGTCCAAGAACTCTTTGCCTAACCCTAGGTCCTGAAGAATTTCTCATGATTTTTTCTAAAAGTTTCATATTTTTAAATTTTACATTTAAGTCCATGATCCATTTTCAGTTACTTTTGTATTAGTTGTGAGGTTTAGATTAAAGTTTTTTTTTTTGCTCTTATGGATATTCAATTGCTCCAGCACAGTTTGTTGAAAAGGCTATCTTTCTTTCAATTGAATTGCTTAATTTCTGGCCTCTGTTTTCAGTTTCCTTGATATGTGTATCCATCCCTCTGCCAGTATACAAAGTCTTACTTAATATAGCTATATAACAAGTCTTGAAATTGGGTACCTGCATTTTCCCACTTCTTTTTCAAAAGAAAAAGAACTAGTTATTCTAGTCCCTTTACTTTTCCATATAAATTTTAGAGTAACCTTTTTATAACTGCAGAACATCTTGCTGGGATTTTGATGGATATTTATTTATCTATTTATTTATGCTACATTTGGGAAGTATACAGTCATTATTTCTTTGAGTACTTTTTCAGTCTTGCCCCATTTCTTCTCTCTTTCCTAGACACCACTGACATAAATGTTAGATTTTTTTTTATATTTCTGGAGCTTTCTCACACTCTGTTCGTTTTTTCAGTCTATTTTCCCTCTTTCACCCAGACTAAGTAATATCTATTGTTTTGTCTTCAAGTTCACTGATTCTTTTCTCTCTCTCCCATTTGGATTTTTTTATATTGGTTATTGTACTTTTTAGTTTAAAAATATCTATTTGATTCTTCTTTATATTTTATATTTCTTTGCTGAAAGTTTCTATTTTTTCATTTGTTTCAAGAACTTTGTAATTGCTTGCTAAAGCCATTTTCATGATGGCTGCTTTAAAATCCTGTCAGATAATTCTAACATTTCTATCATCTCAGTGTTGTCATCTATTGATAGTCTTTTTTTTTTTTCATTCGGTTTGAGATCTTCCTGGTTCTTGGTGTGATGAATTATTTTCTATTGAAACACGGACATTTTGGGTATTATGTTATGAAACCCTGGATATTATTTAAACTTTCTATTTCAGCTGGCTTCTTCTGACACCCATCTGTCAGGAGAAGGAGGGACACCATCTCATTACTACCAGACAGAGATAAAAGTCCAAGTTCCCACTCAGTCTTCATTTACACCCTCAGGATGGAATTTCTTGTTATTGTTGGGTGGGGATGGGAGTTCCACCTTCCCACCAGACCTCTGACTCTGCCCCAGTGGAGGAGAAAGGTTACCTCATTACTGGAAGGTTAACATGGAAGTCCAAGCTCCCCACATGGTGTCCACCGACATCATAGTAGGGCAGTTTTATTACTGCCTTGAGGGGATAAAAGTGTAACACCATACATGACCATCTCTGACACTACCCTGAAGGCAATTACAGCCTCATGAAAGTAGAAGTATAGGCTCCTCTCTTGGCCTTTGATGATGTGAGTGAAGATGGGGGCCCCAGTTTTTCTGTGGCTTTGACTGAAATAGAGCAGTTATTGCCTAAAGTATTTTGTCTTGATAGACTGCCCCTTTCCTGGTCTTTTAGCTAGAGAGGACAAGCTTTTGTGTGGGCTATTTTGTCTGAGTCCATTGGCATTTCCTGGTTTTCAGCTTTTTAGCCCCAAATATGAGATGTTTGAGGCAAATAAACAAACAAAAAATAAACAAAAAACCCCCCAGGGAACTCACAACTGCATTATTCCTTGCACACTGAGATCCCTAGCAAGTCTGTCTCAGAATCTTCTTATGTTTGTTTTAAATATACTGTCCAGGGCTTCTAGTTGTACTTAGCAGAAGGAATACAAAAAAGTACATCAATTCCATCTTGTTTTAAAAATTGGTTTCTATTCTTCAAAAAAATGGAAGAGATTACATCTCATTTCATTCTATAAGTATTATTTATTCCCTATTATACATTCATTACTTAGAATGAGTATTACTTATTCTAGAATTCTCCTGATACTGAAACCATACAAAGATGTTACAAGCAAAGAATACTAGAGACCAGTATCTCTCATGAATACAGATGCAGAAATCCTCGATAAAACACTATTGAAACAAATCCAGCAATATATAAAAATGATTATACACCATGACCAATTGGACTTATCCTGAAAATTCAAGGTTGTTCCAACACCTTAAAATCAATCACTGTAATAGACCATCTTAACAGAAAAAAAGACAAAGCCACACAATCATTTTAATAGACACAGAGAAAGCATTTGTCAAAAGCAAACACCTTTTTAATGAGAAAACCCCTCAAAATATGAAAAATAGAAGGGAACTTTTCTCACCTGATAAAGGACTTCTATGAAAAACTCAGAGCTAGCATTTTACTTAATGGTAAAGACTAAAAGCTTTGTCTCTAATATCAGGAAAGGCAGTTATTGCCACTTAAATCCATTATTGCTATTTCTATTCAACATTTTACTCAAGGTTCCAGCCAGCACATTTTGGCAATGAAATGAAATAAAAGACCTCCAGTTTGGAAACGAGGAAGTAAAATGCTCTTTATTTGCAGAAAATATGATCATATATGTGGAAAATCCTAATGAATCCACTAAAAGCTATAACAAGTTCAGCAAGGTTGTGGGTATAAAATCAATACACAAAATTCAATTGTGTTTCTATAAACTAGAAATGAACAATCCAAAAGTTAAATAAGAAAACAATTCACATACAATAGTATCAAACTAAGAAAATACATAAGAATAAATTCAAGAAAAGAAGTGAAATATTTGAACACTGAAAAGTATAAAACATCATTGAAAGAAAGTATCTAAATAAAGGGAAAGACATTTATTTATTTATTGTGTTTATGAATTGGAAGATTTAATATTGTTAGAATGGCAATATTCCCCAAGTTCTAACTATCAAAATCCTGTTTTTCTTTTTTGGCAGAAATTGACAGCTGATCCTAAAAGTCATAATGAAATGCAAGGGATCCAAAATAGCCAAAGAAACCTTGGAAAATAAAAATGAGGCTAGAGGACTCACACTTCCCGATACCATAATTTATTACAAAACTATAGTAATCAAGGCTGTGTGCTACTGGTATAAGGACAGACATGTAGCTCAATGGAATAGAATTGAGAGTTCAGATATAAACCCATATATCCATGGTTAATTGGTCTTCAACAAGTGTACCACGACTATAGGGAAAACAATAGTTTTTGCAATAAATGGTACTGGAACAATTGCATCTTCAAATAGAAAAGAATGAATTTGGACTTCTTTACACTATATATAAAAACTAACTCAAAATGGATCAAAAACCTAAATGTAAAAACTAAAACTACATAAATCTTAGAAGAAAATATATGTATGGATCTTTGGTCTCTTGGATTGCTCAGTTATTTCTTAGACATGACACCAAAATCATAAGCAACCAAAGGAGAAAATAGATTAGTTGGACTTCATCAAAATTTAAAAATATTGTGTGACTAAGGATACCACTGATAATGTGAAAAGACAATACACAGAATGGGAGAAAATATTTGAAAATCAAATCTGATAAGGATTTAATACCAGAGTATATAAATAGCACTTGTAACCCAATGATAAAAAGACAAATAACCCAATTTTAAAAAGGACAAAGAATTTGAATAGACATTTCTTCAAGGAAGATACATAAATAACCCATAAGCACATAAAAAGATTCAGCATGTTAGTCTTTAGGGAAATGCAAATCAAAACCACAATGAAGTACATCTCACACCCACTAGGATGGGTAATCAAAGAGACAATAATAAGTGTTGACAAAGATACGACAAAATTGGAACCCTCATACATTGTTGGTAGGAATTTGAAATGCTTAATCCACTGCAGAAAAATGTTTGGCAGTTTCTCAAAAAATTGAAGATAAAGTTATGTGACCCAGCAATCCATTCCTTAAGTATATACCTAAGAAAATTGAAAACATAGCCACATAAAAACTTATACACAAATATTCAGTGTCATTTTTTATAATAGTCAAAAAATGGAGACAACTCAAATGTTGATGAGTAAACAAAATATGGTTTATCCATACAATGGAATATTATTCATCCATAAATAGGGATGAGTACTGACACATGTTGTAACATGGAGGAACTTTGAAAACATAAGGATAAGTGAAAGAAACCAGACACAAAAGGCTACATATTATTTGCTTCCATTCACATGAAATGTCCAGAATAGGAACTCCATAGAGACAGAAAGTAGATTAATGGTTGCCAGGGACTGTGGGAGGAGGGAATGGGGAGTGGCTACTAATGGATATGAGTTTCTTTGGGAGGATAATGAAAACATTCTGGAAAAAGAATGTGAACAACTTTGTGAACATGCTAAAAAACACTGAATTGTATGCTTTAAAAGGGTGACTTTTATGGTGTGTGAATTATAGTTCCAAAAAATTGGATGAGGAAAAAAAACTTGGCATCTATATCTTCCAACTGTTAAATATTGGCATATTCTCATGTCCTTTGATTTCCATCCTTCTCCTTGGTTTAAATAGATTGTCTGGACTTTTAATTTGGAATTTTCTATGGACATGTCTTTTCATTTTCTCAAGTCTTAGTCCAATCCCCCACAAGCATATTTTCTTAAGGGTAATGCATACTGGGGAAGGACTCAAAGCCAAGCCTAATTTGTGAGTATGTGTTGTCTCTGGTTAATTCAAGGAAAAGACTCCTTAGGAGTGAGAACTATAGGCACCAAAATAACCCATAATTATCACCACCTTCACTCTCACCCCACCATGCAAGTCCTAAAGTTAGGACTTCACCTTTAAAGTCCCAGGGATATATGCACTGGAAGGAATAATTTCCTTAGCTTGAATCCATGAACTGTGGGGCTTTCAAGTAGAGTAGGTGAAAGAATGGCTCAAGGCCAGTTGGACTCAAACTGTTGTCATTACCTCTTCACTCTGAGGGACCTTTTTTTTTTTTTTTAATTTTTAATTTTTTTATTTTTATTTTTATTTTTTTATTTTTTGGGGGGTACACCAGGTTCAATCATCTGTTTTTATACACATATCCCCGTATTCCCTCCCTTCCTTGACTCCCCCCCAGTCCCCCCCACCCTCCCCGCCCCAGTCCTCTAAGGCATCTTCCATCCTCGAGTTGGACTCCCTTTGTTATGCAACAACTTCCCACTGACTATTTTACAGTTGGTAGTATATATATGTCTGTGCTACTCTCTCACTTCCTCTCAGTTTCCCCTTCACCCCCCACCCCCTCTCAAACCTCGAGTTCTCCAGTCCATTCTCTGCACCTGCGTCCTTGTTCTTGTCACTGAGTTCATCAGTACCCAGTGCATTTTAAACATAGCACTGCATCCCTTTTGAAAGATTTAATTTTAGTGTTTGCTAGGTTTGCAATTTTTTAAAGCAAGAAAACTGATTTATTTTCCATTTCTGATTCCTCTTTGGGATGTAAGTATGTAATGTCCAGGGTTATCAAAAGGAAGAAGCAAACTTGCTGCTCAGAAGTTGTCATAGTATAACATGATGTGACTTAGTTTAATATAGACCAGAACGCTCTGTTTCTGTAGACACTGCTAATGCTATTTATATTATTCTGTTACTAATAATAATAGCTAACACTCATTGAATGCTAGCAATGTGCCTGGCACTTTGCTAAGAACTTTATACTAATTATCTTACTTAATTTTTATAGAAACAGTTTGAGGTAGATACTGTTAATATCCCAGTTTTACAGAAGGAAGAGACAAAGGTCAAGGAGGTTAAGTAACATGCCCAAGAAAGAATGGCTCAAGGCCAGTTGGACTCAAACTGTTGTCATTACCTCTTCACTCTGAGAGATTTTTAAAGGAGAAAAAGAACTACTTGATCTTTATATTTATATGACTGTGAATTCTCAAAATCTGTGACATAGAAATTTTTAAAACATGCACTTTTAGGGCTCTTGAATGCAGTCCAATTTTCCAAATTTGGTAGACCCACTACCACAATATCTTTCATTATTTAACTGACGAGCCTTGAAGAAATTTGTTTCTTTTCCCTAATGGTAATTAAAAATGTTATTTTTATGTTAAACTACATGGATATATCATGAAATAGAATGCAAGAATTATGAATTTTGACAATAAAACAATAATTAAACCTAACTTGCAGCCAACCATGTCAGTATAAACTGAGATAAGACCAATTTAAGTCCTTTTCTCTCTGTCTAAAAGAATATTTTTAGTAAAAATGTTTGAGAAACATGATTCTAATTCAATAATCTACCATCCCTTACTTGACACTATAGATGAGGGTGAGTGGTATCATGTTCAAACAAGATTTCAAGCTCCTGTGCACTAACTCCTGAAAACCACATTTTAGTTTTGGAAACACACTGTATTTTTGCTTAGTGTAACTTGATGTTCTTTCACAGTTTTACAGTTCATCTTTAAAAATGATCAAGTTTCCTCTTTTACAGTGGCCACTTGATGTTCCCAATGCAGTCTTTGGCACAAGGGCCTCATTGAAGAATTCATTTTGGTTTCCAAATGTGGGAAAATTTCATAATGCAGTTTACAGTGTAACTTTTGAAGAGGTCTGATCCCTCTAACAGCATTTAGATATATTAATACTAATATTTGGCTTTATCACATTGAAATGTGTTATTGTAGGAGGCAAATAGCCTAGAAATTGATATGGGATTTTGACAGATTTTTCAAAGAGGGGGCTAAAGGGAGAAGGTTTGGTGGCAGGCATCTCTGGAGAACACCACTGACTAAAATGAAAAATGATTCTTCAACTTTCTCATCTGCTACACATTGGATTCCTCCTGCAAATACCAAGTTTAATGAAACATACATCCTGAATCTAAAATACGTGTGCATTGAAGGGGGAATAACAATCACCAACTCTGCCTGCTTAAATGTTTACTCTAATAAATGAATTGCCTGAACAGCTGTTCAGTTTTCTAATTTCTCATGGTGACTAGTCCTCATTTCCATCTTTGAAATACTTTTTTAAATCTTGGAAAGAATATGTAGTTTTTAAACTGAGATTAGTGATAATCTGGATTAGCAATCTGGATGGTAATTTTCCTTTAGTAGGTGGCTTCTTTGTGAATCTTTGAAAATTTTATTATTCATTGCCCCTAAACTTCCTGCTCAAAAATTTCTTACCTGAACAGAAAAGTCTATGTCTGCATGCTATTGTAAATCTCAGCTTCTAAAGGAACGGGCAGCCTTGATAGATACCCTGAGAGTGATCAGGTGGAATGTATAGGTCAGTTTTAGATACAATAATGCTTCAAAACAAACCACCCCAAAATACAACAAAAAGTACCTATTTCTAGCTTGTGAATATGTGAGTCAACTTGTCTGGGTTTAGCTGAGTTCAATTTAAATCTGCTCCAAGCATCTCATTTTTCTAGGACAGGTGGAATAACCCCTGAGGTATGTTCTTCTTGTGGTGATGACAGAGGGCAAGAGCAAAAGCCTAATCATGCTAGTATATCAGGTCATATCCCATTGCCCAAAGCAGACATGCTACCCAACCCAAGTCGTGGGTAGTGCCTCCAGTGGGAAGAAGTGCAAAAGCATAGGGCAATGGGCATGGATGCAGAAAAGGCTGAAGAAGTGAAGCTGATTATATAACCTACCACATGCAGCTTTTCTTAGAGTTTATCAAATTATAATAAAATTTAACATTTCTTACCACAAAGTTGTAGTATATGCACACACTTTTCTTTTTCTAAATACATAGATATACTCATTTGTTGGAGTGTAGTGGTGATTTTCATCTATTCCCTCATTTAAATATTTTTAAACCATCAGAATCCCCTTTTAAAGCAATTCTATGTAGAACCTCAATTTTTGAAATGGATAATGGTGGAGCTGCTCCAGTCGGAGGGCAGAGAGAAGAGGAAGTTAGGGATAAGGGTTCCAGGCCAAATAAGGATGCCCAGCTAAATTTGAATTTCAGATAAATAATGAATACTTTTTTAGTATATGTCCAATGATGTCCTTTTCTTTTTATTTCCCTTTTATTCTTTTCTTTTTCCTTTCTCTCCCCCTTCCTTCCTTCCTTCTGACTTCCTTGCTTTCTTCCCTCTGCCACTGCCCAGTCCTCCCCACTGGAGCAACTCCACCATAACACATCTCATACACTGATCTTCCTCAACCTATGATGTGGTTACAACCTGAGAAACCCACCCTAAGTTAAAAAAAAATCATGTCAGAAACGCATTGAATACACCTAACCTGCTGAACACTATAGCTTAGCCTAGCCATTCCTTAAATGTGGTCAGAACACTTACATTAGTCTCCAGTTGGGCAAAATCATCTAACACAGAGCCTATTTTATAGTAAAGTGTTGACTATCTCATGTAATTTATTGAATACTGTACGGAAAGTGAAAAATAGAGTGGTTGTCTGGGTACAGAACGGTTGTAAGAGTATCAGTTGTTTACCCTAGTGATCACATGGCTGACTGGGACAGAGGATCATAGGACATAGCACCCACCCAGGAAAAGATCAAAATTCATAATTTGAAGTACAATTTCTCCTGAATGTGTATCACTTTCACACCTCTGTAAAGTCAAAAAATCGTAAGTCAAACCATCATAAGTCTGGGACAATCTGTGTTGAGGTTCTGAATATACCATTTGAGAGCATCACAAGTTCTTGGTGGAAAAGGCAAGCACTGAGCTAACTGCTCTTATTTTTCAGAAGCTTGGCCTCTTTGACGCTCTGACCATGATGTTTTTGCAGAACAATGAACACCTTACGTTTAAAACAAAGAAAGTCAGCATTGATAAAACTGGTGCGATTTATTTTGCAGGGATTTAAATCGTAGGGAGTTGGGGAGAAAACTTCAGGCCACAGTGAAATGGAACTTGCTTTAGATCTGTGTCTCTGAAGAACATGAACAGATGGGCACAGAAGAGCCTGAAGACTGTTGTATTAAATATTGCTCCTTTAACAGCATGCCAGTCTTCTTGAAGATTTTAATGAGTAGGAAATGTTTAATCTACTTGCTGATATCAGCAGTGAGCTCAAAAGTTCTGAGAAAAGCTACCTAGGAGCAATTAAACAACTACAATTACTTTTGTTGGTTTAACTTTCCATATTCAAAAGAAGTTTGGAGGATAAAAGTCTCTGGAAAACTTGGATGAAGGCCTTGCTGAAGTTAGTTCTGGTGTGTGTGTGGTTGGGGGGGGGTGGGGACAAGAAGGGATGGGGGGAGCTTTGGATTTCCTCCCTCATTTCCATTCTTTCAAGGGCAGGCTGAAGCCATAGGCACCAGCATGCTCTTTGGCCCCCATCTATCCATTCAGAAGATAAATAATGCATTGGTTTTATTCATTCACTTTAAACAGTAACTGCAAAGGAAAAAAGCAAAAGTCATTTTCATGTCTCAGAAGTGACAGAAAACTGTATATTCTTTGGAGATAAAAGCTTGCACAATAAGTGGAAACATTTGATCAGGGTAAGGAGATTGTAATGAGAAACCAGAAAATTAAACACAATAAGATGCAATCCACAGTGATTGTAGGTTAAAGTAGTCACTGTCACTTCAAATGTGCATTGAAAAAAAACCAAGATATTTCCTCTCCTCGGAGTCATGCCCTTTAAGACCAGAAGATTTTATTTTGTTTTATTTCTTTATTTTAGGAGCGGCAGCAATCCTGTGCTGTTATTAAGGCTGGCAGAAGTGGGTTCTCCTTCTGTTTTGCAGAGGAGAATAAAGCACCCAGAGCCATCAGTATGCAATTTATGTAACCCTGTTAGGTGGCTCTGATACCATTTTCTAGGAGAAAAGTAGTTATGACCAGGCCTGCAAAGGGCTTTGTGCACATGAAACTCTGTAGAGGCAAAGCCCACTTATTGCTTTTTTGGCAGCAGTTCCTCCTCTCTGGATGAACAAAAAGCACAATCAAGGCTCTGGCATTTAGAGACCAAGAAGTGTCCAGAAACAGAATACAATTTCATTTCATGACTGACATGAAGGAGATTCGAGAGCTCCTATTGCATGTGTATTTCAGAATCATAGCCACAACATAAAGGTTGTAAACATTTTACTTTCTGGCAAAATACACAACATATTTGATGCTTCTGATTATTATAACAACACCAAGACAGTAAGATAAATCAGTGCTATCAGCAAGGTGAAAAATTTCATAAATGTATGTGAAAGTCATGTGGAAGAAATGAGAAAGAGAGACCAGCGGGCTTTTTATCTGTTGTTTATAATAGTACTGTTGCTAGTATATTAAGGATGCTGTCCTGAATCTTTTTTTTTTTTTTTTGCCTAATGTATTACATTTATTTTTTCCCAGTTCTACTGAGATATAATTGACATTCATCGCTGCATAAATTTGAAGCATACAGCATAATGGTTTGACTTACATGTCTCCTAAAATGATTACTGCAATAAATTTAGCATCCACCATCTCACATAGATATACCAAAAAGAGAAAGCAAAAAAAGAAAATAAATTGTCCTTGTGATGAGAACTATTAAGACCTACTCTCTTAACTTTCATATATATCAAACAGTAGTGTTAACTATAGTCATCACGGTGCACATTACATTCCTGGTCCTGATTTATCTTCTAACTAGAAATTTGTGCCTCTTGACCACCCTTCTCCAGTCCCTCCCACCCGCATCCCTGCCTCTGGTAACCACAAATCTGATCTCTTTTTCTATGCTTTTTGTTTATTTGCTTTTTGTTTTTAAGATTCCACATATAAGCGGGCTCATAAACAGCAGGATTTCCTAGTTTTCTATGGCTGAATAATATTCCATTGTATATATACACCACAGCTTCTTTATCCATTCATCCATTGATGGACAACAGGTTGTTTCCACGTCCTGGCTATTGTAAATAATCTTGCCACGAACACAGGGCTAGTGTGTTTGAGTTAGTGTTTCTTTTTCCTTTGGATATACTCCCAGAAGTGGAATTGCTGGGTCATATGGTAATTCCACTTTTAATGTTTAAAGGATCCTCCATATTGTTTTTCATAGTGTCTGTACCACTTTACAATCCCACCAGCAGTGCACATGTTCCTTTTTCCCAACATCCTCACCAGCATTTGTTGTCTCATATCTTTTTAATGATGGTGATCCTAACAGGTGTGGGGTGATATCTTGTTGTGGTTTTGATTTGCATTTTCCTAACAGCTAGTGATGTTGAACATCTTTTCATGTACTTGTTGGCCTTTTCTGCATCTTCTTTGGAGAAAAAATGTCTGTTCAGTTCTTTTGCCAATTTTAATTGGATTATTTGGCGTTTTGCTACTGAGTTGTAGGAGTTCCTTATATATTTTTGATATTAACCCTTATCAGATATATAATTTGCAAATACTTTTCCCATTAAGAAGGTTGAGTTCATTCATTGATTGTTTTGTTGTAGAGAATCTTTTCAGTTTGATGTAGTTTCACTTTATTTTTGCTTTTGTTGTCTTGTGCTTTAGATATCATATCCAAAAAAAAAAAAAAAAATCATTGCCAAGACCCATGTCAAGGATTCTGAAGGTTTTAAATGCAGAATAGATATGCTTTCATAGTTGATCACTCATTAAAAATGCTAATGATGAGAAGGTCAAAGTGAGGAAAACAACTAATATATATTGCTCGCTTTCTGAGTATACATTATTTAATATAAATTTGCCCATAAGTACTTTTACACCACCCCACCTTTTTTGAGAATATGTTCTTCTCCAAGTCTCCAGCTGTAAAATGGACAGGTTTGGACTTCAACCCAGGTTGTCTGAGTATAAATTCCACTGCGTGGCCTTAATCTCCATTTACATGGCCAGTTTGTCAAAGACTCTGTAAAACATAGTAAGAGGCCTTACCTAGTTACAATTTTCTTTTTAAAATCTTCAGTGCATGGCAGAATTATGAGTTAATTGTGACCACATGTGTATATTTTTCAAGTTACACTTTACTCATTCTCTTTTGACTCTGAAGAAGAGAAAGAGTTCTTGCAAAAGTAATAATTTTGTAGAACTTTACGAAATATGAAATATTCTGAAATCCACTAGGACAAGCTCCATGCTTAACTGGGAGACCTAGGTTCTGAGCCCTGACTGGCCATTATCTAACATGCAGCTTTAGCAAACAGTTCCTCTTCTATAATTTCCTCATCTGTAAAATGAGGACAATAAGTGGAATCCAGGGGAACCCCAGGTAAGCATGTCCAGGTGTAGATGAGAAGCCAAGGTGAGGAGCAGGGGCAGTGCACATGGTGGGTGGGAGTCCCATGAGTTTGCCAGATGCAGCCTGTTTTGGGGAGGCCCTTTGAAAACTCATGGGCCTTCCCTGCTGACCTAAGCGAGACTGTTCTCTGAGCACGCTTTGCAGGAACACTGCCGATTACAGTTATGGAAAACATAATTTGAAACAGCATTCTGTTCTTCTTGGCTCCTGGTGGGATATTACTCCTCTGTAACATATCTTCCTAATGATTATTCTTCCTAATATTTATTCTCTGAAAATCCAGTTGATCAAGGTTACCCTGAATTCTCATGGTAACTTGAATTTCTCTTTACTAATTGTTGGGGAAGGGAAGAGTTGCCCAAATCCTACTAGATATGGCCTGGGTTATAACTTAATATATTATTCCCCCATAGGAAAAGTTCTCAAGAGAAAATATTGTTTTGTGTGTCTGTGTGTTTTTCTGTGCTTGTGTGTAAGAGAGAGAGATTGAGAACAAGAGTGAGAGGAAAAGACTGAGAGTGAACGAGCCTTAAGAGGGTCCATTCTCTGGCCTGGGTTGAAACAAAAGGTCACTAGAAATAACTGGAAACACTTTGGAGTGAAGCAGAACATCCTGGTTCCCAAGGATGGTTCTATACTTACAGATTTGTCGCAGAATACACAAGTGGAGAGACATGAAGAATGATTTAACATATGACTGAATGAGACTCTCTAAAACAGCATCATCCAGTAGAACTCTCTGTGGTGATGGAAATGTCCACTACAGTAACCCTCAGCCACGTGTGGTTACTGAGATCTTGAAATGTGGCTTATGATTGAGGAACTGAACTTTTCATATTTAACTCATATTAACTTAAGTTTAAATCTAAAGGGCCACAAAGATCTTGTGACTGCTACATTGAACAGCACAAATTCAAAGGAACAAATTTAGATACAAAAATGCCCTCCTATTTGATCCCTCCCTACTGTTACTTTGCCCAGGTGACCTTTGCACAGTCAGTTTCCATCTGCCCTCAACTTTCTCCAGTGGATTCTGAGAGGACTTCGTCTGAAATTCATCCTATTTTAGGAACTTAAGTAAGAGTAGAAGACTGGGAAGAGAAACTTGACAAATCACCATTGCATCTTAGACTTTTTAATTCCTTTTTCTCTCCCCTGCTGTTAAAAACCACATTAAAAACCTACCACCAAAAAAAAAAAAAAAAAAAACAACAAAACAACAACAACAACAACAAAAAAACCACCACCAAAACACCAAAAACCTACCACAGAGTAAATTGTGAGCATTTTGGTCTGAAAGTATCTGCTCCAAATTGTTTGTGGCCATGGAACATATTTTCTTTTATACTTAGCACCTAAAGAGATTTTCCTAAAACATAAACCTGATCTAGTTAAAACCCTTTGCAGAAGACTTCCCTGGTGGCACAGTGGTTAAGAATCCACCTGCCAATGCAGGGTCTGGGAAGATCCCACATGCTGCAAAGCAGCTAAGCCTGTGTGCCACAACTACTGAGCCTGCGCTCTAGAGTCTGCGAGCCACAACTACTGAAGCCTGCACACCTAGAGGCCATGCTCCACAACAAGGGAAGTTTCTCATTGCTCCACTGCAATGAGAAACCCATGCACCACAATGAAGAGTAGCCCCTGCTCACAAAACAAAAACCCTTTGCAGGTTCTCCCAGGGCTCTCAGGAAAAATCTCTTCCCTCTCAGCATTCTGTGTTCTACTTACACACCACTGTCTGCCTTCTCATACAAGGCCAGCTTTCAGGACTTTGACTACTCCATGTGTTACCACCTCAGCCAGCAAGACTTTGCCCTGTTCCTCCCATCCTTTTCTTTGATGACCCAACTCCTTTCATCCATAGCCATGTAAAAGTCACACCTGCTGTCACCTTCTTGGAGCCTCTGGGAGTCAGTGGGGCACAGTGGTTCAGAGCACAGATTCTGCAGTCCAGACTGCCATAAGCATACCACTGGCATTTGCCTTCAGGCTAGTGCTTTTCCTTTGTGCTCCAGTGGTACCCCAGCTGTGACCTTATAATAACACCTCCAAAACTGCATTTTAATAATGTTTTCTTGTCTGTATTCTCCACTAATCTAGGGGGTATTAAACTACAGGTCATAAGATCAACTTAGTGAGTTGGTATTGAAAAATGAGTAGAATAGAAAATAGCAGAATTCATTTTACAATACGAATTAAGTATTGTGTTGTGAAATTATGATTATTTTATTTTTATACGCATACCTCAATACATATGTATGTGTGTGTATTGAGTAATGATATAAAATTGTATCCTTTTGTTAATTGAGGTTAGAAAGGTTTTAGAAAACATTGCACTAGACTAAAACTTCTAGGATATATGGTCAAAGCCTGATTCATGGTTGTGTCTGTAGTACCTAACCCAAGGTTTGAACTACTGACCACAATACACTCTTATTGAAGTAGTTGGGGGCACTGGGGCCAGTATGCACAGGATGGGGGCCAGAGCAAGGGGTAGGCTGCCAGCAGGAGTCAGAACCAGGAGCTTTGACTGCTAGTCCAGCCCAAGTAAACACTGCTACAAGACCAGGTGAAGAGACCGTGACGGTGGTGCTCATGATGGGAGTCAGTGGATACAGATGGACTGAACAGCGTTCAAAGGGAGCCCTGAGGGTGAAATCAAGGTTATTCAGGCCAGGTTTGGGGCTAGAGATTCAAGTCTGGCAGAGACCTTGAAGAAAGTAAAAACCTATGATTTGACTTTTAGGACTCAGGGTCTGCTTTGTCACTTCTAACCGTACCTTGCCCAAGAGATCACGTGGCCCTCCCTCCTCCCTTCTCTCTCATCCCTCTGCTCTTTTCTGTCCTCCCACTTGAAGGCTCCCTCCCAGTGTCACTCTCTTGCCAAGCCAGTCCTGAGTTAGGGCCAGCGGCTTGAAGAAGTCCTGAGTTTTTTCCCGAACTGCCTGATGTAAGATCCGTTTTCCAAAGCCCACTGTTGTTCTTTCCCCAGATTAGTCTCTTCAAGTCCTGTCTTCATGTGCTGGCCCCATGCCAATTCCTCACTGCCTCCTTGTCTTTTATTGGCCGAGGGAGACCTTTCACTAGAATCTCGAAATGTGGCAGTGAGGAGTCAAGGAAGGAGAGGGTTCAGCCTGGGAGTTAGGCAATATCCTTTTCAGATTGAGTACAGCCACAGAAATGCACTAATGGCCATGAATGCTGATGCTAGGAGAGGGGCTTTGTGCAGCAAACATATACTCTTGACCTTTTGTTTGTACTGGAAGCATTTATTTAGGAAAGAACTCTAGGAGTTTTCCCTTAGGTCCAACCCAGTGCTGGTTGCGTATGCTGGCAGGTGGGCTCTTCCTGGGACGCTGGCTAAGCTGGCTTTGGCTGTGAGCCCTGCAGACAAACTCCAGTTTCTCTGGTTTTTGATACAGAAAAAACAAGTGGAAACAAAGATCTAAGTTTCTAACATCTTTTCAAGATATCACAAGTGCCCTTCTAGCTCCTGCTATGCATAGGATTTACGTTATGTACAATCCAAAAGGACAGGTAATCCTCACATCATGGGCACTGCAACCTAGAATAAGCTAGTTTGCTGCTCTTGTGGATGTGGGTTTGTGGCCATCTTATGCATCCACAAGGAAAGAGATGGGAATGGCTGTTTCCTGATCACTTGCTACATGCCAGGTATTATACTTGGCAAGCAATGTAACTTGGTGCTGTTTTCTCTTCTTTCTCCATACTATCTACCTTTCCAGTCCCTTTCTCTCTCCTAGACTGGAATGAACAATAGTGTCTACTAGACAGACGCAAAGCTGTAATATAAAGCCCAAATGCTCAATTCCAGAAAAATGAAAGTGAAATATTTCTCTTCTAACTACTGATGGTGATAAATTTCAAACTATTTAAAAGTGTAGAATACTTTTCTTTCCTGAATTAAATCTTACCTGTAATAGTAAAAAGAAAAAATTAAAGAGAAATAAAAAGTTTAACAAAGCAGAGATGCTGTTTTGGTTGGAGGGACTTATGTAAGAATGGAGCCTGAATCCCCAGCCCCCAAAGCTTCCAGTCATGTTCCCTTGGCTCTTGAGGCCTTTGGGGATATTCAGTGCAGCACAAAAGCAAGCAATAGCATCCACCTCTACCAAGGGAATTCTCTCTGTACAGAATATTGTTCACCTTGTACATGCATCATTCCTTTACTATTCATGACACCATGAGACATTATTATTATTATTATTAGTTGCAGTGTTAGTGTTATTATTATCATCCCCATTCTGCAGAAGGTTTCCTCTTTTGAGGCTTAAAATGTTTACACTACTTCCTCAGGTGATAGAGCCTGCATTTAACTTTGGATAGCCTGACTCTGAAGCCAGCATTCTTAACCTTTATTCATTGATTCATTTATTCAATAAATATTTATTGAGCATCTTCTGTAGGTCAGACACGCTCTAAGTAAAGAAAACAAGCAAAAATCCCTGCTTTGTGGAGTTGAAAGTTTATTTGAGGGAAGTGGGTAAGAAGAATATAGAAAGTAAATAAAATAGGTAAGTAAGAAATAGTATGTTACACAGTGATAAGTGCTCTGAAGAACAATAAAATGGGAAAGCATATTGTGAAGGGGAGGGTGCTTAAAATTTTAAATAGGGTCAGCAGAGTTCTTCATCAAGAAAGTGATAACTGTGATATTTTAGCTTAATTTGAAAAACTCAACCCTGTGTAGAATAAAGATAGATATTGTTAAATCAGAAGTTATTAAATTATATTAATTAAATGAGGTAAATGGCAAAATGAACAAGAGCTTGAAAACAAGTCTTTCTAGTGGGTAAAACTTAAAAGCAGTAGGAGTTATCCATTCATATGACTTAAGATATATTTAAAAACGGACTTGCTAGCTTGGCATCTTTGTCTAGAGAATGGGAATTCTTTACTACAGATGAAAAATTGGACATGTCTCCAGGGTGTTCTGCGGAAGCTTTGGGCGTACGGAATTCCATTTGTTGGCACAACCGGTCAGGCTGTGCTCATTTTGACAGCGACTGCAGGCTTTGATTAGGAAGGATTTCCTTGCTCGTTTTAGCTGAACATTGACGTGTTCTGTTCCTTCACAGTTTGCTTGGCAGCAGTTCTATTGCAAATCCAGGCAAGATATGATAAATTTAGCACTGATTAAAAACTAAATCCATGCGCTGTAAGATGGGTTAAGGTACAATTGCTTGGCACAACTGTTTCCTTTCCACTTAGGGAAATGTCTTACTAGGAAAGCCAGAAGCAAACCATACAATTGGATCTCAAATTTCTTAATTATACTCATAAACTTGGGCAATTATTTGCTCTCTAAAGAAAGTCTGGCTTCTTTGTGCAACCACCTTATGTTGTCTGTAATTGACATGTAGCAAAACTGCAAAAACAGATCACAAAGTCATCATCAAAAAGAGAAGTAAGACCTAAATTTGTACCTGGCTGTCAGACTGACTATGAGGTTACAGTTTTGTAAGCAAAGGGGTAGCAGTAATCAATTAGAAAGCTTCATGGACATGATGATTGAATTATTAGACATAGAGCAGGCCTTCCACGAGGGCAAAACAGAGCCTCCCAAGCAGCCAAGTTCTGCAGACAATTACTGAACATTTCTCATGTGCCAGGCTACACAGGGTGCTGAGTTTACAGTGATGAATAGTGATTGCAGGGTAATTATAGGGTGGCTTGATCATGTGCTTCAAAATGTCAACTTCAGTGGATGGACACAAATGCTACAATATTTGCCAGTGGTGCAATTCTTTGAACTAGAACATTTTCTCCTGAATGCGTTTATCAAATGTAAATATATAACCTGGAAAAGAGTAAGGTTTTAACATGTCTTAACCTATGTTAGCAAAGCTTAGCCTTCCAACAGAGTGGGAGAGCATTTGTTTATTCATGCGTAATTCTTTTGTTTGGATATCTTTTGAATGCCTACTATGTGCCAGGAAATGTTTGAACAAAACTGACAAAAATTTACATTCTGCTAGGAAGAAAAACAGACCACCAAATATTTATGATGTGTCAGACAGTGAAAAATAAGACAGGGTAGAGGGATAGTGAGGGGAAGGGTCAGGAAGGACCACTTTTACACAAGGCTATTAGGAAAGAGCTTTTTAATCAGCTGGTATTTGAACAAAGACTGAAAGGCAGTGAGGGAGAGAAACAGGCAGCAATCTGGGCAGAAGGACCAGGGAGTGTCATGGCCCTGAGATGGGAGGGGCTCTGGATGTGAACCAGGCATACGGTAAGGAATTCAGTGTGGCTGGAGTGGAGACGTCCGGGGAAGATGAGTAGCAGAGATCTGACAGGTGGGAGAGAGAAGATCTTTAAGAAAATGTACCAGCAGATTTGGATGCGAGAGTTGACCCTGAGGGAAGTAGCCTGTGGGACTAGATAGAAGAGGGGAGAGACTGAATGGGAGGCTGAATTAAAAGGAAAAGCAGAAATGGAAGAGAGAAATCAAAGCTTCCAAAGAAAATTTCTTCTCACATATCTTTCTGTCTTGGTCTTGTCCATGGCTACACATCATTGTCTCTCATAATGTTACACACTTAATCTTGTCCATGAGCTGAGTCACAGCTGGCCCCAAATCAGTCTGCTTTGGCTGTTGTCTCCCTCTGCCTCCCTACTCCTGGACCAGCTCCTTGGGAAATCAACAAAACCAGTCTGAGGGTCAGAAGACACGGTTTCTAGTCCTGGCTCTGCCATTAGCAACCATGTAACTTTGGGCATTTCCTTATTTTACAGGTGAGGGATCTCAGGGCCAGAGAGATGAAGTTCAGATATACCTTCCTAGAATGGACAAGCACTTGCTCTGGATACCAGTTTGCTTTTATTCATACATTTGCCCTAATTTGCATCAACGCCTATGAACTCTCCTTAACACTCCACAGGTCCTAATGATTAGTAAACACCCAGTAGAGGCTTCAACAGAAACTTGAGGAATCCCCGTTTATAGATAAAGTACCTGGGTTCACTGGGGACCCATGTCCCCAGATTTAGTGATATTCCTATTTAGTGATATTCCTATTTTAGTTCTCTACAAATCACCTGGGAGCTTGTTTAAATGAAATTTTCCAGAGAAAATGCACAGGTTTTAATTTTTTATTTTTTTATTGGCGTATAATTGCTTTACTATTTTGTGTTAGTTTCTGCTACATGACAAAGTGAATCAGCTATATGTATACATATATCCCCTCCATTCCATCCTCCCCATCCCATTCATCTAGGATATCACAGAGCACTGAGCTGAGCTCCCTGTGCTGTATAGCAAGTTCCCACAAGCTATCTATTTTACATATGGTAGTGTATATTTGTCAATCCTAATCTCCCAATTCATCCCACCCTTCCCTTCCCTGCCTCTGTGCACAAGTTCATTCTCTACATTTGTGTCTATATTCGTGCCCTGCAAATAGGTTCATCTGTGCCATTTTTCTAGATTCCACATATATACGTTAATATACGATATTTGTTTTTCTCTTTCTGACTTACTTCACTTTGTATGACAGACTCTAGGTCCATCCATGTGTCTAAAATGACCCAGTTTCATTCCTTTTTATGGTTGAGTAATATTCCATTGTGTATATGTACCACATCTTCTTTACTCATCTGTCAATGGACATTTGGGTTGCTCCCATGTCCTGGCAATTATAAATAGTGCTGCAATGAACATTGGGGTACCTGTGTATTTTTGAATTACGGTTTTCTGAAGGTATATGCCCAGAAGTGGGATGGCCAAGTCATATGGTAGTTCTGTTTTTAGTTTTTAAAGGCACCTCCATACTGTTCCCTATAGTGGATGTATCAATTTACATTCCCACCAACAGTGCAAGAGGGTTCCCTTTTCTCCACACCCTCTCCAGCATTTATTGTTTGCACAATTTTTGGCGATGGCCATTCTGACCAGTGTGAGGTGATAACTCATTGTAGTTTTGATTTGCATTTCTCTAACAATTAGTAATGCTGAGCATCTTTTCATGTGCCTCTTGGCCATCTGCATGTCTTCTTTGGAGAAATGTCTATTTAGGTCTTGTGCCCATTTTTGGATGAGGTTGTTTTCTTATATTGAGCTGCATGAATTGTTTGTATGTTTTGAAGATTAATGCTATGTCAGTTGCTTCATTTGCAAATACTTTCCACCATTTTGAGGGTTGCTTTTCATCTTATTTATGATTTCCTTTGCTGTAGCAGAAGCTTTTAAGTTTAATTACGTCCTATTTGTTTATATTTGTTTTTATTTTCATTACTCTAGGAGGTGGGTCAAAGAGATCCTGCTGTGGTTTATGTCAAAGAGTGTTTTTTCCTGTTTTCCTGTAAGAGTTTTATAGTGTCTTTACTCAATTTTGAGTTTGTTACATTTAGGTCTTTAGTCTATTTTGAGTTTACTTTTGTGTATGGTGTTAGGAAGTGTTCAAATTTCATTCTTTTACATGTAGCTGTCCAGTTTTCCCAGCACCACTTATTGAAGAGTTTGTCTTTTCTCCATTGTATGTTCTTGTCTCCTTTGTCATAAATTAGTTGACCATAGGTGCGTGGGTTTATCTTTGGACTTTCTATCCAGTATCATACTCTGTTGATTACTGTAGCTTTATAGTATAATCTAAAGTCAGGGAGCCTGATTCCTCCAGCTCTGTTTTTCTTTCTCAACATTGCTTTGGCTATTTGGGGTCTTTTGTGTTTCCATATAAATTGTAAAATTCTCTGTTGTATTTCTGTGAAAAAATCCCATTGTGAATTTGATAGGGATTGCACTGAATCTGTAGATTGCTTTGGGTAATACAGTCATTTTCACAATATTGATTCTTCCAATCCAAGAACATGGTATATCTCTCCATCTGTTTGTGTCATCTTTGATTTCTTTCATCAGTGTTTTATAGTTTTCTGAGTACAGGTCTTTTGCCTCCTTAGATAGATTTATTCCTAGGTATTTTATTCTTTTTATGTTTATTTGAGATTTTTTTTGTTTCTTGAGGTGAGATTGAATTGCTATAAACTTCCCTCTTAGAACTCCTTTTGCTGTGTCCCATAGGTTTTTGGCCAATGTGTTTTCATTGTCATTTGTTTCTATGTATTTTTTTATTTCCTCTTTGATTTCTTGAGTGATCTCTTGGTTATTTAGTAGTGCACTACTAAACTTCCATGTATTTGTGTTTTTTCACAGTTTCTTCCTGTAATTGATTTCTAATATGATAGTATTGTGGTTGCAAAAGGTACTTGATGTGATTTCAATTTTCTTAAATTTACCAAGGCTTGATTAGTGATCCAAGATGTGATCTGTCCTGGAGAATATTCCATGTGCACTTGAGAAGAAAGTGTATTTTGCCACTTTGGGGGGAATGTCCTATAAATATCAGTTAAGTTTATCTGATCTATTGTGTCATTTAAACTTGTGTTTCCTTATTTATTTTCTGTCTGGATGATCTGTACATTGGGGTATTTGCAGTATTAAAGTCCCCTGCTATTATTGTGTTACTGTCGATTTCCACTTATATGGCTGTTAGCATTTGCCTTATGTATTGAGGTGCTCCTATGCTGGGTACATAAATATTTATAATTGTTATATCTTCTTCTTGGATTGATCACTTGATCATTATGTAATGACCTTCCTTGTTTCCTGTAACAGTCTTTATTTTAAAGTCTATTTTATCTGACATGAGTATTGCTACTCCTGCTTTCTTTTTATTTCCATTAGCATGGAATATCTCTTTACATCCCCTCACTTTCAGTCTATATGTGTCCCTAGGTCTGAAGTGGGTCTCTTTTAGATAGCATATATACAGGTCTTGTTTTCATATCCATTCAGCCAGTCTGTGTCTTTTTGTTGGGGCATTTAATCCATTTCTTTCAAGGTAATTATCATTATTTATGTTCCTATTACCATATTTTAAATTGTTTTGGGTTTGTTTTTGTGGGTCTTTTTCTTCTCTTGTATTTCCTGTGTCTGTAAAGCTTTTGATTTCTCTGTCAAATCTGAATGATATCCTTGCTGGGTAGAGTAATCTTGGTTCTAGTTTCTTCCCTTTTATTGTTTAAAATATATCCTGCCACCCCCTTCTGGTCTGCAGAGTTTCTGCTGAAAAATAAGCTGATAACCTTATGGAGATTCCTTGTATGTTATTTGTTGCTTTTCTTTTGCTGCTTTTAATATTTTTTTTTGAATTTAATTTTTGTTAGTTTGATTAATGTGTATCTCAGAGTGGTTCTCCTTGGGTGTATCCTGTTTGGGACTCTCTGTACTTCCTGGATTTAGGTGACTATTTCCTTTTCCGTGTTAGGGAAGCTTTCAACTATAATCTTTTCAAATATTTTCTCAAACACTTTCTCTTTCTCTTCTTCTTCTGGAACCCCTATAATTCAAATGTTGGTGCATTTAATGTTGTCCCAGAGGTCTCTGAAACCTGTCCTTAATTCTTTTCATTTTTTTTCTTTACTCGGCTCTTTACTGTGGCAGTTATTTCCACAATTCTATTTCCAGCTCACTTATTCATTCTTCTGCTTCAGTTATTCTGCTATTGATTCCTTCCAGTGTATTTTTCATTTCGGTTATTGTGTTGTTCATCATTGTTTGTTTGGTCTTTAGTTTTTCTAGATCCTTAATAAATATTTCTTGTATTTTTTTTTCTTTTTTCTTTTAATTTATTATTTTTTGGGGGGTACACCAAGTTCAATCATCTGTTTTTATACACATATTCCCGTATTCCCTCCCTCCTTCAACTCCCCCCCCCACCTCGAGTCCCTTCTTGTATTTTTTTGATCCATGCCTCCATTCTATTTCCAAGATTTTGGATCATCTTTACTATCATTACTATGAATTCTTTTTCAGGTAGGTTGCCTATTTCCTCTCCATTTATTTGGTCTTGTAGGTTTTTACCTTGCTCCTTCATCTGTAACATATTTTTTTGTCATCTCATTTTTTTTTTTTTTTTTTGATGGGTTGGTTGTATTCCTATCTTGCTGGTTATTTGGCATGAGGTGTCCAGCACTGGAGTTTGCAGGCAGTTGGGTGAAGCTGGGTCTTGGCGCTGAGATGAGGACTTCTGGGAGACCTCACACCTGTTAATATTCCCTGATGTCTGAGGTTCTCTGTTAGTCCAGTGGTTTGGACTCAGTGCCCCCACCACAGGAGCTCAGGCCTAACCCCTGGCCTGGAACCAAGACCCTGCAAGCCACTTGGTATAATGAAAAAAAAAAAAGGCAACAAACAAAAAGGAGCAGGACAAAAATAATAAAGAATAAAATAAAATTAGAAAAATAAAAATATATTAGAAAAATAAAAATAAAAATGAAGTAAGAACAAAAAGAAAACAGAACCAAAACAGCAAATAATAATAATAATAAAACAGGAATTGGTGGCAGGGGTGGGGTGGGGCTCAGGCCTGGAACACTTGTGGCCATGGCCAAAAGAGGCCCTGGGTGGGGGGCATAGGCTCAGAACCCTCATAGCCAGAGGGGGCCCCAGAGGACCAAGACTTAGGCCTGGAAACCCAGAAGGCTCACCAGGGCCCAAGTGGGCAGGGGAGATGATGGTCATGTTCCCTTCTGATTCCTGTATCCCCTGAATGTCTCTCCCTGTCCCCACTGATCCCTACACCATGAGTGGGCCCATCCAAGTGTGGGAACTCCTCCCCTCCACTGCCACCTCCTCAGAGGTGCTGGTCCCATGCCACCTCCACTTTTTCTCCCCCACTCCTTCCCTCTCTTGTCCTACTCAGTTACACAGGGATTCTTCACATCCCCTTAGGTGTCTAAGGTCCCCCTCTAGTGCCTGGTAGGTGCCTTAGTTGTGAAGAGACATGAACTTTGCACCCCCCTACTCTGCCATCTTGACTCCACCCCCTATGCACAGGTTTTAGATTTAATAAGTTTTGGGTGAGGCACAGTGTGCTATAATTCTAATAAGAGGCCCAGAGGATTCTGAATCATGTGGTGATGAGTCATTCTTTGAGAAACACTGGAATGTATATTAGCAATAATTTTAATGTCAGGAGTGGTGCAGGTGTTGGTGATGATGATATTTAAAGATTAGTGAAAGTAGAAGTAAAATAGTAGTAGTGGAGGTGATGGTAGTATCAAGGGTGAAAGTGATGACATTGGTGATGATGGTGGAGGTGATGCCACTTGTTCAAGACAGTAGAAGTATCGAGAGTAATGGTAGTGTTGGTGATGGTGACTGCGGCAGCAGAGGTAGTAATAATTATTTTCAGGTACAGTGCTACTGTTACTGTTGTTTAGTTTCCCTGGATTCTCATCAGACCTGGTGGTGTGGTGTTCACTATTTCCACGGCAGTTCATCTTCTGTTTCTCTAAGTACATGGGCGTCCAATGGCTACATCTCTTCTTGAAATATATCTCTCTAAATCTAATACATAAATTGAACTCCAGGGTTGTTCTTCCAAATGACTATGGACATGATATCTTATATACAACTAAATAACTCATGCTTATTGAGTATGTATCACGTACTAAGCATTATATTGGATTTCTTCATTAAATATTTAACATACCACTATGAAATAGATGGCATCACTGTGCCTGATTTAAAGATGAAAACACTGAGGTTTAGAAGATTTCAATAACAGCTAGTTAGTCAGACTTAAACTGGAGGGCCTTTGGTAGATTCTGACGTTTGTGTGGCGTTAAACCACTAGATAAGTTTCTATGTTCCCAGGACATGATGGAAACTTACAAAAATGTTTGAATGAATGAATAAAGCAACATGACAGTTTCAGTGAACCAGATAAAATGGATTACTTCATTTGAATTAAACTCCTTTTAGTCTACTAAAAAATGAAGTAACACTAAAATCCTTAAGTTATGGCAAGTATTAGTTTCCAGCATCTAGACCAGTACCTGGCATACAGTTAACATCCTCAGTAAATGCTTATCAAACAATGAATGAAACATTTTTCTTATAGCATTTGGTGAATAACTCGTGGTAAAAATATTCACATATAATTATTCAAAGAGTATTTGACTTTGTATATATTGCTTTAAATAGTAGGATTCTTTGGTAAAGCAGTTTTATAAGATTCAGTGAAAGAGCTTGCTCTGTAGGACATATTAGGATAGATATGAGAAAGGGTGAAGTTGTCCTGTGAAGATGGTTTTTCATCAGAACTAGTGGAATGGGAATGAGCCATTACCTGCCTTGGTATCTGGAGGTAATGGGGAATGTGGCACCTTCTCCCTGACACTTTAAATTCCTTTATGATGAGGTCAGGCATAGTTTGCAATCAGATTGAAGATGTGCAATGCAACTGATCTCTGGAGAGGAAAGCCTTTGGCTTAAGTTTGCCCTGAGAGGAACATGGTTAGAAACTGTCTCTTCTGAGAGCAGGTTGGAGATTGGTAGGGATGAGGTAGGGGTGTGTGGAGAGAAAGGAACTTTATAGGAATAAAGGGATGGTTGTGGTAATGTCCTGATGTCCTTTCCCCTCTCACACTTTTACTACTCCCCATTAGGTTTTATTTTTGCTCTAAGAGAAGCCTATATGCTCAGGAATAAACAGCCTCCTGTCTTGTCTGTTGGGATTAAAGGACCAGTATTGGTTCCACTGATCTTCACCTGGATGGGTGAGCCAGGCCATAGACTGAGGGCTCTACCTCTTCTGCATGATGCTTTCACAGTTATGCCCTCTTAGTCCTACAGTCTTAATATTGTCCAGAGTCCCCAGCGTTCCCCACTCACTTCCTCATAGTCTCCCCTTGAGTCCAAAAACTTTGCTTTTTTAGCTAGAAATTTAAAAAAACAAGCAAGAAAGAAAGCTTCCTTGCAGGAAGAGGGGCCTCAGAAAAAAAGCAATTACAATCTGATTATAAAAGAGCACTCTTAAGGGAATTATGTTTAAATATTCCAACCCTGTCCCCTTTTGCCTTTCCTACAAGAAGTTTTTTTGATCAATAGCAGAGGTATGAGAGGCCTAGTCAGCTGAGAGGCTTGCCTCCACTTCAGCATCATGGCCCAGAGAGGTGAACAGCTGCTTTACTTTCAACTCTGCTCTAGTCTGTTATAACATTTCAAGGAAAATTTCCACTAACTCCAAAGTGTTTAGGTCTGCAAGCCAGTTAAGAAAATGTAATCTGGACTTAATACATAGTTGTCACCCTGCTCCGGAGATTATATTCTTGAAGGGTTTCACAGTGCCAGTCACACAGTAAATTTCCCAGGGACCTGGATGGGATGCAGAGTAAACACCTGGGCAGGGAACTTTGTACAAATTTGCCAACTCTTGGTATGGGGTTAAAAAAGGCCTGATTGGAAAAGATGTTGTGACGTTCATGAATAGCTAGTGATCTCTATTTTGTGTTCTCTGTAGGGAAAGTGATGATAATGAGCTTTATTCTCTCTCACTGTCTGTGGATGCATGTTTTTACTGGCTTGAGTATCATTTTCTACCTATACGTCCATTAATGAAACATTTACTGTGTGTCCTCTCTGTTCCAGCTCTCTATTGGATTGACAGGGTAAAAGTGTGAATAAGACAAAGCCCTTGCTTTTTAGGGGTATTAGCAGGAAAGACCTGCTATACCATTTAAGTATAATAATAGAGCTATGGTCTGGTGTTAGCTACTCCTGACTGTTGGTGGTCTAGGGAATACTGGCTTCACCACTCTTCCTCTTTCACCAGTGTTATACATGTGGGGGCTCCCTCCCCTCTCCAGAGTCTCAAACAAATTCTCCTTTCGATTTTATGCTAAGGAGCCCTACCATGTTCTCTGGTTTGGGAGCCAGCTGACACCCAAGCCTTCAGAAATTCTGGGCCTTGGATTCATATGTACATATAAGTCAAGGGAAGGGTGTGATTCACTCCTCTTGCAGTTCATGAAAGGCTTCACACAGAACAATGACTGATCTGGGTCTTGATGAATCAGGAAGAGCTTTGCAGATGTCAAGGGCTCTGCCTGAGAAGCGCAGCTTCCATTCTCCACAGAAACAGCAGTGCATCACCACCTTTTCCTCAGACCCTGGTGTTAAGACCAATTCTGAATGCTTTTTGTTTCTCAGCCTCAAGCAAAGCGTTCTCTCCACTGGGCACCCCATTACTGTTTAATTGCATAGCAGACGTTTCTTGAGTGTTATTATAGGAATGAAGATGTGATGAAAGAGAGAGTGTGTGTACTGAAGAGACAGAGTTCTGTATTATATGGTGACAGGTGTTAAGTAAATTAATGTGAGTATTCTGCTTTCTGGTGTAGAATGTAGGCAAATAAAATTGATGATCTGTTACCTTTACAGCAGAACAAAATTAAACAAAACAAAGGAGACGAAAAGTTTCAAGAAGAGCCTTGTAGGGCTCCTAAACATCACGCTAACTCAGCCCTTAAAATCTCAGCCAGCTGAGTGGACATAAGATAGGGACCCACAGTGGCTGAAGCAACAATAATAAATCAGATGGTTCTGGTTCACATATTAAAAACATGATTTCAGCCAGTCACTTCCTAATATGCATTTAAATTCATACAGTTAGTAAATAAGAAGGGCTATGAACATTTAATGTCTTGATTTTAATAGTGAGATGATCTTTCTGGAGGGCAATTGGGCAGTATGTATTTGGTGTCTTTTAAATGCTTGGATTCTTTGACTCAGCACTTCTACTTCCAGGAATATATGTTTAGAAAATAGTCAAAGGTTTGAGTTAGAAAAGTAAAACAAGATAATTATAAAATAAAAAGCTAAGTATTTTTCATAACAGCAAAAATAACAAACATCTAAAATGACAATCAGAATGTGGTAAACAAATGATGGATATCCATATGGTTAAATACTATATAGTCCTGAAAAACTGTTTTTAAGTAAAGTTATAAAAATGGAAATGTAACATTCATGCAGAAAGGTGCACCGACCGTAAGTGTGCTGGTCATACATTTTTACAAAATGAGCACAATCATGGAAACACCACACAGATTCAGAAATAGAACATTATCAGCACCCTAGGAGCCTCTTGTGCACCCTCTTGATCATTACACCCCAAAAGATATCACTATCCTGACTCCTATACATCATAAATTAGTTTTGCATACTTTTAAACTTTACATGTGTAGAATTATTCAGTATATACTCTATTGTGTGTCTTCTTGTGCTTGAATAAACTGTTTATGAGTTTTTCCCCAGGTGGTAATATGTCATTGTTGCATTTTATTCTATTATGTAAATACATCACACTATATTTATGTATTCTATTGTTGATGGACATTCGGGTTGTTTCCAGTTTTTTAATTATTACAAATAATGCTGCTGTGAACATGCATTCTCAAGTATGTTTGTGGTGCCCATAGGTATTTATTTCTGTTGGTGTCCTAGAAGTAAAATTGCTGGGGTATGGCATGTATTTGCTAAGCTTTAGTTGATAGCACTGAATTATCTAAAATTTGACTTTCTCAAGCAGTGTCTGAGAATTCCAATTATATTATATCTTGTCAACACGTATTGCCAGGCTTTTTAATTATAGCAATTCTGGTGTGGTTATGGTGGTGTTGAAACTGAGCAGGACCCTGCGGGGCTCCTGGGCAAGGAAGCCATTTGAAAAGTTGCTAATCAGGGAAAGGAGGAGGAGTGAAGAAACAACAGTGCAGCCTTGAGGCAGGTCCTGGTTCCACCTCAAGGGATACACATAAGGATATCTTTGAGCTCTTACAGAACTAAACCCCGCAACTAATGGAAGATGTTAGCATTCTTTATTCCAGAGAAGATCATCAAGAGACCGCCTGAAGCCAGATTAAAGGAGTGCAGGCCCTGCACACTATAATCTTTATCAGCAACCCTGCCCTTGAACCATTGCTCTTAAACTCCTCACCAAGTCCTCCTGGGGTGGGACAAACAGTTTTGAGAAACACAAGCCCACTGTGTCCCTTTTTGCCTTGCACAGCAATTAAGCTATTCTTTTCTACTTCACCCAGAACTATGTCTCCAAGCTTCATTTTGGCACTGGTGCACAAAGACCAAGTTTTTGGCATCAAATTTTGCCCCCAATGTGAGGCTAGCTTGGAGAAGGCCCCAAGGGGGTCCTCTGGCTTGATTGGATGCTCTGAGGCTTTTTCCACACCAGCCTCTTTAGAGAGAGTGGAAGGTTGGAGAATTCCTTTAGAGGCCAGATTGCTTGGGACACTTGCCTGGAAAGACTAAGCCCCAGTCATACCCCATTCACTATCCCAGCAGTTGGAACCCTGGGGCAGGAGTAGATGGCAGAAGAGAGACTGCCCTAGCAGCTGCTGAGGCCATCTTTGCCTTGAGGACATTCCTCTCTTCCTCCTGCTTGGACAACTCTGGACTTCTTACTCTGAGGAATTATTTTGGGGAAGGGGAAAAGTAGTGTCTGGACATCACTACATCTCACCAGTGTGTTGTAAGTCCCTGAGCATGCACTGTGAGGCCCCTTTGGCCCTGTCCATTTGGGGAAACTTTGGTTCCCATTTGGGGGATTTTTCATTCTGGGAAATCCCATTTGGAAGGCTCACTGCTTGGATAGAGGTCAAGGGCTAAGTTGGAACTTGGGAGCTGATTTGAGCCTTGTGCTGTTTGGTTTTTGGTTTTTGTTTGGTTTTTACTTTCTTTGGTTTGAGGCTTCCATTTCTGGCAAGGATTTTTTTTCTTGGCTTGTACTTGGGTGTTCTATCAATCAAATATGGGAAGGACTTCTTCAATTTTGTCTGGAAACCCCTAGGGAAAATCCTGGCAGAGTGGTTGACCTATGGATATAAACTTATGACTAAGAAAAGAAATGAAATGCTATTGTAATTATGTTTCGCCAATATATATTCTTAAAAATGTGGAGAGGTGGCTTTGTGTGGTAGCCTAAATTATTATCTTCAGCTAGAATTGTATTGTCACAGGAATAGAAAGACTGGGAATTCTTTCCAGTCCATCTGGCCTAGCCACTCTGTGCTCTCAGAGAGCCAATTCTAGGTTCGTTCTCTTTCAAGAACTGAGCCAATGTGTTTGGAAGCCTCAGTCTGGGAGTGGAAGTGGAATTTTTAGACTGTGCCACCTCTGATTTTCTGTCTGTGTGGCCATAGCTTATCTGTCATTGTGTTTTTGTGTGTATTGTTTGGGAATGAGCCACTCTGGCTTGCTCAGGATGGGAAAATTCTAGCTGCTCATCGTGAACCACATTGAGTCCTCTGTCCTGGGAGTGGAAATGGAATCTTTGGGCTATATCTTGTCTGATATTTAGTTTGTGGGACCATGTTTGTTGTTCGTATGTATGTGTGTCAGTACTTGCACTGACTGGCTGAGACATCTTTGGGTGAATAACAGGGTGCATGTGTGATGACATCAGGGTACCCTTCCCTATTGTGTTGGGCTTCACCTGTGGTGGAGCAATGGTTGGGATTTTCGCTTTTGGACTAGCCTTGTTATGGGTTACCAGAGCTCTGTTCCATCTTGTAGCCCCCCTAGGGTATTTTTACAAAACTGGGAGCTTTTCAGCTATGCTCCCATATAAAGGTATTGGTATTTCTCTCCCCCCTGTGCCTGGGCCCTCAGGAACACTTATCTAGACGATCTCTAGTTCCTGAGACTGAATGAAAAAGGAGGGAAAGAAGGCCTTTTTAAACTCAAGCAGAAATACTGAGGTCTCTGGTTCTATCTTTATGTAAATTAATTTATAAATGAGCTCTATTTAATTGACTACAATGTAAGAGCTTGTAAATTAAATCTAAATGGTTAGAAAATTGGCCAAAATTCACTTCAGATCTAGGAAATATTCAGTGTTAAATAAGTATCTGGTACTGAAGCTAGCTTTGATTAATATATACATGTCTTTAATCAATGTTAAGTACAACACTTCTATGGTACCTAGAAATAAGGCCTTATATCTGTTGCAAATTTGTCAACCAGGAAAGTAATTCATGTGAAAAAAAACTTTTAAAGAAAGTAAATGTAAATGATAAGAGCTTTCAGGTAAACTCCACAGGAATAATTATGTTTTAGGAATTTCTAATTAAGGATGATCTCTCCAGATATTTGGTAACATGAAATTTTAGAGTTATGTTAAGTTAAATGATGCAACTTTGTTGAATAGCCAGGTCATTTTCAAATAAAATAAGATACTGAGACATCAAACAGAGAAACCTAAGGTATTTAGGACTATTAACAAATATGTTTGGTGCCACCCTGAGATAGGCTCTATAAGAAAGCACCTGTTTTTAGAAATTGTTGATATTTATGTTTACCAGCCCATAGAATGCTAATGTAGAAGACAGTTCATAGTTGCTTAGGGAAAGTAGGATATGTGTTTTCAGTAAAGAAGTTACATTTTGTTAAAGGGAAAAAGAAAGTCATTTTTCCTAAAGCTGGTTGTTTCCAAATGGGAAAAGAAAATAAGGAGCAAAATAATATGGATACAGAAGATGATGGAAAGTTTGTGAAAAGGGGACACTGAGAAAAGAGTTGTGCATGATCAGGATTTTCTAAGATTGGATTAAATTCAGTTGGGTAAATGGATTTTGTTGGGAGTGGGCTAGGGCAAGACTGGATTTGGTTTCTCCCTCCAAAGTTTTCTTGGAATACTGCTTTTGATAACTTGTGAATCCCTTTGCCTTTAAGTGTGATCTGTATTTTTTGGCAGATTCTAAAAGTTCTTCTGACCTCCAGCCAACTTTAAGATGCTTCAGAGGAAACTTGAAGCATCTTAGAGAAATACTAAATTAACATGTTGAATTACATGGGAATCATTGTCAAGTCAGTAATTCCTAAAAATCTAGTATGTCCTGGTAAAAAATGTTGTCAGTCATAATTCTAGTTATTTTAAAATGTTGCATTTGCAGGAGTAACTATTTTGTCCAAAAAATGGTAATCAGATATTTAATTGTGAGTTTTTAAGTCTTTCTGTCATTTATAGACAGTTATTGTCATACTCTGATGCTTTTGCAAAAGTGCTTCATCTTCAAGAAGACTTATGCAAAGGACCTTTTGACAAATACAGGTCTCTGATAAATTTCATATCATACCACTGAACTGGGTAAGAAATTTAAAAAACTTAATAGAGAACTTGATTGCTTCATAAAAAGGTAACAAAGGATTGGTTACTGAGTGAGCTGGTTGATATGGTTATAATGGTTATGGATTTTGTTTTTTGTTTTTTTTTTTTTTTGGTCTGGAATATTACTGGTTTTGATCCGTGTTTTCCAAACATTAGGGAAGCCCTTCCCCTCAAGCCACTTATGACTTAGAGCAATTGGGTAAATTACACCCCTGTAGGTAAAATTGAAATATTTTTCTTTTCTCTCTGCCTGGTACCTCCAGAAACAGAAGATTCTTGGGTTATGAGCAGTTTAATCAGGTAAATGGGAAAAACTATTTCCTGGCATATGCAGGAATCTTGATATTTTGGAAACTTCTAAAAAAGAGAACTCCACCAAGGCAGAATCTGATGGCAGGCCTTTGGCATAGCTTTCCTGGCCTTGAGAGGCCTTTTGGGAATTTAGTCTGAGACTCCTTCTGAGGAATTATACCAGAATCAATATGAAGAGCCTATGTGGTCGATGGACCAGACTTACTTTGGAAACAAATGTCTTGATTTGGCTGTATTTGATGGAGATGAGGGTAATGTTAGGGGAGAAGGTTATGTTTCAATAGATAGGAAATTCTAGTTCTGTTAATTGAAGTCTGCATTTATGAAAGTTATTGTGTTAGCCACACTTTTGCCTTGATGTTTAGGAGAGAAGGAAAATTATCTATTGAAGTTATCAGAATGTAATTACTCATGATGTATCACTGTTTCCTTTAGGTCTACTGCTAAAAGCACATGTACAATGCTTTTGTGACATTTGGGTATAAATGATAAAATGTTTGGCCTGTACAGTGTTTCCTCATCAACATATCTCTGAGCTTGTTCATGATACTTGATCAGTTTCCCCAACATGGATTAACTAGGCAAATATAAAGGAGGCCCAGCACCAAGGGACATGATCTATAACTGGGCAAACAGCTGAATCACCCCAACATTGAGGGACAAATATTTTGTTCATCAATGCTTTCTATTGAAAGATTTGGAATCAAAAGGGGAAATTAAAGAAAAAAATCTGCATGTATTAAGGTATGGGAAAGTCACTCTAGTTTATAAATGGTTTAACTTAAATTTTACTGAATGAAGTGGCCTGTTCTGTGGCCTTTCAGACATGCATTGTACATCTGCTTTGGCCATTGAAGAGGGGAATGCATTCAAAAGTCAAAATTTGAGTAATTATGGTTCAGACATCCAAGGTAAAACTATGTGACCATTGTGGATGTGATTTCAGACACATTCCTGTATTATTGAGAACTTGAATTTTCTGAGCTGTCAGACTCAGAATGCCACTAAGCCATTCTCAAAACAATGTCTGCTGGTAGCTGGTAGCTGCAACCTTACATTTTCAATGTCTTCTCTCATAACAATTAAATTTTTAGACAATGAAATTAGATCAGATATTAACAGAAAGAAAAGACATATGTGAAATGGCCAATAGCTCCTGTTATGTATTGGGTTGGCCAAAAATTTCATTTGGGTTTTTCCAGAAAAAGCTGAATGAACTTTTTGGCCAACCCAATATATATTAATGTTACATCAAAAGTTAAAACCTACTTAGGTAAAACTAGACAATTGTCTACAGCAAGTTTCCCCAAAGTGCCAGTTCCAGACTGGGTTTCAGGCTTGTTCTCCTGAGTTCCTCAGGGAATGAGATTTATTTTATCTATTAAAGTTCCAATTTTCACTCCTTCGACTTCTAACTGGATCTCTCGCACCAAAATGGTGGCCCAAGGGATTGAGATCTTAATCATACAAGACTTGGATCCGGGACTTGGAACTCCAATATTTCTAATTCTGTATCCATTCACCAAACGTTAAGCAGGACTACACCCCATTTCAGCAGGAAGTAGCCAGAGCAGTTGTCACCCTGTTCCCTGAAAGATTTGGGGAAAAATAAAACAGAAGTGGGGCTTAAAACCAAGTCCCCCTAAAACTGAGTTCCTCTGCCAAGTTTTTGATTAACATCTCTATCCAAAATAATTATTCCCCTTTCTTGTCCAACACCTGCTCTCCTCAAGATTGAGGAGTATCAAAGAAAAGTGGGAAGTGAAATTGAGCAGGACCCTGTGGGGCTCCTAGGTATGGAAGCCCTTCAAAAAATTGCTAATCAGGGAAGAGGAGATAAGGAAAGAGCAGTGAAGAAACAATAGTGCAGCCTTGGGGCAAGTCCTGGCTCCAGGGATACACATAACAATATCTTTGAGCTCTTTATAGAATGAAAACCCCCAACTAATGGAAGATGCTAGTGTTTTTTATTCCAGAGAAGCTCATCAAGAGACCACCTGGGGCCAGATTAAAGGATTGCAGGCCCTGAACACACTCTAATCCTTATCAGCAACCCTGCCCTTGAGCCATTGCTATAAAACTCCTCACCAAATTATATGTATATTGTCTTGATCTTGGGGTAGGCAAATATTAAACAGGAAAAGTATATTCACCATAAAATTTGGAGAAAGACTTTATTAAAATCAAGAACTTCTGTTTATCAAGAGATACAACAAAGACAGTGAAAAGGCAAGCCACAAAAGTGGAGGAGACATTTGCAGCACACACACACACCCACACCCGCACACACAAATAGTCATTTCCAGAATATATAAAGAACTCTTAAATTTCAGAGTAAGAGAGTCAACCTATAAAAATCCTCCCAGGTTGGGACACACAATTTTGAGAGGCATGAGCCTGCTGTGTTCCCCCTTTCCCTGGCAAAGCAATAAAGCTATTCATTTCTACTTCACCCAACACTCTGTCTCTGAGACTTGTTTCAGCACTGGCACACAGAGGTCCACTTTTCAGCATCAGTTTTTCATGTGGTTTTATTTTGTATTTCTTAATGATTAAAGAGGTTAAAATATTTTCTTATATTTATTGACCATTTTATTCTTTGGGGGGGGGGTAGTTCCTGTCCAGGTGTTTCCCCCATTTTTTTGATACGCTTCTTTAATCAGAGGTATGTATTACAAATATTTCCCCCCAATCCGTGGGTTCTCTTTTTATTTCCTTAATAGTATCTTTCAAAGATACTTTTCTTTCATGAACTACGCTTTTTGTGTCTTACCTAAAAACATCTTTACCTAACACAGAGTCACAAGGATTTCATCCTATGATTTCTAGCAAACATTTTACAGTTATAGGTTTTATACTTAAGTCTACAATCTATTTTATATATGGTGTGAAGAAACTGTAGATATGGGTATATTTCTGGGTTCTGTATTCTATTCCACTGATATCTATATCTATCCTTAGGCCAATACCTATTGTCTTGATTATTTAGATATATAAAATCTTTAATTCAGCTCATGCAATTTGTTCTTAAGTTTTTATTTTTCCAATGTTATTTTGAGTGTTCTAGGTCTTTTGTTTCTTCATATACATTTTAGAATTGGTTATCAATTTCTACTCAAAAAGCCTACTGGGATTTTGACTGGGGCTGCATTGAATCTATAGATCAATATAGAAAAAAATTGACATCTCAATAATATTGACTCTTCTGACCCACTAACAAGATATATCTCTTCATTATTTTGGTCTTCTTTAAATTCTCTTATCAATATTTTGTAGTTTCAGAATGCAAAGCTTTGTGCATACACATTTTGTTATATATATCCCCAAGCATTTCATGTTTTATGATATTGTAAATGATAATTTTTATTTCAATCTCCAGTTGTTCATTGCTAGTATATAGAAATATAATTGATTGATGTATAGTAGTCTTGTATCATGCAACTTTACTAAATTTTCCTACTAGTTTTAACAGATTTTTTTGTAGTCTTGTGGAATTATCTACAAGTCATATCATCTACTAATACTTTATCTCTTTTCCAAACTGTATTCCTTTTATGTCTTGCATCACTGCACATGTTAGGACTTCCAGTAAAATACTGAAGTGTTGAGATCAGACAAATTTGTCTTATTCTTGATATTATAAGGGAAGGTAAGTATTCAGTTTTCACCATTAAGTATGAAGTTAGCTTTAGGTTTTTGTACATGTCATCTTGACAACATTCCCTTCTAATCTTAATTTTCTCTTAGTTTTTATAATGAATGGATGATGAATCTTGGCAATTGCTTTCTCTGCATTGAAATGATTGTACATTTTTAGTTTATTTGTTTGTTTTATTTTATAGATATAATGAATTACACTGATTGGTTTTTGAATGTTGAACCAGTCCTGAATTCCTGGAATAAACCAAAGGAGGTTTTGCTCTCTTTTTACATTGCTAGCTTTGACTTGCTAATATTTTGTTAATGATTTTTGCATACATGATTATAGAGAATATTAATGTGTATTATTCTTTTCTTGTAATGTCTTTGTATGGTTTTAATATTAGGGTAATACTGGTTTCATACAAAGATTAGGTAAGTCTTCCCTCCTCTACTATTTTCTGAGCTCTTCCAAAAGTGAAGTAAGTTGTGTGTCCTGTCTCTTTCTGAAAGGGCGCACCATTCCTGGAAGTCAGCATACTCTATTGCCTTAAGACCTTAAATCTTTGAAAGATTTTTTAAAAGTTATAATTCTGTAGATTATCTGGATTTTTCTTATTGTTAATATGGGAGCATTTTCTAGATGTTAAGCAGAAGCAGAATTCTCCCATCCCAGAGTTAGTGTGTTGTACTTTATCATTTAGTTCAAATATTCTCTAGATTTCATTGTGACTTCTGCATTTATCTGATTATTGGTCACATTATTAATCTAATAGACTATTAATTTCCAAGTATTTGAAAATTTTCTACTATCTGATTATTACTGATTTCCAATTTAAATATACTGTGGTCATATGATGTTTGCTTTATAGAACAACATGATCTATTTTGGTAAATGCTTCCCGTACACTTACAAAAAAGCATATTCTTTTGTTGTTGGGTGCAGTCTTTATGCCTGTGTGCATGTGTGTGAATTATGCCAATAAAAAGATCATTTTGTTCAAATCCTCTGTATACTTATTGATGTTTTGTCTGCTTGCCTCATCAGTAACTGAGAGACATGCATTAAAATCTCTATCATTGTGAATGTGAATTTGTTTCTCCTTATGGGGGATTTCATTTATGTATTTTGAGGCAATATTATTGGGTGCAAAAAATATAAAATCATTATATGTTACTATTATGTTAACTTTTCATCATTATGAGGTGCCCCTGTTATTTCTAGTAATACTCTTGTCTTAAAGTCTTCTTTGCTTTATATTAATATAGCCACCCTGGTTTTCTTGTGGTTAGTGTTTGTACAGTATATATTTCTCCATCCTTTTAACTTCTCTCTGTCCTGAATTTAAGATGTATCATTTATAAACAATGTAGACTTTTCCTTTATTATTCAGTCTGATAGTCTTCCGCTTAGCATAGGTAGTCCATTTACATTTTATGTAATTACTTACAGAGCTGTATTTGTATTTGTTTCCTATTTGACCAAATCACTATTTGTTTTCTATTTGACTGATTTGTTTTTCTTTCCCTTTCTATTCTTTTAAAGCTGCTTTGTGTTAATAATTTTTAGAATGATCATTCCATTTTTTAGTGGTTTAAACATGCATCCTTTGTTAATTTAATCTACTATTAATTAGCACTTTTACCATTTTCCAAACAATGCAAAAACCTTAGGATAGTTTAATTTTATTTATCATCCTCTTTCTTTTTCTCTTTCTCTTCCTTTCCTTTTCTTTCTTTCTTTCTTTCTCTTTCTTCCTTCCTTCCTTCCTTCCTTCCTTCCTTCCTTCCTTCCTTCCTTCCTTCCTCTTTCTTTCTTTCTTTCTTTTTTTCTTTCTTTCTTTCCCTTTCTTTCTTTCTTTCTTTCTTTCTTTCTTTCTTTCTTTCTTTCTTTCTTTCTTTCCTTCCTTCCTTCCTTCTTTCTTTCCCTTTCTTTCTTTCTTTCTTTTTCTTTCTTTCTTTCTTTCTTTCTTTCTTTCTTTCTTTCTTTCCTTTCTTTCTTCTTCCTACCTTGCTTCCTTCTTCCTTCCTTCCTTCCTTCCTATTTTCCACTATTTTCATCATCATTTTAATTCTACATATATGTAGAATTCTACAAAATATTACTATTGGACTTCCTAGGTGGCACAGTGATTGAGAATCCACCTGCCAATGCAGGAGACACAGGTTCGAGCCCTACTCTGGGAGGATTCCACATGCCATGGAGCAACTAAGCCTGTGCACCACAACTATTGAGCATGTGCTCTGGAGCCCGTGAGCCACAACTATTGAAGCCCACGCACCTGGAGCCCATGCTCCACAACAAGAGAAGGCACTACAATGAGGAGTCTGCACAACACAATGAAGAGTAGCCCCTGCTCACAGCAACTAGAGAAAGCCCGTATGCAGCACCAAAGAACCAACACAGCCAATAAATAAATTAAATAAATAAATTTATTAAAAAATATTACTATTACTCCTCTTTACAGTCAGTATTAAATTATACTTATCTACATTTTTACCACATCTGTGATATTTCTTTCTTTCTGAATTTCTGTATTTCAATATAAGATCAGTTTTTGATGTCTGCCTAAAAACTCTCCTTTAGTATTTATTTAAATGTAAATTCACTCACAACATAGTTTCTTTGTTTTTGTTTGTCTAAAAATGTCTTTATTTCACCTTCGGTTATCCTGAATATTTCTCTGGATATCAAATTTTGCAAAGGCAGTGTGTTTCCTTTAGTACTTTAAAGATATTCTTCCATTCTCTTCTTGATTCCATAATTTTTTTGAGAATTCAGTTTCAAAATTATCATTGTTCTTTGTAAAGATATGCACTTTTTTCTGACTTTTAAATTTTCTTATTTTCTTTAGTTTCAGCAGTATTGTTATAAAATGCTGTGATCTTATTTACTCATTTATGCTACTTGGTGTTTGTAATGCTACCTAAATCTGTGGTTTGGTGTATTTCATCCACTTTTAAGACTTCTATGCTATAAGTTTTCTCTTGGACTATTGTTTTGCCCGTTCTATTTCACATTCTAGGACTTCAGTTATGTGCGTATTTTCTTTTCGCTTTGTCTCATAGTTCTTGTATATTTTTTTCTGTATTCTCCATCTTTCTTTTCTCTGTGTGCTTCGGGTTTCATATTTTCTACTGTCCTATCTTTCAGATGACTAATTCCCCCTCCTACTATGTTTAATCACTGATAAATGTATTTATTGTATTCTTCATTTCTTTTTTCTTTAAGAACTTTTATTGAGATACAATCGACATACAATAAACTGCATGTATTTAAAGTGTACAATTTGATATTTTTTGTATATATGGCAATCCCAATCTCCCAATTCATTCCCCCTCAGCCCCCCACCCCTGCTTTCCCCAGTTGGTGTGTTCTTAATTTCAATTGTTATTTTTCACATTATAAAATTTTTGCTGAATTATTTTTTATAGTTTCCAATTATTTTCTGAAGCTCCATATCTTGTCATCTAATTTGCTGAGCATATTAATCAAAAAATTTTTAAAATCTATCCTAATAACTTCATGTGTTTTCTTCATAGTTTTTACTTACTTGATCCAATCTTCTGATACCTCATAATTTTTGAACATTGTAACATTTCATGTGAACAATTATAGAGATTCCGGCTACTTTCTTTTTGAAATAGAAATTAATTTTCTTCTGGCAGGCAGTTAGAGTAGGCCACATTACCTTGACTATTTGGGTAGTTTGAGACTGCCTCATAATCTTTGTGATAGCTGGTCTTTTAGTGGTTTGCTTTTTCTCCTAAGATCTGGCTCTTTCTGGGCCTCAACTAAAGGCCTAAGCTGTTTCCTGGGACCTCTTCCACCTGGGATTTCTGGACTCCAATTTTCATTTCACCAGCACCATGAGAACACTGAAAACTCATATCTACTTAGACCCTGATGTTTTTATTAGCCACTTCCTAGTTGGCTTTTTGAAAAAGCCTTTCTCTCACTACTTACAACTTAAGAAATGATATATGCTATGAGGGGGAAAGCAGTGTAGAGCATTGGACTTCAGTGCATTTTTCTTTTTTCATCTTTCTTTCTTTCTTTTTTTTTTTTGACCCCTGAAGCTCTGAAACATAGTAAATTTTGCTTCCCAGCTTTCTATTTGGCCTATATTCCCTTAAGTGCTTACAAATAGCAAATGCCCAAAGGGGCAACACAGGGGAAATATTGATCTTACCACATTTAATTTTCCCTCTCTCTGGAATACTAGCCCCTAAAGGCCTGGCTGTCTTGGTTGTTCTCCAATACCTTTATACTGATGTGTTTCTGATATTTTATCCAGCTATTATAATTGCTTTCTTCAAAAGACTGATTTGATATAACCTGCTGTATTACAGCCTGAAGAAACTCCTAAAAATCCATGTTTTAAAATAATATTTCGTGTGCTCCTACTATAATATTACATTTAAAAGATATATATTAAATGAGTCACAATTTTGTTTTTTAAATATAAGAAATGAGTGATACATACATGATACATATATACTAAATACAAAATTAAGATTATACATATATACATGCATCTGAAAGAAATATATCATAATGTTGATTCCAGGTTCATTATACATGCTTTTCAATATTCTCTAAATTTTCTGCAGTGCTTTACTTTAGTAGTAAGAAAGAGACCTTTAATTTTACAAATGAATACTTTAGCAATGTATATTTAAGAACCTAACAGAAAGTTAAGCTACTAGACATTTTTATTCTCAGAAAATAGTCTGGGGCCAGGGAAGCTTTTATTTGGACTGGGCTAAAAACGATTGGCTGACTCCTAGGGGAGAGGTCAGCTTTCAGTATCTTATGACACTGGCATAGAAGCAGACTGTATATGTAAGCAGTGTGGAAGGAGGAGGAAGATCATATTGGTCTTTTCAGCAACTTTGGTATGAGCTTAGGGAGTCAGATTAAATGGAACTTCCTTTAATCATTCTTTATTGAGCTATGCCATTACCTTGGCCTCTCCTGACTGGGAGCAGCCCCTGGCATTGTTTTCCATCCTGTAAATGTACTACCCCCACTCAGGAATGGGTCAGTGTATTGGGGGAAATAACTATAGTTCTATCTGTGTATTTTTTCCCTTTTATAGGGGAAAGGAGAAACATTACTATACCACAATATCTGAAACATGGGAACATTTTTGAATTGTCTAATCTCTCAAAAGTATTTAACCCATGAAAAGTATTCTTATTCCAAAGTATTTCTCCAGTAGAATGGTTCCCCATGCCTTAGTTAACATGGTGCTCTCTGCTTCCATTATTCTAAATTAAGTTGGTACTAACCTCATAGATCTACTCCATTTTTCTTCATAGCTAACTTTAATTTACCTTTCTTTGGTGGCAAATGTAGCACAGCATAGCACAGTGGTTTAGCCCCCAGGTGTGGGCAAGTTATCCTGGGTTCAAACCCCAGCTTATGTATTATTCATCAAAAAATATATTTTTTAGTTTCTAATTTGATTTGGGCTCTGTGAGGGGAAGTGAAGAAATAACGTGCCCTGGCAGTGTTATCTTAGAAAATTCCCTTAACCCTTATGTGGCCCAGCTAGAAAAGTAAGAGGGATTTAGATTTGACTGACAGTATGTAGTTTTCAGTTTCACATACATTATCTCCTTTGACTCTGTTGTCAAGGCAGATCTTATCTCAATTCTTCTTAAAGTAAAAAACAGATATAGGTCAATTTTAGAAGTTTTAATGATATCTAGTTCTCCCTACAAATTTTACAGAAAATAAAAGTGAATCTACATTCCTTCATAAAGTTAACAGTAATGATGGGAGTAGATACAGATCTTAACTGCTTTAGATAAAATGCAGATTAATGCACTCTCTCTCCTTTTTAGCTTTGTAACTAGAAAGATGCTAAAGGAGAAATAATCACATTTTGAGTTTGAATAATCAAATTAAACTTTATTTTGAATTTGAATAAGCAATTTTTTTTAACTTGATTTAGATTAAGGGGAAAACTGTCTAGGAGGTTAAACATTTAGCCTTTCCCCTCCACTATCCCTACCTTAATTTCATCTGAATCAGAAGTTCTGGTCTCTAGTTCAGTACCCTTTCTACCTTATAGCTCAGTTTATAGAAATATTTCATCTGAAGACTTTCACTGACCAAGGCAAGCAACCCCAGGGAAAGGTGAAAATGAGAGGAATTCCAACTTTTTTCTGAAACAGCAATACTTTGTCACCCCATTTTTACCAGTTTAAAATTGAGCTGTTTCATGTCCTGCCTAAATAGTTCTTTTTACCTTTCATTCGTTACTTGCAGATGCTTATAACTTAACCAAATATTTACCTGTGTATCACTGACAGAGTCCAGGGAAGATTATATTGTTTTCACAGAAGTAGATGTCAGCACATCGAACTTGAAGTTTAATTTCAGGTTGGCAAATTCCTATGAGGAGAGTTCTCCTATGATTATGTCACCTTTGAGAGGATCTTACATCTCAAGTTTTGCTTCCACCCGAAATCTATTCATTTCCTGTCTGGACTGCAGTGCAAGGCATATGAATAAGAAAGATACACTTAATTGGATGACTATATTTACCAACGAATGTCAGGGGAAAACACCAAGTAAGAAATTAACTTTCAATTTTAGTTGAGGTATTAAGTGGTTCACTTAAAAGGAACTTTTAGAAAATGATTGCTAAATAAACTGCTTGGGTTTTTTTTTTTCCTGTTTTGATTACATTAGTTCTGACAGCATTTTATTTTGGATTTTAAATGGTTAAAAATCAAAGGGCAAAAATCCAAAGGACTAGAGAAAAGGAAGAAAAAGGAGCTCTTGAATGAAATTTGATAAAAGAGAGATCAAGGAGCTGATTGGTTTTTCTGAATGTGAAACCACACACGATTGGCTGTTCAAGATATCCAGATTGGGATGTTTGTGAATAGTGTCACAAAGGAAGACAGAGAAGCACATAAAAGAGCTTTCACTTGTACATCTGTAATTCAGAAGTCTATTCCTCTCCTTAGGTGTGCACACGTGTGTGAATTTGTTGGGCAGTGACTATGTGGTACATGTCAGAATTAGCATTTACTGACTTCTCATTGTGGTTCAGGCTCTGTGCTGACTTTTTTTTTTAAGCTCTTTATTGGAGTATAATTGCTTTACACTCTTGTGCCAGTTTCTGCTGTACAACAAAGTGAATCAGCTGTATTTATACATATATCCCCATAACCCCTCCCTCCCATGACTCTTTCCCACCCTCCCAATCCCACCCCTCTAAGTCATCACCAAGCATCGAGTTCATCTCCCTGTGTTATGCAGCGGCTTCCCACTAGCTATCTATTTTATATTTGGTAGTGTATATATGTCAGTGCTACTCTCTCTCTTCATCCCAGCTTTCCCTTCGACCCCACCCCCACCCCCCCCATGTTCTCAAGTCCATTCTCTGCATCTGCATCTTTATTCTTGCCCTGCCACTGGGTTCATCAGTACCATTTTTTTAGATTGCATATATATATGGATGTTCCTATTTAGTTCCCATAAGTACCCTATGGTGCAGGCACTTTTATTATCTTCATTTTACAGACCACTTAAGCAGTTAAGAAATCAGGGTAAGGTCATACCACTAGCAAGTGACAAAACTTAGAGTCTGTGTGTATTTATGTGTATGTGTATGTGTGAACATGTATTTTCAGTATTTTAGCCTGTTAAATACATAACACTATATCAAGTTGGGAGAATTTGTCACAGACATTCTGAAAAGGAGTGAAATATGAGTTCAAGAAAAATGAGGATTTCAGGGCAAGTAAAATGACCAGGAGCAGCCAAAGGTGTCAGGCAAAATTCACATACCAATGTCTAAGCAAAGGGTTAACATGGGATTAAAGGAGGAAAGAAACAGCGGGGAAGGTGCAAATATTGGGTCTTCTAGACACTTTTTCATTAATTCAAAATCAGTTTAATCAAAAAGAATTTATTTCTATTTTAGCTTATTTCTACTTGTAATGCTAAAAAGAGAACATAAATGCATATAATATTATAAAGCAAGTAAGATTTAAATCTCAGGACCTTAGGACCATCTTCAGTGATTGTTCACTTATCTCCAGGACTATCACAAAAGCCTCAAAACAGTCTAAAAGTGGAAAGGAAAAGGTATATTTATCATATAGCAACGTGTGATAAAGTAGAAAAGGTTCTATATTTGGAGTCTGAAAACCTGAGTTCAGTGACTAGATACACTTGTGTGACTAGAACATTCCCTCGAATTCCTTGCAGGATTGAAACCTCCAATGGCACCACTTTGCCTACTGCTTTCTCAACTGGAGACCTTTTTTCTTTCTTGTTTAAAATTTATAATTTTATATTGTTTTAATTGAAGTAGAGTAGATTTACAGTGTTGCATTAGTTTTAGGTGTATGGCAAAGTGATTCAGTTATACATACATATATATCTATTTTTTTCAGATTTTTTTCCCTTATGGGTTATTACAAAATATTGAGTATAGTTCCTTGTGCTATACAATAGGTCCTTGTTTGTTATCTATTTTATATATCATAGTGTGTATATGTTAATTTCAAACTCCTAATTTATCCCTCCCCCCAACCTTTCTTCTTTGGTAACCATAAGTTTGTTTTTTATGTCTGTGGGTCTATTTCTGTTTTGTGTATAAGTTCAGCTGTATCACTTTTTTTTTAGATTCCACATGTAAGTGATATAGTATAATATTTGTCTTTCTCTGTCTGATTTTCTTCACTTAGTATGATAATCTCTAGCTCCATCCATGTTGCTAAATATGGCATTGTTTCATTCTTTGTTATGGCTGAGTACTATTCCATTGTATAAATATACCACATCTTCTTTATCCATTCATCTGTCAATGGACATTTAGGTTGATCCCATGTCTTGGCTACTGTAAATAATGCTACAATGAACATTGGAGTGCACATATCTTTTAAATTATCATTTTCTCCAGGTATATACCCAAGAATTGGATTGCAAGATCATGTAGTAACTCTATTTTTAGTTTTTTAAGGAACCTCCATACAGTCCTCCATAGTGGCTATACAAATTAACACTCCAACCAACAGTGTAGGGGGGGTTCCTTTTTCTCCACACCCTCCCCAAGATTTATTATTTGTAGACTTTTTTGATGATGGGCATTCTGACCAGTGTAAGGTGATATCTCATTGTGTTTTGATTTGCATTTCCCTAATAATTGGTGATGTTTAGCATCTTTTCATGTGCCTGTTGGCCATCTGTATGTTTTCTTTGGAGAAATGTCTGTTTAAATCTTCTGCCCACTTTTTGATTGGGTTGTTTGTTTGTTTGTTTGTTTTATATTGAGTTGTATGAGCTGTTTGTTTATTTTGGAAATTAATCCCTTGTTGGTCACTTTGTTTGCAAATATTTTCTTCCATTCTGTAAGTTGTTTTACTTTTTGTTTATGGTTTCATTTGCTGTGCAAAATCTTTTAAGTTTAATTAGGTCCCAATTGTTTATTTTTGTTTTTATTTCCATTACTCTAGGAGACAGATCCAAAAAGATATAGCAGCCATTTATGTCAGAGTGTTCTATGTTTTCCTCTAGGGGTATTATACTATCTGAACTTATATTTAGGTCTTTAATCCATTTTGAGTTTCTTTTTTCATATATGGTTTTAGAGAATGTTCTAATTGCATTCTATTGCATGTAGCTGTCTAGTTTTCCTAGCACCACTAATTAAAGATACTGTCTTTTCTCCATTGTATATTCTCACTTCCTTTGTCATACATTAATTGACAATAGGTGCAAGGGTTTATTGCTGGGCTTTCTCTTCTGTTCCATGATCTGTATTTCTGTTTTTGTGCCAGTGCCATTACTGTTTTGATGACTGTAACTTTGTAGTATAGTCTGAAGTCAAGGAGCCTGATTCCTCCATTTTTCTTTCCCAAGATTTCTTTGGCTATTTGGGGTCTTTTGTGATTTCATACAAATTTTAAAATATTTTGTTCAAGTTCTGTGAAAAATGCCATTGGTAATTTGATAGGGATTGCATTGAATCTGTACTTTGCCTTAGGTAGTATAGTCATTTTGACAATATGGATTCTTTCAATCCAAGAATATGGTATATGTATCCATCTGTTTGTGTCATCTTCTATTTCTTTCATCAGTGTCTTATAGTTTTCAGAGTACAGGTCTTTTGCTTCCTTAGGTAGGTTTATTCCTTAGTTTTGTTTTTGTTTTTGTTTTTTTGATGTGATGGTAAATGGGATTGTTTCTTTAATTTCTCTTTCTGATTATTTGTTTTTAGTGCACAGAAATGCAACAGATTTCTGTGTATCGATTTTGTATCCTGAAACTTTACTGAATTCATTGATGAGTTCTAGTTGCTTTCTGGTAGTGCCTTTAGGATTTTCTATGAATAGTATCATGTCATCTGCAAACAATGATGGTTTTACTTTTCTAATTTGGATTCCTTTTATTTCTTTTTCTTCTCTGATGGTTATGGCTGAGACTTCCAAAACTATGTTGAATAAAATGATGTGAGTGGACATCGTTTTCCTGTTCCAGATCTTAGAGGAAATGCTTTCAGCTTTTCACCATTGACTATGCTGTTAGCTGTAGGTTTGTCATATATGGCCTTAATTAAATTGAGGTAGCTTCCCTCTGTGCCCACTTTCTGGAGAGTGTTTTTTAATGGATGTTGAATTTTAGCAGAAGCTTTTTCTGCATCTATTGAGATGATATATGGTTTTTATTCTTCAATTTGTTAATGTGGTGTATAACTGTTTGATTTGCAGATATTGAAAAATCATTGCAGCTATGGGATAAACCCCATTTGATAATGGTGAATGATCCTTTTTTGTTGGATTACTGGATTCAGTTTGCTAATATTTTGTTGAGGGGATTTTTGTGTCTATGTTCATCAGTTATAGTGACCTACAGTTTTCTCTTTTTTGTCATATCTTTGTCTGATTTTGGTGTCAGCATGATGGTGACCTCATAGAATGAGTTAAGAAGTGTTCATTACTGTGCAATTTCTTTTAGAATAGTTTCAGAAGGATAGATGTTAACTCCTCTCTAAATGTTTGATAGAATTTGCTGAAGCCAGCTGGTCCTGGACTTTTGTGTGTTGGGAGTTATTAAATAACAGATTCAATTTCAGTAGTTATGATTGGTTTGTTCATATTTTCTATTTCTTCCTGGTTCAGTCTTGGGAGATTGTACCTTTTTAAGAATTTGTCCATTTCTTCTAGTTAGTCCATTTTATTGGCCTATAGTTGCTTATACTAGTCTCTTATGGTCACTGTATTTTTGTGGTGTCCATTGTAACTTCTCATTTTTCATTCTGATTTTACTGATTTGGGCCCTCTCCCTTTTTTTCTTGATGAGTCTGGCTAAAGGTTTATCAATTTTGTTTCTTTTCAAGAACCAGATTTTAGTTTCCTTGATCTTTTATGTTGTTTTCTTAGTCTCTATTTCATTTATTTCTGCTCTGATCTTTATGATTTCTTTCCTTCTACTAAGTTTGGGTTCATTTGTTCTTCTTTCTCTGTTGCTTTAGATATAAGGTTAGATTGTTTATTTTCTTATTTCCTGAGGTCAGCTTATATCACTATAAACTTCCCTCTTAGAACTGCTTTTGCAGTTTTGGTCGTTGTGTTTTCATCTTCATTTGTCTCTGTGTATCTTTTAATTTCTTCTTTGATTTCTTCAGTGTTGCATTGACTGTTTAGTAACATATTGTTTTGTCTCCACATGTTTGTGTTTTTGCCCTTTTATTCTTATAGTTGATTTCTAATCTCATAGTGTTGTGGTTGGAAAAGATGCTTCATATGATTTAAATTTTCTAAGTTTCTGAGGCTTGCTTTGTGTCCCAGCATGTGATTGATCTTGGAGAATATTCCATATGCACTTGAAAAGAATGTGTATTCTGCTGCTTTTGGGTGGAATGCTCTATAAATATCAGTTAAGCTCATCTGCTCTAATGTGTCATTTAAAGCATGTATTTCCTTATTGGTTTTCTGTCTGGATGATCTTTCCATAGATGTAAGTGGGTTGTTAAAGTCCCCCACTATCATTGTGTTACTCTCAATTTCCCCTTTTGTGTCTGTTAACATTTGCCTTATATATTGAGATGGTCTTATGTTGGGAGGGTATATTTATTTACAATTGTTATATCTTCTTCTTGGATTAACCCCTTCTTTATTATGTAGTGTCATTCTTTGTCTCTTGTAACAGTATTTTAAAGTCTACTTTGTCTGATATGAGTATTGCTACTCCAGCTTCCTTTTAATTTCCACTTACATGGAATACCTTTTTCTATCCCCTCACTTTCAGTCTGTATGTGTCTCTAGATCTGAAGTAGGGCTCCTGTAGATAGCTTGTATATGGAGCTTGTTTTTATATCCATTCAGCCAGTGTATGTCTTTTGGTTGGAGTATTTAATCTGTTTACATTTAAGGTAATTATAGATATGTAGTTTCTTATTGCCATTTTATTAATTGTTTTTACAGATCTTTTTTCTTCCTTTCCTCTTTTGTTGTCTTCTCTTGCCATTTTTGATGACATCTTTAGTGCTGTGTTTGGATTCCTTTTTCTTTTTTGTGTGTATATCTATTATAGATTTTTGGTTTGTGTTTACCATGAGGCTTTAACATAGAAGTTTATATATATATATGATCATTTTAAATTGCTGATCTATTAATTTCAAATGAATTTCCAATATCCTGCATTTGTACTCTCATAATTGTTGGTTTAGATATCATATTTATGTATGGATGATCTCCTACCTTTATTATATGTTTGCCTGTACTTGTGAGATTTTTGTTTTCATAATTTTCTTCTTTCTAGTTGTGGTCTTATATTTTGCACCTAAAAAGGTTCCTGTAGCATTTGTTGTAAAGCTGGTTTGGTGGTGCTGAATTCCTTTAGCTTTTGCTTGTCTGTAAACCTTTTGATTTCTCCATCAAATCTGAATGAGAACCCTGCTGGGTAGAATATTCTTGGTTGTAGGTTTTTCTCTTTTATCCCTTTAAATATATCATGCCACTCCCTTCTGGCCTGCAGAATTTCTGCTGAAAAATCAGCCAATAACCTTGTGGGGATTCCTTTGTATGTTATTCATTACTTTTTCCTTGTTGCTTTTAATATTTTCTCTTTATCTTTAATTTTTGTCAGTTTGATTATTATGTGTTTTGATGTGTTCTTTCTTCAGTTTATCCTGCTTTGGAGTCTCTGTGCTTCCTGGACTTGGGTGACTGTTTCCTTTCCCATGTTAGGGAAGTTTTCAGCTATTATTTCTTCAAATATCTTCTCAGGCCTTGTCTCTCTCTTTTCTCCTCTGGGATTCCTACAATGCAAATGTTGGTGTGTTTGATGTTGTTCCAGAGGTCTCTTAAGCTGTCCTCATTTCTTTTCATTCTATTTTCTTTATTTTGTTCCATGCCAGTGATTTCTACCACTCTGTCTTCCATCTCACTTATCTGTTCTTCTGCCTCATTTATTCCACCATTTATTTCTTCTAATACGTTTTTCATTTCAGTTATTATATTCTTCAACTCTGTTTGGTTGTTCTTTATATTTTCTCTTTGTTAAAAACTTCTTGTAACTTCTTGGTCTGTGCATCCATTCTTTTCCTAAGTTTTTGGTTCATTTTTACAATCATTACCCTGTACTCTTTCTCAGTTAGATTGCCTATCTCTACATCATTTACCTGTTCTTCTGAGGTTTTATGTTTTTCCTTTGTCTGGAGCATATTCCTATGCTGCTCAATTTGTCTAAATATATTTGTATTTTTATGTATGTGGAAGGTTACACTTCTCAACCTTGGTAAGTGGCTGTCTGTAGGGGTGACCTGTGTATCCCAGCAGTACACTCCCCTCTTGTCACCCAAGGGTCAAGGACAAGCTGGTCCCAGGCTGGGTTCTGATCTGTGTTTCTCTTCTCAGTTCTGCAGGCTGTTGGATCATAATTTTCTTGCTTCTGATGTCTGCCTGCTGGTGGGTGAGGCTGGTCTAGAAGCTTGTTCAGGCTTCCTGGTGGGAGGGGCCAGTGCCTGCCCACTGGTGGATGGAGCTGAGTCTTGGTTCTCTGGTGGGCTGGGCCATGTCAAGTGGCATGTCTAGAGGTGGTGTGGGCTCAGGAATTCTCTAAGCAGCCTGTGTGCTGATGGGTGGGTCTGTGTTGCCACCTGTTGGTTGTTTGGCCTGGTGTCCCAGCATTGGGCCTACAGGCTGTTGGGTGGGGCCAGTCTGGTGCCAAAATGGTAATTTCAGGAGAGCTCATGCCAATGAATATTCCCCAGTACCTCAACCACCAGTGTCCTTGTCCCTACCACAACCCACAGCTGCCTACTTCCTCCCCAGGATCCCTTCCAACACCAACAGGTAAGTCTGGCCCAGGCTCCTGTGAAGTCAGTGGTTTGCCCTGAGACCCAGTGCACATGAGACCTTGTGTGCACCCTTCAAGAGTGGAGTCTATGTCTCCTCCAGTCCCATGGGGCTCCTGCAATCAAGCCCCGCTGGACTTCAAAGTCAAATACTCTGGGGCCCTTTCTCCTGATGCCAGATCCCCAGGCTAGGGAGCCTGATGTGTGGCTCAGAAGTCTCATTCCTGTGGGAGAACTTCTGCAATATAATTGTTCTCCAGGTTGTGGGTCTCCCACCTGGGGGAGTATGGGATTTGATTATATCATGAGTGCACTCCCTTCTACCATCTCACCTAGTTTGTTCTTTATGTCTTTGGATGTAGAATATCTTTTTTGGTAGGTTAAAGTCATTTTTATTGATGGTTGTTGAGCAGTTAGTTGTGATTTTGGTGTGCTCTTGAGAGGAGGTGAGCTCAAGGTCCTTCTACTCCACCATCTTCTCAACTAACTGTTTTTCTTTTAGTACATTATAAGTTTCTAAGTTTTGGTTCTCTCTCCTCCAAAACCCTCATCTCCCTTCAGACCCATGAACTTTCTCTTTGTCACTGTCATCGTCTTTGTATTTACCTTCCTTGATACTCCACTTGCTTTCATTCCCTCATAAGTATTATCATTCTCTCCACCATATTCACCTGAGGAAATCCCTATTCATTGTCAGAAACTTTCTCTTTCCTTGTGCCTTTAACTGAGGGGTTGGCAGTGGTGTGCTGTGCCAACTTCACTTGAAATTTATAGTCACAAACTTCAGCAAACAGCTTTGAGTGGTAATCATGATATTTCCCTCAGTTTTATCTCATTTTCTGAGATGACTTTTTCATAACATATACTCTCTCCTCAAACCTCCCTTCTCTCTCACTTTTGTCCCAACTTCTTGCTGTAGATTTTACCAAAAAAAAAAAAAAAGAAAGAAAGAAAGAAAACATTAAAAACTATCTTTCCACCTCTAAGTGTGCAAAATATTCACATGTGTATACATCTTCCTTATCTCTGTTCCTGTTGCTATGGAAGAGTTTATCCTTTTACTATGGAAGAGTTTCAGGCTCTGAAACCCACCCCATTTGTCTTCAAAGAATCTTTGATCAATGGTTCCAACTTCTCTGCATCAACCAGTCCTTCTGCTGGGTTATTTCTTTCAACACATAATTAGCATTCACTGTCTCTCTTTTCCTCCCAAACTGCTTCACCTACTGCACAGTTTTTTATTTGTTTGTTTTCTGCCGACTTCTCAACAAAATTTCTTGAAGTAGTTGACTAGACAATAATTCTCCATTTCCATACTTCCTATTCTTTCTTCAACTCCTTCCAGTCTGGCTTCTGTCTCTGCCATTCAACTAAAGTTGTGCTTGGGAAAGTCTCCAGTGATTTTCATGTTGCTCAATCCCATGGACACCTTTCTGTCCTTATCTACCCACTATCTCTAGTAGCATTTTACGGAGTTGAACATTTACTTCTTTTTGTGAAACTCCTCTCTTAGCTTTGAGTCACCACATTTTCTTAATTCTCTTTCTATATTTTTGACTGACCATTCTCATTCTTCTATGCTGACTCCATATCCTTTACCTGACCTCTAAACACTGGATTCTCTTACAGTTTAATCTTGGATCATCTTGGCTATCTATATTCACTCTCCAGACTCAGTGCTTTAAAAACCACCTATGTGATGATTCCCAAATTGAGGTCCCATCCCTAATTTCTCTCCAAAGCTCCAGACTCTTATCAACAACTGGTTGTCTAAAGGGCACTTCAAATCTAATAGTTCCAAAACAGAATAATTGATTCTGTCCTCTACTAATTTGTATTCCCTCTTTCCCTACCTTTCTACCCATCTCAGTAATTATTATTATCATCTGTTCAATCACTCAAGATGCAAAGATGCATACATACAATTACAAGCAAAGGGAATCATCTTTTATTCTTCTCTTTTCCTCATCTATCACAACGAATCCATTTTCTGGTTACCCTATCACTTACTATCTAACATTCTCTGAATTTTACTCATTTATCTCCTTTATTATTTTTCTGCTCTGTCACACCATAAGCTTCATGAGAGGAGAACTTTTGGTTTGTTTTGTTCCCTGCTAGAATAGTGCCTGATACATAATAGACATGCAATAAATATTTGTTGAGTGAAAGTCTCAAGTGCCTTCACCTCTTCTTGAGCATGTCATAGTGTGAAAGAGTATAATATTTGACAATGTTTTTACCCTCAAGGCAAAGTGTCAGATAAAAAATAATGTTTCTGTTAAATTTCAAAATTATTGATCTCTTCACATCATTTTTTCACCTGTTTATCCTATTATGAAATAAATGGAGTAAAGAGCTAACAAGGCTGGTAAATAAGAGAAAAGGGCCATAACACAATAGTTTAGTTTTAGTCCAAAGTTTTAGTCTTAAGTATTGTGGCACGAGTTCTCATTCTAATGCCTCTACTCTAGATAACTAATCTGAGGTTCAGAGCAATTAAGTAATTTGCTTAGGTCACAGAACTGCTTACTGGTGCTACCCAGACTACACTGAGGTTTTCTTATTTTTTAGACCATGATGCTGACATGTAGACTCATTCATGTGTTCTGAACTGCAGAACCTAGTGTGTGTCTTTTTTCAGACACATATAATGAGGTAGATTTGCAGTGTGTTACTCTGTTTTCTTTTTAAATGACTATTGATTCTCAAAATCTATTCCTAGCGGAAGAATCAATCTACACATGAGGTAGCATACGTGTGCTAATGAACTAGGCCTCCTTGTAGGCAAAGTTTCAATAGAGGAAGTTTCCAGGTTAACTACATGCTTCAGGGACTTGCCAAGGATTAATAAGCACATGATTGAGCTGTGGGTGTGTCTGGAGATACAGGCATTTGCTGACTGTTAGATATTTCCCTCTTGGGTTTGTACAGCCCATATATGATTTTCAAAGGAGAGTGAAGCATAAGTGTGGTATTTATTAATCCATTTGAATTCACTCTGTATTTATATCCAAATTTTATTCAAAGATTGAATTTTGGAAAATATGAATATATTTGAAAAAACAAGAGATTCTATGTTGGGGTGCAACTCCAAATTTATGAATCTGAAAACAAGATCTAAAGATTCGGGTGATTTCTCTTGTCTTTTCAACGTGATCCCCTGGAGTAAGAGGACTTGTTGAAAGCTTTTCTGTTGGGAGGAATCCAAGAGCCTATTGATTTGGTTTCATTCTTCATGTATCAGAACCATAGGAAGCAAATAAGTGGAGGTGTAACCAGAGCTTTTGTCTTTATAAACATGGACAGAAGCAAAAATACATAATTTAAAACATGCTGAGTGAAGAGAAAGATAGTTTTATAGCTAAACTATTTAATGTAACAAACTGACACCAGATAATTAAAGGTGCTAGTTTGCTAGGATTTCTTAGCAGTAATCTATCATTTATATTAAAAACTTTTGACTCCATACAGGTGGCTGGGCTCAGGAAGGAAAGAGATGAAATTTAAAAAGGTGCTTGTTTCATGGGGATCAGAGAGTCAGCAGTAGGTCCAGACCACCTATCAAGTTACTGTGGAGAAATTCTCCTCCTCTGGATAATGCACATTTCAGCATTAATTTCACCTTACCAGGAAAAAAAGTTTCTGATCCTTTTAGCCTAGATTCTTCTAGAAACTTTTGTTTCCCACAGAAATTTGTGTTTATCTCTTCAGATTATTTATCATACTGTATTGAAATTATATATTTCTTTTCTGACTCTCCAATAGAGGCCAAATATTGATTCTTATTTTCTATCGTGTCTTTAGCATTGCACATAACAGATATTCAAAAAATATTTTTGGACACAATAAATGCATGAATAAGAAATACATACATATATACTTACATACACACACACACACATCAAGAACACATAACACTGAGAGGGGAATAAAACGTGAACTTAAGAACAATGGACAACATCAGTGTTCAGGTGAAGTTGGTAAGGCTGAAGGTTTAGTGTTCTGAGAAGTCTGGAGGAAGGAATCAGAGTCATTGCTGGGCTTTGAAAGATTAACAGCAAAAGATTTGATAATGATTAAGCAAGAGGAGGAAAGCCTCAGGTCAGAGTGGGAACTTGGGATAAATCAGTCCCGAACCTCTGTCCTTGGTTGTACCTATTGGTTCCATTCCTGGGAGTATTAATGTTTACTATAAGCTTCTTTCTCATCTCTCCTGTTATGTGCCACCCACACAGACAGCATAGGCTCTTTTGAATTTTCCTAGAAGCATTTGCTAGGTCATCACAACCGCATTCTTCTGCTGTGTGTGTGTGTTGTTCTAACTGCAGCTTTTGTCCCAAAGAGGATTTTATTCATTTCACCACTTCAGTGACTTTATATCATTTTGAAAGAGTGTTTCAAATGTTTAAATGTTTTTAAATTAAATGTTTCAGTGTTTAAAATGTTTTCTATATCTACACTACTTAGATTTTCTTCGCTCAATTATCCCAGTTTAGTAACTGTTTTGCTCATGGGTAGGATAATCTGATAACATAGAAAAATGGTATAAATAAAACAATTATCATTGCATTCCCTCTGCCACTCCATGTTACTGAGTAGAGAGAGAAGACATCTCAAAATAAATGATGAAGATGTTGCTTGTTAAATGTCCCTCTGGAAGCTGTGAAAGAAGCAGAACACCTCCGCCCATTCTCTGTGCACATTTCAGGTGTGTACCTGGCTCATCAGTGGGGTTTGGAAAATAGAAACTTATCAAGGGATTTGGTTTTGAATGAAAGACAATATAGTACACAGCCCTGAGGTAAAGCAGGAGATGTGAGCACAGGGAGGCTGCAGAGTGGTAATACAGACTCTGCTCCCCTGCATTAAGAGAAAGCCTAACTTCTATGAGGGGATGAATCAGTATAATAAACAAATCAAGGCAGAATCCTAGGCAATCATTTGCTAGGGCTATAGCACAGAGTGTATTAATTGGTATATGCTTTTATTTCTTTTCTCTTTCTATTGGCTAAGCTTAATATAGTAACATATATGATTATGTAAAACAATTAATGACCATATTCTGGCTAATTTTTAAGCATCAGCAAGTGGAAAAGGAAATGCAAAGATGAAGATCTGTACCTGTTCCATTAGTGCACCTGGATCACAACTAGGTGCCCAGAAGGAACTGAGAATGGGAAGAATTTGGGAATGAACTAAAATCATCTCTCCCTGAACACCATGAAAGACAAGGATAGGGAGGAGAATCCACTTCTAGGTCCTGGTGTTACTTGGGACTGGAATCCTGAGTAGTAAACTGGACTTAATTTCTCTATAGCTTCTGTCTATAATTATCTCCTGGCTTCAAAGAGGTGTAGTAAACATAATATTCAACAAAACTTTAGGAACTAAGGTATATGAAAATCAGGTAGAATTGTTACTAATATTGCATCCACTCAGGAGCTAACCATTTAAGGTCTGAAATAAGATCAGTTGAGGCAAAATCCATTTTTTTGCATGAAATCTAACAGATCTTAGAAATTAGTTTCAGAAGAAGCAAATACTTTTGTTCAAAAGTGATAACTCATTTACTAATGCATTGATTTAAGCCAAAATGTAAATAATTCTGTGTGTCTCTTGAGGCAAAGGAAACTTTTCTCTTTTAAAATTTTCATTCATTCAATAATGTCTTCCTTGTATTGCTTATTTGGGGCTTACCCTTTGTCCAAAGTGTGTTTTATTTATTTATTTTTTTAGTAAACAGAGCAGAGAGGACTTCCCACCAGTGAGAAGAGCAGGCCCACAGCATTCAGCAGGCATGTTTGGGAGATGAGTTCTATCACTCTTGCTTTGAATCCACTGACTTGACCTTGAGCTCTGACTGCAACCTAGGACACTGCCTGCTTTCACTTTGCCCCTTGCAGGTAACCACCAGATTCATGCCAACCAGTGTCACTATATGCCCAGGTAAGGCTTTATAGCAGATGGACCATTTCTCATTATGTACTATTGCTGTGGTCCAATGAGTGTAAAGTAATGAGTTGATGCTGCTCATAGGTGCACCTGGAGCCCCTCCTTCCTGAAGCACTCTTGAGCTCAGCAATTTTCTCTGAGGTGGAGCATATCCAGATGGCAGCTTCTAAAGAACCAAGCCCAGCACCTGAATCAGCCCTGTTTTATGCTCCAAATGCTTGATGCCAGGACCTTTCTTTCAGATACTGTGGTGAGAGCACTCAGCAGCTGTTGGCCTGGGCCTCCCAAGATCTGACCTGCTGGGCTTTGTCTGGGACACAAAGGAGGACAAGGAAAGAATTTGGCTTTGTGTAACTCAAGGGAGAAAATTCTGCTTGCCCCAGATTTGGAAGACGTTTGGAGGCTATTTTAAGGGATTCAACTGAGCCTAGAGAGTGCAAATTAAATAACTGAGCCCACAGCTGTTATACCCAAATAAGTTCTCACTCACATAATCACCTCCCCTCATACTAGTCTCTGAGGATCTCCTAGATTTGGCTTGAAAAGATTGAAATGCTTTATCTACCACAGGAGTGAGCCTAACCCTATTGGCAATTCAAATGAATGGATCCAATCATTCACGCTGCAAGGACACTGAGCACTGCTCCATGCCTGGCTCTGTGCTCTGGGAATCTCTCATGCTGTGCTGAGAACAAAGATGTGGTAGATTATGAAACAAGGTGACCAGTGCTGTGACTGGGTTAGCAAAGGGACTACCTCAAGGAGTTCAGAAAGAGCTTGTAATTCAAGCTGGCTTTGAAAAATAAGCTTCCCCAAGTTGTGACCTGTGAACCGGGGCTGGAAGAAGAGAGCCAACTGAAGGAAAGACAGGTAGGCAGAGGGATGAGGCTGTGCACACACATAGGGATGAGAAGGCTTAGACTTGCACAACAAACCAAGCTCACCAAATGGTAAGAGTATGCTAAGATCTCTTCCTCCCTTATCCCATTGCCTCTGGAGGCTGATGAGAGGTTGCCAGCATCTAAGGCGCATACTGCGGTGGCTTTAGAACACACTTTTCCTAGTAAGGTGAAGTCTCTTTAGTCTTGTGATTCTACTATCTTTTGCAACCTTAAGTATTTTTGCATCTCGGATATAAATGCCACAGCTGTTTGTGTTCCGTGCAAGGTAAATCTGGGAGTCCGAGGTAATTTAGAAAAAAGCCTTGGGCTATTTGATATGTTTGGTTTGGGTAAAAGTATAGAGAAAAGAGTGTTACAGGAGATGTCAAGAGATTAGAATTTAAATCCTGGCTCTGACAATTGCCAGCATTTAATTTTTCCAGTGTGCCTCTTATCACTGTAAAGTGGACTTAATATCTAGTATCTCTTTCTCATAAATAATAATGAAATCAAAATGGAATGATATGCCACAGTGGAGAACAGTATGGAGGTTCCTTGCAAAACTAAAAATAGAGTTACCATATGACCCAGCAATCCCACTACTGGGCATATACCCAGAGAACACCATAATTCAAAAAGACACATGCACTCCAATGTTCATTGCAGCACTATTTACAATAGCCAGGACATGGAAGCAACCTAAATGTCCATCAACAGAGGAATGGATAAAGAAAATGTGGTACATATATAAAATGGAATATTACTCAGCTGTAAAAAGCAATGAAACTGGGATATTTGTAGAAACATGGATGGACCTAGAGACTGTCATACAGAGTGAAGTGAGTCAGAGAAACAAATATTGTGTATTAACACATACATGTGGAATACAGAAAAATGGTACAAATCAACTGGTTTGCAAGGCAGAAATAGAGACCCAGATGTAGAGAACAAACATATGGACACCAAGTGGGGAAAGAGGGGAGGGTTGGGGGGGGAATGAATTGGGAGATTGGGAGATTGGGGTTGCCATATATACATTACTAATAAAAAAAAATACCAAATTTTACACTCTAAATATATGCAGTTTATTGTATGTTAACTGTATCTCAATAAAAGTTCTTAAAAGGAAATGAAGTGATCTGTCTCAAAGTATTTGAGATGAGATAAAGAAAATAAAATATTTTAAAAATTAATTTATTACTAGCTTTATTTTTTATTAATTACACTTTTAAGGAGAACAATGTGGATTTTGACTTACTATAAAATCTTGTTTTAAAAATTTGTTATATAGTAATCTGAAAATGTTATCATTAATTTGCTTTATTTCATTAGTCAGTATTAAATTTTGGAAAAGATATCCCACAGATTCCTAGATTCAAATGAAAGCTGGGCATTATTAGATTAATGTACTAAATCATATTATTTATTTTCAATAAAATTCTCTAATTACGTCCATCTTTTTCTTGAAATTCACTTAACAAATTTCCATTGTCCTGCGTGTCAATAACCATTCAAGCAAACTAATTGGAAGGTGCTGCATTATGATATTTTCAACAAATAATTTTAAAACTCACTTGGAAGATTGTTTTTAACAAGTTGGAAAATTTGGATTCCAAATTAAAGGGAGCAGAAATGAGAGGCCCAGTAAATGACATGCATTGTTTTAGGTAACAGCATTTTGAAACAATGGAAATATTTCCAAACATCAATTTTTCAAATGTTCTTACCTTTGCACAAGATTTTTCTCTTGAAATTTAGTTGTTCTCAACTCATTTCTCTAAAGTCTCCTTTATAATAAAGGGACAAATTAACTGCATTTTTTGTGTGGAGACTTTTTGTTAGAAAGTATGCTGCTAATATCCTCATTATTGCCAGTGTCAGTTGATATATAAAATAATAGCAAGGCTTAACTTCATATAATTTGGGGATATTATCTATCTATCATCTATCTATCATCTATTTATCTATTATCTATCTATCTATCTATCTATCTATCTATCATCATCTATATATCTATCATCTATAATGTTTCATCATTTTTTCCTGTGCCCTAATGAATAATAAAGGTTGTGCATATCCTACTTTAGAACCACTGCTCTAATAGTTGAGAAAGTGCAACTTTCCCTACCTGTTAGGAAGCCAGGAAATTGCTACTGATAAGGTGGCATGCCATGGAAAGTTTGGGTCCTGTCTTCTTCCTTTGTTAATTAAAGTATGTCACAGAAGATAATCGGTACTCAACTTCCCCTCTCCAACCTGTGTTTATCTCACCAGTCACTGAACCACCCAAACTCTAGTCTCCTATGTGGTTCCTTCCTTCTTACCTGTCTACCAGACTTATGCTGCCTCCACACATTCCCCCGTGCTCTACGAAGTTTCTCAAGATCTCAATGCTTTTCAAAAGTCATCAGGTTTTATACACTACCAACTGTAAAATAGATAGCTATGGGAAGTTGCTGTATAACAAAGGGAGATCAACTCGATGATGGGTGATGCCTTAGAGGGTCAGGACAGGGAGGGGATATGGGGATATATGTATAAATACAGCTGATTCACTTTGGTGTACCTCAAAAACTGGTGCAAAAGTGTAAAGCAATTATATTCCAATAAAGAGCTTAAAAAAAAAAACAGAAAAAGTCATCAGGTTCATGAGACTACTCTTAAAATCCAATGCTAATTGAGAGCAGAAGACATACAATTTTGTGAGTCTGAGTTTCTACATCTGTAAAGAGGATTCAACTATATTCCAAATGTCTCTACTATCTTTAAGAATGAGTCTCTATTTTCTGACTCTCCCTGAACAAAGATGTGTGACTCATAGTTAACTTGAATGCTTGCTCTAGCTCGTCTATATTCTTGATGTAAATATTTTTTACTGCATTTTTAGTTAATTCATGTTATAAATATTTGCTGGAAGTATTTATTGAAGGCTGTAGGAAACCTATGATCTTTCACTGAATATTCTCAACTACTCTCTCAGATTTGAAACAGAATTAATCTATGTGTTTCTTGTGCTGCATGGCATTTAAATAAATTCAAACCCATTGTTATTGGTCTTGTTTCCCATTTATATGACATTTAATATTTACAAGTCAGCACTGCGATTATATGAATGCATGGAATTATAACAGCTGTTAATATGAATTCCTCCTTGGGTCTTGGCAGAAAAAGAGTTTAATAACAATAATAAAGTATGATAATAACAATGGCAATAATAACAAATTGCTTTGGCTTAGAATCATGTTCTTTGGGGTGGAGGTAGGTGCATTCATTATAGATACTATTGGTTGTATTGACAGAAAAGAAAGTGTGCTTCTAGGAAACATAAAAAATAAATAACAAATATTTATTCGGTTTCTGCTGCAAGGCATCATACCAGGTGCATTTAAATGTTTGCTCAAATAGTAGGTTAGGGAGTTGGAGTATTCAGGCAAGTAGGAGGTATCATTTATCCAAGGTATGAGTTTCAATACTGACCTGAGGACTTGGGCCGCTGTAGATAGACTTGAACCTCTCCAAGTGAAGTTTTGAATCTAACCTTCTAAATGGTCTTCCAAGATGATGATAATTCAGGCTTAGGTGAGAGAACCCCTGCAGCTTTGGCTGAAGTTACAGAAATTAGAAGATGACTTAGCTCCTTGAAAGTACATGAATGAATGTGATCAGACTTTACTTCTTCTTTTAGCACTGATATCCCTGCATCTAGGGAAACATTTCAATATCTGGCAAACTGAGATGGTTAATCACTCCGGGTCTAGTTGAGTTTTTGAGAATAAAAGGTAAAGGTGAATTTTGTTAAACAGCCAGCAGCTTCTAGTAAACCAGCTCAGATTTCGCCAGGTCCAGCAAAAATAAGTGTCTTGCAAATACTTTGGGTTCCTTTCTTTGCCACCATCATGTTCACCTGGCAAAACCTCAACCTTGGTTGAACCCAACAACCACATACTTGTACCTGAGTACCCGGAGGTTGCTGGAGACAATCACATAAACTTTCTCACTCTTCTTACTGTAAATCTCAAATGGATATTTATATTTCCATTTAATCTTTGTAATTCTTTACCTTCTCACTCTTTCAGAAGCCTGAAGCACACCTTCTTCTCTATCTTCCCTCATCAACACCCTTCTTACCCACTGTCAATTGATGACTGACTAATAATTCATTAAAGAAAAATAAATGCAATTATATGTCAATAATCTCATCTCTCTGTCCAATCTAAGTCTGCCTGGCTCTGTGTGAAACTCTGCCTTCTCTCTTGTTATAATGCAAAGTGCATATTTGCTTCTAGGTTCAACCCTTACACTTTTGCTCTGATTCCATGCTTTTTTTCCAACTCAAGAAGTTTCCTCTTGCAATTTATTTCTCTATTGTTTCATCATTTTCTTCCTTTCAACTGGCTTGTTGTTCATATCAGCATTCAAAGACTAGTAGACAACTAATTCTACAAGCTTTTATTTTCCTATTTCTCAACTCGCCCCTTTGGTATCAGTCCCCACAAATCTCTTGAAATAGATCTTACTAACATTACTAGTGATTCCCCTGTTGCCAAATCCAGTAAATAATTTTTCCCCAATTTTATTTGACCTCTCAATAATATTTGACACAGTTGTACCTCCTGTCTTCTTGAAACATTTTTTGGTAGATTTTATAAACAGCACCATCTTCTGGAGTTCTTCCTACCTTGGTGCTGCCCCTTCTCAGGTTCCTTTGCTGGCTTTCCTTTGGGGTGATTTCTAAACATTGCAATGCTCCAAGGTTCAGTGTTGGGCCCTCTTCTTTATGTATACTCTCTGCCTATGCGATCAAACCTTGACCCATGGCTTTGAATACCTCCCATATGTAAATGTTCCCACATATGTATCTGTTAGCCTTGATCTTCAACTAGTTAAAAAAAAAAAAAAAAACAAAAGAATTCCAGTTGAATATCTAATAGAACTTCAAAACTAAAAAATACATTTTTGATGTTTCTCTACAAACAGTAAATGGCAATGTCATCTATTTAGTAGCTAGAGCTAAAAACCTTAGGAATAAACCATGATCCCATTCTTTCTTTTACCCTACCATCATTTAATTCAGAAAGAAGTCAGATCTGTCTCAAAATACAGCCCAACCCCAAGTACTCACCACCTCTAATATCTTAGCCTAGGATCAAACCACCATCATTTTGTACCTGAATGATCATAACAGCCCCAACTCAATTTTCTATTCTCACTCTTGGCCCCTTTATAGTCCATTCTCCATAAAGCTTCCTGAATTATATATAGACAGGTAGTTAGATAGATAAATAGCTAGATAGATATACATAGATTGATTTATATTTATATATCTGTATTTTAATGTTAATTAAAATAAAATAAAACCCAATTTGTATTATTTCCCCTACTTAAAAATCTTCAGTGTTTCCAGCAGTAATATGAATAAAATGCATACTTCTTTCCACAAGAAAGTAAGCCTGTCTATGATTATCTCTTCCCATTTTTCTGTTCACTCCACTCAGGCCACACCTTCTTTCTTTTTGAACTTTGAACACATCATACATATATTTATCTCAGAGCTTTTGTAGTTCTTCCGTATAAAATTTTCTATTCCCAAATTGGAGTGTGTTTACCTTTTTCATATTATGTAGATCTCTGATTAGATATCGCCATTTGAAAGAGGACTTTTTGGACCACCTCAGTTTTCATTGTGATTTTAATTTGCATTTCTTTGATGAGTAGTGATATTGAGCATCTCTTCATGTGCTTATTAGTCATCTGTGTATTTTCTTTAGTGAAGGGTCTGTTCAACATTTTCCCAATTTTATTGGCTTAATTACATTATTGAGTTTTAGAGCTTCCTTATGTAGTCTTGAAACAAGTTTTTGTTTGTTATGTGTATGCAAATATTTCCTCACAGTTTGTAGCTTGTTTTTCTCATTTTATTAATAGTGACTTTTGAAGAGGGGAAGATTTTTATTTTGATGAGGTCCAATCAATATTTTTTAAAGGATCACATATTTTGGGTTTTACCAGTTTTATGAGATATAATTGACAAATAACTTATACATCATCAAGACATTAACTTAGAGTGTAAATTTAAAGTGTACAACATGTTGATTTGATATTTATTGCAAAATGATTAGCTAACACTTGCATTGCATCAAAAAATTAGCATTTCTTTCTGTAGTGAGAACAATTAAGATCTACTCTCTTAAAAACTTTCAAGTATATAATACAGTATCATTAACTATAAATACTATTCTGTACATTAGATCCCTAAAACTTTATTCATATTATAACTGGAAGTTTACCCTTTGAGCAACATATCTCCTATCCTCTCACCTCCCAATCCCTGGTGGCCATAATTTCTGTTTCTGGAGGTTTGGCTTTTGTAGATTCCACATGTAAATGGTATCATACAGTATTTATCTTTCTCTGACATTGTTCATTTAGCTTAATGCCCTCAAAGTCCATCCATGTGATTACAAACGGAAGAATTTCCTTCTTTCTCATGGCTGAATAATATTCCATTGGATATATACATCACATCTTCCTTATCCATTCATCCACTGAAAGAAACTTAGGTTGTTCCCATATCTTTGCTATTGTGAATTATAATGCAATAAACATAAGACTGAATATATCTCTTTGATATTCCATTTTCATTTCCTTTGGATATATACACATAGGTAGGATTATTGGATCATGTAATAGTATTATTTTTAATTTTGGGGGAATCTGCATACTGTTTTCCATAGTGGCTGCACCAACTTACATTCCCACCAACAGTCCACTAGAGTTCCTTTTTCACCATGTGTGTACCAGCATTTATTATTTCTTGTCTTTATGATAATAGCCATTATAACATATGTGAGGTGACATTTCATTGTGGTCTTGATTTGTATTTCCCTGATGATTAGTGATGTTGAACATCTTTTCATGTGTGTATTGGTCATCTGCATGTCTTCTTTTGAGAAAATCTGCTCAGTTTCTCTGCCCATTTTTTTAATCAGTTTTTTTTTTTTTTGCTTTTGATTCATATTAGTGCTTTATATATTTTTGGTATTAAATATGTATTAGGTATATGATTTACAAATATTTTCTCCCATTCTGTAGGATGCCTTTCATTTTGTTGGTGACTTCTTGTACTATGCAGAAGCTTTTTATTTCTATTTAGTCCCACCTGTTTATTTTTGCTTTTGTTGATTTTGTTTTTGGTGTTAAATTAACAAAATATTGCTAAGACTGATCTCAAAGAACTTACCCCCTATGTTTTCTTCTATAAGTTTTATGGTTTCAGGTGTTACATTCAAGTCTTTAATCCATTTTGAGTTTCTTTTTTTTGTGTATGGCATAAGATAGAAATCCAGTTTTGTAATTTTGCATGTGGCTATCCAATTTTCCCAGCACCACTTTTTGAAGAGATTATCTTTACCCCTTTGTATATTAATGACTCCTTTGTCATAAAGTATTAATTGACCCAAGATGCATGAGTTTATTTCTGTGGTCTTTATTTTGTTCCATTGACCTATGCATCTATTGTTATGCTAATATCGTATTGTTTTGGTTAACTTTATAATATAGTTTTAAATCAAGGAGTGTTATACCTTCAAGATGGCTTTGGCTATTCAGGGTCTTTTGTGTTTCCATGCAACTTTGAGGATTGTTTTTTTCTATTTATATAAAAAATGCCATTGAAATTTGATAGGGATTGCACTGAATCTGTAAATCACTTTGGGTTTTATGGACATTTTAACAATATGAAATTTTCCAGTGTATGGGAACATACTACTTTTCCATTAATTTGTGTCTACTTCAATTTCTTTCATCAATGTCTTATAAGTTTTCAGTGTACAAATCTTTTACTTCCCTGCTTAAGTTTATTTCTAAGTATTTTATTCTATTTGATGCTATTGTGGGCAGGATTATTTTCTTAATTTTTCTTTCTGATAGTTTTTTGTTAGTGTAGAGAAACAACTAATTTTCATGTGTTGATTTTGTACCCTGCATCTTTGATGAATTTGTTTATTGGTTCTAACAGTATTTTGGTGAAATCTTTACAATTTACTATACCTTGACATCTAAAAATATAGGCAGCTTTACTTCTTCTTTTTTGACTTGAATGCCTTTCATTCTTTTTTCTTAACTAACTGCCCTGGTTAGGACTTCCACTACTGTATTGAATAAAAGTGGTGAGAGTGGGCATCCTTTTCTTGTTTCTGATCTTAGAGGGAAAACTTTTCAAACTTTTCAACACTGTGTAAAATGTTCGCTGTGGACTTGTCATATATGGTCTTTATTATGCCTAAATATGTTCCCTCTATACAGTTTGTTGAGAAATTTTATGATGAAAGTGTGTTGAATTCTAAGTGCTTTTCCTGCATCTGTTGAGATGAACATATGATTTTTATCCTTCATTTTGTTAACATGGTGTATCACATTGATTGATTTGTGGAAGCTGAACCATCCTTGCATCTCTGGAATAAATTCCACTTGATCATTATGTATGATCCTTTTAATGTACTGTTGAATTCAATTTGCTAATATTTTATTGAGGATTTTTACATCAATATTCATTGGGTAATATTCATTGGGTAATTTTCATTAGCATGTTTTCTTGTGGTATATTTTTCTGGCTTTGTTGTCAGGTTAATGCTGGTCTTATAAAATGATTTTGGAAGTGTTCTTTCCCCTTCCACTTTTTGGATGAGTTTGAGAAGGACTGGTATCAATTATTTGATGATATTTGATAAAATTAACAAGTGAAGCCATCTGGTGCTGAATTTTGTTTGTTGGGAGGTTTTTGATTACTAATTCGATCTCCTTAGTATAATCAGCCTGTTCAGATTTCCTATTTCTACATGATTCAGTCTTGGTATGTTATGTGTTTCTAGGAATTTATCCATTTCTTCTAGGTTATCCACTTTATTGGTGTGTTATTTTTCATAGTGATCTCATGATCTTTTGCATTTATGTGATAACAGCTTTAATGGGTCCTCTTTCATTTCTAATTTTATTTGAGTCCTTTATCTTTTTTCTTAATAAACCTAGCTAAAATGTTATGTATTTTATTTATTACTTCAAAAAATCAGCTCTTAATTCCATTGATTTTTTTCATTGTCTTTTTAGGCTCTGCTTCAATTATTTTTGCTCTGATCTTTGTTGTTTCCTTCCTTCTGCTAATTTCGGCTCAGTTTCCCCTGAGTTTAAAATTGTGTTGTTTATTTGAGGTCTTTCATTTTTCTTAAAGTAAGCATTTAATGCTATGAACTTCCCTCTTAGAAGTGCTTTTACTGTGTCATATAAGTTTGGGGATGCTGTGTTCCAAGTTTTGTTTTTCTCAAGATTTTTTTTTTTATTTCTCTCTTGATTTCTTCTTTGACTCATTGGTTGTTCAGCTGCATGTTGTTTAAATTTCCACATATTAGTGAATTTTTCAATTTTCTTCTTGTAATTGATTTCTAGTTTTATATCATGGTCAGAAAAGATACTGGATATAATTGCAGTCTTCTTAAATGTATTAAGATGTTTTGTGGCCTAACGTATAATTTATCAAGAGAATGTTCCATGTGCACTTGAGATAAATGTATATTCTGTTGCTGTTGAATGGAGTATTCTGCAGATCACTATTAAGTACATGTGGTCTACTTTGTGGTTTAAATTCAATGTTACCTTATTTATTTTCTGTCTGGATGATTTATCCGTTATTGAAAGTGGTGTATTGACATACCCTACTGTTATTGTATTGCTGTCTATTTCTCCCTTCATGCTTATTAACACTTTTATGTGTACCTATGTTGGGTGAATAATATTTACAAGTTTTTGGAAAAATTAGAATATTTACTCTTGTTACACTGACCACTTTATCACTATAGAATGATCTTCCTTGTCTTTTGTTACAGTCTTTGCCTTAATGTCTATTTTGTCTGATGTAAATGTTGCTACCCCTGTGTTCTTTTGGTTTGCATTTGCAACGAATATCTTTTTTAGCCCTTAAATTTCAGTGTGTGTTGTTACATCTGAAGTGAGTCTTTTGTAGGTAGCACATAATTGAGTATTGTTTATTGTTCTGTTTTATCAATTCAGCTACTCTAAGTCTTTTGATTTGAGAATTTACTCCGTTTACATCCAAAGTAATCTTTTATAGGTATGGACTTACTATTGCCATTTTGTCAATAATTTTCTGGCTGATTTGTAATTTTTTTGTTCCTTTCTCTCTTATTCTCTTCCTTTGTGATTTGATGATTTTCTAGAGTGGTATGCTTACTTTCTTTTACCTTAACTTTTAGGTATGCTTATAGGTTTTTGCTTTGTGGTTACTGTGGGGCTAATACAGAACATAATTATTTTAAGCTGATAACAATGTAACTTCAAACATACACAAAGATTCTATATTTATACACTCCCTCCCCCTATAATTTATGTTTGGATGTCAAAATTTACATCTTTTTACATTTGTATTCATTAAAAATTTATTGTAGTTATATATAATAATGCTACCTTTTAATCTCCATAAGTGAGTTATAAGTGATTTACCAACCATCACCACAAAATTGAAGCTTTCTCTTTTTTATGAGAACTTTTACTGAGGTATAATTGACATAAAATAAGCTGCATGTGTTTAAAGTGTACATTCTTTTTCTTATTAGTAATGTATATATGGTTATCCCAACCTCCCAACTGGTTCAATCCCAACCCCATCACCTGCTTTCCCCCCTTGGTGTTCATATGTTTCTTCTATACATCTGTGTCTCTGTTTCTGTCTTGCAAACCAGCTGATCTGTACCATTTTTCTAGATTCTGCATATATGCTTTAATATATGATATTTGTTTTTCTCTTTCTGACTTACTTCACTCTATAGAACATTCTCTAGGTCCATCCATGTCTCTACAAATGTCCCAATTTTTGTTCCTATTTATTGCTGAGTAATATTCCATTGTATATATGTACCACATCTTCTTTATCCACTCATCTGTTGATGGACGTTTACGTTGCTTCCATGACCTGGCTATTGTAAATAGAGGTGCAATGAACATTGGAGTCCATGTGTCTTTTTGAATTATGGTTTTCTCTGGGTATATGCCCAGCAGTAGAATTGCTAAATCATATGGTAATTCTATTTTTAGTTTTTTAAGGAACCTCCATACTGTTCTCCATAGTGGCTGTATCAATTTACATTCCCATCAACAGTGCAAGAGGGTTCCCTTTTCTCCTCACCCTCTCTAGTGTTTATTGTTTGTAGATTTTCTGATGATGCCCATTCTAACTGGTGTGAAGTAATACCTCATTGTAGTTTTGATTTGCATTTCTCTAATAATTAGTGATGTTGAGCAGCTTTTCATGTGCCTCTTGACCATCTGTATGTCTTCTTTGGAGAAATGCCTATTTAGGTCTTCTGCCCATTTTTTGATTGCATTGTTTGTTTTTTTGATATAGAGCTGTATGAATTGTTTATATATTTTGGAGATTAATCCTTTGTCTGTTGATTCTTTTACAAATATTTTCTCCTATTCTGAGGGTTCTCTCTTTATCTTATTTATAGTTTCCTTTGCTGTGCAGAAGCTTTGAAGTTTCATTAGGTCCCGCTTGTTTATTTTTGTTTTTATTTCCATTACTCTAGGAGGTGGGTCAAAAAAGATCTTGCTGTGACTTATGTCAAAGAGTGTTCTTCCTATGTTTTCCTCTAAGAGATTTAGAGTGTCTGTCGTTACATTTAGGTCTTTAATCCATTTTGAGTTTATTTTTGTGTATGGTGGTAGGGAGTGTTCTAATTTCATTCTTTTACATGTAGCTGTCCAGTTTTCTCAGCATCACTTATTGAAAAGGCTGCCTTTTCTCCATTGTATATCCTTGGCTCCTTTGTCATAGATTAGTTGACCATAGTTTATCTCTGGGCTTTCTATTCTGTTCCATTGATCTGTATTTCTGTTTTTGTGCCAGTTCCATATTACCTTGATTACTGTAGCTTTGTAGTATAGTCTGAAGTCAGGGAGCTTGATTCCTCCAACTCCATTTTTTTTTTTTTTTCTTCTCAAGATTGCTTTGGCTATTCTGGGTTTTTTGTGTCTCCATACAAATTTTAGGATTTTTTGTCCTAGTTCTGCAGAAAATGCCATTGGTAATTTGATAGGGATTTCATTGAATATGTAGATTGCTTTGGGTAGTATAGTCATTTTCACAATATTGATTCTTCCCATCCAAGAATATGGCATATCTCTCCATCTGTTTGTGTTGTCTTTGATTTCTTTCATCAGTGTTTTATACTTTTCTGAGTATAGGAGGTCTTTTGCCTCCTTAGGTTTATTCCTAAGTATTTTATTCTTTTTGTTACAATGCTGAGTGGGATTGTTTCCTTAATTTCTCTTTCTGATCTTTTGTTGTTAGTGTGTAGGAATGCAAGAGATTTCTGTGTGTTAATTTTGTATCCTGCAAATTTACCATATTCATTGATTAGTTCTAATAGTTTTCTGGTGGCATCTTCAGAATTTTCTATGTGTAGTATCATGCCATTTGCAAAAAGTGACAGTTTTACTTCTTTTCCAATTTGGATTCCTTTTATTTCTTTTTCTTCTCTGATTACTGTGGCAAGGACTTCCAAGACTGTGTTGAATAGTAGTGGCAAGAGTGGACATCCTTATTTTGTTTCTGATCTTAGAGGGAATCTTTTCAGTTTTTCACCATTGAGAATGATGTTTGCTGTGGGTTTGTTATACATGGTTTATTATGTCCCTCTCTGCCAACTTTCTGGAGAGTTTTTATCATAAATGGGTGCTGAATTCTGTCAAAAGCTTTTTCTGCATCTATTGAGATGATCATATGGTTTTTATTCTTCAATTTGTTAATATGGTGTGTCACATTGATTGATTTCTGTATATATTGAAGAATCCTTGCATCCCTGGGATAAATCCCACTTGATCATGGTATATAATCCTTTTAATGTGTTATTGGATTCTGTTTGCTAGTATTTTGTTGAGGGTTTTTGCATCTATGTTCATCAGTGATATTGGTCTGTAATTTTTTGTATGTGTGATATCTTTTTCTGGTTTTGATATCAGGGTGATGGTGGCCTTGTAGAACGAATTTGGTAGTGTTCCTTCCTCTGCAATTTTTTGAAAGAATTTGAGAAGAATAGGTGTTAGCTCTTCTCTAAATATTTGATAGAATTGACCTGTGAAGCCATCTGGTCCTGGACTTTTGTTTGTTGGAATATTCTTAATCACAGTTTCAATTTCATTACTTGTGATTGGTCTGTTCATATTTACTATTTCTTGCTGATTCAGTCCTGGAAGGTTATATCTTTCTAAGAATTTGTCCATTTCTTTCAGATTGTCACTCATTTTATTAGCATATAGTTGTTTATAGTAGTCTTTTATAATGCTTTATATTTCTGCAGTGTCCATTGTAACTTCTCCTGTTTCATTTCTAATTTTATTGATTTGAGTACTCACTCTCTTTTTCTTGATGAGTCTTGCTAGAGGTTTATCAATTTTGTTTATATTCCCAAAGAACCAGCTTTTAGTTTTACTGATTTTTGCTATTGTTTTCTTTGTTTCTATTTCATTTGTTTCTGCTCTGATCTTTATGATTTGTTTCCTTCTACTAACTTTGGCTTTTGTTTGTTCTTTCTCTTGTTTCTTTAGGTGTAAGCTTATATTATTTATTTTGGGTTTTTCTTGTTCTCAAGGTAGGATTTCACTGCTATAAACTTCCCTCTTAAAACTGCTTTTGCTAATTCCCAGAGGTTTTGGATTGTTGTGCTTTCATCGTCATTTGTCTCCAGGTATTTTTTGATTTCCTCTTTGATTTCTTCAGTGATCTCTTGGTAATTTAGTAGCATATTGTTTAACCTCTATGTGTATGTGTTTTTAACTGTTTTCTTTTCTTCCTGTAATTGATTTCTAATCTCATAGCATTGTTGTCAGGAAAGATGCTTGATACAATTTCAATTTTCTTAAATTTACCAAGGCTTGATTTGTGACCCAAGATGTGATCTATCCTGGAGAATGTTCCATGTGCACTTGAGAAGAAAGTATAATTTGCTGCTTTCAGCTGGAATGTCCTATAAATATCAATGAAATCTATCTAGTCCATTGTATCATTTAAAATATTTCCTTGTTAGTATTCTGTCTGGTTGATCTCTCCATTGGTGTAAGTGGGGTGTTAAAGTTCCCCATTATTATTGTGTTACTGTCTATTTCCTGTTTTATAGTTGTTAGCATTTGCCTTATGTATTGAGGTGCACCTATATTGGGTGCATATAAAGTTATAATTGCTATATCTTTTCTTTGATTGATCCCTTGATCATTATGTAGTGTCCTTCCTTGACTCTTGCAACCTTGTTTATTTTAAAGTCTATTTTATCTGATATGAGTATTGCTACTCCAGCTTCTTTTGATATCCATTTGCATGGTATGTCTTTTTCCATTCCCTCATTTTCAGTCTGTATGTGACCCTAGGTATGAAATGGGTTTCTTGTAGACAGCATATATATATATATATATATATATATATATATATATATATATATATATATATATATGGGTCTTGTTTTTGTATCCATTCAGCCAGTCTGTGTCTTTTGGTTGGAGAATTTAATCCATTTACATTCAAGGTAATTATCAATGTGTATGTTCCTTTTACCATTTTCTTAATTGTTTTGGGTTTGTTTTTGTAGGTCTTTTCCTCCTCTTGTGTTTCCCACTTAGAGAAGTTCCTTTAGTGTTTTTTGTAGGGCTGATTTGGTGGTGCTGAATTCTCTTAGCTTCTGCTTATCTGTAAAGCTTTTGATTTTTCCATCAAATCTGAATGAGATCCTTGCTGGGTAGAGTATTCTTGATTGTAGGTTCTTCCCTTTCATCACTTTAAATATATCATGCCACTCCCTTCTGGCTTGTAGAGTTTCTGCTGAGAAATCAGCTGTTAACCTTATGTGAGTTCCCTTGTATGTTATTTGTTTTTCCCTTTTTGCTTTTAATAATTTTTCTTTGTCTTTAATTTTTGTCAGTTTGGTTACTATGTGTCTTGGCATGTTTCTCCTTGGGTTTATCTTGCCTGTGACTCCTTGTGCTTTCTGGACTTGGGTGGTTACTTCCTTCCCCATGTTGAGGAAGTTTTTGACTATTATCTCTTCAAATATTTTCTCAGGTCCTTTCTTTCTCTCTTCTCCTTCTGGGACACTAAAACGTGAATGTTGGTGTGTTTAATGTTGTCCCAGGGGTCTCTTATGCTGTCTTCATTTCTTTTAATTCTTTTTTCTTTATTGTGTTCCACAGCAGTGATTTCCACCATTCTGTCTTGCAGGTCATTTTGTTCTACTTCCTCAGTTATTCTACTATTGATTCCTTCTACTGTATTTTTCATTTTAGTTACTGTATTGTTCATCTCTGTTTTTGTTGTTGTTGGTGGTGTTGGTTAATTCTAGGTCTTTGTTAAACATTTCTTGCATCTTCTCCATTCTTTTTCCAAAGTCCTGGATCATCTTCACTGTCATTTTTCTGAATTCTTTTTTTCTGGAAGTTTGTCTATTTCCACTTCATTTATTTGTTTTTCTAGGGTTTTTTCTTATTCCTTCATATGGTGAAAAGTCCTCTGCCTTTTCATTTTCTCTGTCTTTCTGTGGCTGTGGTTTTCATTCCACAGGTTGCAGGATTGTAGTTCTTCTTGCTACTGCTGTCTGCCCTCTGGTGGATGAGGCTAGGAGGCTTGTACATTGCTTCCTGATGGGAGGGACTGGTGGTGGATAGAGCTGGGTGTTGCTCTGATGGGCAGAGCTCAGGAAAACTTAACCCACTTTTCTGCTGATGTGTGTGGCTGAGTTCCACCCCCATTGGTTGTTTGGCCTGAGGCAACCCAGCACTGGAGCTTACAGGCTCTTTGGCAAGGATAATGGTGGATTCTGAGAGGGCTCACACCATTGAGCACTTCCCAGAACCTCCATAACCAGCATCCCCATCCCTGTGGTGAGCCACAGCCACCACCCACCTCTACGGGGAACCCTCCAACACCAGCAGGTAGGTTTGGTTAAGTCTCCTATGGGACTATGCTTCTTCTCCCGGGTCCTGATGTGCACACTACTTTGTTTGTGCTCTCCAAAAGTGGAGTCTCTGTTTCCCCTAATCCTATGGAAGTCCTGCAATCAAATCCTGCTGGCCTTCAAAGTCTGATTCTCCTGGGACTCCTACTCCAGTTGCCAGACCCCCAGTTTGGGAAGCCCGACACGGGCCTAGAACCCTCTCTCCAATGGCTGGACTTGTGTAGTATAACTGTTCTCCAGTTTGTGAGTCACCCACCCAGCATTTATGGGATTTGATTTTATCATGATTGTGCCCCTGGTACCATCTCTTTGCAGCTTTTCCTCTGTCTTTGGATGTGGGGTATCTTTTTTGTTGAGTTCCAGTGACTCCCTGTTGATAATTGTTCAGCAGTTAGTTGTGATTCCTGTGCTCTCACAAGAGGGAATGAGCACACATCCTTCTACTTCGCCATCTGGAACCAATCCCCTGAAGCTTTTTCCATTTAACTATGTATTTACCTTTACCATGGAGGTTTACTCTTACTATGTTTTCCTGTATTAATTAGTGTCTTCTTTTTTCTTCAGATCTTTATTGGAGTATCGTTGCTTTACAATTTTGTGACTGTTTCTGCTGTACAACAAAGTGAATCAGCTATATTTTTACATATATCCCCATATCCCCTCCTTCTTGAGTCTCCCTCCCACCCTCCCTATGCCAACCCTCTAGGTCATTACCAAGCATCATATTGATTGCCCTGCGCTATGCAGTAGTTTCCCACTAGCTACCCATTTTACATTTGGTAGTGTATTTATGTTAATGTTAGTCTCTCACTTCAACCCAGCTTCCCCTTCTCCCTCTGTCTCCTCAAGTCCATTCTATACACCTGTGTTTTTAATCTTGTCCTACCACTAGATTCATCAGTACTGTTTTTTTTGTTTTGTTTTTTTAGATTTCATTTATATGTGTTAGCATACAGTATTTGTTTTCCTCTTTCTGACTTACTTCACTCTGTATGACAGACTCTAAGTCCACATCTGTCACACCCAGAGTATGATTGTCACTTCATATCAGTCATACCTGGATTGTGATTGTCACCTCACATGTGTCACAAACCATGTATTATTGTCACCTCACACCTGTGACACCACACATGTGATTGTGACCTCACATCTGTCATAACACATGAGTGTTACATCATATCTGTCACATTATGCATGTGATTGTCATTTCACATCACAACCCACATGTGAATGTCAATTCACATTTCTCATAACCTGCATGTGAAAGTCTCACATCTGTCACACCTCACATGTGATTGTCACCTCATATCTGTCACACTCCACATGTGATTGTCACCTCACATCTGACATAATGTGCATGTGTCACATCACATTTGTCACACCACACATGTGATTGTCACCTCACATCTGTCACAACCCACGTGTGTGTCATCCCACATTGTCACACTCAGCATGAGATTATCATCTCAAGTCTGTCACAAACTGCATATGAGAGTCATCTCACATCTGTCACTTTCCTCATGTGATTGTCACCTCACATCAGTCACACCCAGATTGTGATTTTCACCTCACACATGTCACAAACCACATATGACTGTCACATCAAACCTGTGATACCCCACATGTGAGTGTCACCTCACATCTGTCATAAAATGCATGAGTGTCATCTCATATCTGTCATACCCTATGTGTGATTGTCACATCACACCTGTTTCAACCCATGTGTGAGTGTCACCTGACATCTATCACACCCAGAGTGTGATTGTCACCTCACATTTGTCACAAGCCTTATGTGAGTGTCACATCATATCTGTCACAATCCACATGTGTGCCACCTCACATTGTCACACTCAGAATGTGATGGTCACCTCATGTCTGTCACAAACCTCATATGAGAGTTACCTCACATTTGTCACTTTCCTCGTGTGATTGCCACCACACATCTGTCACACCAGGATTGTGGTTGTCACTTCACATGTGCCACAAACCACATATGAGTGTCACCTCACACCTGTGGCAGCACATTTGTGATTGTCACCTCACATCTGTCATAACGCATATGTGAGTGTCACATATCTGTCACATTGTGTATGTGATTGTCACTTTGTGTCACACCCCACATGTGATTATCAACTCATATCTGTCATACCCCTCATGTGATGGTCACATAAAATCTATCATAACATGGGTATGAGTGTCACTTCACATCTGTCACAAAGCACATGTGTCACATCACATCTGTCACATCATGTATGCCCTGTCACTAGGTTCATTAGTACTATTTTTTTAGATTCCATATATATGAGTTAGCATACAGTATTTGTTTTTCTCTTTCTGGCTTACTTTGCTCTGTATGATGACTCTAGGTCCATCCACCTCACTACCAATAACTCAATTTCATTCCATTTTATGGCTGAGTAATATTCCATTGTATACATGTGCCACATCTTTATCCATTCATCTGTTGATGGGCATAAAATAAACAAGTTCTGAGGAGAGACAGGAAGATGACAGAGGAGTAAGATGTGAAGATCACTTTCCTCCCCACAAATACATCAAGAATACATCTACATGTGGAACAGCTCCTGCAGAACACCTACTGAATGCTGGCAGAGGACCTCAGACTTCCAGAAAGGCAAGAAAATCTCCTGTAACTGGGTAAAAGCAAAAGGAAAAAGGAAAAAAATAGACAATGGGATCTGGAGACCTTCCCCTCTGGGAGGGATCTGTGAAGGGGGAAAACTTTCCACACACTAGGAAGCCCCTCACTGGTGGGTACAGAGGGAATTTCAGAGCCCCTGGAGGAGAATGCACCAACAGATTCACAGAGAGCAGAGCAGAGAGATCCCTGCATGGAGGACTGGTGCCAATCAGCACTTCCCAGCCTGAGACACTTGTCTGCTCACCTGCTGGGGTGGGAGGGGACTGGGCGCCAAGGCTTGGGCTTTGGATGTCAGAACCCAGGGAGAGGACTGGGATTGGCTGTTTGAGGACAGCCTAGGGGAGCTAGTGCACCACAGCTAGCCAGGAGGAAGTTTGGGGAAAAGCCTGGGCCTGATGGAGAGGCAGGAGATGTTTGTTTTGGGATTGTCAAGAAGTGGCCCTCCATAGGAGCTTCCTGCTCCACAGGCTCACAAATGGCTGGGCAACACCTATGTGAGCACCACCATGAGCTGCAGCTGTTACGTCAGAACACAGAGCCTGCTGCCATGGCCACCAAGTGTCCCATGTGCAAGACAGGTCACTGTCCACACCTCCCAGCAGCCAGTGCAGCCTGCCACTGACAAGGGTCCCATGTTCTGGGACCAAATTCCCTGGGAGAATGCACGGTGCACATCAGGTCCACTCTGACCTCTGCTGCTGCAAGCACTCCCCACAAATTTCAATTAGACTGCCATATCCCTTCCTCCCCCTGGCCTGAGTAGCAAGTGAGCCCTACTCAGCCATTGCTTTTACCCCCTCTTGCCTGACTACTGATGCCTGAGAGTGGACCACATGCAGAGTGGGGACCAAAACCAAAACTGAACTCCAGGCACTATGGGACCAAAGAAGAGAAAGGGAAACCTCTCCATACAGCCACAGGAGGAGCAGATTAAATACCCACAATTGGCTTGGTAGACCCTGCATTTGTGGATTACACGAATAGACCAGTGTTCCTACAATTGAGGCTGTGGATTTTGGGGGCAACTGTGGACTTTGTGGGAAAGTACACATGGGAGTAAGGCCAGATCAGAGTCTGAGCTGACAACACAGTGCCTAGAGCAGGTGCATAGACCTACCCAGAAGTATTGGAGGAATTCCTGGTTTGCTTTCTGCTTTTGATTTTTTTCTGATTCTAATATTTGTTAGTTTAGTTTTTAGTGTATATTTTTGTATATAGGTTTGTTTATTGCTTTGGTTGCTCTCTTCTTTGTTTTCTCTTTTATTTTCTCTTTTTCTTCCCGTTTCTTTTTGTGAATGTGTATGTGTGTGTACATCTCTTTGTGTGATTTTGTCTGTTTAGTTTTGCTTTTACCATTTGTCTTGGGGTTATGCCTGTTCTTTTTCTTTACTTCTTTCTCTTTTTTTCTTTTCTTCTGTGCTGTGCAGCTTGCAGGGTCTTGGTGCACCAGCCAGGGGTCTGACCTGGGCCTCTGAGGTGGGAGAGCTGAGTCCAGGATGTTGGACCACCAGAGAACTCCTGACCCCATGGAATATTAGTCAGTGAGAGCTCTCCCAGAGGTCTCCATCTCAACACTAAGATCCAGCTCCACCCAACAGCCAGCAAGCTTCAGTGCTGGATGCCTCACGTCAAGCAACTAGCAATACAGGAACATAAGCCCACCCATTAGCAGATAGACTGCCTATAGTCATACTAAGCTCATGGAAACCCCAAAACACACCACCAGATGTAGCCCTGCACATCAGAAGGACAAGATCCACCTCCACACACCAGAACACAGGCACAAGTTCTCCCCACCAGGATGCCTACACAAGACACTGGACCAACTTCCCCACTGGGGACAGACAACACAATTAAGAAAAACTATGATCCTGCAGCCTGAGGAAAGGAGATCACAAACACAATAAGTTAAACAAAATGAGAAGACAGAGAAAGAAGCAGCAGATGAAGGAGCAAAGTAAAAACCCACAAGACCAAACAAATGAAGAAGATATAGGCAGTCTACCTGAAAAAGAATTCAGAGTAGTGATAATAAATATGATACAAGATCTCAGAAATAGCATGGAGGTACAGTTGGAGAAAATAGAAGAAATGTTTAATGAAGAGGGAGAAGAACTAAAGAGTAAACAAGCAGTGATGAACAACAAAATAACTGAATTAAAAATACTCTAGAAGGAATGCAGAGCAGAATAACTGAGACAGAAGAATGGATAAGTGACCTGGAAGATACAATGGTGGAAATAACTGCCATGGAGCAGAGAAAAGAAAACAGAATGAAAAGAATTGAGGACAGTCTCAGAGACCTCTGGGACAACATTAAAGGCATCAACATTTGAATTATAGGGGTCCCAGAAGAAGAAGAAAAAGAGACAGTGGCTGAGAAAATATTTGAAGAGATTTTAGCTTAAAACTTCCCTGACATGGGAAAAAAAAAGTCAATCAAGTCCAGGAGGAGCAGAGAGTCCCATATAGGATAAACCCAAAGAGAAACATGCTGAGACACATATTAAACAAAATATCAAAAAATAAAAACAAAGAAAAAATATTAAAGACAGCAAGGGAAAAGCAAAAAATAACATAGAAGGGAATCTCCATAAGTTTTCAGCTGATTTTTCTGCAGAAACTCTACAGACCAGAAGGGAGTGGCAGAATATATTTAAAGTGATGAAAAGGAAAAACCTACAACCAAGATTACTCTACCCAACAAGGATTTCATTCAAATTTGGCAGAGAAATCAAAAGGTTTACAGACAAGCAAAAACTAAGAGAATTCAGCACAACCAGACCAGCTTTACAACAAATGCTAAAGGAACTTCTCTAGGAATAAAACACAAGAGGAGGAAAAGACCTACAAAAACAAACCCAAAACAATTAAGAAAATGGTAATAGGAACATATACATTGATAATTACCTTAAATGTGAATGGATTAAATGCTCCAACCAAAAGACACAGACTGGCTGAATGGATACAAAAACAAGAACCTTATATATGCTGTCTACTAGAGATTCACTTCAGAATTATGAACACATACAGATGAAAGTGAGGGGATGGAAAGATATATTCCAAGCAAATGAAAATCAAAAGAAAGCTTGGGTAAGCAATACTCATATCAGAAAAAAATAGACTTTAAAATAAAGACAGTTACAAGAAACAAGGAAGGACACTATATGATAATAAAGGGTTCAAACCAAGAAGAAGATATAAGAATTGTAAATAATTATGCACCCAACATAGGAGCACCTAAATACATAAGGCAAATGCTAACACCCATAAAAGGGGAAATCGACAGTAACACAATAATAGTAGGAGACTTTAACACCCCACTTACACCAATGCACCTAAAGCACTATTTCAAGACAGAATAGCTAAGAATTTCCCAAAACTGATCTGAAAAATTCTACATATTCAAGTGGTGCCAGGAACCCCAAATAAGATCAACAACAACAAAAAAACTACAAAACAATCACACACACTCCCTCTCTCTCTCTCTCTCTCTCTCTCCTGTAACAACATTATACGTTTTCTTTTCTTTTTTTTTATCTTTATTGGAGTATAATTGCTTTACAGTATTGTGTCAGTTTCTTCAGTACAACACAATGAATCAGCCACATACAAACATATATCCCCATATCTCCTCCCTCTTGAGCCTCCTTCGCAACCCCCATATCCCACCCCTTTAGGTCTTCACAAAGCATCAAGCTAATCTCCCTGTGCTCTGTAATAGCTTCCTACTAGCCATCTACTTTACATTTGGTAGTGTGTATATGTCAATGCTACTCTCTCACTACATCCCAACTTCCTCTGTCCCCAGTGTCCTCAAGTCCGTTCTGTATGTCTGCATCTCTATTCCTACTCTGCCACTAGGTTCCTCAGTACCATTTTTCTAGATTCCATATATATGTGTTAGCATACGGTATTTGTTTTTCTCTTTCTGATTTACTTCACTCAGTATGACAGACTCTAGGTCCATCCACCTCACTACGAATAGCTCAATTTCATTCCTTTTTATGCTGAGTAATATTCCATTGTATATATGTGCCACATCTTCTTTATCCATTCATCTGTCAATGGACATTTAGGTTGCTTCCATGTCTTGGCTATTGTAAATAATGCTGCAATGAACATAGTGGTACATGTATCTTTCTGAATTATGGTTTTCTCTGGGTATATGCCCAGTAGTGGGATTGCTGGGTCATATGGTATTTCTATTTTTAGTTTTTTAAGGAACCTCCATCCTGTTTTCCATACTGGCTGTATCAATTTACATTCCCACCAACAGTGCAGGAGAGTTCCCTTTTCTCCACAGCCTCTCCAGCGTTTATTGTTTCTAGATTTTTTGATGATGGCCATTCTGACTGGTGTGAGGTGATACATTATTGTGGTTTTTATTTGCATTTCTCTAATAATTAGTGATGTTGAACATCTTTTCATGTGTCTGTTGGCCATCTCTATGTCTTCCTTGGAGAAATGTCTATTTAATTTTTCCACCCATTTTTGGATGGATTGTTTGTTTGTTTGTTTTGATATTGAGCTGCATGAGCTGCTTGTATATTTTGGAGATTAATCTTTTGTCAGTTGCTTCATTGGCAAATATTTTCTCCCATTTTGAGGGTTGTCTTTTTGGCTTGTTTATGGTTTCCTTTGCTGTGCAAAATCTTTTGTTTCATTAGATCCCATTTGTTTATTTTTGTTTTTATTTCCATTATTCTGGGAGGTGGGTAAAGAAGGATCTTGCTATGATTTATGTCATAGAGTGTTCTGCCTATATTTTCCTCTAAGAGTTTTATAGTGTCTGTCCTTTCATTTAGGTCTTTAATCCATTTTGAGTTTATTTTTTGTGTATGGTGTTAGGTAGTGTTCTATTTTCATTCTTTTACATGTAGCTGTCCAATTTTCCCAGCACCACTTATTGAAGAGGCTGTCTTTTCTCCATTGCACGTTCTTGCCTCCTTTGCCACATATTAGGTTACCATATGTGTGTGTGTTTATCTCTGGGCTTTCTATCCAGTACCATTGATCTTTATTTCTGTTTTTGTGCCAGTACCATACTGTCTTGATTACAGTAGTTTTGTAGTATAGTCTGAAATCAGGGAGCCTGACTCCTCTGGCTCCATTTTTCTTTCTCAAGATTGCTTTGGCGATTTGGGGTCTTTTGTGTTTCCACACAAATTGCAAAATTTTTTGTTCTAATTCTGTGAAGAATGCCAATGGTAATTTGATAGATATTGCATTGAATGTGTAGATTACTTTGGGTAGAATAGTTATTTTCACAATATTGATTCTTCCAGTTCAAGAACATGGTATATTTTTCCATCTATTCATGTCATCTTTGATTTCTTTCATCAGTGTTTTATATTTTTCTGAATACAAGTCTTTTGTATCCTTAGGTAGGTTTATGCCTAGGTATTTTTTCTTTTTGTTGTGATGGCAAAGGGGATTGTTTCCTTAATTTCTCTTTCTGATTTTTTGTTGTTAGTGTATAGCAATGCAAGAGATTTCTGTGCATTAATTTTGTATCCTGCAACTTTTCCAAATTCATTGATTAGTTCTAATAGTTTTCTGGAGCGTCTTTAAGTTTTCTATGTATAGTATCATACTATCTGCAAAAAGTGACAGTTTTATTTCTTCTTTTCCAATTCGTATTCCTTTTATTTCTTTTTCTTTTCTGATTGCCATGGCTAGGTCTTGCAAAACTATGTTGAATAAGACTGGTGAGAGTGGACATCCTTGTCTTGTTCCTGACCTTAGTGGAAATGCTTTCAGATTTTCACCATTGAGAATAAATGTTTGCTGTGGGTTTGTCATATATGGCCTTTATTATGTTATGGTAGGTTTCCCTCTATGTCTATTTCTGGAGAGTTTTTATCATAAATCGGTGTTGAATTTTGTCAAAAGCTTTTTGTGCATCTATTGAGATGATCATGTGGTTTTTATCCTGCAGTTTGTTAACATGGTGTATCACATTGATTGATTTGCATATATTGAAGAATCCTTGCATTCCAGGGATAAACCCCACTTGATCATATTGTATGATCCTTTTAATGTGTTATTGGATTCTGTTGGCTAGTATTTTGTTGAGGGTTTTTGCATCTGTGTTCACCAGTGATATTTGTCTGTAATTTTCTTTTTTTGTGTTATCTTTGTCTGGTTTTGATATCAAGGTGATGGTGGCCTCATAGAATGAATTTGGGAGTATTCCTCCCTCTGCAATTTTTTGAAAGAATTTGAGAAGAATAGGTGTTAGCTCTTCTCTAAACGTTTGACAGAATTCACCTGTGAAGCCATCTGGCCCTGGGCTTTTATTTGTTGGAAGATTTTTTATTACAGTTTCAATTTCATTACCTGTGATAGGTCTGTTTATATTTTCTAATTCTTCCTGATTCAGTCTTGGAAAATAGTACCTTTCCAAGAATTTGTCCATTTCTTTGAGGTTGTCCATTTTATTGGCATACAGTTGTTTATAGTATTCTCTTATAATCCATTGTATTTCTGTAGTGTCATATTTCTCCTTTTTCATTTCCAATTTTATTGATTTGTGCCCGCTCCCTTTTTTTTCTTGATGAGTGTAACTAAAGGTTCATCAATTTTATTTATCTTCTCAAAGAACCAGCTTTTAGTTTTACTGATTTTTGCTATTGTTTTCTTTGTTTCTATTTCATTTATTTCTGCTCTGATTTTATGATTTCTTTCCTTCTACTGATTTTAGGTTTTCTTTGTTTTTCTTTCTCTAGTTGTTTCAGGTGTATGGCTAGATTGTTTACTTGAGATTTTTCTTGTTTCTTGAGGTGAGATTGAATTGCTGTAAACTTCTCTCTTAGAACTGCTTTTGCTGCATCCCATAGGTTTTGAGTCATCATGTTTTCATTGTCATTTATTTCTATGTATATTTTAATTTCTTCTCTGATTTCTTCCATGATTGCTTGGTTATTTAGTAGTGCATTGTTTATCCTCCATGTATTTGTGTGTTTTAAAGTGTTTTTTTCTGTAATTGATTTCTAATCTCATAGCATTGTGGTCAGAAAAAAATGCTTTATATGATTTCAATTTCCTTAAATGTTCCAAGGCTTGCCTTGTGACCCAAGACGTGATCTATCCTGAAGAATGTTCCATGTGCACTTCAGAAGAAAGTGTATTCTGCCACTTTGGGGTGGGATCACCTATAAATATCAATTAAATCTATGTGGTCTATTGTGTCATTTAAAGTTTGTGTTTCCTTGTTTATTTTCTGTTTGGATGATCTGTACATTGGGGTATTTGGGGAGTAAAAGTCCCCTACTATTATTATGTTACTGTAGATTTCTGCTTTTATGGCTGTTAGCATTTGCCTTATGTATTGAGGTGCTCCTATGTTGGGTGTATAAATATTTGAAATTGTTATATCTTCTTGGATTGATCCTTTGATCACTATGTTGTGTTCTTCTTTACCTCTTGTAACAGTCTTTATTTTAAAGTGTATTTTATCTGATATGAGTATTGCTACTCCAGCTTCCTTTTGATTTCCATTTGCATCTTTTTCCATCCCTTTATTTTCAGTCTGTATGTATCCCTAGGTCTGAAATGGGTCTCTTGTAGACAACATATATATGGGTGTTGTTTTTTTATCCATTCTGCCAGTCTGTGTCTTTTGGTTGGGGCATTGAATCCATTTACATTCAATGTTATTATTGGTATGTATGTTCCTATTACCATTTTCTTAATTGTGTGGGGTTTGTTTTCATGGGTCTTTTTCTTCTCTTGTGTTTCCCAGCTAGAGAATTTCCTTTATCATTTGTTGTAAAGCTGGTTTAGTGGTGCTGAATTCTTTTAGCTTTTGTTTGTCTGTAAAGCTTTTGATTTCTCTGTCAAATCTGAATGAGATCCTTGCTGGGTAGAGTAATCTTGGTGGTAGGATTTCCTTTGTATGTTATTTTTTGCTTTTCCTTCTCTTGCTGCTTTTAATATTTTTTCTTTGAATTTAATTTTTGTTAATTCGACTAATATGTGTCTTGGTGTGTTTCTTCTAGGGTTAATACTGTACGGGATTCTCTGTGCTTCCTGGACTTGGGAGACTACTTCTTTGCCCATTTTTAAAAAACTTTTTATTTTTCTATTTTTTACAATAAACTGCATATATTTAGAGTGTACAATTTGGTATCTAAGTCTCCCAATTCATTCCCCTCCAACCCTCCCTGCTTTCCCCACTTGGTGTCCATATGTTTGTTCTCTACATCTGTGTCTCTATTTCTGCCTTGCAAACTGGTTGACTTGTACCATTTTTCTATAGTCCACATATATGTGTTAATATACAATATTTGTTTTTCTCTTTCTGACTCACTTCACTCTGTATGACAGACTCTAGGTCCATCCATGTCTCTAAAAATGTCCAAATTTCTCTGCTTTTTACAGCTGAGTAATATTCCATTGTATGTATGTACCACATCTTCTTTATCCATTCATCTGTTGATGGACATTTAGGTTGCTTCCATGTCCTGGCTATAGTAAACAGTGCTGCAATGAACATTGGAGTGCATATGTCTTTTTGAATTATGGTGTTCTCTAGGTATATGCTCAGTAGTGGGATTGTTGGTTCATATGGTATTTCTATTTTTAGTTTTGCAAGGAACCTCCATACTGTTCTCCATAGTGGCTGTATCAATTTACATTCCCACCAGCAATGCAAGAGCGTTCCTTTTTCTCCACACCCTCTCCAGCATTTACTGTTTGTCGATTTTCTGATGATGCCCATTCTAACTGGTGTGAGGTGGTACCTCATTGCCATTTTGATTTGCATTTCTCTAATAATGAGTGATGCTGAGCAGCTTTTCATGTGCCTCTTGGCCATCCGTATGTCTTCTTTGGAGAAATGCCTATTTAGGTCTTCTGCCCATTTTTTGATTGGGTTGTTTATTTTTTTGATATTGAGCTGGATGAACTGTTTATATATTTTGGAGATTAATCCTTTGTCTGTTGATTCGTTTGCAAATATTTTTTCCCATTCTGAGTGTTGTCTTTTCGTCTTGCTTACAGTTTCCTTTGCTGTGCAGAAGCTTTGAAGTTTCATTAGGTCCCACTTATTTATTTTTGTTTTTATTTCCATTATTCTAGGGGGTGGATCAAAAAAGATCTTGCTGTTATTTACATCAAAGAGTGTTCTTCCTATGTTTTCCTCTAGGAGTTTTATAGTGTCTGGCCTTACATGTAGGTGTTTTATCCATTTTGAGTTTATTTTTGTGTATGGTGGTAGGAAGTGTTCTAATTTCATTCTTTTACATGTAGCTGTCCAGTTTTCCCAGCACCACTTATTGAAAAGGCTGCCTTTTCTCCATTGTATATCCTTGCCTCCTTTGTCATAGATTAGTTGACCATAGTTTATCTCTGGGCTTTCTATCCTATTTCATTGATATATATTTCTGTGTTTGTGTCAGTGCCATACTGTCTTGATCACTGAAGCCTTGTAGTATAGCCTGAAGTCAGGAAGCCTGATTCCACCAACTCCGTCTTTCCTTCTAAAGATTGCTTTGGCTATTTGGGGTCTTTTGCGTTTCCATACAAATTGTAAAATTTCTTTTTCTAGTCCTGTGAAAAATGCCATTGGTAATTTGATGGAGATTGCACTGAATCTGTAAATTGCTTTCGGTAATATAGTCATTTTCACAATGTTGATTCTTCCAACCCAAGAACATGGTATGTCCCTCCATCTGTTTGTGTCATCTTTGATTTCTTTCATTAGTGTCTTATAGTTTTCTGAGTACAGGTCTTTTACCTCCTTGGTTAGGTTTATGCCTAGGTATTTTTTTTAACTTTTTTTATTTATTTATTATTTTTTGGGGGTACACCAAGTTCAATCGTCTGTTTTTATACACATATCCCCATATTCCCTCCCTCCCTCAACTCCCCCCCCACCCTCCCTCGAGTTCTCCCCACCCTCCCCGTCCCAGTCCGCTAAGGCATCTTCCATTCTCCAGTTGGACTCCCTTTGTTATACAATAACTTCCCACTGGCTATCTATTAAACAGTTGGTACTATATATATGTCTGTGCTACTCTCTTGCTTTGTCTCAGCTTCCCCTTCACCCCCTTGCCCCCCAAACCTCGAGTTCTCCAGTCCATTCTCTGCATCCTTGTTCTTGTCACTGAGTTCATCAGTACCATTTTTAGATTCTGTATATGTGAGTTAGCATACAATATTAGTCTTTCTCTTTCTGACTTACTTCACTCTGTATGACAGACTATAGGTCTATCCACCTCATGACATATAGCTCCATCTCATCCCTTTTTATAGCTGAGTAATATTCCATTGTATATATATGCCACATCTTCTGTATCCATTCATTTGATGATGGGCATTTTGGTTGCTTCCATGTCCTGGCTATTGTAAATACTGCTGCAATAAACATTATGGTACAAGTTTCTTTTGGGATTATGGTTTTCTTTGGGTATATGCCCAGGAGTGGGATGACTGGATCATATGGTAGTTCTATTTGTAGTTTTTTAAGGAACCTCCAAATTGTTTTCCATAGTGGCTGTACCAACTTACATTCCCATCAACAGTGCAGGAGAGTTCCCTTTTCTCCACACCCTCTCCAACATTTGTTGTTTCCAGATTTTGTGATGATGGCCATTCTGATTGATGTGAGGTGATACCTCATTGTGGCTTTGACTTGCATTTCTCTGAAGATGAGTGATGTTGAGCATCTTTTCATGTGTTTGTTGGCCATCTGTATGTCTTCTTTGGAGATATGTTTATTTAGGTCTTCCACCCATTTGTGGATTGGGTTATTTGCTTTTTTGGTATTAAGCTGCATGAGCTGCTTGTATATTTTGGAGGTTAATCCTTTGTCCCTTGTTTCATTGGCAACTATTTTTTCCCATTCTGAGGGTTGCCTTTTAGTCTTGTTTATGGTTTCTTTAGCTGTGCAAAAGCTTTTAAGTTTCATGAGGTCCCATTTGTTTATTCTTGATTTTATTTCCATGATTCTAGGAGGTGGGTCAAAAAGCATCTTGCTTTGATGGATGTCATAGAGTGTTCTGCCTATGTTTTGCTCTAGGAGTTTTATAGTGTCTGGCCTTACATGTAGGTCTTTAATCCATTTGGAGTTTATTTTTGTGTATGGTGTTAGGAAGTGTTCTAATTTCATTCTTTTACATATTGCTGTCCAATTTTCCCAGCACCACTTATTGAAGAGGCTGTCTTTTTTCCATTGTATATTCATGCCTCCTTTGTCAAAGATAAGGTGCCCATATGTGTTTGGGCTTACTTCTGAGTTCTCTATTCTATTCCATTGATCTTCCTTTCTATTTTTGTGCCAGTACCATACTGTCTTGATCACTATGGCCTTGTAGTATAGTTTGAAGTCAGGAAACCTGATTCCACCAACTCCATTTTTCCTTCTCAAGATTGCTTTGGCTATTCGGGGTCTTTTACATTTCCATACAAATCGTAAGATTTCTTTCTCTAGTTCCGTGAAAAATGCCATTGGTAATTTGATGGGGATTGCATTGAATCTGTAAATTGCTTTGGGTAGTACAGTCATTTTCACTATGTTGATTCTTCCAATGCAGGAACATGGTATGTCCCTCCATCTGTTTGTGTCGTCTTTGATTTCTTTCATCAATGTCTTAAAGTTTTCTGCATACAGATCTTTTGCCTCCTTAGGCAGGTTTATTCCTAGGTATTTTATCCTTTATGTTGCAATGGTGAATGGGATTGTTTCCTTAATTTCTCTTTCTGATCTTTCATTGTTGGTGTATAGAAATGCAAGAGATTTCTGTGTGTTAATTTTGTATCCTACAACTTTACTAAATTCATTGATTAGCTCAAGTAGTTTTCTGGTGACATCTTTAGGATTTTCTATGTATAGTATCATGTCATCTGCAAACAGTGACACTTTTACTTCTTCTTTTCCAATTTGGATTCCTTTTATTTCTTTTTCTTCTCTGATTGCTGTGGCAAGGACTTCCAAAACTATGTTGAATAGTAGTGGCAAGAGTGGACATCCTTGTCTTGGTCCTGATCTTAGAGGGAATGCTTTCAATTTTTCACCATTGAGAATGATGTTTGTTGTGGGTTTGTCATATATGGCCTTTATTATGTTTAGGTATGTTCCCTCTATGCCCACCTTTTGGAGAGTTTTTATCATAAATGGGTGCTGAATTCTGTCAAAAGCTTTTTCTGCATCTATTGAGATGATCATGTGGTTTTTATCCTTCAGTTTTTTAATATGGTGTATCACATTGATTGATTTGCATATATTGAAGAATCCTTGCATTCCAGGGATAAACCTCACTTGATCACGGTGTATGATCCTTTGAATGTGTTGTTGGATTCTGTTGGCTAGTATTTTGTTGAGGATTTTTGCATCTGTGTTCATCAGTGATATTGGTTTGGAATTTTCTTTTTTTGTGGTATCTTTGTCTGGTTTTGATATCAGGGTGATGGTGGCTTCATAAAATGAGTTTGGGAGTGTTCCTTCCTCTGCAATGTTTTGGAAGAGTTTGAGAAGGATGGGTTTTAGCTCTTCTCTAAATATTTGATAAAATTCACCTGTGAATCCATCTGGTCCTGAACTTTTGTTTGTTGGGAGATTTTTAATCACAGTTTCAATTTCATTCCTTGTGATTGGTATGTTCATATTTTCTATGTCTTCTTGATTCAGTCTTGGAAGGTAATACTTTTCTAAGAATCTGTCAATTTCATCCAGGTTGTCCATTTTATTGGCATATAGTTGCTTCTAGTAATCTCTTATGGTGCTTTTTATTTCTGCAGTGTCTGTTGTAACTTCTCCTGTTTCCTTTCTAATTTTATTGATTTGAGTCCTCTCCCTCTTTTTCTTGATGAGCCTTGATAGAGGTTTATCAATTTTATTTATCTTCTCAAAGAACCAGCTTTTACTTTTATTGATTTTTGCTATTGTTTTCTTTGTTTCTATTTCATTTATTTCTGCTCTGATCTTTATGATTTCTCTCCATCAACTCACTTTGGGTGTTGTTGGCTCTTCTTTCTCTGGTTTCTTTAGGTGGAAGGTTAGATTGTTTATTTGGGATTTTTCTTGTGTCTTGAGGTAGGATTGTATGACTATAAACTTCCCTCTTAGAACTGCCTTTGCTGCATCCCATAGGTTTTGGATCATTGTGTTTTCATTGTCATTTGTCTCTAGGTAATTTTTTATTTCCTCTTTGATTTCTTCAGTGATCTGTTGGTTATTTAGTAGCATATTGTTTAGCCTCCATGTGTTTCTGTTTTTAGAGTTTTTTTTTCCTGTAATTGATTTCTAATCTCATAGCATTGTGGTCAGAAAAGATGCTTGATACAATTTTAATTTGCTTGAATTTACCAAGGCTTGATTTATGACCCAAAATGTGATCTATCCTGGAGAATGTTCCATGTGCACTTGAGAAGAATGTGTAATCTGCTGTTTTTGGATGTAATGTCCTATAGATATCTATTAAATCCAGTTGATTTATTGTGTCATTTAAAGCTTTTGTTTCCTTATTAATTTTCTGTGTGGATGATCTGTCCATTGATGTAAGTGTGGTGTTAAAATCTCCCACTATGATTGTGTTACTGTCGATTTCCTCTTTCATAGTTGTTAGCATTTGCCTTCTGTATGGAGGTGCTCCTATATTGGGTATATATATATTTATAATTGTTATCTCTTCTTCTTGGATTGATCCCTCAGTCTTTATGTAGTGTCCTTTCTTGTCTCTTGTAACATTTTTTATTTTAAAGTCTATTTTATCTGATATGAGTATCGCTACTCCAGCTTTCATTTGATTTCCATTTGCATGGAATATCTTCTTCCATCCCCTCACTTTCTGTCTGTATGTATCCCTAGGTCTGAAGTGGGTCTCTTGTAGACAGCATATATATAGGTCTTGTTTTTGTATTCATTCAACCAGTGTGTGTCTTTTGGTTCTTGCATTTCGTCCATTTACATTCAAGGTAATTATCGATACGTATATTCCTATTACCATTTTCTTAATTGTTTTGTTGTTGTTTCTGTAGGTCCTTTTCTTCTCTTATGTTTCCCGCTTAGAGAAGTTCTTTTAGCATTTGTTGTAGGGCTGGTTTGGTGGTGCTGAATTCTCTTCGCTGTTGCTTGTCTGTAAACCTTTTGATTTCTCCCTCGAATCTGAGTGAGATGCTTGCTGGGTAGAGTATTCTTGGTTGTAGGTTCTTCTCTGTCATTGCTTGAAATATATCATGCCACTCCCTCTGGCTTGTAGAGTTTCTGCTGAGAAATCAGCTGTTAACCTGATGGGAGTTCTCTTGTTTGTTATTTGTCATTTTTCCCTTGTTGCTTTTAATAACTTCCTCTGTCTTTAATTTTTGTCAATTTGACTACTATATGTCTTGGCGTGTTTCTCCTTGGGTTTATCCTGCCTGGGACTCTGTGCTTCCTGGGCTTGGGCAACTATTTCCTTTCCCATGTTAGGGAAGTTTTCAACTATAATCTCTTCCAGCATTTTCTCAGGTCCTTTCTCTCTCTCTTCTCCTTCTGGGACCCCTATAATGCAAATGTTGGTGCGTTTAACATTGTCCCAGAGGTCTCTTAGGCTATCTTCAGTTCTTTTCATTCTTTTTTCTTTATTCTTTTTTGCATCAGTGATTATCACCATTCTGTCTTCCAGATCACTTATTCACCCTTCTGCCTCAGTTAATCTGCTATTGATTCCTTCTAGTGTATTTTTCATTTCACTTATTGTGTTGCACATCCCTCTCTGTTTGTTCTTTAATTTTTCTAGGTCTTTGGTAAACTTTTCTTGCAACTTTTCAATCTTTGCATCCAATCTTTTTTCAAAGTCCTGGACCATCTTCACCATCATTATTCTGAATTCTTTTTCTGGAAGAGTGCCTATCTCCTCTTCATTTAGTTGTTTTTCTGTTGTTTTATCTTGTCGCTTCATCTGGTACAAAGTCTTTTGCCTTTTCATTTTCTCTGTCTTTCTGTTGCTGTGGTTTTCAGTTCCACAAGGTGAAATACTGCTGATACTGCTTGATTCTGCTGTCTGCCCTCTTGTGGAGGAAGCTGTCTAGGAGGCTTATGGGTGCTTCCTGATAGGAGGGACTGATGGTGGGTTGGGCTGGGTGGGTGGAGCTCAGTAAAACTTTAATCCAATTCGGTGAGTGGAACTCAGTGACACTTTAATCTGCTTGTCTGCCTATGGATGGGGCTGTGTTCCCACCCTGGTGGTCGTTTGGCCTGAGGTGACCCAGCATTGGAGCTTACAGTCTCTTTGGTGGAGCTAATGGTGGACTCTGAAAGGGCTCATGCCAATGAGCACTTCTCAGAACCCCTGCTGCCAGTGCCCCTCTCTCCTCGGTGAGCCACAGCTGCCCCCCACCTCTGCAGGCAACCCTCCAACACCAGCAGGTAGGTCTGGTTCAGTCTCCTATGGGGTCACTGCTCCTTCTCCTGGGTCCTGGTGAGCACACTTTTTTGTGTGCCCTCCAAGAGTGGAGTCTCCTTTACCCCCAGTCCTGTGGAGGTCCTGCAATCAAAGCCCGCTGGCTTTCATAGTCTGATTCTCTGGGGATTCCTCCTCGTATTGCTGGACCCCCAGGTTAAGAAGCCTGACATGGGGCTCAGAACCCTCAGGACTTCTGCGGTTTAACTGTTCTCCAGCTTGTGAGTCACCCACCCAGCATTTATAAGATTTGATTTTAATGTGATTGCACCCCTCCTACTGTCTCATTGTGGCTTCTCCTTTGTCTCTGGATATGGGTTGGTTTTTTTTGGTGAGTTCCAGTGTCTTTCTCTGGATGGTTGTTCAGCAGTTGGTTGTAATTCCAGTGCTTTTGCAAGAGGGAGTGAGCACATGTCCTCCTACTCTGCCATCTTGATTCTTCTCTCTCTTTTCCCATTTTAGGGAAGTTTCCCACTATAATCTGTTTGAATATTTTCTCAGACCCTTTCTTTTTCTCTTCTTCTTCTGGGACCCCTATAATTTGAATGTTAGTGTTGTCCCAGAGGTCTCTAAGACTGTCCTCAACTTTTTCATTTTTTTCTTTATTTTCTTCCTTGGCATTTATTTCCACCATTTTATCCTCCATCTCACTTATTCATTCTTCTGCCTCAGCTTTTCTGTTATTGATACTTTACAGTGTATTTTTCATTTCAGTTATTATGTTGTTTATCTCTGATTGTTTCTTCTATATCTTTGTTAAACATTTCTTGTGTTTTCTCGATTCTACTTCTGAGATTCTGGATCATATTTACTATCATTACTCTGAATTCTTTTTCAGTTAGATTGCCTATTTCCTCTTCATTTATTTGGCCTTGTGTGTTTTTACCTTGTTCCTTTGTCTGTGACATATTTTTTTGTTGTCTCCTTCCCCCCTCCTCCCCTTTGGATGGGTGGGATTGTCTTCCTGTCTCACTGGCTATTTGGCCTGAGGCTTCAAGCAATGGAGTTTGTAGGCTGTTGAATAGACCTGGTTCTTGTTGCTGAGTTGAGAACCTCTGGGAGAGCTCACTCTGATGAATATTCCCTGGGGTCTGTTGTTCCCTGTTAGTCCAATGTTTTGGACTCAGAGCTCCCACCTTAGGAGTTCAGGTCTGACCCCAGGCTTATGAATCAAGATCCCACAAGCCGTGTGGAGCAGGAAAAGGAAAAGAAAAAAAAAAAGTAGCAGAACAATAGCAAGATAAAAAATAAGATAAGAATAGGAAAGTAACAGATGTGTTAGAGAAAAGTAAAAAAATAGATGAAGCAGCAACTGGAATTGTAAAACAACTGCAATAGCAAAAGGGGGGAGGTGGGAAAAAGAAGAAAGAAAGAAAAAAAGAAGCCAGAAAAGGCCTTGTCTGTTGGGCAGGCCTTAGGCAGGTGTGGGGTTTAGGCAGTGAGGGGGCTATGAATGGAGCTTAGGCACAATGAGGCAGAGGGGCCCAGGAATTCCTCTGGTCCAGGGGGCAAAGGATCATGTCCAGGAACCCAGAGGTCTCCCTGGGCCCCGAGTTGGTGGGAGAAATGCTAGGCACTTCCCCTAGTCCTCTGATCTCAGAGAGTCCCTCCCCCTTGGCCTCTCTTCTTCCCCACTCCCTCCTTCCTATCTTCCTAGGATCCCCATGGCTGGAGGGGGCACTGGAAGGCAGGAGACTAGACCCAGATGCCCAACATGCTTCCCAGGGCCAACTGCACTACGGAAATGCCTGCAGCACTTCCCAAGATCTCCCAGTCTTGGAGGGTCCATGTCTGCTTCTCTTCCTCTTCCCCCCTTCCCTCCCTCCCACTTGCCTAGGTCCCAAGAGGCTGGAGGGGGCCCTGGAGTGTGAAGGACCAAGTCTGTGAGCCCAGCAGGCTTCTCTGGGCTAGTGGGCAGGGGAAATGCCTTCCCTGCCTCCCTGATCCTTCAGTCCCAGAGGGCCCCTCCTCCTGCCTGCCTTCCTCTTCTCCCCTGCTTTCCTTCCACAGCCCTAGGACCAATGTGGCCTAGAGGGGCCCTTGGAGGACCGAAGACCAGGCCTTGGAGCCCAACAACTTCCCAGTGCCAAGTGGGTAGGAAGATTTCTCACAGCATCTCCCCTGATCCTCCAGTCCTGCAAGGTCCCCCCCACCACTGTCTGCCTCTCTTCCTCTTCCCACTCCTCCCTCCCTCCCATGACCATAGGACCCATGCAGCTGGAGAGGGCCCCAGAGAATGAAGGACCAGACTTGGGAGCCCGGTAGGCTCCCTGGGCCCAAATGGGCAGAGGAAAGGCCTTCAGCACCTCCCCTGGTCCTGTGGTCCTGGAATATCCCACCACCAGTCTGCCTCTCCTCCTCTTCCCCTGCCTCCCTCCTACACTCCCAGGACCAATGCATCTTGGGGGGGGGGGGGGCTTGGAGGCCTGGAGACCAGGCCTGGGAGCCCAGCAGGCTTCTTGCCAGTGGGCAGAGGAAATGCCTTCTGCACCTCCCCCAGTCCTCTGAGCCCAGGGGGCCCCTCCCCCTTCCATCTCTCTTCTTTTCCCCCCACTGCTTCCCTCCTACATCCCTAGGATCAACAGCCAGGAGGGGCCCTTGGAGGGTGGAGGACCAGCCCAGGAGGAATACCCCATGGCACCTCACCTGTTCTGATCTTGAGAAGTCTCTTCCCACCCCCACTGTCCACTTCTCCACTTCTTCCCCCTCCTCCCTCCTGCCTATGCCCCTAAGGCACAGGTGGCATGGAGGTGGCCTCGGAGGGTAGAAGACCCTGCTGGGAACTCAGCAGGCCTCCTGGCCAACTGGGCAGGAGAAACCCAGATGCACTCCCCCCATCCTGCTAGACCCCAAGGGCCTCTCCAGGCAGGAACCTCCCCCTCACCCAGCCATGCCCCAGGGGCACCAGTCCTGTCCAGCTTCCACTTCTCCACCCCCTGACTTCCCCCACATCCTGCCTGGTTGCTCAGGGGTTCCTCTGGTCTTCTTGTGCTTCAGGTACCCCACCAGCTTCGGCAACTGACCTAGTTGTGGGGAGACATGAAGACTGCGTCTTCCCATGCCACCATCTTAATTACATCATTTATTGAAACCCAAAGACAAAGAAAAGTCTTTAAAGTACCTCAAGGAAAAGAAAAACAGACAAATTATCTCCAAAGAAGAAAAGAAAAATCCAGAAGATATTGTAATATCTTCAATATATTGAAACAAATTAATTGACAACTTAGTATTCTATATACATGTTTAGAATGGAAAAGACCAGTTAAGAGCTGTTTTGACTGGTTTAGATTGGCAGAGACAGGTTTAGATCAGTCTGCAGTGGTTCAGACCAGCTGAAACCGGTTTAGACCAGTTTAGATTGTTGAAACTGAATTAAATAGGCTTAGAATGGCTGAAAATGGTTTACACTGCTTCAGATTCGTTAAAACCAGATTAGATAGGCTTAGAATGGCCAAAAACAGATTAGACCAGCTGAAACAGTTTTGGAATGGAAAAGACCTGTTTAGACTGGTAAAAACAGTTTTAGACCATTTTACACTGTCTCAGACTGTATGAAACCCGATTAGACCAGCTTAGGCCAGCTTACACCAGTTTAGACTGATTCAGATTGGTTGCAACTAGATTAGACAGGCACAGAGTGGCCTGAAACCAGACTAGACAAGCTGAAACTGGTTTAAATTGGTTTAGACTGGCAGAAACTGATTTAGACCAGTTTAGACCATTTGAAACTGGTCTAGACTGGTTTAGATCAGTTGAAACCAGTTTAGGCCAGTTTAAACCAGTCAAAAACGGTTTAGACTGGCTGACCCCAGTTTAGACCAGTTTAGACTATTTCAAACTGGTTTAGAACAGTTGAAATTGCTTTAGACTGGTTTGGACTGCTTGAAACTGGTTAAGACTGGCTGAAACAGGTTTAGACCAGTTTGGACTGGCTAAAACAGGTTTAGACTGCCTGAATCCGGCGTAGACCAGTTTAGACTGTCTGAAACCAGTTTAGACTGGTTCAGACTGGCTGAATCTGGTTTAGACTGGTTGAAACCATTCAGACTGTTTGAAACTGGTTTAGAGTGGTTTAGACTGGTTGAAACTGGTTTAGAAAGGCTGAAACCAGATTAAACTGCTTTGGACCAGTTGAAATTGGATTAAACTGGTTTAACTGGTTCAAACTGGTTTACCCCAGTTGAAACTGGTTTAGACTGGTTCAAATAGGTTTAGATGCATTTAGACTGGTTGAAACTGGATTAGACTGGTTGAAAATAGTGTAGACCAGTTTTGACTTGCTGAAACCTGTTTAAACTGGTTTAGACCCGATTAAACCAGTTTAGACCAGTTTACTCTGGCTGAATCCGGTTTAGATGGATTTAGATTGGCTGAAACCTGTTTAGACCAGTTAAAACTGACTTAAACCAGTATCGACCAGTTTAGACTTGCTGAAACTGGCTTAGACCTATTTAGACAGGCTGAGACCATTTTATACCAGTTGAAACTGGTTTAGAATGGCTGAGACTTGTTTAGACTGGTTTAAACCAGTTGACACCAATTTCAAGTGGCCAAGACCTCTTTAGACCATTTTAGGCTAGTTCAGACTGGCCTAAATTGGTTTAGCCTAGTTTATACCAGTAGTTTTTACCAGCCAAGACCAGTTTACATTGGCTTAGACTGGTGTAGTGAGACTGAAACTTGTTTAGACCTATGGGATACAGCAATTAGTTTATTAGCATTTCCATATAGATTTTAGAAGTAGCTTACCTTTCTCCAATAATAGCCTGCTAAGATTTCAACCTTAGTGGTGGGATTATACTAGATCTACGCATGAATTTTAGATCTGGCATTCTTTTCCATGAAATGGTATATCCCCACCATTTATTTAGTTCTTTTTAAATTTCTTCTAGTAATATTTTATAGTTTTCTATGTACATGTCTTACACATATTTTATTAAATTTAACTGTATTTTGTATTTCTGAGATTGGTAAGTGGCATTAAACATAGTTTTCAATATGCTTCTTGCTAGTATATGGAAATACAACTGATTTTTCTATGTGACCTTGTATTTTGGGATCTTGTTAAATTAACTTATTTGTCCTAGTAGCTGTTTCATTGATTCTTCTGCAAAAAAAAAAAAAGACAGACGACTTTGGTTTCTCATCTGGTATATAAGAAGATTGGAAGTTGTCACTCTATTCTAACTAGTACTAAAAAGTTGAATAAAAATCAAGTCTTCTTAGATTCATCAAAAAATTGAGATTACAGGGCAAACTGCTGCCTCCCAAATCGGAAAGACATTTAGGCAAATGCTGAGAATCACAACTTATTGGAGCAGAACCCCAAAAGCAGAAATCTCCACAGGAACTAGTAGTGAGGCAGGAAAACCTAAACTATAATTGATGAATTTCTGGAGGCTCAGTGTGGACAAGTCTGAGAGTTAAAAATTCTGGGGAGGTGGGATGCAAGTCTTATGAGAGCCCCACACTTTTGTAAGTTTTATATCCAAGAGCTCTACCAGGTTTTCACTATCCAGACTGGAGACTAATCTCTCATGCTTCTGGTTAGAGGAGTGGAAAGTAGCCTTTTTGACATACATGAGAGGCTTTTATTCTTCTTAACAAGACCTTCCCTCAAGAGAAATTATTTTATCAGAACCTAACCTGCAGGGGTTTCATCAGAGGCTAACTGACCTGAAAGAAGGGAAAAACCCAACTCCAGTCCTCTCTAATCATACCCTCCTTACCACCACCCCCGCCCCGGGTGGGAAGGGGAGAAATAATAAGCACTGATGAAGGTCCCAGCTCAGGGGCACAGGCTCACTGAAAGACTGAAACCTAATCATAGGACCAAAGAATGCTTCCCCACCCCCCCACCCACATCTCACCATAACACTATTGTTACTTTTTTCCAGCAATTCATGTCTGGCTCTCAACAAAAAAAATTATAAGGCTTACTAAGGGGAAAAAACACACAGTTTGAAGAGACAGAACAAATGTATGAACCAGATTCACATATGGCAGACATGTTAGAATTATCAACTGTAAATTTAAAACAACTATGATTAATAGACTAAGAGGTCCAAAAGAAAAAGTAGAAAACATGCAAGAACAGATGAATAATGTAAGCAGAGAGATGGAAACTCTAAGAAAGAATTAAAAAGAAGGCTAAAGCTTTTTGTTTGTTTGTTTTAATTGTAACAGAAATGAAGGAGACATTGGCTCAGTAGCATAGACATGGCTGAGGAAAAAAATCTCTGAACTTGAGGATATGTCAATACAAACTTCCAAAACAAAAGATCAAAGAGAGAAAAGATTGGGAAAAAAATTAGAACTGAATAGTCAAGCGCCATGGGACTACTACAAAAAGTGTCACCTATGTTTAATGAGATTAACAGAAGGAGGAGAGAGAAAGAAATAGCAGAAATATTTGAAGCAATAGTGACTGAGAATTTTGCCCAAATTAATGTTAGAGACCAAACAAAAGATCCAGGAAGCTCAGAGAATATCAAGCAGGATTAATGTTCCCAAAATTCCATGAAGGCATATCATATTCAAACTGTGGAAAATCAAAGATTAAAAAAAAAAAATCTTGAAAGAAGTGGGGGGGGGGGTGGGAATCTTACATGTAGAGGAGCAAAGATTAAAAATCACATTTGACTTCACTTGAAACTATGTAAGCAAAAAGATTGTGAAGTGAAACATTTAAAGTATTGAGAGAAGAAATTACTAACCTCTAATTCTGTACCTGAGAAGTTAACCTTCAGAAGTGAATGAGAAATAAAGAATTTAAATATTAAAAAAGTTCAGAAGGAAAATTATATAGTGAGAATCTTGGATCTACAAAAAGAAAAAAAGCATTAGGGAAATAATAAGTAAAGGTAATATAAAAACTTTTATTTTTCTTTTAATTGATCTAACATAATAGTTTTAAAATAATAATAGCAACAATGTAGTCAATGATTATAGATTATGTTTAAGTGAAATGAATGACAGCAGTGATACATGAGACAGGAGGAAAGATTAGGAATAGTTTGTTATTAGAGTGTACTTGCACTACCTATGAAATTGAAGAGCCTGTCAGGTCTTCTGTTGCCTTCCCCTGTTATGCCTGCTCCTCTATCTATTCTCAGTGAATTCATAGATACATGTACTAATACAATTTCCCTTCTTGCTATTATTTATATTTTTAGCTTTCCAGACAAAAGAGAAACTTTATGGTCTGCAAGTATTTAAAGAGAGGGAAGAAACAGTTTAGTTCTCAACTAAATTATATAGGAACTTCCTGATTTTACAACAAACTCAGATTTATAAGTTTATAAGGCATGTCTTCATCCAAATTGAGTCTTGACTCTTCTCATTGTAGCAAGAAATGAGACCAAGCCTCGTACCATGTCTAACTGCCCCTAACCTCTGAGAAACCTATCTTTGCGGTATTTTCCTTTTCAAACTCTGTTCAAACAGCTAGAATTCATTTATACAGATTAATGTTCATCTTGGCTCTTCTTCCAGGGATAGTCACTTGGGAAGATTGCCTTTTTTGCATTCCCTTATTTCCCAAAAGCATTAAAGCAATTTAAGCCCTAGGAACAAAACCAAAATGAGAGTTTTTAAAAACAAGCCATCAATGCCGTAGTTTGACTATATTCCTATCCTTCCTCTGTGTCTCATTCTAAATTTTGTCACTCCTGACTGGCGTAACGATAATTGCCCAACATAAGAAATTAATAAACTATTCATGTAAAAGTTTAATTTCATACAAATATACCATTTGCCTCTCACTGTAGAACATTCTTAAGAATGGAAATCAGGAAAGTACACCGAGGATTGGGATTGGTGTACACGTCTACTCTTACAGTTTTAATTTTTAAATTGTTTTTGCTTTTAAATAATCTAAAAGTAGCAGGTACTTTTGCTCCAGAAACATTTGAGAGTAAGTTGTCAGCATGATGCCCATCAATGTTGTCTAATTTAGTATGTATTTCTTACAAGCTAGAGTTTTCTTTTATATAACCACAATCAACTGTCAACTTTAGGAAATTAACAAATCCCTTTCAGGTTCTGGCAGTTGTCTGAATAATGAAAGGTGGCCCAGACTCACATTATACCTTCCCTGCCCCAGCCCTGGTTCTAAAATTATAGATCTCTGGATCCCTTTAGTGAAGAATGGCATTTCGAAGCCATGTATTGTTTTCTGCGTTGCTCTTGCTGTGCTGCTGTTCTCAGGCCCTCTCAGGAGACAGAACTAGGGTATGCTCACACATCAAGACATGTTTACATCTATATTTATTTCTGTACAAATGGTACCCAACTTATAGTGGTTTAATTTACATTTTTTTGACTTTACAATGCTGCAAAAATGATACACATTGAATGGAAACCATACTTTGAGTTCTGAGTTTTGATCTTCCCCGGGGTGAGCAATACTCCCTCCTGATGCTGGGCAGCAGCGGCGAGCCACAGCTCCCCATCAGCCAGTGATCACAAGGGTAAACAGCCAATACACTGTACCCAGATAACCATTCTATTTTCCGCTTTCAATACAATATTCAAAATTACATGACATACTCAACATTTTGTTATAAAATAGGCTTTATACTAGATGATTTTTTACCCAACTATAGGATAATGTAAGTGTTCTCAGCATGTTGAAGGTAGGCTAGGCTAAGCTATGATGTTTGGTACATCAGGTGTGTTAAATGCATTTTCAAAGTATTTACGGTATTTTCAACTTATGATGGATTTATTGGCCATAACCCCATTGTAAGTCAAGAAAGATGATGACTTCATATCAATACCTCCAATTTCAATCTAACACTTGAGTTTATTCTTGTTTTCTCCCTTTCCATATTTAAAACTCCCTTCTCTAATGATGAGAAATCTGGCTTCCATTACTCTTAACATATTTACTTATTTGATCAGTCTCCCATGTGTAATCAAACTCCCATCACCATCACCCCTCCTCTCATGCTGATGATTTCCCCACTCTGCTTAAGCTCTAACAACTTGTGTCATGCTTCTTTCTACCTTCCTTCACCCCATTTGTTCTTTAGCACCCCATCCTAGGATGCTTTTTCTTAAGGGTCCCCTCCTCACCCTACTTGTTGTTAGAATTTTGAAGATGGTTCCCTGAGACAGTCCTGTGCTTCGGATCCTTCAAACAAGTTCCCTGGGCTTTCTAGTGATCTTTAAAGCTCGTTGATTTGACATGAAAAAAATAGGCAAGCAGTAGCAGCAATTAATTCAACAAGAGTTGTGTCAGGCTTGAAGTGTGCTTCTTTATGCAAGGGAGAACTATGCTATAGCAAATCATTCTCTTTTTCTGATGTTAAGTAAAACCAAGGACTTTGAACTCACTTGTTCTCAGCAACAAATGTTGTTAGTAATTCCTTTTGTGACTTTTGACACAGCTGTCCTGATGCATCATTAAATCCAAGAGGAAAGAGCCAGACAAGATAATTGGGAAAGGTGGCAAGGACAGACCCACTGCATAGGCCACAATATGGCAAGGAGAGGTGAAGGGGTGTTGGAAGGGAAAGATTAATTATGCTCTGGTAACATCAGCAGGAGCTCACAACCGAATTCTATACATTAAAAATGTCCTGAACACAATTTCACCTCCAATTGTTTCTATCTCTTTGAGTTTGCAGTCTCTCCCACTTCTAAGGACATGAAGTCAGTGTTACCTTTTGGAGTAAAGCTTCTATAGATTACTGAAGCAGATGAAGGATATTTTCTTGATAAAACCTATGATGTTAGTGAGAACACTGTCTTTGTGCTTGTTCAGTGAAACAGCTTCATAGCATTTAGTTTTAGGTACTGCCATGATGATGTTTACATTATAGTTTTGATTTACCAGCATGTCACCATAATATTTAGAGGCAACCTCTGGAAAAATCTCTTATAGTACTACCTGAGTGAGGTGTGCTTGATCTAGAAGATATTGTTTCTCACGGTAGATTTCTAGAGACACTGCTTGGAGAAATTCTAGTAATTCTTCTTTAGCCTTACATCCTTTTGTGGCATATAATTCATGTGTGTGTGTGCATGTATGTATGTATGTAGCCTGCCAGAGAGTTTTACAAACTCCTCACCTTAAGTCTTTCCAGAATTGGTAAATTCTACCTCTTTCTTGAGGGTCTGCCATTAGGGAAGGAGGTTAAAATCAAACAAGCTCTTCTAATTGGAAAAGAAACAATACATTTTTTTACAGTTATTTTCCCTCAATAGCAAAATGCTGTAATCAAAATTCACACAAAATTTAAGACATTTTCCCTCTTTTCCCCAACCTCTCTTCTTATTCTCTCTAGAGAAACTTGATTTTCATATTATATTTCTAACCTTGTGCAAGTATCAACCAGGCCACAAGGTAAGAACACCAAATGGAACTATTCAAATTGTTCACATTGCTCCTTTTCATCTTTTTCTTGTGCTCCATTATGCCACTGCCCCAGATGACAAGGCCAATGTGATAAATAAAATGTAAAACCAAAGTGGTCTAGTGACATGACATTGCCAGTAAGAACACAGTGGCCTTGCGTAAGTCTCTAAGGCAACTCTTTACACCCTTGTGTGCTGTGGTACACAGCAAGCCATGGATAGGGGAAGCATGATTCCTTCACAAAGGAAACTCTCTCTGGGTGCCTGCCACTCTCGTCACCTTGAACCTGGGGGCAAGTAGCTGGGGGAGGATAGAACGCATGGTTGCTGGACATCAGACTTCCCTCTTATTAAAGAGAGAAAAGGCAATGTAATTGAAAACTCTCCCCCTTAATTTGGTGTCAGCATTTTTTGTATTGTAAGAGATGTCCTTGAGGTTGTTGCAAACGTAGTTCCCCTTGACCTACACTAATGGACCAGACTACTAAGCTTTCTTTGCTCTTACTTTTTCTCTTAATTTCCTGGCTCATTCTTCACTGTCAGGAAGTTAGATAACACGTCTTGCTATTAGTCTACTCTTTCTTAACAGACACATTCTCTTCTGATTTGTTTTGGGAAAATAACCCAAATGAAACCAGTTTTTAGACATGAATATAAAATGAACTTGAAAAGTATACATTTTTAGCTAATAGATTTTAGCACATGGAATTGGACTGTCATTACACATGCTCATAAACTTTTGACATCTATCTTCATGTTAAGCTACATTTAAGAAAAGGTTATTTGAGGCCTGATCTCCAGATATTATACTAGATTTCTATTATTAGAATTTTATAAACTTTACTTTACAACATAATTACTCTCAATCAAAACACACTATTATAGTCTTTTGTTCAGAGTTCAGTTGCAAAGGACAGAATGCCCTCTAGCTGGTCTAAACAGAAAATAATACACTGTAGACTAATAGAATGTTTACAAAATCACTGAAAGGGCTAGAGGAGCAGGCTGTAGGCTGAGCTTCCAGGAACAACTCAGCCCCCAGAACTATTCTGCTTGTGCCACAAGTAGGAAAGGAAGCTGCTACCACTCCTGCAGATTGCAAACCACACTGTTTCCAGCACAACACATGCCAGATTAACAAATGCCCCACATGCAATGGGTCTTCCTCCACATCAAGTCTCATACCACAGATGAGTGAAATCTGTTACATCCTGAACCCTAGCTGCAAGAGAGCCCTGGAATTGTAGTTTTAACTTTCCACCATCAACATCACAAGAGGTAATACTAAGAAGGATTTGGAACATGTGTTGAGAAATCAATTCACAGAATGCCTCCTCACATCTACTAATCTTAACATACAATTTTATTTAAGTAAATAAAAAATTATCACAAAAGAACTGTAAAAAGAAAATCCAAACAATGCTCTAATGGTTTATGTTTGATAAAATCTTTTTTCTCTGATATTTTTATGGGTCCGTGTGAGTGTATTTATGTATGTGTATGTATATATGTATATCTGTGTATATATATATATATATGCAATGTGACAGATAGAATGTAAAATCAAAGTGGTCCAGTGACATAAAAATACAGAGAGTCACATGGTACAAAACATAACTGGCTAGGGATGGACAGGCATTTATCAGTCTATGTGGTAGGTACTGACTATACAAAGACAAGCAATTTCATCCACATCCTTGAAGGAATTCATATAAGAGAAAGATACTCATGAACAAAGTATTATAAGATAACAAGATAAATATTACGCTGGAAAACTTCAAATTTTTCATGAAAATATCCCTGAACTGCAGAGGAGGAAAGAATGGGAGTTTTGCTTACAATGGCCCTTTGTAAAGAATGAAATTATTTGCTATTTCACATTTCATCTTTAAAATTCATGTGAATTTTATGGTTTATTTTCTATTTGTAATTATATGTATATATGTTTTAAATAACTTACCATCGTGAAAATAATATCTTTTTGACTCACAAAAATATTGCTACAACTAATCTATTATTATCAGAAAATAGAAGTCAATTTAAGGTGGCTGACTCTGGATCTGGAAATCCCTTTCTCTGACTTGATGTCAGACTATTTCTAAAATATAGGCCCACCAAGATAAATGCCTATTAAAGGATATTTATGAGCATTATCATATTGTGAGTTAACTTTACTGTTATGATTAATAATTAACTAATTTACCTTTTTCAGGTTTACTTTCTTGTTGGATTTTTTTCTCATGAAGAAACATAACAGCAAAAGCTTGAGTACATAAACTCTGAGTAGCATCTTCTTCCAACTAAGGCAGCATTCATCCAAATAACAGTGGTGTTCTGCGGAGGATGGGCCCAGGAGGGGTGCAGGGGAGCTGTCCACACCTGTGGGAGGCATATATACACTAGCACTGAAATTACCTAGAATTGCTGGAACATCTGGTGATAATAAAAAGCAGACCTAATTTTCTACAGACAATGCATTCGTTTATTGCCTGTCCGCAGGACAGACAGCTCCTACTGCCCAATTCAAGTAGTCACTACTATAGTGTGTGGGCAAATCTTCAAGTCACTTCCCATTATATTGCAGTTTGGTTACGAGATGATTATTCAGTGCACTTTTTTTCTGTTATAAAATTTATCATTTTGACCACCTCATTGAACATACACAAACACCATCTTTATAAACATAGGGAACAAAGAAACCTATAAATGAGCCAGCTTATTACATTTATATCCTCATTCAAATGTAATATAAGCAACTGGGTTAAATTTGCTTTTCAACCAACTGTTTACAAATGTCTATGGAGAACAACAAAACAGATCATTTCGTAGTTCAGGAGCATCTTTTCACCTTGTTACCACTTTATGAGTCTAAAACAGCTTAAGCCAGCTCCATAGCTTCATCATCTTTTCTGCTTTTTCATTACTTGATCTGCAAAGTATATCTGAAACTAACTTCAAAGAAAGTCTCCAGTAATTTCTAATGTGCTTATTCCTATTGTTCTTGGCCAAGACTTGTTTCTTTTTCATTGCAAACATTCTTGTGATTATCTTGAAATCTTCCCAGGGTTGATTTGAAAATATCTCCACAACAGTGATAGTTTCATGCAGCAGTTTCTCAGGTTGTTTGAGAACAAGGAGGCGCACAGGCAGGGCAAGCAATAAATAAGACCGGATTTTCTGTTAACCATGAAGAACCAAACTTTCTAGCTATTTCTTCCAAATAAACATGGCTTATTTTTCAGGCTTTTGCTTCCCATTCTTATTCACTGTATTAGTTAATTTTTGCTGTATGACAAATTACCCCCAAATGTAAAGGTTTAAAACCACAATCATTGATTTAGCTCATAATTCTGTGAATTGGCAATTTAGAGCTGGGTCCAGCTGGGCAATTTTTCTGATGTGGGCCAGGCTGATCTCCTCTGGTTCTTGCTCATATGTCTTAGAGTTGACAGATTGTTTGGGGGCTGCTGATGGACAGCTGGGGTGCCTCAGTTCTTCACATGGCTTTTCTTCAGATTTGGCAGGGTTCTGAGAGCAGTGAGCCCAATGCACAGTATTTTTCAAATCTCTGCTAGCACCACCACATTTTACAGATGTTAGAGTCCTCCCAAACTCAAGAGTTGGAAGAAAACTCTGTGTCTTCATGTGAGGAGCTACAAAGTTATATCACAAAGGTGTAGATGCAGAAAGTGGAAGGATTTGTAGCCACCTTTTTAGTCTACTCTAATCACTTATATTCATGTATAAACATATTTGACATAGAATTTGACGTAGGCCAATGCAGAAAAAGTGGAATTATAATAATATGTACTTGAGTACATATTGGTGCATCAAAAATATTTAAGAGATTTTAAAAAGTTTCCCAAGTCTTCAAGTCAAACTGACACTGAAGGAAGGCAGGTATTCTATGTGATCATAGGGCTACCACCTGGCCCACAACTGGCATCCCTAGGAGTGAAGATACTGTTCTTGAGAAATACATTATCTGAGGTAGATAATAATGCTTTGACAGCATGTACAACACAGGCACTATCTGTGGCTGGGAATGGGGTGTTGGGGAAGAAGGGGGTGTCAAATGGTGTTGATTGAAAGGCAACATTTGAAGCTATTAATGATGGGTAGGTGGGAGGAAATGGGTATAAAGGAGGGACAAAGAGCCCCCAAGACTAGAGGAACGTACAAACACAGGAAAGAAACTTATTGCATAATCACTTTAACACTGAAGCTACAGGGCCACTCAGGCAGTGTGAGATAAATCACTACAATAAATCTCTGCTGTCACTTGCAAACCTTGAGACTGATATTTCAGATATTTCCCTAAAATTATTTTTAGAAAGTTAATTGAAATTGAATAGAAATAGACCAACCAGATGATGCATTTCCTCTCAGCTTTCTAAAGGATTATTATTGGTCCTTTTGCATGGAAATAAATAATACTGAGCATAAATAAATTCAATGGGAGGACAAAATGGAATTCTGCCTCGAAATTATAAAGATGGAAACTTCTTCAGAAAGCTTCATAAAGAAGACCTTTAAGCCAGGCCTAAAAGTGTGCTGGATAAATAAAAGTGTCTGTTCACTCAGTCTGGGAGTCTGCCTGGATGGACTCAAACCGTGAACCATTACCTTGCACAACAGATACTTTATCTTTGGCCCACGGTGGCTTTTGGAGATAAGGAAAAGGGAGCCAGAAAAATCGGCACCTATGGTGGATTCACATAACCTTCCATCACTTACGTTGGGCTTGTCTTTGGCATCTGCTGCTGCTGCTGGTGGTACATACATGTATCTCTCAGAATTGGGTGTCCTTTCCTTTCCCACCAGCAAGCAATTAAACACACATAAAAAAGAAAACCCGCGGAAAGGTTCAAACAGTTCTTTGCCCTGGTAAATGGACTCTAAACTATCCAGCAAGAGAGGTGGTGAAAATATGCTATGTGCACCCTTCAGTCTTGCTATCAGCCTTGCCCTGAATATAAGCCTTGAGCTTCCCTCCTCAGACCTTGAGGGTGTCCTTCACAGCCTCCAGTTTTTATTATGCTCCCTGTTTCCCGTTCCTTCTGGTGCCCAAGTCTTTGTAATACCCTCCCCACCAGAGGCTTTTCCCCAACATTCATTTGGTTTTAGCAATCTTCAGGTCCCCAGTGTAGGGGTGAGTCAGAGTATCCCCTCCTCTGCTCAGAGAGTGAAGGGGAGTGTCTGAGGACTAGGCTGGGGAGAGCAAGCATGTTCAGGTGACCTTTGGCTCTCTTCCACCTCCAACCTCTTTTATGTGTTTCTTTGGTCAGCAACAGAGCATCATGGATCACGTGAAGGAATAGTAATATTATAACCTATTTTATAGGTTTTCATGTGAGGGGTAAAGGGTTTACTACATGTAAAAGCAGTTAGAGCAGTGCCTGGCACATAGTTAGTGTCAGTTCCCTACTTGGCACTCCCAAATACCTGAGATGAAATAGCCGCCACTGGGTGCTACGTGTCCACAAGTAACTGCCACGTTCAAGGACACTACTGTCCCTCATATAGCGAACTCCAGGAGCCTCCAAGACTGCAGTGTCTGGTGAAGTTGGTGGAAGTGACTTTTCCCCTCTAACATGTTCCAATCTATCAGAATTATACCAAAGCAGTGCCATCTTGTACCCCAGTGTCTTACAAAGTTTTGAGTGAATCTTAAGTGAAAATTGTGATTTTATCTTTTACCTTCAGCTTTTGTACTTCCGTTAGGCTGTCCTTAAGGTGAGGATGAGCTTCATGGTACAGAAAATCTAAACAGCAGTCTTGTGCTGTGTTAATTCATTCAACAAATATATACTGAGTGCCTGCTATGTGCCAGGCAATGCACTAGGAGCTGGGCTATACCAGTGACCAGGGAGGAAAAAGTTATAACATCTGGTTGGGAATCCACTACTTTCTTTACTATGGGAACATTCCCAATGGAGAAGATGAAGGCAAGTGACCCTTCTAATCTCTTTGTAAGATGGACATCTAAGTTAATGGACAAATGACATTTGCTAGGAAAAAGAGACCCTTACCTATTGGATGACCTTAGCAGGATGTCCTTGGCTAAAGGATTACTTACAGTATATAAACCCAGAATTTATAAGACAGGGCTCCCCGGAGAATGTCACACACACCCTGCACCTCACTGGGCTATATCTTAAAAGTGCTGCAGACTGTTTGTGGGAACCCACCAAACCACATGTGGAGACCTATTCCGTTATTCTGGGCCAGAAAGCACATGTCCAATGTGGGAAACAAGGACCTAGGAAGTCTTGTTGAGTGTTCCTGATCTCCCTTGTTTTGTCTGTGCTCCTTGACTGACTCTGTCTTTGAAATAATTAGCAAATCTTGATACTGCGTAAGTTCTTGGGGTTCACGAGCCTGAATTCACAATCTAATCCTAAATGTTAATCCTTTATGTGACCCCACAGACAAAAATTTTTGCCCTTTACAGAGTTTCCTTCCATCCTGGGAAATCCTTCTTCTGATGACTCAGGCTTTATTACTCAGTCAAGCTCAGCACAATACAGCCTGGTGGTTGAAAAACAAGACTGATGTCAGACTGCAGGGATTACCCTGGTCCTACTCCTTATTAGCTCTGTGACTTAATGCAACTCACTTAACCTTTCTGAAATTTAGTTCCCTGTCTGCAGAATGGGGAGTTGTTGTGAGCTGAGTTAATACACAGAATGTGCTTAGAATAGAGCTGGCACATGATTCAGCTAACATTATTCCTTGAATTTACTCCTTGATGTTTTCTTTTTTAGACATTTTAGAAGTACTCAGTGCAAAATAACTGGTTAGCTGCCTGCCTGTTAATAGTTGTGTTTGGACCCCATTCATGGACACAACTTAGATCTAAATTACATCTTACACTTACACTTACATTTGTCACCTCTGTGTATGTAAGTATCACAGACTGAATTTATTTGGACTGAAATCACTTATTGAAGATTAATTTTTGACAACATTAATTTGAAGCTTGATGGGATATTTATCTACTGTGATTCTCCCCAAACCCAAATATTCAAAATTTATTTCTAGGATAGTTCATGAAGCAAAAGGTATGCTTAGATTTGGAAAGACTATACAACCCATTTACATATAATTTTAAATAATATTACTTAATTTGCTGTAAGCTGAATCTTCCTTATGGATAAAGTGATAGAAAAAATTGTATTGTAAATTACCTACCAAAGTTCATATTCCTTACAGAATATGAACCTCTGGCAGAATAATTTGAATGTGGCCTCAGGTGCTGGTTTTGAAATGCAAACACAGCTCAATTAGGCACAGCAGCTGTGGCCACAGTGTTGCCCACTCATGCTTAGGTTTAATAAGAATTGATTGTCAGTGTGTGTGTTTTGGATAAGTTAGAGGATTGCTTACTATTCTGGCATTCAGTATTCTATATGTACCCAACTTTCTGAATGAAAAGATTCTTACACAGAACCCTTTATTATCTTGTTTTGTGCATTCTATAATTCTTGTCTTCTACAACTTCAGTCTCCCTTAGGACCTAACACATGATCTGACACTTGGTGGACACTCACTTAATATTTGTTAATAAATACATAAATGACAAATGCTAGTTTATGAAAGGTTAAAGAATTTGGCTGGTTGTGCTGTAATACCTTTTGTAAAATTACTTTTTATTGTTCTGCAAAGCATTTTCTATATTCCTGCCAAGATGTTATTACATTCTGTTTAAAGTTATTTTAGGGACTTCCGTGGTGGCATAGTGGTTAAGAACTCACCTGCCAATGCAGCAGACACGGGTCTGATCCTTGGTCTGGGAAGATCCCACATGCAACAGAGCAACTAAGCTCATGTGCTACAACTACTGAGCCCATGTGCCACAACTACTGAAGCCCTTATGCCTAGAGCCCATGCTCCACAACAAGAGAAGCCACCAAACTGAGAAGCCTGCGCACTGCAACCAGGAGTAGCCCCCACTCGCCGCAACTAGAGAAAGTCCATGAGCAGCAACGAAGATGCAACACAGCCAATAAATAAATATGTAAATAAATCTATTTTATAAAGGTATTTTATATAAAGTAATTGTGTGTCATTGGCCCCACAGCCCTGATTATCCCATTATTCTCATTTCAGGTGAGAATCCTAAAGTTTAGGGTGCTCCAACGACTTGTCCCACATTACTAAACCAGTGTTTGAGAAGCTCCAGGTTCTGTTCTTCTTTTAGCTCTGGTACACTTATGCCAAATTATAGAAAATACTACTTAATCATTAAACATCTAACATCTAGAAATAAATGGAAGATGAGAACCTGCCTGAAGCAATTTAAAAACTGTCAGGGAAATCACTGATTAGCAAGTGTAGTCACAAAGCTGCTCTGATGAACAAATTCATCCCTTCATTTTCCCATACCCTTTTGGCAGAAAATGTCTAAACATTCTAAACATGAGGGACTTCTGGAGGCACATTCAGTGATTGACATGTAGGTATATCTGAGTCCATCACCTGTGCCACTCAAGCACAGCCTCTTCCAAACTTCTGGGCATTTACGGTCATTTCTAATCAGGAAGTTATAAAATCTGTCTTCAGCTATTTAAAGCAGGCCTTCTACTAATGACCATTGGATGATGAGGTTCCTACTAGAAACAGCTCTAATTCAGTTTGGCCATGCACCTAAATCAAGTAGATTGGACACCATGAAAGCTCTGCAATAGATGGACCATCCAATGGACCCTCCACCCACTCCATAAAGAGAGCTCCTGTCTATCTCCACCCCACATACTACACCATTATTCTAATGTATACCTCTGTGTCCAATAGAAGGTTTTTCTTTGACAACCAAATACCAGTTTTACTCACATGGCTTAGCAAGAGGCTAGATATGGAATGCAAGAGCTGAAACTTACTATCTTGGCCATCACACCCAAGAGGGTCTTCTGGGTCCCCATGCAGAAAGCAATGGCTGAGAAGGAAACCTTGTGCCCCTCCTCTGCCACACAGCATATAGAACACCATCAAACATCAGGCTGAGGCTGAAAGTGTTGTTAATTCCAACGACAACACCTTCTGAGTCTCTATCTGTGGAGCAAGGACTGGCTCCATGACCCTAGCCAGCAGGTTCCAAGTTATCTAAAGATCCAGAGCACATCAGGAGCACCACCCTTAAATTAGCTGCTTCTGTCCTTGCTCTTGATAGAGGAACAGGCAATGCAGAGTAGTCAGAGAGATTATTCACAGAAATGATTCAAAGTGCTTTAAAGTCAACGTTTTCTTTGAATCAGGAGGTAGCAGCAGTTACCTCTTCTAGAAAGAGAGCAAATGCTACAAGATACTTCCCATAAGAGCTTTTGGGCAGAAAAACATGAGCTATGGACAGGTTTAACAAAGATTCTACCCTTAATATAGAGAATTATGGAATGATTAGAGCCTCATGTTTGGAATACACACACACACACACACACACACACACACACACAAAACAGTTACTTGTGACCTAATTATATTAACTTTTATCTTTAAATATTGACCTGAGCTGTTTTATCCTTTCAAATATATCTAATTAGATCTAATTGTTGATTTTATTAACTATTTAAATGAAAATTTTAATTTACAGGAAAATCATATTTAAATGCAACAGGGTAACATATTCCCTAAATTTTTCATGCCTATGGAATATGGACTTTACAAAGCACATAGCTATAATACACAGAGTACATTATATCCAAGTTTTATGTGTGGAAAGCAAGGGAAAAATAAGATTGCTTCTTGTATTCTTGCCCTGCAGACACAAGTTTATAAAGTGAAATGAAATTTCCAAAACTAGAATTCCAAACCCAATAAATTCAATGTTCACTTGAGTTAATAGACAAGTTGGAAAGCATAAAAAACAATAGTGTTTCCTTCTGAAAATTTGGAGAGTTGCTGTCAATGACTATTTCTTAGTTATGATATCAGTTATATTAAGCATTTTGGTGCAAAAATCCTCTGATTTGGTAATAATACATAGAGTAAAACATAGCCTCAAATCTGCCCAGTAAAATGCCATTAAATAATTGAAATGTAATTAAAGTTTAAGGTGTCACAGAAACTTTGCCAAGATTCATTAGTCCCCCCAAATCACCTCTAGCATTTGTTATTTTCTAAGAAAACAATGATAGGTTAAACTCAGGAGATAACCTTGAAGGTGACCTTGAAGTTCTAGGTTGGAAATTCAAGGTATAAATCCCAAGGGTTTTTTCCCATTTATGTTGATTAATAACTCTGCTAATAACAGAGACAGAACACAGCCTGTGTTTATTTGCTTGTGTACATGCCAGAATTTCATTTCCAGGTCCATAACTATATGCTAGAATGGTGCATTCTTGTTGTATCAGTTAGGATAAATTAGCTTGTGCTGTGGTAACAAACAGCCCCCAAACTTTGGTGGGTTATTTTTCTCTCATGTTTCAAGTGCACTGCAGATTCGCAAGGAGCTCTACTCCTTGTCTCCTCAATCCAGGACTAATGTTTTCAGAACAGTCATCATCTCAAATATTACTGTTGCTATGACAAAGAGAGAGAGTTTCAGAGGACCTTGCACTGGCAATTAAATGCTCTGTTCTAAAAGCAACACTCATCACTTCCACTCACAGCTTATTTGCCAGATAAGTCACATGAACTCATCCAACCTGAAGGTGGCCACGAGATACATCCACACATGTGCTTTGAGAGCTGGACATGTTTGTTGAACATCACTAATGACTGTTACAGTGGATACAGGGTTAAGTATAAAAAGCAAATACTGAGAAGAGTAAGTCCAGTATTGAAAGTGATTTAAAGAAAAACAGGCAAACCCTTGGACAGAATTTTTAGAGAAAAGGAGAAAAAGGCTGAGACAAAACCTGAGTTAATAGAAAAAGTCTGAGTTAAGAAAATATATGGGCATCCTGTATCCCAGGAAAGCCTTAATTTTGGGAGACTAAAATTCACTTAATTTATTTCAAGTTTGTATGATTTCAAGTGTTTACATTGCAACCTGCAGGGAATAAGTAATAAAATGACCTCATAAATATCTGTGAGTATTGGTGAGATGAAATAATGCCTCAGACATATAAATAGATAGATAGGCCCCTTTTTCATATATATATGAAAAAAAAGGATGAGGATCTAGGAAAGAGGAAGATCCCAGAACCAAAAAAATTTCCTGCTACCTCATAAGATTTCTCAGTATTTGTTGAACAAAAGATTTCTTTATATAAAATATTTTCTTACAGAAAAATTCAAATAGTTGAAGACAACATCTAGAACAGTACATACCTACTACACTGTAGTTTCAGTGTTGTGTGTATGTGTTATATTGTGTTGAACTCTATATGTTGAGTTAATGAATGAATGAAGACAGAGAACATGTGAGTAAAGATGAAAGGAAAGAAAGAGAGAAGAGATACTGGAAAGGGAACACACAATACACCCAAACAAGAAAAGAAGGTGGACAAAGGGTCAAGCATGTAAATGTGAAGATTTACAAAAAGGTAAGACCTAGTAGCATTATACTTCAGCTAGGTTAACATCTATTCAGCAAAAGACAGAGCATCTGACTGTAAATTCTTGATTGAACTTGGTCACAGTTACATCTCTCAAGTTACAGGAGATGGTAGAGAAACGTCTATTCCATACTTAAGTTCCTTTTTTATTCATCAAAAGTCTTAGTAATTTAGAAATTTAAAAATTAGTAATCTTAAGCAAAGTATTCCTGAAGTTCATTAAACAACAGGTTATAAACACTAGACACAGATAATCAGGTATCCTATGCCTAAATCAGGTATTCTATGCCTGAAGTGAGATGGAATGGGTGAAGATCTGTGGCACCACACAGCAAGGCCCATGGGAGAACTGAAAGCAAGAGATGAGGAAAAGTAGGCAGCAGTGTGAAGTTTGTAAGTAACAAGGTGGAAAATCAGGACCATTCATACCTAAGAACCTGAGATTCCTCTATTACACAGGAGAAAAGGGCAAGAGCTTGGCCAGAGGTGTACTATAGGGTTGATGCTGGGCGAGGGAGGTGGGGGCTTGAGAAGGTGGTGAGACTTGGAGTATTGCCACAGAATTGGAGGTAGCAGCTGAATAGGGAACTATAAAAAGATTGCCAGAGAGTATTAGGAGCCCAGATGAAGCCAGTGTCTAAGACGTCATAATAGGTCTGCTCTATCCATGATTGGTTGTAACACAAATAACATTCCCACACAAAAAGACACAAGAATGTCAAGCCAAGACATCTCAAAAATTGTCTATTTTGCTGGGGTAATGCAAATGACGCAGATGGAAATGTTTCCTGTCAATTGGTCAAATTAAAAGAGTAGATTACAGAATGTTGGTTTAGCCTGTTTGCAAGAACCATTTGTTAAGGTGCCATGTGGCTCCATTTTCAGACTAGCACCAATCCTGTACATCTCTGGAATAACTAGGAACCAAGAAAGTTGGAAGAGCCCTGTGACCTTACAGCAGATAAACAGAAAGATGTCCCTGGCTCTGGAGCTCCAGCAGAAGAAGGATAGAAAATTGAGCACAAGAAGTTGGAGCCCTTTCAGCATCACACTGCTGCAGCTGTTGAATTCTCTTTCTTTTCTTGTGTGGCATTACATGTGTGTAACAATTACCTAAGTCCTGAAGCCCAACATTCACAGATGTGCAAATTCTCCTTTCTCTCCTTCCTGACTGGTCTGTTCTCTCTGTTCATCTCATTGCTTTTCTGTTAATTTTTTTTCCTTCCTTCCTCCCTCCCTCCCTCTCTCCTTCCTATCTATTCTTAACCTTAGATGGAAAAATTTTCTATGGGGAGCCCAGCTGCTATACAATGCTGCTGACTGCTATGCAGTGTTGAAATACACAGAGCAATTCTTATTGGCATTGACACATGGGTTATACCAAAATTCTCACTGATTACAGGTGCTGCTATGTCCTGAGTGTTTTTTCTGGCTCTTCCATCTGTCACACAGACATGCATACACCTTGTAAAACCTTCCAACCTCACTACTAGTGTGGCTTTTTTAGTGTGTAGCTCACCCCTTCACCCACTACCATACTAGCTAGTAAATGTGCAGTTGACTGGTGGGGATGGAATAGTCTTAGATGACTTTCAGACCTAAATATTGATATTAAAGAAAAACAACTGGATTGAGAATATCCATGGGGATTCCTTTATGTTAATATTTGACTAACTTTTGATGTTCAGATCCTGAATATGTAGTATCCAGAATACAATAAAAAATAAATCTTTTCAAGTGTGGAGAAAGGTAAAGTCACAGAGATGAATTTAACAGGAATCTTTTTGCCTATAAATATAAAAAGAAGCCACTCTGACTGCCAGAAGGGCTATGGTACCAAGATAATTCAGTTTAAATTTGAAATATCAACCCAAACCTCCCAAGCACTGATGCTTAAAACAAAGTGAGGAACATACTCATAAAAACACAGACAAATGTGGGGGAGGAGACAAGATGGCAGAGTAGGAGGATGTAAGCTCACCCCTTCTTATGGAAAAACCAAAATCACAACTAACTGCTGAACAACCACTGACAAAAAAACACTAGAATCTATGAAAAAAGATACCCTACACCCAAAGACAAAGAAGCCACAATGAGATGGTAGGAGGGGTGCAATCATGATAAAATGAAATGCCATACGTGCTTGGTGGGCAACCCACAAACTGGAAAACAATTATACCTCAGAAGTTCTCCCACAGGAGTGAAAGTTTTGAGCCTGATGACAGACTCCCCACCCTGGGGGCCTGGTAATAGGAGGAGGAGCCTGCAGACAATCTGGCTTTGAAGGAAGGCCAGCAGGATTTGATCACAAGAACTCCACAGGATTGGGGTAAAAAGAAACTCCACTCTTGGAGGGAATATACAAGGTCTCATGTGCTCCAAGGCCCAGGGAAAAAGGTAGTGAGCCCCTAAGAGACTGGGCCAGACTTACTGCTAGTGTTGGAGGGTCTCCTGCAAAGGCGAGGGATCACTGTGGCTTCCTTCAAGGTTGGGGACACTGGCAGCAGCAGTTCTGGTGAGTGCTTATTGGCATGGGTGTTTTTAGAGAATGCCATTTTCTTACCAAGAGCTGGCCCCACCCAACAGCCTATGGGCTCCAGTGCTGGAATGTCTCAGGCCAAACATCCAAAGTGCAGGAACATAGCCCCACTCATCATCAGACAGGCTGCTTAAAGTCTTCCTGAATAAACAGCTGCCTGATAAAGACAGCTGACATGGCCCTGTCCACCAGAGGGACAAGACCCAGCCCCACCCACCAGTGGGCAGGTACCAGTCCCTCCCATCCAGGAAGCCTGCACAAACCTCTTAGACAGCCTCATCTAACAAGGGGAAGACAAGAGAATCAAGAAGAAATATAACCCTACAGCCTGTGGAATGGAAACCACAATCCAGGAACTTAAACAAAATGAGACAGCAGAGAAATATGTCCCAGGTGAAGGAACAAGATACAACCCCAGAAGAACAATTAAGTAAAGTGGAGATAGGCAATATATCAGAAAAAGAATTCAGAGTAATGATAGTAAAGATGATCCAAGATCACAGAAAAATAAATAAAGGCACAGATGGAGAAGGTACAAAAATATTTAATAAAGATCTAGAAGAACTAAAGAACAAACAGAGATTAGCAATACAACAGCTGAAATGAAAAATATGCTAGAAGGAATTAATAGCAAAATAACTGAGGCAGAAGAATGGATAAGCAAGCTGGAAGACAGAAAGGTGGAAATCACTGCCACAGAACAGAATAAAGGAAAAAAGAATGAAAAGAAAGGAGAACAGTGTAAAAGACTTCTGGGACAACATTAAATGCACCAACATTTGAATTATATGGGTCTAAGAAGAAGAAGAGCAAGTAAAAGGACCTGACAAAATATTTGAAAAGATAATAGCTGAAAACTTACCTAAAATGGGAAAGGAAACAGTCACCCAAGTACAAGAAGCACAGAGTCCCAAGTAGGATAAACCAAAGGAGGAACATGCTGGACACATAGTAATCAAATTGACAAAAATTAAAGGCAAAGTAAAATTATTTAAAAACAACAAGGGAAAAGCAACAAATAACAGACAAGGTAATTCCCATAAGGTTATCAGCAGATTTCTCAGCAAAAACTGCAGGCCATAAAGGAGTGGAAATATATATTTAAAATGATGAAAGGGAAGAAACTGCAACCAAGAATACTCTACCCAGCAAGGCTCTCATTCAGATTTGCTGGAAAAATCAAAAGCTTTACAGACAAGCAAAAGCTAAGAAAATTCAGCACCACCAGACCAGCTTTGCAACAAATGCTAAAGTAACTACTCTAAACAAAAAAGAAAGTGCCACTACTAGAAAAAGAAAATTACAACTGGAAAAGCTCACTGGTAAAGACAAACATAAAGTAAAGGTAGGAAATCATTTGGACACAAATATGATATCAAAAGCAGCAATTGTGAGAGGAGAGCACAAAAGCAGGACATTGGAAATGCATATAAAATTAAAAGACCAGCAACTTGAAACACTTTTGTTTACATATAGACTGCTATATCAAAACCTCATGGTAGACAAACCAAAAGTCTACTTGATACACACACACAAAAAGAAAAAGGAATCCAAACACAACACTAAAGATAGTCATTAAATCACAAGAGAAGAGAACAAAAGACAAAAAGAAGAAAAAAAGCTACAAAAAAAAACCAATAATAATTAACAAAATGGCAATAAGAACATACATATTGATAATTACCTTAAACATAAATGAATTAAATGTTCCAACCAAGAGACATAGACTGACTGAGTGGATACAAAAACAAGACCCATATATATGCTGTCTACAGGAGACCCACTTCAGATCTAGGGACCCATACAGATTGAAAGTGAAGCAATGGGAAAAAAATATTCCATGTAAATGGAAATCAAAGAAAGCTGGAGAAGCAATTCTCATATCAGATAAAATAGACTTTAAAATAAAGAATGTTACAAGAGATAAGGAAGGACACCACATAATGATCAAGGGATCAATCTAAGAAAAAGATATAACAATTGTTAATATATATGCACCCAACATAGGAGCACCTCAATATATAATGTAAATACTAACAGCCATAAAAGGAGAAATTCATAGTAAAACAATAATAGTGGGCGACTTTAATACCCCACTTTCATCATTGGACAGATAGATCATCCAGACAGAAAATCAATAAGGAAACATAGGCCTTAAATGACACATTAGAGCAGATGGACTTAATTGATACTTATAGAACATTTCACCTGAAAGCAGCAGAATACACATTCTTCTCAAGCGCACACAGAGCATTCTCTAGGATTAACCACATTCTGGGTCACGAGGTGAGCCTCAGTAAATTTAATAAAATTGAAATCTCGTCAAGCATCTTTTCTGATCACAGCACTATGAGACTAGAAATTAACTACATGAAAAAACTATAAAAACACAAACATGTGGAGGTTAAATAATATGCTACTAAACAACCAATGGATCACTGAAGAAATCAAAGAGGAAATTAAAAAATACCTAGAGATGAATGAAATTAAAAGCATAACAATCCCAAACCTATGGGATGCAGCAAAAGCAGTTCTTAGAGGGAAGTTTATAGCAATACAATCTTACCTCAGGAAACAAGAAAAATCTCAAATAAACAACCTAACCTTATAACTAAAGCAACTAGAGAAAGGAGAATAAACAAAACCAGAAGTTAATAGAAGGAAAGTAATCATAAAGATCAGAGCAGAAATAAACGAAACAGAGACAAAGAAAACAATAGAAAAGATCAATAAAATTAAAAGCTGGTTCTTCAAAAGATAAACAAAATTGATAAATGTTTAGCCAGACTCATTAAGAAAAACAGGGAGAGGGCTCAAACTAATAAAATTAGAAATGGAAAAGGAGATGGTACAATGGACACCACAGAAATACAATGGATCATAAGAGACTACTACAAGTAACTGCATGCCAATAAAATGGACAACCTGGAAGAAAGGGACAAATTCTTAGAAAGGTACAATATCCCAAGACTGAACCAGGAAGAAATAGAAAATACAAGCAGACCAGTCACAGGCACTGAAATTGAAACTGTGATTTAAAAACTCCCAACAAACAGAAGTCCAAGACCTGATGGCTTCACAGGCAAATTCTATCAAACATTTAGAGAAGAGCTAACACCTATCCCTGAAACTGTTCCAAAAAATTGCAGAGGAAGGAAAACTCCCATACTCATTCTATGAGGCCACCATCACCCTGATACCAAAACCAGACAAAGATACCACAAAAAAAAGGAGAAAATTACAGGCCAGTGTCACTGATGAACATAGGTGCAAAAATCTTCAACAAAATACTAGGAATCCAAATCCAACAATACATTAAAAGGATCATACACCATGACCAAGTGGGTTTTATCCCAGGGATGCACAGATTTTTCAGTATCTGTAAATCAATCAGTGTGATACACCACATTAACAAATTAAAGAATAAAAACCATATGGTCATCTCACTAGATGCAGAAAAAGCTTTTGACAAAATTCAACAGCCATTTATGATAAAAACTCTCCAGAAAGTGGGCATAGAAGGAAGCTACCTCAACTTAACTAAGGCCATTTATGACTAACCTACAGTTAACATCATACTTAATGGTGAAAAGCTGAAAGCATTTCCTCTAAAATCAGGAACAAGAAAAGGATGTCCACTCTTACTAGTTTTATTCAACACAGTTTTGGAAGTCCTAGCCATGGCAATCAGAGAAGAAAAAGAAATAAAGGGAATCCAAGTTGGAAAAGAAGAGTAAAACTGTCACTGTTTGCAGATGACATGATACTATATATAGTAAATCCTAAAGAAACTATTAGAAAACTACTAGAGCTCATCAATGAATTTGGTAAAGTTTCAGAATACAAAATAAATGCAAAGAAATCTGCTGCATTTCTGTACACTAACAATAAAAAACTCAGAAAGAGATATTCAAGAAACAATTCCATTTAACAGCATAAAAAAAAAAAAAAAACCTAGAAATAAACTTTAGGAATAAACCTACCTAAGGAGGCAAAAGACCTGTAGTCTGAAAACTATAAGACACTGATGAAAGAAATCAAAGATGACACAAACAAATGGAAAGATATACCATGTTCTTGGATTGGAAGAATCAATATTGTCAAAATGACTATACCACCCAAGGCAATCTACAGATTCAATGCAATCCCTATCAAATTACCAATGGCATTTTTCACAAAACTAGAAGAAAATTTTCAAACTTGTAGGGAGACACAAAAGACCCCAAATAGCCAAAGCAATGTTGAGAGAGAAAGACAGAGCTGGAGGAATCAGGCTCCCTGACTTAGATTATACTACAAAGCTACAATCATTAAAACAGTATGGTACTGGCACAAAAACAGAAATATAGGTTAATGAAACAGGGTTGAAAGCCCAGCAATAAACCCATGCACCTATGGTCAGTTAATCTACAACAAAGGAGGCAAGACTACACAATGGTGGAAAGACAATCTCTTCAACAAATGGTGCTGGGAAAACTAGACCACTACATTAAAAAAATGAAATTAGATCATTCTTTAACACTATACACAAAAATAAGCTCAAAATGGATCAAAGATATAAATGTGAGACTGGACACTATAAAGCTCCTAGTGGAAAACATAGGCAGAAGACTCTCTGACATAAATCACAACAATATGTTTTTTTACCTGTCTCCCAGAATAATGGAAATAAAAACAAAAATAAACAAATGGGACCTAATTAAAAGCTTTTGCACAGCAAAGGAAACCATAAACAAAACAAAAAGACAACCCACAGATTGAGAGAAAATATTTGCAAATGATGTGACTGACAAGGAATTAGTCTACAAAATTTATAAACAGCTCATGAGGCTTAATATCATCAAAACAAAAAACTTAATCAAAAAATGGGCAGAAGACCTAAATAGACATTTCTCCAAAGAAGACATACAGATGGTCAAGAGGCTCATGAAAATATGTTCAATGTCACTAAGTAGTAGAGTAATGCACATCAAAACTACAGTGAGATATAATCTCACACCAGTCACAATGGCCATCATCAAAAAGTGCACAAACAAAAAATGCTGAAGAGGTGTGGAGAGAAGGAAACCCTCCTACACTGTTGGTGGGAATGTAAATTGGTATGGCCACTGTGGAGAACAGTATGGAAGTCCCTTAAGAAACTAAAAATAGAGCTACCATATGATCCAGCAATCCCACTCCTGGGCATATATATGGAAAAAAACATGGTTCAAAAGGATACATGCATCCCAATGTTCTTTGCAACGTTGTTTACAACAGCCAAGATATGGAAGTTACCTAAATGTCCATTGACAGATGATTGAATAAAGAAGATGTGGTACATACATATTACTCAGCCATTAAAAATAATTAAATAATGCCATTTGCAGCAACATGGATGGACCTAGAGATTATCATACTAAGTGAAGTAAGTCAGAGAAACACAAATATCATGTGATATTGCTTATATGTGGAATCTTTAAAAAAAGATACAAATGAAATTATTTACAAAACAGAAACAGACTTAGAGAAGGAAATTATGATTACTGGAGGGGAACAATGTGGGGAATGATAGATGGGTAGTTTGGGACTGACATGTACACACTGCTATATTCAAAGTAAATAACCAACAAAGACCTAGTATATAACACAGGTGACTCTTCTCGATTCTCTGTAATTACCTAAATGGGAAAAGAATTTGAAAAAGAATAGATACATGTGTATATATAACAGAATCACTCTGGTGTATACGTGAAACTAACATGTTGTTTATCAACTATACTTCAATATAAAAGAAAAAAACAGGCAAATATAGGGACCATGACTGTGATAAATTAAGCATTATTTTAAAATTATGATAAGTTTTTGTTTAGGTTCAAAATATGCATGAATGTGTAGAAACTCTGATACTTCTAATATTTGATGACTGAAAAAACAGATAATTTACCCTATGTGGGAATAAAGCAAAGGAAGTTTTAATTTGACATTATATCTATAACACATTCTGACACCTTAAATTGAATCATAGGCTGAAAGACAGGCCATCTGGCTGCCAAGGTCCCCCCAACCCTAAGATTCTTTGACATAAGAATCTTTACAGAAGGGGGAGGAAGAAGTGTTTGCTTTGAGTATCTGGGACAAGATAGCTCTGTGGGATTTTCCTGAAAGATCTAGCATCTGTTTGTGTTGGAGGACTGATTTAAAAATACCAAAAGTCAAGTCTACAGAGGATTTCCTATTTTCAATAATCTGTCTGGCATGATTATTCAGTAGCAACTGTGAGGATTTTAAAAAGCCCTATAGACCCTTCTATGATTTATTTATCCTATCTGTACATCCACCCATTTCTTATCAAAGGGAGACTCAACCTCACCAGCATCATTTAAGACTTTTCTGTCTGTCAATTATATCTCATTAAAAAGGGGGGTGTGGTGGGGGAAGACTTTCCTTTTGCCCAGAGTAGTTCACTTATTCATTATGTTTTATGGCTAATGATAAATGTGGTTCTTTAACTATATTAATGCTTTCTTTTTTGTTTTAAAAAGGATTCAATTGAAATAAGTACTCAAAGGAAAATCTACTGTTTTTTCTCTATACACTGAATATATCTAACACCATTTGTACGGGTATTTTTTCTCCACACTGACCAATTTTCTGACAACTGCTGGGCATCCCACAATTCAATTCAGTTCTGATGCTATCTGCCTAGAGTTAACATAAGATCCCACAGGTTAAAGGGCTCAGTCCCACAAGGCTGTCCCCCCACCTTTCTTCAGACACCAATTGCAAGTTCCAGGTTATCACCTATGGTTCTACCAATCTGCTATAAATTGGAGGGTCCCACAACACCCCTCTTAGGTTCAGTAATTTCTAGAATGACTTACAGAACTCAGGAAAGCACTTTACTTATTATTACCAATTTATTACAAGGATATCATAAAGAATACAAATAAATGGTCAGATGAATACATAGATAGGATGAGGTGAAGAAGAGTCCACAGAGCAGAAGCTTCCACCCTCTCAGAGTATGTGGTGCATTGCCTTCCTGGCATATAGATGTGTTCACCAAACCAGAAGCTCTCCAAACCCACTACTTTAAGGATTTTTATGGAGGCTTCATCATGTAGGCATGATTGACAGTTAATCTTCAATCCTCTCCTCTTCCCAGAGGATGTGGGAATGGGTTGGGGCTAAGAGTTCCAAGCTTCTAATCATGGCTTGATCTTTCCAGTGACCAAACCCCATCCTGAAGCTATCCAGGAGCTCATCAAGTGTTGCCTCATTAGGATAAAAGTCACTCCCATCACCTAGGAAATTCCAAGGGATTTAATTGCTGTGTCAGGAACTGGGGTCAAAGACATGAGATGGCTCCCAGGTCCTTGAGAAAAACATTCCTGGGTTATAAAGCTGACAAATTGGGGCATATTTCAAAAGGGTTTATGTACATTTTAAAGAGAGGAGAAAAATACTTAGCATGACAACTTTTCTAAGAAAAAGATGAGGGGGAATCCCTTTCCTTGCTTTCAACAGGGAGAATTAAGCCTCTTATTTTTAATTTGTATTTATCCTTACAAAATGAAGATATCTCTACCATCTAGACTATATTTTATCCTAGAAGGTAAGCGTATCTGTTGCCTCAATTACTAATGTCAATATCTGTAAATGTTACTTAATACTGGGGTTTTTTCTATAAAACAAGATTGGGAAAAGTCCAAATACATTATCATTTATTTTTATTAAAAACAAATTTATGAACATCAGCCTATGTGTGTCTGTGTGTGTGTCTGTGCGTGTGTGTGTAACTATGTAAACATTCATTAACGAACCTTTAACACTCTTCTGGGATCAAACCAGGATTTTCAAGGCAGCTAAAATAGTGTTGCAAAGAAACAGATTAAATTAGAGGAGGTATGTGGAAGTCACTCTCATTTTATCTTTGAACAGTAAATTAATCACAGTACAAAAATGTTATCTTAATTGGGCCAAAAAAGTCTTTGATTAGAGTTATCTTAATGATAATTCCAGTTCACTTTTCATGTGTAATCAAACTACAGAGTGCTCAGAAAATATTAATTGGTTATGACAGTAATCATTCCTTTGGGTTCAATTTACTTGCTACTAACCCCTCTCCTTCCCCAAGATATTGAAGAGTAAGAGATTCCATTTCTTCCCTTATCACCAAGCATCTGAGATGGAACCCCAAGAGATCTATCTTAAGCATCACAAATTGAAAACAATGATGAAATAAGGATCTTGCTGCCCTATTGAAAACAATTTTTCTCTGTACCATTGTCTATTTCTCAGGTATAAAAATGGATTAGGCTTTACTAAGTTTGAGTGTTTCTTGGATATAAGTGGATGTACTCAAGCAATAGAAGAATTCCCAGAATTTCTGAGTTCTAAGTTCTAAGGATTTTATCAACCTAGATCCATCCACTGATCTCATCTATAACTTGGCCAAAAGATTCTAGTCCTCCCATAGGGATGCCTATCGCTGAGTGCCATGTGTGCTAGGCATTGTGCCTGGGATATATAGGCATTATCTCACGTTGTCCTCACAGAAATCTTATAAGTAGATTTTCACAGATGAGAAAAATTGTGGCTCAGGTATCAAGTAATTTGCTCTAAGCCACATAGCTTATAAACAGAGGATAGAAGTTAAACCCAGATCAATTCCACTTCAAAGCGCATGTTTGGTAAGGTACTTCTCTTCCATAAAAAGCAAAGATCAATTAAAATAAGTTTAAATACTAGTTTAGGTTCTTAAGCCAGGACCACCTTAAGGAAATTTCAAATCATTAAATATCAACAACATGAGCAAAGGACTAACTCCATTAGGGCCAAATGAGAGCTGCAGATAATTAAAGATGATTAGTTGTCTGCAAGCTTTCTAGGTTTACATTTGTGAATGAAAGGTTTCCTCCTTCAGGCAATATTGGTGGGCAGCTTATCAAGTAGGCAGCATCTTCTAATCACAACTGCTCTGAGTCACAATTCACAATCTACTTTGTAAATACTAAAGAATGGAGAGTGAGGGCATTTCACTTTTATGGACAAATGTCTCTTTGGTAGTGGGATGTTGTAGTTTTTTTTTAAAGTGAGGATAAGGACATATTAGTTTGTCTAATTTTCCACTAAGTGAGCTTAAAAAGAAATGAAAAAGGAAGGTACTTTCTTCCTAAGTGTAAATGTGTTTAAGTTAGAATAGGTCTATGCCAAGTTAAATAATCTGAAACCAGGCCCAGGCATTATGTCAGCAAGCCCCATCAGGCTCTTCTCAAGCCAGAGCAGCTATGTGAAGAAGAAGAACCCCAGTGCCAGCCTTTTGTCCTCTAGCAAAACTTTAGTTGAAAACATTCATGACTCTATGGTAAGTTCACAATCAAGTACTGACAACACAACAGAGCAGTACGGCTCTGCATAGAAACTGAATGTAGCCATGTTTAAGAGATATTCAAAAGGACTGAAATGCAGAAACTAATATCTTCGATGTTAAAGTTCTTTTTTCAGTGGAAAATATAAGTGACATGACAGAGATTTCAGAAATCAGAAATATTCTTCACAGAAAATATGTTCTTTATGTTTATTGATAAGACTGAAAAAACTGAGAGATAAGTAAATGTGGAATTAATGAGTTGACAAAATAATTAAAATGTTTTATAATAATGTGTAATGGTTAACTAAATCTAGATGCTATCTTAACTGTGAATTAGGATTCCTGTGCACTCAAGGAATACACTAAGACCAATGTTTTCCATCACTATTTATTGACATGTCATGTAAATATGCTCTTAAAGTGTCACATAAGAGTTGTCTGGTTTTGTTAGCCAGGTTTCATCTGGAAAGCCAATGTAGATAGATATAGTACCAAAAAACAAAAAATTAAAACAGGAGTTGGGTCATTGCTTTTATCAACTTCTAAAAATATTCATAATTCTAATGTTTAAAAACCACATTATGTAGCTTTTTGTATGTAAATAAAGGAAGTCAAAGAAAACAATGCACCAGTGATGGCTCCCAGCTTACTGGACTGTTGGAAGTCATAAATTCAGAAGAAAAAACTATTTTTTGTTTGGGAATATAATTTTTACTCTTTAGTTTCAGACAATGCTGTTACTACACTGCACCATAAGTAGTGATGACTAATTAGAAAAACTGTGAAAGAAAAAATAGTGTGGCAAGTAAAAATAAGTGTACTTGAGAATAATAACCAGATCCAAATCAGAAAAGTATGTGGAATCCTTGCATCATGATACAACTTGGGCAATTCCACTTAAATATTATTGGGTTTGCATCCCCCTAAGCCCCTAAAAACAGTCACCTTAAGTTGGCTGCTTTATCTCTAATCAAGGAACAATATTTTTATCTTGTCTGAGCCAATTTGCCTGCTGAGAATTTAGAAGCGCCTGCATGATTCATTCTGTATAAAGTCACTTGATTTTTGCTCACTGTAGATAATTGCTTCTTGGCACCAGAACTTAAACTATTTACAGTCCAAGTCTGTTGAAATTATGCTGAAATTTAGCTTAAACAAACAGAATCAAAGTCAAGGGTACGTTTTCTTAATGCTTTGGTTGTACCTGCTATAATTAAGATGCTTGCAACAATCTATGGTACAAATGGAAATGAGAAACTCCAAATTCTAATGATGCATTTGATGTGGTCTGCACAGAAAGAAGGGAGAAAACTGAGAATCAGAGAGGAGACTTTCTTCTTTGAGGAGGCATCAAAAGAGGTGAGACTTTTCCTGTCAGCCAGTGGCACATGGTGTAATTTGAGGGCATGTAAAGTCCCAAATCACACTTTAGACATTAAGATGTCAAAGTTCCCTAAACGTGAAAAATGATTTGGGAGGCAACATACTAAGCAGTTATGCTATAACAATGTAGCATATTTTATTGACCTCAGCAATCAAATAAAGAACTCTAGCAACTGGGAGAATAGGATCTTGGGCAGTGGCTTTATGGAACTGGAGGGCAGAAGTGAAAATTTTTTCAACTAAGGAGTGAGTGTGAAAATAACTATCATATAATAACTAATGCTTATTGAATACTAATATATGCCAGGCATTATTCTAAATTATGAGGACTAGATAAATTAATACACATAAAATACTTATGCCCCTCACTGACATGTACAAATCCTCAATATATGATTAGTACTAAATTATTAGTGCTATTATTAGAAGAAATTTTGGAAGTTCTTATTGCCGATGTGCATTTTGAAGTCAAATGTAATACTTATTGAGATTTCAGATTCAATAAAAATGGATTAATTATTAATTACTTGAATTAATGTTTCTAAAACTAATTGCGTGTAATTTCATATAGCAAACAACCATCAACATCTTAAAGTGCTTATAAGCTTTGGAGAGTTTAAAAGACAAGAGGACTTCTGAATGAAAGCCTATAACTGAGAAATAAGCAGAATGTTGAAGCCCCTAAGCTGCACATGCCCTGAGTTCATTTGCTGATACAACAAATATGGGATCTGGCTCCTGGGGTATGCAGGCAAGGGCAGGAGCCAAGGCTGAGAGATTACCAAAGATAAAGGAACTAGAATCCCTCAGAGTAAGGGAAAACCAGATATAAATCATCCGCTATCCCCAGAGGACAACAGATAAAGCCATGTTGGGGCTGAGCAAAATAGAAGACAAGGGAGAAGAAAAAAATGAACAATTTTGAGTTGTGTGTCTTCAGACTTCTGTCCTCTTGGAGTTGTATAAAACAATAATAATAATAATGTATAATTAAAAGACAGCAGTGAAAATAAGTCAGATTATAAATATCAGCTATGAATAAATTGAGAGGAAGGTGAAAAGAATTAAAATTTCCTAATGGACTTGCATTATCTCAGAGGAGAGTAAAGGTCTGGATTAATTTTAGATTTAGATAAATAAGTAAGAATATTACTTCTAGGGCAATTGGTAGAGTAATAAAAACAGGATAAAACTTCCAAAGTAGGTTGGAAGTTTTTACTGTTGGAAGTAAAAATCAAAAGATAAAACATGCTTAGTCAATCCAAAAAAGGCAAGAAAAGATAGTTAAAGAAACACCCAACATATGGAACAAATGGAAACTATGAAATAGAATAGCAAAATAAATCCAAATATATTGGTCATTAATTATATGTAAACAGAATGTTGCATTAAAACACTATTCTTGTCAGTATTTTAAAATGAAACACAACATAATAAAATTTGACAATATACTAATTATAAAGAGAAAGACAATTCTAAAACAGATACATTCAGAGAGGTTAAATGCAAAATCATAGAAATTACGCTAATGAAGAATCAGTGAAACTAAACTTGAAGTCAAAGAACATTCCTACTGATAAAGAGGTTCACTTCAAAAAGGTGAAATTTCCATTTACCATGAAGATATAATCAGTTTAAATTCATAAACACCAAATAACATACGTTCAAAAAAAAAGGAAAAATTAACAGAACTAAAAACAAGAAGTAAGTAAATCTACAACCACAGTACTAAATTAAAGTACACATCTTCTAGTACTTTATAGCATAGACAGGAAACAGAGTACTAATTTATAGACTATTCGAACAACATCATTGACGCACTGGCCTAATAGACATATGTTAAACATTGCAGCATGCACAGCATGAGAGCCTAATGCTTTCTTTGGCACCCTGATTTTGATTTTTCTAGCAGTCAAAAGTAGCTATTTTCATATAGTAGGCATACGTAATTTGCAGGTAGTCACAGAACAAATAGAAAATAATATTTGCTCTTTTTTTTCCATCTACCTCAAGCCCTTCTCAATTCCCCATGGGTTGAGGAGATCAGTATATCAAAGCACCATTAACTAATTCAGGGGTTGCCAGTGTACATGGCATAGTTGCGAAACTGCAGCATAGAGGATTCTTAGGGGCTCTGAGTATGAGAGAGTTCAAGACTGCTTTATGCCAGGGAGTGGTCACAGGTTACCAAAAATTCATATCCTGTGTTCCATCTGGAAAACCCTAAAATGAGTTGCTGGGCAGTAATCCCTCTTTGTATGTCTTTTTGCAGTAACCAGACTCCAATACAGCCTCAGTGATGCTCCTGTCCTGATGTTTCCTCTGCTGTGTATATTCCTCTCACAAAAATAGGGCTGATCTGTGTAACCAAAGGATATTGCAGTAACAATGAAGATTGACCTCTGTGGCACTGCACCTTTCACCATGCTCTCTTTTGGATTATTCTACCTGGGAAAGCCAGCCAGCATGTTGTGAGCACACTCCAGCAACTCCATGGGGAGGTCCATAGTAAATATTTGAGGCCTTCCACCAACAGCCAGCACTAACTTTCCATCCATGCATGGGAACCAGCTTGAGAGAAGATACCCAATTCCAGTCCAATTTTCAGATGCCTGTAGTCCCAGTTCATATCTTGACCACAAGTTTATGGTAAATCCTGAGCTGGAACAACCCAGCAAAGACACTCCCAAATTTCTGAACCACAAAAGCTGCAAGATAATATTTTTGTCATTTTAAGCCTCTTAACTTTGATGCAATTTGCTACATATCAATAGATAATTAGCGCCAAGTAAAACATGACCCCTTTCCAGCTACCCAATAAAATTTCATGGTCTAATATTCCATGTGGATGCAAAACCACATTAGAAAGTCTGAAAGTTGGATTGGATTCTCTCAAATTTCCTTTGGGCACAAGCACAAATGTCCCAGAAGGGTTTATGGAGATTGAGTCAGGCAGAGCCATGGAGCAGGAATGACCTCTGCCTTGCCAATGACTTCTCCACATGAGAACTGGCATTTTCTTCCCTTCACTGTTTCCCAGATGAAATGATTACTATCTAACCACTGCAGCATCTGTGTTGTCTTAGCAGTGGGCATGTTTGGTTACCAGGTTTGAAGTAAGAGTGTCCATCTGAGGTGGGTGGAGGAAATGTCTGGGAAAACCTGCAGAGGGTTCTGGAGGATAGAGTTGTGTGGGTGGGAGGAGCAGAAAAATCTAAGGGTAAGTTCAGTCTATGACTTAGGACACCAAGAGTCCAGAGCAGAAAGCCTAACCTGTTATCTGCTCCATGGGGAGAAAGTGGATCAAAAACTTGACATGAGGGGAGGAGAACAAGAAGCACAGAACAGGGACAGACGAGACACAAAGAGAATCAGGTGCTTCCCATGAATGGGGCTACCTCTGGAGCTCATCTGTAGTGAGCGCCAGCAGAGCCTCTCAGGTATCCAGAGAGGCCTGGACAATTTTTGTTTTTTGAGGCTCCCAGGAAAGAACAAAGAAAAAGCTAAAGTTAAGAAAAGCTAAAAAAAAAGAAAAGCTAAAATAGGGTTACAAAATAACAACATATTTTAAATAATTATATTTACCAAACTAGTATTTTAACAAAAAATTAATGCAATGTATGTGATACTTGCAAGATAATTATAGGTTTTATTTTAAGATAGTGGTTGGAGGAGTGGGCAAGAGGGTGGATTAAGAGGACGCTGAGCTCACCTCCTCCCACAAGCACACCAAAATCACAACTATTTACAGAGCAACTATTGATGAGAAAGACCTAAAGACTGGCAGAAAAGATCTTATACAACTTGATATAAAAGAAGCTACAAGATTGGTAGGAGATGCAGGGACACAGTATAATCAAGACCTATACCCCAGTGTGGGCAACCACAAATGGGAGGATAATTACAATTGCAGAGGTTCTCCCCAAGAAGCAAGGGATCCAAGCCTCACATTGGACTCCACAGCCCAGGGGTCCTGCACCAGGAAGATGAGCCTGCAGAGCATTCGGCTGTGAAGGCCAACAGGGCTTGCTTTGGGGAGAGCCAGCATACTACACAAAATAGAGACTCCACTCTTAAGGATGCATGCAAAATCTCATATCCTCCAAGCCCAGGGCAGAAGCAATAATTTGAAAAAAGCCTGAGCCAGAACTACCTGCTAATCTTGGAGAGACTTCCAGAGAGGCAGGAGGCAACCAGAGCTCACACTGTGGACATAGACACTGGGCAGCCATTTCTGGGAGCTCTTCTACCAGAAGGACACTGGAGTTAGAAAGAACCATTTTGGAGTCTGCCCTCTAGTTTATTAGCAATGAGGCCTGGCCCCACCCACCAGGCTGTGGATACCAGTACTGGGATACTGCAGACCAATAAGTTAGTTGCTTGTGGACACAGCCCCACCAACTCACAGGCTAGCTGCCACTAGAGGCCCCAGGACCAAGCCCTGCCCACAAATATGCCAGAACTAACCCCAGGACACCCTGGGTCCCACAGCCAGAGAACCAGGGACCCAGCTCCACCCATCAGGGGGTAGGCACCAGCCCCAGGACTACCTGGGCCATAGGCCCATGCACTATAGTGAAGGCACTACTCCCAGGACCACTAGTACCCTGCAACCAGAAACCTTGGGACCCTGCTCCATCCGCAAGAGGGCCCAGGACCCAGCCTACCCACTAGTGGGGCAGGCAGCAGGGCCCCCAGGATCCTATAGAAAGAGACCCTGGCACTAGCCCCAGGACTATCTGCAGCCTTACCCCACTCACCAGTAGGCTGACATCAGCTTTGAGAACCCTGGGTCTTGCAACCAGTGAACCCTGGATCCTGCTTCACCAACCAGTTAGCCAATACCATCCCCAGGACCAGGCCTTATACAACAGTGAACAGGCACCAGCCCTGGGATCCCCAAGGCCCCAGCCACACTCATCAGTGGGTGGGACCACTGCAGCCCACAACCTTCTGTTTCAGAAACTATTCCACCCACCAGTAGGGCAACACCAGCTCTGGGACACCTAAGGCCCCTCAGAAAACCACCCTGGGATACAGCCCCTGTACATCTGCAGGCAACCACAAGCTTTGGGACACCCCAGACACCACAGCCAACCATGTCAGGAAATGGCCCCACCCACCAGCAGGCTGACACTAGATCCAGGATCTCCACAATCATCCACCCTGGAACCTGGCTCCATTCACAAGTAGGCCAGCACAAGACCCAGGCACCCCTTGGGCTCAGAAGCCAGCTACTTCATGACCTGGACCTAACCACCAGTGCCAACAGGCTCCACACAAGGAAGGGCCTGGCAACCAACTGGATTGGGGGCCAGCCACACCTACCAGACCATGCACAGTAGTGAGCCCACTACAAGGGGACCAAGCAGCCCACATAGGGGAAACCACTAAAGCATATAACTCTAGTGACCAGAGAGGAGTGCACTCCTGGGATATATAGATGTCTCCTACAAAAGACCACTTCCCCAAGATTGAGAAACATAATCAACCTACCAAATACATAGAAAGAAATATAGCAAATTAGGTCAAATGAGACAACAGAGGAATATGTTCCAAACAAAGGAACAAGATAATACCCTAGAAAAAGAACTAAGTGAAGTGGAGATAAGTAATCTACCCAATATCTAGTTCAAGGCAATGATAAAAAAATGTTCATAAAACTTGGGAGATGAATGGATAAAGAGATTGAGAAGTTAGAAGTTTTTAACAAGAGTTAGAGAATATAAAGAAGAACAAAAGAGAGCTGAAATTAAAAATACACTAGAAAGAATCAACAACAGATTAGATCGTACAGATAAATGGATCAGTGAACTAAAAGACAGAATACTGGAAATCACTGAAGGTGAATAGAAAAAAGAAAAAAGAATTTAAAAGTTGAGTATGTTTAAGATACCCAAGTGACAATATCAAGCATGCTATTATTCACACTATAGGAAACCCAGAAGAAAAAGAGAGAGAGAGAATGGGGCAGAGAACATTGTTGAAGACATAATAGCTGAAAACTTCCCTAAGCTGGGAAAGGAAATAGACATCCAAGTCCAGGAAGCACAGAGAGTCACAAACAGGATCAACCCAAATAGGATCACATTAAAACACTTGTAGTTAAAATATCAAAAATTAAAGAGAAAGTATAAAAAGCAGAAAGAAAAGAAAAGAAGAGAAGAGAAGAGAAACAAGTTACATACAAAGGAACATCCATAAGGTTATCAGCTAACTTTTCAGCAGAAACTATGCATTCTAACAGGGATTGACACAATATATTTAAAGCGATGAAAGGAAAAAAGTTACAACCAAGAATACTTTACTTGAGAAGGCTTTCATTCAGATTTGAAAGAGAGATCAAAAGTTTTACAGATAAACAAAAGCTAAAAAGTGTACAGCACCACAAAATAAGCTTTACAAGAAATGTTAAAGGGACTTCTCTAAGTTTCTCTAGAAACATGAATATTATGAAAGGGAAAAATCTCATTGGTAAAGGAAAATATATAGTAAAGTTAGTAATCAACCATGTATAAAGCTAGTAGGAACATTAAAAGAGAAAAGTAGTAAAATTATTTACATCTACAATAACAAATTAAGGGATACACAAAACAAAAAGATGTAAAATATGAGGTCAAAAAGAGTAAATGCAGGGGAGGGAGTGAAAATGTGTTTGAACTTAAGAGATCAGAAACTTAAGATAATCATATATATTATATATGTTTTAATATGAATCATATATTATATATATACACATATATACACATATTATATGTGTATACACATATATAATATATATAAGCCTCATGGTAACAAAAAATCAAAAATCTGTAATAGATACACACACAAAAAAGAGAAGGGAATCCAAATATAACACTAAAGATAATCATCAAATCACAAGGGAAGAGAGCAAAAGAAAAAGAAAGGAACAAGTATACTACAAAACAACATCAAAACAATTTAAAAAATAGCAATAACTACATACCTTTTAATAATTATTTGAAATGTAAATGGACTAAATGCTCCAATCAATGAATACAAAAACCCATGTATATGCTGCCTACAAAAGACTCACTTCAGATCTAAAAACAAATACAGTCTGGAAGTGAGGGGATGAAAAAAGGTATTCCACACAAATGGAAATCAAAAGAAAGCTGGAGCAGCCACAGTTATATCAGACAAAATAAACTTTAAAACAAAGACTGTAATAAGAGACAAAGAAGGACATTACACAATGATCAGGGGATCAATCCAAGAGGAAAATAAAACTTGTAAGTGTATATGCACCACCTAAATATATAAAGCAAATATCAACAGACATAAAGGGAGAAATTGACAGTAGCACAATAATAGTAGGGGCCTTTAATTCCCTACTTTCATCAATGGACAGATCATTTGAACAGAAAATTAATAAGGAATTACTGGCCTTAAATGACACATTAGACCAAATGGACATAATAAATATATATAGAGAGAACATCCCACTCAAAGGTAGCAAAATAGACACTCCTTTCAAGTGAACATGGAACATTCTCCAGGTTAGGTCACATGCCAGGCCGCAAAACAAGTCTCAATAAATTTAAGAAAACTGAAATCATATTAAGCACCTTTTCCAAATACAACTCCATGAGAACACGTGGAGGCTTAACAATATGCTACTAAATTACCATGGGTCCCTGAAGAAATCTAAGAGGAAATAAAATAGTTCCTGGAGACAAATGAAAACAAAAGGACAATGATCCAAAATCTATGGGATGCAGCAAAAGCAATTCTAAGAGGAAAGTTTATAGTGATATAAGCCTACCTTAAAAAAAAAAAAAAAAACTCAAATAAACAACCGAATCTTACAGTGAAAGGAAGTAGAGAAAAAGCAAAACAAAATCCAAAGTTAGCAGAAGGAAAGGAATTGTAAAGATCAGAGTGGAAATAATCGAAATAGAGACTTAAAAACAACAGAAATATCAATGAACCTAAGAGGTTGTTCTTTGAAAAGTTAAACAAGATTGATAAACATTTAGTGAGAATCATTGAGGAAAAAAAAAAGAGAGGGTGTAAAATAACATCAGAAATGAAAAAGAGAATTTACAACTGACCCTGCAGAAATATGCAGAATCATGAATTACTATGAATAATTACACAACAATTATATAAATCCAACAATGTGTTAGAAGAATCATACACCAAGATCAAGTGGGATTGATCCCAGGGATGCAAGAATGGTTCAATATTCATAAATCAATGTGCTACATCACATTAAAAAATTGAAGAATAAAAATCATATGATTCTCTTAATGAATGCAGAAAAACATTTGATAAAATTCAACATCCATTTATGATAAAAACTCTCAACAAAGTGGATATAGAGGGAACATATCTCAACATTATATATATAAAAAGTCAAAAGGAAACATACTTGACAGTGAACAGCTGAAAGCATTTCCTCTAACATCAGGAATAAGACAAGAATGCCCACTCTCAACACTTTTATTCAAGTTGTATTGGAAGTTCTAGCCACAGCAATCAGACAAAAAAGTAAATAAAAGAAATCTGGTTTGAAAGGAAAAAGTCAAAAGTAAAATGTAAAACTATCTCTGTTTGCAAATGACATAATACTATACTAAAGTACCAAATACTGTACCAAAAAACTACTAGAATTCACAATGAATTCAGTAAAGTTATAGGATATGAAATTAGTATACAAAAATCTGTTGCATTTCTATACACTAACAACAAACTATCAGAAGGAGAAGTTAAGAAAACAATTCCATCGATAATCACATCAAAAAGAGTAATATACTCAGGAATAATCTACCAAAGGAGGTAAAAGATCTGTCCTCAGGAAACTATAAGATGCTGTTGAAAGAAATTGAAGATGACACAAACAGATGGAAAGATGTACCATGTTCATGGGTTGGAAGAACTAATATTGTTAAATGACCATACTATCCAAGGCAATCTACAGATGCAATGAAATTCCTGTCAAATACCAATGACATTTTTCACGGAGCTAGAACAAATAATTCTAAAATTTTTATGGAAACACAAAAGAACCCAAATAGTCAAAGCAATCTTGAGAAAGAGGAACAGAGCTGGAGGTATCATGCTCCCTGATTTCAAGCTATACTACATAGCTACAGTAATCAAAACAGTATGGTAGTGGCACAAAAACAGACATATAGATCAATGGAACAGAATAGAGAGCCCAGAAATGAACCCATGCTTACACCCATATCATGTCTTAGGGTTTACAAATCAGAAATGACTCATTATCTTTCCTGGCTCACCTCACAAACACCCCATCCTCTGTCTTTCTAAATGAAATTTATGACAAATAGATTTAAATTTCTAAAGTTTTAAAATGAAATATACAAATATATTCTTCTTTCAATCTCATCTATTCCAAGTAAATGACAGCAAGTCCTTGATTCTGAAGGCATAATTTAATTGGCTGCTGTTTCTTGTTTAGTTCTAAATTCTAAGAGAGTCCTAAGAGCTCACTACATCCATAGTGAGCCATTAACAGGAATTTTGCTAGTTAGCTCAGAGGAATGCAAAGTAGTTCTGTTTGCAAAACTCGATAATTTTGCTGCAGAAAAATTTTAAATTTTAAATTTTACATGAATTGATAACACCAAAGAGAAAAATGATGGTAATTTGTTTTTAAATTTTTAGAACAACGTTATTGTCACTTCACGTCATTTTGTATAATGCAATGAATCTCTTTGAGTCTCAGGTTACTTTGTAGGCATTAAATATCTAGGAAAAATGGAAAGGAAGTACATGAGGTGTTCTGAGTTCATAGGGTTGTTCAGAGGAGTAAATGAGATGATGTTGACAGCTACCTGTAAAAAATGAAATTAGAACACTCTCTAATACCATGCACAAAAATAAACTCAAAATAAAGACCTAAATTTAAGGCTGAATGCTACAAAACTCTTAGAGGAAAACATAGACAGAACACTCTCTGACATAATTCGCAGCAAGATCTTTTTTGATCCACTTCCTAGAGTAATAAAAATAAAAACAAAAATAAACAAATGGGACTTAATTAAACTCCAAAGCTTTTGCACAGCAAAGAAGACCATAAACAAAACAAAAGAACACCCACAGAATGGGAGAAAATATTTGCAAATGAAGTAACCAACAAGGGATTAATCTCCAAGATATACAAACAGCTCATATAGCTCAGCAACAAAATGACATAGCCAATCAAAATATGAGCAGAAGATCAGACTTCCTAGGTGGTGCAGTGGTAAAGAATCTGCCTGCCAATGCAGGGGACACGGGTTCGAGCCCTGGTCTGGGAAGATTCCACATCCCACGGAGCAACTAAGCCCATATGCCACAACTATTGAGCCTGTGAGCCACAACTACTGAGCCCATGTGACACAACTATTGAAGCCCACATGCCTAGGGCCTGTGCTCCACAACAAGAGAAGCCACTACAATGAGGAGCCTGAATACTACAATGAGGATCCTGTGCACCACAATGAAGAGTAGTCCCCACTCTCAGCAACTAGAGAAAGCCCGCATGCAGCAACGAAGACCCAACGCAGCCAATGAATAAATAAATAAATTAAAAAAAATATATGGGCAGAAGATCTAAACAGACATTTCTTCAAAGAAGACATACAGATGGCAAGAGGCACATGAAAAGATGCTCAACATCACTAGTTATTAGGGAAATGCAAATCAGAACTACAATGAGGTATCACCTCACAATAGTCAGAATGGCTATCATCAAAATATCTACAAACAATAAATGCTGTAGAAGGTGTGGAGAAAATGGAACCCTTCTACACTGTTGGTGGGAATGTAAACTGGTACAGCTACTATGGAGAACAGTATGGAGGTTCCTTAAAAAACTAAAAATAGAGCAGTCATATGATCCAGCAATACCACTCCTGGGCATACACCCAGAGAAAACCATAATTCGAAGAGATACATGCACCCCAATGTTCATTGAATCATAAACAGTCTTATGGTTACCAGGGCAGAAGGGGGGCAGGGATAAATTGGGAGATTGGGATTTACACATATACATGAGTATATATAAAACAGATAACTAATAAAGACCTACTGTATAGCACAGGGAACTCTACTCAAAACTATGTAATGACCTATATGGGAAAAGAATCTAAAAAAGAGTGGACACACATGTATATATATATATATATATATATGTATAACTGATTTCACTTTGCTGTACAGCAGAAAGTAACACGATATTGTAAATCAACTATACTACAATAAAAATTATAAATAAATAAATAAATAAATAAATAAGAGATGATGTTTGTTGAGCACTTAAGCACAGTGCCTAACAGAGAGCTAAACTAAATCAATGTTAGTTACCATTACTGTTTTATCCAAAACAAAGATGATCAAGCTGAAATCTCCTTGTAATTTGCAACAACTTGTATGTGCCTGCCCTCTGGAGATACACATGGTTAGTCAAATCTCTCTTCCACATGCTGCCCCTTCAGATGTGTCTCCTAGCACTGTATTGTCCCCAGTGAGGGGACCACATTTTCTCCAATAATTCATTGATCAGACACTCTGCTAGGTCGTGAGAGTACAAAGGTGAAGGAAAACAGTCTCTGCTCATAGAAGTCCAGAAAAGCAGTCTGACATGAAGCTGATGATTCAGAACACTGAACACAGCATATGGCAGAGGGAAGCACAAGTTTTCAGAGGAGCATATGGAAGGGCACCTGAGCCAGACTGGAGGGGCCCGGGAAACCTTCCTCTGGGGAGAGGACCGCTGAGTGGGGTATTGAGAGGGGAGCAGAAACAAGCTGTGGGGCATGTGTTTTACGTAGACATGGTTACATGTGCAACAACCTGGAGACAGTAGTCTATGTTTTTAGAGTGAAGATGTAGCAAAGGTAATACCAGTAGAGCTAAGAATATGGATAAGGAACCTCCATGCTAGGCTGCCCAGGAGCTATGAATGGGGAGTTATGGAAGGGATTTAAGCAAAGGAGCAGCATGATCTGACCTGACAGGGGGCTTAAAAACATTAGTTAGGCTTCAGTGTGGAGAATGGGTTGAGGGGGCTGGTTTGGAAGCAGGCAACCTAGTTTAGAGTAGCACCCACATGTAAATAAGAAGGCTTGTTCTAAAGGGGTAGCAGTGAGGCTGGTGAAAAGCAGCATATTTTCTTATGCATCCTTTTCTATATGAGGCCTGTGCTGACCATCTTTTACCATGCAAACTGCTTCCTCTCCTCACACTCCCAGTACTCCTGACGCTGCTCTATTTCCTCCTCAGAATTATTATCACCTCTTACCTATTATGTAATTTATTTATTTTGCATTTTGTCCTCCCTACACTGGAATACTAGGTGATTACTTTGGATAGAAATGTTGCCGATTTATTCCACTGGTGTGTCTCAAGCACCCAGAAGAGTCCTAGGCACATTATAGGCACTTAATTTATATGAATTAACATCATTTGAATAAATGAATGTATGAAGACTTATGACAATGTCTATAAATTTGGGAGGTTATCCAAGAAGTTGAAAGATGTCAGCAATGAAGAAGGATGATATATCAAGACAATTGGTGAGCCACTGTGGAAAACAGTGTGGAGGTTTCTCAAAAAACTAAAAATAGAACTACTGTATGATCTGGAAATTCCACACTTGGGTATATATCCAGAAAAACCCCCACTAATTCAAAAAGATACATGCACCTCAATGTTCATAGAAGCATTATTTACAATTGTCAAAATATGGAAGCAACCTAAGTGTCCATCATCAGATAAATGGATAAAGAAGATGTGGTATTGGGTTGGCCAAAAGGTTCATTCATTTTTTTCCTATAAGATGGCTCTTAGTAGCATTTGGTTGTCTTTAACTTCATTCAAAACAATTTTATTAGATTGTATGTGACAGCTGTCATATCAGTGTGTATATAAAAAAAGACATCAAAATTGGTGAATTTTTGTGTAGCCATTTTAATACTGAAGATGGAAGAAAAGAAGCAACATTTTTGGCATGTTATGCTTTATTATTTCACGAAAGGTAAAAACAACTGAAATGCAAAAAAAGATTTGTGCAGTGTGTGGAGGAGGTGCTGTGACTGATAGAATATGTCCAAAGTGGTTTGTGAAGTTTCGTGCTGGAGATTTCTCACTGGATGATGCTCCGTGGTTGAGTAGACCAGTTGAAGTTGATAACTATCAAATCAAGACATTAATAGAGAACAATCAGTGTTATACCACTTGGGAGATAGCCAACATACTCAAAATATCCAAATCAAGTGTTGAAAATCATTTGTATCAGCTTGCTTATGTTCATAGCTTTGGTGTTTGTGTTCCACATAAGTTAAGCGAAAAAAACTTCTTGACTGTATTTCCACATGCAATTCTCTACTTAAATGTAACAAAAACGTTCCTTTTTTAAAAAAACAAATTGTGACAGGTGATGAAAAGCGGATACTGTACAATAATGTGGAATGGAAGAGATCATGGGTCAAGCAAAGTGAACCATCACCAACCACAATGAAGTCCAGTCTTCATCCAAAGAAGGTGATGTGTATATGGTGGGATTGGAAGGGAGTCCTCTATTATGAGCTCCTTCCAGAAAACCAAATGACTAATTCTAACTAGTACTGCTCCCAATTAGACCAACTGAAAGCAGCACTCGATGAAAAGCATCCAGAATTAGTCAACAGAAAACACACATCTTCCATCAGGATAACACAAGACCATCACATGTTTCTTTGATGACTAGGCAAAAACTGTTACAGCTTGGCTAGGAAGTTCTGATTCATCCACTGTATTCACCTGACATTGCACCTTCAGATTTCCATTTATTTCTGTCTTTACAAAATTCTCTTAATGGAAAAAATTTCACCTCCCTGGAATACTGTAAAAAGCACCTGGAACAGTTCTTTGCTCAAAAAGACAAGAAGTTTTGGGAAGATAGAATTATGAAGTTGCCTGAAAAATGGAAGAAGGTAGTGGAACAAAGGGGTGAATATGTTGTTCAACAAAGTTCTTGGTAAAAATGGAAAATGTGTCTTTTATTTTTACTTAAAAACTGAAGGCACTTTTTTGGCCAATCCAATATGTATATAAAGGAGTACTACTCAGCCATAAAAAAAATAAGATGCTGCCATTTGCAACAACATGGAGAGTTTTATGCTAAGTGAAATAATTCAGACAGAGAAAGACAAATGCTACTTATATATCACTTGTATGTGGAATCTAGAAAAATACAACAAACTAGTGAATGTAACGAAAAAGAAGCAGACTCACAGATATAGAGAACAAACTAGTGGTTACCAGTGGGGAGAGGGAAGGGAAAGGGGGAATATAGGGGTAAGGAATTAAGAGGTATAAACTATTATGTATAAAATAAGCTATAAGGGTATATTGTACAACACTGGGAATATATCAAATATTTTGTAATAACTCTAAATGGAGTAAAATCTTTAAAAATTGTGAATCACTATATTGTATACCCCTAACTTATACATCAAGTATACTTCAATAAAAAAGAATCTCAAAAAAAAAAAAAAAGGATAAACCTTAAATCATAAGTTTTTACCTAATGGGCCCTTTGATAATTTGAGACTTGGGAGAATAAGCAGCAACCTCTTGAGAGGGAGAACAGTAAGTGCTGGGGGGAAATGTTTATTTTGAGTCCTAGCAGTGAAAAAAGAATACCACAAGGAAGATGAGGTTTTAAGAGAGGTTGTTTACCATGAATGGGAATTCCAACACTCTAGGGTGGTCCCCAGGAAACAGCACTTTTAAATCTCCCATGTGATTCTAAGGCACAGTCCAGAGTGCATGTGATGACCCTAAGACTGAACCCTGGCCACCACACCACATCAAGGAAGACTCCCAGGATCTCAGGGCAATTGTGCAATCAGACACAACAAATCAAAATGTAGCAGTAACAACCACCACAACTACAGTCATGAAAACTAACCTAACAAAGATAGCAATATACAAAACCCACGGTCTCACATTTGCACATTTACCTCTGCGTTGTCCTGGTAAAATTTGGGGTTCAGGTTCAAAACTGCAGTTCCTTGGGGTTCTCTTGGAGATATACCATATGACCTACTCCCCTAGGCTAGATTAGAGTTGGGACCTTTCTATATACTTCTATATTTCCCTGTATAATCCCTATCAAAACTCTTGTCACATGTTTAGTATACAACTTCTTGTTTAGTATACAACTTCTCAAGACACTAACCATGACCTCCTTGAGACAAGGACTCTCCTGTTTGTTCACTGCCATATATTCAGGACTCGGCAAATGCCTGGCACATAGAAGAAATTCAATATACATTGAATTAATGAGAAGATGAATAATAGGTGGGTGGAAGCCCCCATCCATCACTCTTTCTGTTTTCAGAAGTACTATCATCAGGGTCAGAGAGGCACTGAGCCTCCTGGGGATGGAGGTAAACACTGCCACCAGTCCTTGGCTTAGAGATGCTCTGTGCATCTTTCTTGAGTGGCACCATGTCATGTAGACAGTAAATGTAAGCCAGCCTTTAGGGTGGAAGGAGGGTGACACAGTCTGTGCCCCCAAATATCTAACAGAGTGTTTTATGCATAGTGCATAATCAGCAAATAGTCATTGAATGGATAGATGAATGCTTTTCCTCATAGAAGTGTGTGTATGCATCATAACCTAAAGAAAGCCACAGACAAAGAAATCCCAAAGCAGGCATCTCTAATGGTGAAAATTCAGACACTGTGCCACCTGGGATGCAGAAGTTACTCTAGAAGGCAAATAAGGTTTTCTGAGGGCCTTTGAATTTGTTCATTCCACAAATATTTACTGAGGGCTCGCTACATAGAAGGGCTGCTCTAGGCACCCAGGATATGTCAATGAAAAAGACAAAGATTTATGCCCTTCTAGAGGTTACCTTTAACAGAATAAAATAGCAGTAGATATAATAAGTAGTTAAATTATATAGTGTGTTTAAAGGGCATAAATTCTCTAGAGAAAATAGAAGTAGAGATGGTGAGGGAGGTCAGGAGTGTGGGGCATAGGATGGTGTGGGGTGTTGTGGTACTTAATTCAGTGGTCAGTGTGGCCATGCATGACCGCAGCCTCTGTCCAGGAGGACCAAGTTAACCTGGGTAGCTGGATTTTCTCAAGAAAGGCTTGTATGTGTTTCAAAAAAGTAGCTTGAACCAAAACATAAATTCCAAACTGAAGGAAAAGGCAGACAATAAACAACTTCAAAAAATTTTAATGAGCTGTTTTTACAAATGCTTAAAGAAGTAGAGCAGAGCAGGAAGAAAGAGTAATTTATTTGATTTGATGCATTCTTGCTATAAACCTTAATAGTGCATTTTGTGTAACTAAGGATTGCCTTTACTATAAGCGATATTCATTGCCATTGAATGAATGATTTGGAAACAGATCATTCTTAATAACATATGTTTTTGTTAAGAGCCAGGGTGTGGACTGAGCAGGATGGGCCAAGGTCTGTTTTCCCTGAATCAGTCTTATGGGTGCTTCTGCCTTCCAGCCACCAGCAATGGGAGTGGCATTGCAGGCCTGTGGCTAGCTGCTACAGAACTGCACAATATAGACTGAGGCTAACAATGACCCACAATTTCTCTTTGCCTTACTCTTGAAATTATTGTTTGGCATTCACCTTAATGGAAAACCATTGAACCAGAGAGAATGAACTAGCTCTAGGTAGTAGAAATAGGTTTTAATTCAGTGAAGAGAGTGGGAGATACTGACAAGATAAAGAAGATGCTGCAGAGTGATTACCTGCCTGTTAGCTCAAAAATGAGAGTTCCCTTTTAAGGTTATACTGTGCAGTCACCATAGCTGGTTACTAGGCTTAAGGCCTGTTACTTATGTTAATATTATAAGGAGAAATGCCACATGTAAATCAAGAAAATAAAAGAAGCTGTGTTCTAGCCAGATGAACATTGGAAGAAGGTCTGTTGGGAGTTTGGAATAAATTTTTGTAGTAGAGGAAGATTGACATCATTTAGACTTTGTCTTGAGTTGTAAATAAAGGGAACTGTATTGTACTGCTAGATCAAGGCTTTCCCTGGTACTGTTGTTCTTTGGTTCTTCTTGCAGATGTGGTCATAGAATAGATAAACCAAGTGTTCAAGGAATCGCATTACCTCAACTATACTAGTGGCATCTATTATCTCCAGAGAAGAAAACTCATGGACAATAGTTGAACTCATTCTTCTGGTATAGTGGCTTTTCATTATATGGTTTGAGCTTCTTGCAGTTGTAGCCACTCAGAACCTTAATAACGCTCACTGGCCTTTGCTTCTTCCAAGGAGAGTGAGCTGGGAAAAATGAGTAAGAATAGATTGAGGAGGGAGTCAAGAGTAACCAAATCTTCTATTTTACTTCTCTATATGACTTGAATAAAAATTTAGAGCGTAAGGCAAAGTTAATGAAGATACTTTTTTAGATATTTCAGTAAAATATGAATGAAAAGCCTATGTAGTAACTATGGGCATGTCAAATAAATGGTTATATTATGATGAAATCTGCAGACCCATAGACAATTTTTTTGTTTTTCTTGAGTATGCCAGATAAATGAGACACAGCAAGATGAGCTTAATTCTGTAAACTTGCCTTCTCCTTTTCATTATTTACTATTATTTATGCATACTAATAGTATTTTAAAATATACAAATTATATACATAATTTTGCAAAAACAAGCAGAAAAATATGGGAAAGCAAAATAAGGAAATAAATATTAATTGGTTCAATGGTGAAGTAGAAGTTTGTATGCTCACTCCCTCCTGCAAGAGCACCAGAATTACAACTAGCTGCTGAACAATCATTGACAGCAAGACACTGGAACTCACCAAAAAAGACACCCCCACATCTACAGACAAAGGAGAAGCCACAATGAGATGGTAGGAGGGGCTCAACTGCAATAAAATCAAATCCCATAATTGCTGGGTGGGCGACTCACAAACTGGAGAACAGTTATACCACAGAAGTCCACCCACAGGTGCGAGGATCCTGAGTTCCACATCAGGCTTCCCAACCTGAACGTCTGGCAATGGGAGGAGGAATCCCCAGAGAATCAGTCTTTGAAGGCCAGCGGGATTTTATTGCAGGACTTCCACAGGACTGGGCGGAACAGAGACTCCACTCTTGGAGGGCACACACAAAGTAGTGTGCACACCAGGACCCAGAAGGAAGGAGGGTGACCCCATAGGAGACTGAACCAGACCTACCAGCTGGTGTTGGAGGGTCTTCTACAGAGGTGTGGGGCAGCTGTGGATCACCGTCGGGACAGGGATGTTAGCGGTGGTGGTTCTGGGAAGTGCTCATTGGCATGAGCCCTCCCAGGGTCCACCATTAGCCCCACCAAAGAGACTGTAATCTCCAGTGCTGGGTTGCCTCAGGCCAAACAACCAATAGGGTGGGAACTCAGCACCACTCATCAGCAGACAAGTGAATTCAAGTTTTACTGAGCTCTGCCCACCAAGCAACACCCAGTTCCACCCACCTCCTGTCCCTCCCATCAGGAAGTGTGCACAAGCCACTTAGATAGCCTCATCCACCAGAGGGTGGACAACAATAGCAAGAACTATAATCCTGCAGCCTGTGGAATGAAAACCACAACCACAGAATGATAGAGAAAAAGAAAAGGCAGAGGACTTTGTACCATATGAAGGAATAAGATAAAACCCGAGAAAAACAACTAAATGAAGTGAAGATAGGCAACCTTTTAGAAAAAGAATTCAGAATAATGAGAGTGAAGATGATCCAGGACTTCAAAAAAAGACTGGATGCAAAGATCAGACGTAGAAGAATTAAAGAACAAACAAACAGAGATAAGCAAGACAAAAACTGAAATAAAAAATACAAGAGAAGGAACAAATAGCAGAATAACTGAGGCAGAAGAACAATAAGTGACCTGGAGGTCAGAATGGTAGAAATCACTGCTGCAGAAAAGAAGAAAGAAAAAAGAATGAAAAGAAATGAAGACATCCTAAGAGACCTCTGGGACAACATTAAATGCACAAACATTTGCATTATAGGGGTCCCAGAAGGAGAAGAGAGAGAGAAAGGACCCAAGAAAATATTTGGAGATAATAGTCAAAATTTTTCCTAACACGAGAAAGGAAACAGCCATTCAAGTCCAGGAAGGGCAGAGAGTCTGAGGCAGGATAAACCCAAGGAGAAACACACCAAGACACATAGTAATCAAATTGACAAAGAAAAATTATTAAAAGCAAAAAGGGAAAAATGACAAATAACATACAAGGGAACTCCCATAAGGTTAACAGCTGATTTCTCAGCAGAAACTCTGCAAGCCAGAAGGGAGTGGCATGATATATTTCAAGTGATGAAAGGGAAGAGCCTACAACAAAGAACACTACTACCAAGAATCATTCAGATTCAAGGGAGAAATCAAAAGCTTTATAGACAAGCAACAGCTAAGAGAACTCAGCACCACAAAACCAGCCTTACAACAAATGCTTAAGGAACTTCCTTAAGTGGGAAACACAAGAGAAGAAAAGGACCTACAAAAACAAACCCACAACAATTAAGAAAATGGTAATAGGAACATACATAGTGATAATTACCTTGAATGTAAATGGACCAAATGCTCCAACCAAAAGGCAAAGACTGGCTGAATGGATACAAAAACAAGACCCATATATATGCTGTCTACAAGAGACCCACTTCAGACCTAGGGACACATACAGACTGAAAGTGAGGAGATGGAAAAGGTAGTCCATGCAAATGCAAATCAAAAGAAAGCTGGAGTAGCAATATTCATATCCAATAAAATAGATTTAAAATAAAGAATGTTGCAAGAGACAAGGAAGGACACTAAATGATGATCAATGGATCAATCCAAGAAGAAGATATAACAATTATAAATATATATGCACCCAATATAGGAGCACCCCAAAACATAAGGCAAATGCTAACAATCATAAAAAAGGAAAACAACAGTAACACAATAATAGTGGAAGACTTTAACACCCCACTTACACCAATGGACTGATTATCCAGACAGAATATTAATAAGGAAACATAAGCTTTAAATGACACAATAGACCAGATAGATTTAATTGATTTTTATAGGACATTCCATCCAAAAACAGCAGATTACACTTTCACCTCAAATGTACATGGAACATTCTCCAGGATAGATCATATCTTGGGTCACAAATCAAGCCCTGGTAAATTTAAGAAAGTTGAAATCATATCAAGCATCTTTTCTGACCACAACTCTATGAGATTAGAAATCAATTACAGAAAAAGAAAAAAAAGAAAAAAGAAATCAATTACAGGAAAAAAACTGTAAAAAACACAAACACATGAAGGCAAAACAATATGCTACTAAATAACCAAGAGATCACTGAAGAAATCAAAGAAGAAATGAAAAAATACCTAGGAATGAAAACACAACAATCCAAAACCCAAGGGATGCATTAAAAGCAGTTCTAAGAGGGAAGTTTATAGCAGTACAATCCTACCTCAAGAAAGAAGAAAAATCCAAAATAAACAATCTAAACTTACAGAAAAAGAAACTAGAGAAAGAAGGATAAACAAAAGCCAGAGTTAGTAGAAGGAAAGATGTCATAAAGATCAGATCAGAAATAAATGAAAGGACTTCCTACGTGGTGCAGTGGGTAAGACTCCACCTGCCAATGCAGGGGACAGGGGTTCAAGCCCTGCCCCAGGAAGATACCACATGCCACAGAGCAATGAAGTCCATGAGCCACAACTATTGAGCCCATGTGATGCAACTACTGAAGCCCCCGCACCTAGAGCCCAAGCTCTGCAATGAGAAAGTCCACCACAATGAGAAGCCCACGCACCACAATAAAGAGTAGCCCCCACTTGCTACAACTAGAGAAAGCCCGTGTGCAGCAACGAAGACCCAACACAGCCAATAAAATAAATAAATAAATAAATAAATAAATTTATTTTTTAAAAAAAGAAATGAAGTAGAAACAAAGAAAACAATAGCAAAGATCAATACAACTAAAAGCTGGTTCTTTTAGAAGATAAATAAAATTGATAAACTTCTAGCAAGACTCATCAAGAAAAAGAGGGAGAGGACTCAAATCAGTAAAATTAGAAGTGAAACAGGAGAAGTTACAATGGACACTGCAGAAATAAAAAGCATCATAAGAGACTACTACAAGCAACTATATGCCAATAAAATGGACAACCTCGAAGAAATGGACAAATTCTTAGAAAGGTGTAACCTTCCAAGGCTGAATCAGAAAGAAATAGAAAATATGAATAGATCAATCACAAGAAATGAAATTGAAACTGTAATTAAAAATCTTCCAACAAACAAAAGCCCAGGACCAGATGTCTTCACAGGTCAATTCTATCAAATATTTAGAGAAGAGCTAACACCCATCCTCTGAAGCTCTTCCAAAAAACTGCAGAGGAAGGAATATTCCCAAACTCATTCTATAAGGCCACCATCAACTTGATACCAAAACCAGACAAAGATACTACATAAAAAGAAAATTACATACCAAGATCACTCATGAATTTAAATGCAAAAATTCTCAAGAAAATGCTAGCAAACAGAATCCAAAAACACATAAAAAGGGTCATACACCATGATCAAGTGGGATTTATCCCAGGGATGAAAGGAATCTTCAATATATGCAAATCAATGAATGTGATACACCACATTAACAAATTGAAGAATAAAACCCATATGATCATCTCAATAGGTGCAGAAAAAGCTCTTGACAAAATTCAACACCCATTTATGATAAAAAATTCTCCAGAAAGTGGGCATAGAGGGAACCTACAACAACATAATAAAGCCCATATAGAACAAATCCACAGCAAACATCATTCTCAATGGTGAAAAATTGAAAGCATTCCCTCTAAGGTTAGGAAAAAGACAAGGATGTCCATGCTTGCCACTACTATTCAACATAGTTTTGGAAGTCCTTGCCACAGAAATCAGAGAAGAAAAAGAAATAAAAGGAATTGAAATTGGAAAAGAAGAAGTAAAACTCTCACAGTCTGTCAGATAACATGAGTCTATACATAGAAAATCCTTAAGATGCCACCAGAAAACTACTTGAGCTAATCAAGGAATTTGGTAAAGTTGTAGGATACAAAATTAACACACAGAAATCTCTTGCATTTCTATACACCAACAATGAAAGATCAGAAAGAGAAATTAAGGAAACAATCCCATTCACCATTGCAACATAAAGGATAAAATACCTAGGAATAAACCTAACTAAGGAGATAAAAGACATGTACTCAGAAAACTGTAAGACGCTGGTAAAAGAAATCAAAGACAACACAAACAGATGGAGAGATATACTATGTTCTTGGATTAAAAGAATCAACTTTGAGAAAATGTCTATACTACCCAAAGCAATCTACAGATTCAATGAAATCCCTATCAAATTACCAATGGCATTTTTTACAGAACTAGAACAAAAAGTCCTGAAATTTGCATGGAGACACAAAAGACCCTGAATAGCCAAAGAATCTTAAAAAAAAAAAAATGGAGCTGGAGAAATCAGACTCCCTGACTTCAGACTATACCACAAAGCTACAGTAATCAAGATAATATGGTACTGGTGCAAAAACAGAAATACAGATCAATGGAACAGAATAGGAAGCCCAGAGATAAACTATGGTCAACTAATCTATGACAAAGGAGGCAAGGATATACAATGGAGAAAAGGCAGCCTTTTCAATAAGTGATGCTGGGAAAACTGGACACCTACACGTGAAAGAATGAAATTAGAACACTCCCTAACAGCATACACAAAAATAAACTCAAAATGGATTAAAGACCTAAATGTAAGGACAGACACTCTAAATCTCTTAGAGGAAAACCTAGGAAGAACACTCTGACATAAATCACAGCAAGATCTTTTTTGACCCACCTCCTAGATTAATGGAAATAAAAACAAAAGTAAACAAGTGGGACCTAATAAAACTTACAAGCTTTTGCACAGCAAAGGAAACTATAAGCAAGATGAAAAGACAACCCTCAGAATGGGAGAAAATATTTGCAAAAGAATCAACAGACAAAGGATTAATCTCCAAAATATATAAACAGTTCATGTAGCTCAATATCAAAAAATAAACAACCCAATAAAAAAATGGGCAGAAGACCTAAATAGGCATTTCTCCAAAGAAGACATACGGGTGGCCAAGAGGCCCATGAAAAGATGCTCAACATCATTAATTATTAGAGAAATGCAAATCAAAACTACAATGAGGTATCGCCTCACACTGGTGAGAATGGACATCATCAGAAAATCTACAAATAGTAAATGCTGGAGAGGGTGTGAAGAAAAGGGAACCCTCTTGCACTGTTGATGGGAATGTAAATTGATACAGCCACTATGGAGAACAGTATGGAGTTTCCTCAAAAAACTAAAAGTGGAATTACCATATGACCCAGCAATCCCACTACTGGGCATATACCCAGAGAAAACCATAATTCAAAAAGACACATGCACCCCAATGTTCATTGCAGCTCTATTTACAATAGCCAGGTCATGGAAGCAACCTAAAGGTCCATCAACAGATGAATGGATAAGGAAGATGTGGTACATATATACAATGGAATGTTACTCAGCCATAAAAAGGAACGAAATCGGGGCATTTGTAGAGACATGGATGGACCTATAGACTGTCATACAGATTGAAGTATGTCAGGAAGAGAAAAACAAATATTGTATATTAATGCATATATGCAGAATACAGAAAAATGGTACAGATCAACCAGTTTGCAAGGCAGAAATAGAGACACAGATGTAGACAACAAATATATGGACACCAAGGAGGGTAACCGGGGCGGGGGGGGGGGGGTGGGTAGTTGGGATGGGATGAACTGAGATATTGGGGTTGCCATATATTCATTACTAATAAGAAAAAAATATCAAATCATACACTTTAAATGTATGCTGTTTATTGTATGTCAATTGTATATCAATAAATTCCTTATAAAAAAAGGGAGTAAATATCACTCATAACTCTACCACTCAGAGAAGAACACTTCCATTTTGATGTACATCTTTCTGGACTCTTTTTTCAGTAATCCTGCCTTAACACATATATTATTTTATAATCTTGACAACTGTAAAAGAAATGATAAATTCTTTCCCTGTATATCTATATCATATGGTTCTGATCACTTAAAATAGGTACCTCTGAAAGATACTATACTTAAAAACTGAGGATACATAAATGAAAGTAATCATTAAAAGAGGGCTATTGTTTGATGAAAGCTTTTATTGTTTGACTAAAATTTTCCATAACATTTTTAGAAGAAAACATAGGAGAAAATCTTTGTGATATCATTTTAGGCAAAGTTTTCTTAAGCAGGACACAAAAAGCATAAATCAAACCAAACAACAATAAAAAGAGCTTCATCAAAATTGAGATCTTCTGCAAAACAGATATCTGACAAAGAGCTTTTATCCAAAATATATTTTAAAGGCCATTAATTACAGGAAGACAAACAACCTCTCTACCCCACCTGGAAATGGATAAAATATTTGAACAGACATTTCACGCAAGAAAATATATACGTAGTCATGAAGTACATGAAACATCATCAGTCATCAGAGAAATGCAAATTAAAACTGCCATACTGTTACTAGAATAACCGAAGTCAAAAATACTGAGCACACCAAGCGTTGACAAGGATATGGAGCAACTTGAAGTCTCAACACTGCTGTGGAGAATGTAAAATGGTATGACACTTAGGAAAACAATTTGGCAATATTTTACAAAGTTAATCATATGCTAATCATACAAGGGCAATCTCATTCATTCCTACGTATTTATCCAAGAGAAATGAAAATATACACTCTCAAAAAAAGACTTGTACGTGAATGTTCACAGTATCATTATTCATCATAGCCAGAAAATGAAAATAACCCAAATGTTTATCAACTGTCAAGTGGATAAACAAGTTGTAGAATATTCACACAGCAAAGGAATAAGATGTTAAAAACACAGCAACATGAACTAACCTAAAAAACTTTGCTGAGTGGAAGAAGTGAAACAGAAAAAGTACATTGTATGGTTGTATTTATATGAGATACTAGAAACCATCAGTGTGTGCTTAGGGAAAGGGGTTGTGGAAAGGGATGGTGGTTACATGACTGTGTACAAACTGTACACTTAAAAAGAATGAATATTATTGTATATACATTATGCCTGAATAAGCTAGAAAAAAATGGATAGATATGTGAAAATTAGTATAAAGAAAAGAGTTATTTTTTGGACGCCTTGACTTGCCAAAGTCACAGAATCAAGAGGTTTCTTCAACTTCACCCCTGTATCAATATCACCTGATTTATATCACTTTCAGAAAAGATACTTCTTTGCTTTAAACAGTAATTGTTGATTTGTCTTTTGGATTTACATAGCCAATATTCTATGGAGCACTCAAGTTTAATTCATAGAATCTGAATCTTATCTATTTTTAATATTCATGAAGTGAAAATAACAAAAGAAATGGGGGTGGAAATAAAAAAGTGAAGATGTGCAAAAAACATTACAAAATCAAAGGAACTCATAACAATAAGCAAAAGTGCAATCAAATCAGAAACTATCTCATAGCTGAAGACCTTATGAGGCATTATATGCCTCAAAGATGTATCAATTGCCACTTACATAATGTATACAAATATGCAGTTCAATTCAACCAATATTTATGGAGTCTTTACAAAACCTAGACCTTCGGCTAGTTCAAAAGTGCTAGACCTTTAGCTAGGAGTTCAAAGATAGGATCCTCATATTCCAAAACCCTAGTGAAGAAACAAGCACTCTGACAAATATCTATAATTCAAAGCTGTTATAACAAAGCTATACATAAAATGCAATGGCAACCAGATATACGAGTAATCAATTCTGTGCAGGAATTTCAATGATGGATTCACAAATGTGACATTTGATCTGAAGCTTTTCAGAAAAGTTGGAAGGGAATTCCATGCAGAGGGAACAGCAAGAGCAAAAGAACAATGGTATGAATATACATAGTAGATTCAGCCTATAGGGAAAATTCAAATAAGAATGGCAGAGAGGAAATAATGGTAAGACATAAGGCCAGCAAGGGTCAAGCAGAGCAGAGCCACACTGACTGTTTTTTATTTTCTTCTGCTTGAATGGAGAGCAAAAATAGACTTTCACCCATGGCATAGTAGCTGCTTTGGATTCCCTTTACTGAACCAGCACTCAACTCTCTCCAGTGGCTGTAGGTGTTGGCGGCTGAATGCTTATAACTGCCTCTCTTTGGAGAATTGTCCTCAGCTGACAAGTCACTTTGACTTGGAAGTTACTCCTCCTCCCCTACCAACATCTCAGGCAATCCACAGCCAAATATGGAGTTAATTGAGGATACAAGAGTCTAATCCCTTTACCTTAAGAGGGAATAACTCTATGTTGTGATTTGTGCTTATGAGCCCTTCCCCTGTGGATGGGACCAAGGCTGGTCTTCATCTGACAACACACCCCTCTCCCTTCCCTATCTTCTTCACTCCCTTCCTTACAGGTTTTTCCTGAGAGGACCCTTCAGTAAATCACAAGCACCTCAGCTCCCGTTTCAGGCTCCACTTCTAGAGAACTTGACTAAAGACACCAGGAAATAAGTTAATCAGATCTGTGTTTTAGAAGGAGATTCCAGGAATGTGGAAGTTGGACAAATTTTATCAGAAGGGAGACTTTAAGCTTCAACTGGGCAATTATGAGGGCCAGCATCAGGGCATCAATAGTATGGGGACAAGGAAAGGGGGAAGTGATTTCATTATCTCCTGGGTTAGGAAATGTTTGGACAAGGGAGAAAAGTCTAGGATGACCCTCAATTTTTGAGGGCAATTGGATGGATGATGATATCATTTGCTTACCTGAACAATGAAAGAGAGGAAACACATTTGGGAGACAAGATGCAGACAGAATTGACCTTGATACACCTTAAATTTGAGATATCTAATGGGGCTTCCAGGAGATAATGTTCAATTAATAGTGTAAAATAAGATTCCAGAGATCAAGAGAGAGGACTTGGATAGAAAAGCAGATGTGGGAGCCACTGACATTCAATCTGTCATTGAAGCTGTAACCACAGTTGAGGAAAAGTGAGCCATGGACCATTTCTGGAGAGCTAACACTTGAGAAGTTATTGTAAGAAGAAGAGAAATCATCTGAAAAGATAATGAAGAACCTCAAGGGGAGAGAGATTATCTGTGAAAAAAGAGATAATGTCCAAACAAGAGAAAATACATTTCTGAAAAGAATAGTCAGAGATATTAAGGACCATGAAGAGTTGAAGGGGATGAGTACCAAAAAGAAGCCAACTGAATTGGTAACACAGAGGTTCTAAATGACTGTGTCAGAACTATTTCAATCTGTGGTGAGGACAGAGCTAAGTGACAGTGAGTTGAGGAGTGAATGGGAATTGAGATTGAAGAGGCCAGAAGCTCACCACACAAGGATTTACCCTGTAACTCCTTTCTCCATACTAAACAGAGTTATTTTAATTCCTTACTCATAGCCAGTTTTCTGTTTGAGCTGTGGAAGAGAACTTTGCAACTGTCAGAAAGCAGAAGCATCTTTGAACTGGGAGGCACAAGAGGCTCAGAAACTTTTTTAAACTGTGAAAAAGTAAGATCCTAGCCAGTCAGCCAACCTTTTTGCCCACCCACAGCTCTGCAACAGTAGCTTAAAAGGTCCCTGGAAAAGCCCTCAGAGCCCGAGTCCACTCCAGGTATGTGGATCCCATGCTGTGATCCTGGTGGAGGCCTGGAGGTGCTGCACTCCAGTACCAGGAATTAAAGGTCACAGTCACCCTGATACATGAAAAATGCATTTCCCATGGAATTGTGACATTCATGGGAGGACAGACAAGAATGAAGAGAAAGGGTTCAGATAAAACTGTACTTCCAAAACTGTTTTTTGTTTTAAATGTTTTTTTGTTTCTGTCTTATAAAAATCTTTCTATTCAGTATTTCTTTCTTTGTGTTTGGTTAATTCATGCTGTTTTTCTCATTTCTGCACCCATCTCTGCAACATACTGCCTAAGTTAATGTAGAGAGAAAAGCTCAAACTCAGGAGAGAGTCTTCATTGGAAACAGGCATTGAGACTGACAGGACATGCTGCTGAATCCAGTTTTGTGCCTCCTCAAATTTGCTCATTTGCACTGGTTGACCACTTGCTCAATGGAGAGCTCTGATTTATGCCCTAGCCTAGCCTCTTACTTCAGGATTTTTCAGCTTCCCTTGGGGATGAGGGCCAGGAGAGGCAAAATCTCCATCTCACCTGACTTTACCCAATGAGACAGACAATGGGTCCCCCAATAACTTCTAGATACAAAGAAAGAACCACACTAGTTTTTCTAGCAGCTATTCTGAAGGGCCAGGCAACACAACTTAGAAGTGCAGGAGGGTCAACATCCCATAGGACGAACTTTGATCAGTAAGAACTAGGACACGGGAAGAAATCAGCCTCTTCCTCCCACCCTGCATAAGAGTGAAATGAAGCATGGTGTTTCTGCCTAGCCTCTCTGGAAGACATGCTACCTAGACAAGCCCCAGTTGTGTTTCTTGTGAAGGTGTGGCCAGCTGGGTGGGGCAACACCTTGAATTTGCTTTTCTCTCTTTCTTGGATTACATCCCTTTTTCCCTCTCACTTATGGCCCTGGAAATGCACCTTCCAAAAAAGCCTTGGTAAATAAGCTTTGTCTCAGCCTTTGTTTGCTATGGATCCCAGGTTAAGCCAGAGACCTACACTTAGAAGAAAGAATTGTTTATAGAACTTAGAGTCGAAAGGGTCTTTAAAGACAATCAAGCTTAAACTCTGACCCAGCAGAGGAAACTTTCTTTCACATGTTTGGGCATGTCTAATACAGGGATTATTTCCTGGAGAGTCCATCCATTCCATTATGGAGAACACAGTCCATGGAAATTTCTTATACAAAAAATCTGCTGTTTCTTTTACCTTCTACCCATTAGTTCTAGAGTTAACTTCTACTTGGATGCTAGGCTTTAAAGAAAAGCATGACCCCAGAGCTACCCATTTGAAAATATTGATCCTGACAAAGGAGACGTAGAAATTACCCTGAATTCAATGAAAACATATATAAGTAAGGAAACTTGTTTTATCCATTTCTATCCTGTTACAAAAAATATAGGTGGTATAACCAAAATAAATTAGATTACCTAACTCTTTCCCCAGTTAACAAATTGCCAAGCTGGTGCTGGTTATGCCTTGCCAATTTGCATCAGCTTCCTTCTTAAAGTTATAAATGAAATTTAAGTTGAATAGAAGGAGATCAAGCTGTTACACAATGCTTCTCTAAAGATTGTATGTCAAGTCTGGTTGGTCACTGAAGCACCCCATTCATTTCCTAGAGATTCCCTGTTCCTCTTCTGCCTTCTCATGCATATTCTACCTGTCTTTATCATGACACTCACCTCATGGTGCTAAAACTCTTTTTTTTCTATCCCTCTCTTATTAGATTATGGCTCTTCAAAAGTGAAAATTGTCTTCTTCAATTTTCTAGTCAACTGCCTGCCTGTGATCCCCATGATAAAGCCAATCATTCTCTAAATAGTGATAAATGGAATATTTATAAATGGAATATTTCCTGCCATGTCAATAAACAAAGGGTGTCACAGTCATCAGTGACTGCAGCCCTCCAACGTGAGCCAGTGAGTGAGTGAGCCGAGAAGGCTCAGGGCTGAAAAGAATACCTGCCATCAGACTGCAAGCCACTCGCTGTGGTGAGCCCTGAGGAGACTCAGGGTGTGAAAATACAGGCCCCAGATAGCTGAGGTGCACATCAAGGGAAAGATTTCAGTGAGCCCAGAGCTTGCATCTTCCCCTACATAGAAAAGTGCTAAATTCCTTAACATCAGATATCTGGTTTTCTTTAATTAACAATAATCTTTTGACATTCCTAGCTACCTATCCTTTGTTGCAAAACTCCTATATATCCTGGTTCCTCCCCTTGCGTCCTTGGAGCAGTTTCTCAGAGCTATCTGGAATGCTGTCTCCCAGGCTGCAGTCCTCATTTTGCCCCAAATAAAACTTAACTCACAACTCTCATGTTGTGCATATATATTTTTTAAGTCAACAATAGTAAGCTTCAAATGTGTGATGTCTGGATTAATTAATATTCTTTTTTTCCTAATTTCTAAGCTAAAAATATAAATGCAGGTGGACCTGCTTCTCTGTCAAGTTAGGGTATTGTTGCTGAACAAGTGAGACGAAACATCTGAAACTTATACCATTTTTTTCTAGCTAGTAAAAGGAAATATAAAGCATGGGTAAGTGGCTTGAACTAAATTTGTGAAAGGAATCTTACTTCTTAATTCTCCTCTTTTTAATCTTAAAATCACATTTTTGCAGCTCAATTTTCTCACTGATAAAAGCTATAGGCATTCTTTTAAAATGAACAAAATTACCTGAAAGGTTAATTTAGGTCGTTTCCAATCATTAATACCTCTATTGTATTTACTTTATCAAATTGATTAGGCTGTAATGCAGTGGGTCCAAAAGAGAAGATTTTGATGGGGCAGGGGTAGGAAATATCAACATTCTCTCTTGAGCCTCAGACAATTTTAAGTAAGTAAAGCCCAATAGAGCTCTACAATAGGGGCTTGTGGTTGTAGACAGAAGGTAGCAGGATTCAGGAGCTTTGAAAGGAAACTTGAGGACTCTGAAGGAATTTCATATTTAGCCTGCTTTACAATTTTGCCCAGAGCTAGTCCTTCCTGAAAACAACAGCAGCTGCCCCACCACATTGCTTAAAAACAAAGCTTAAAAACAAACAGCAGGAGGTAAGGACTGGAATGGGAGAGTTAAGTGCAATATTGATTTTAATTTAAATCTAGCCTATTTCTGTTCATTAGATAGGGTGATTGTTAGAGCTGCCTGGCATATACCTTGGAAACAACACACACACACACATACACATACACACACACACAACATGAAAAGAAACTCACTCAAATCATGTGTTTAATATTTAATATCATCTGCAGTGGATAGTCTTATTTACTCTGGAGTTAGCTGGAGTAAAGCAATAGCATCCCATGTTTGGATAGATTGTGGTTTCAAAGAAAAAAAATGTTGCCTGCCATATCAGTAAACAAAGGATGTTACAGCCATCAAGCCACTATAGCCACCCCTTGGCTAGCCCTAAGGGAATTCAGGCTGGAGATAAATGAGCTCTCCACTGCCAAGCCTTCAGCCACTTTAGCCACCCCTCGACAGTGCACCCTGAGGAGACTCAGGATGGAGAAAGGCAGGACACTGTCTCCAGATAGCTGAGGTGCATATCTAAGGAATGACTTCAGGGAGCCCAGACTCTTGCATCTTCCCATATATAGAAAAGCACTAAATTCCTTAACTTGAAATATCTGGTTTTCTTTAATTAATGGTAACCTTTTGAGGTTCTGACTATCTGGTCTTTGTTGCAAAAACTCCTACATATCCCTTCTCCCTTACCACTTCGGAGCAGTCTTTCAGAGATGTCTGAGAGGCTGTGTCCCAGGCTTAAGTCCTCAGTTTCGTCAACCAAGTAAAACATAATTCTTTTAGGTTGTGCTTTTTTTTTTTCAGTTGACAACAGCCACCAAGCAAAGGCATAATTTAGCCATCCATTTAAGCTAAGATTTGCTCCTCAAAGCAAATTCTTCATGTCCCCTTTGAATAAGGCAGTAGACACCATGGACAGATAGCACTGGGAAGAATCAAGTGGAAAAAGTCCCTAATCAGCCTTCTGCCTTTTATGTAGATGATCAGAAGACTCTCTATAGTAGCTCTTGATACTTCTTAGGATTATTTTAAAGAGTTGTAACATAATTGCAGAATTGACTGCAATCAATATTCATTAGAGGCACAATGTTAAGTGATAAAACTGGGATGTACATGCCATAGGAATCATGATGGTCCTACTGTGGATTCTTCGATGCCTTTGATATCCAAAGGAACATATTTATAGGTTATTCACTAGAATGGATATCTGTATATGTATGTGTATATGTACACACACACATACATATACATTTGTTTTTTTATTTCTTAAATCATGGAATTGTTCTCAGGATTAAATTAGATAATTCACTTAAAACACTTTGTGCCTGTCTTATAGCATTCAATAAATGCTCATTTCCCCCTCCCCACCTCATAAGCATCACTGAAAGAACTGGAGCATTTTAATCAGGAGAAGGGAATGAATAGATAGATTTTCCCATCCAAGTTGTAACCAAGCAGAGCCCTATGGGGCCTACCTGGGACAGGCCCCTCTCCCCCATATCCTCTGCTTGAACTTCTCTCTGAAATATCTGGATAACAGTATCTGATGCACATTTCTTGAGTTGTTTTGCAAATGCTAAAACTCCCACCAAATGGAAGAAATTAACTATCTGATGACCATGAGCAGGTAGCCCCCAGACCTACTGGAGTCTGAAGATTGATAATGTGACACTGCCCTGTTACCTCACCATCAACCAGAGAATTGTGCATAAGCTCTTCTCATACCCTGTGACTCCCCTCCCTCACCTTGCCTTTAAAAATTATTTCCTGAAACCCTTCTGGGAGTTCAGGTGTTTTGAGCACTAGCTGCCCTGGATTCCTTGCTTTGGCACCCTGCAATAAACTCTGCACTTTCCTTCACCACAACCCAGTGTCAGCAGATTGGTTTTACTGCGTCTGGGTGAGTGGACCCAAGTTTGGTGGGGTAACACAAATATGGCCTTCTTCAAGATGCTGCAGTCTTTTGGTTTTTTTTGGTGGGGAGGGGTATCCTGGGTCACTGAGAGGGAAGCAACAATAGGATGATTTAGATGATTCTCAGCAATGTCTTAGACAATGGTGTGGGGCATCTCCTAGCCATGCACGCACATCTGTCAATGGGAGATCCTCACCTTGTAGGGACCAAAAAGCAGCTCCTTATCGTGGGTGGTATGTAAGGGAGGTTCACCCAGTGGTAATGAGTGGGCTTCAAGTATTAACTCGACCTTCCTATAGCCAGAGTCAGTCCCTTATGGTGCTCAGCTCTCACTCAATACGGTCTTCATTTCTCTTATGTGGGTCCCCCAGATCTGATTCTCTTATCTCTGCCTCCTCCAACCTCCTCCAAAAATATGTGCCATCACCATATCATTTTCCCATACAAAACTTAAGGCATAAACTCTGTTTCATGATCCTTTCAGAATCCCCCATTTTTAATTTCAAGAATCAATTTTGGAGGTCAGAAAAACATAACTTCGAATTTACTTTTGCATTCCAGCTTTAACAATGATGATTCTCCTCAAGGTTACACATCTTCCTCTGCTTGTCTGGGTGGGTAGGAAAAGGAAGGGTAAAAAAGAACAAATCCATAATGATGAATACTTCAGGGACTATCTGGCTATTAAAATTGCTCCCAAACTGGACATTCTATGGTTATACAACACAAACCAGGTTCACAATCCCTCTGAAGAGACAGAACGTATATAAAGAGCTAACAACATATGGAACAGCAAATGAAGACAAATGGCTTAAACAAAAATTCAAACAAGCTGGAAGGTAGGAGAAACCTATGTGAGCTAGGGAAATCTCTTGCATTTGGTAAGATTTTCACATAAAAGAGGATCACTTGGATTTATACGTAATTCTATTTCTGCCCCTGAAGGAGACTAATAAGAGATATTGAATGATTAAGGGGACTCTGATGTGAAACAAGCCTTGGAAGCTGGTATGTGTAAGTTCTGGGACATGACTAACCTCTGAGCAGTTTCATGCTGGATTCAGTTTCCTCCCCTCACCCAAACCCACCTGACTAGGATCCTGACAACTTGCCTGGAGCTTGCCTTACTCTTCTGTCAGTCTCTGTTTAAAAACCTCTCTTGAAAAGACAGATCCTGTCATTCACAAAACTGAGGCCCACCCAGTTATAATATCACTGGCCACCTGGAACTGATATGACCAACTTGGATTAAGCACACCCTCCTTGCCACCAAACCATGGTACTGCACATGGTTCCACTAATGCTCAGTCTCTTCCACAGGCCAGGTCTTAACAATTCCTGGTTGGGAGTTTCTTCCTTCCTTCTTACAGCCTGGCTTGCTTCTCTTCCCTATCAGTTCAAATGGTGAGTCATTAGCCTGACTTATGAACAAATATTTTTTATTGGCAAAAAATTGGAATTATTAGGGAATTCATGATGAGAAAGGTGAGTTCTGAACCCCATAGTTAAGTACTCGGCATGAAGCATGTGCTGAATGAAGCAAAGAATTTGCAAATATTCATCCAAAGATATTAAATTGATAATAAGGAAATATTATAAATAACTGTATTATAAATAACTGTATTATAATCACTTTGACAACTTCTATGAAATAGACATATTTCTTGAAAGATACGAACTACCAAAACTCACTCAAGAAGAAACAGAGTTTATGCCATAAGTATTGCATGGGAAAATGAGATGGTGATGGCACATATTCAATTTCTGAATAGCCCTATTTTTTTAAGGAAATTGAATTTTTAATGAAAAACATTTCTACATAGAAAACTTCAGATCTAGGAGGCTCTAAATAATGAATTATGTCACACATTTAAGGTAGATATAATACAAATTTAGCACAAATTCTTCCAGAAAATAGAAGAGGATGAAAAATTTCCAACACAGTCTATTAGTCTAGTGTTACTCTGATACCAAAAACCAGAAAACAATATTATAAACACACAAAACCAAAGATCAATATCCCTCATGAAAATACATGCAAAAATCATTAAAATTATAAATATATATATATCATACATATAGTTACAGTGATCAAAGGAAGTAGTTCTAGGAATGTGAGTTTGGTTTAACATACAAAAAAAAAAATTGCAATTCACTATGCTAACAGAGTAAAAGAAAAATATATGATTACCTAAATAGATCTTAAAAAGTTTATAATAAAATCCAATCTTACTCATGTTAAACCCTCTCAGCAAATAAGAATAGATGGAAACTTCCTCAAACTGATAGCAAGCATCTATAAAAAAACAACATCATACTTAATGGTGAGAGAATGAATGCTTTACCCCCAACACAAAACACAGCAAGGACTTCCACTCTTTCCACTTCTATTCAACAATGGCTGGAAGCACTAGCTAGTACAAGAAGGCAAGAAAAGGAAACAAAAGAAATTAATGATGGAAAGGAAAAAGTAAAACTGTGTTTATTTGCAGATGACAAAAGCATGTACATACAAAATCCTAGAGAATCTACATAAAAACTATCAGAACAAATATGTGAACTTATTAAGGTTGCAGGATACAAGGTCCCCAAGCAAAAATAAATAATATTTCTATGTAATAACTATAAACTCTTGGAAATGGAAAGTTTTAAAATATCATCTACAGTAACATTAAAAAACAAAACGCATTTAGGGTTAAATTGAACAAAAATATGTGTAAGGCATGCATAGTGAAAACTACAAAATTGCTGAGAGAAATTAAAGAAGATAAATATACCATGTTTATGGATAGGATGATTCAGTAATATTAAGACACTAGTTCTCTCCAAAGTGATCTATAGATTCAAAACAATCACAATAAAAATCTCAGCGGGCATCTCTGTAGAAATTGCCTAGCTGACTCTAAAATGCATATGGATATAGAAAAGACCTACAGTAGTCCTAAAATTTTTGGGTATTTATGCTGCCTGATTTCAAGACTCAATATAAAGTGATAATAATGCAGATTATGTGATACTGGTGTAAGTATAGTAGAACATTAGAAAATCAAGAAATAGACTGTATAAAACCAATTGATTTTGGACAAAGATGTCACAACGATTCAATAGGGAAGGGAGAGTTTTTTTCAGGAAATAGTGCTGGAAAAAATAGATCTACATATGTAAATAAAAATAGAGAACCTTCAGAGGAAGGGAGGAAGGAAGGAAGGAACAGCTTTATCTGCTTAAAGCACAAGTTGGAGCCCTGAAACCTTGTCCATTCAAGTCTCTTCATCCCCTGTTCTCCTACTAACTTTCATCCCTGAGCCCCATTCAAGCGGCCTGAGCTGAACAGTACATAGTATGAAAACTATTGCTTCAGAGCAACTCTCTCAGCTCAGGAGAAAACTTTAGAATATGGGAAGAGAGTGAACAAGCCATTTGAATTTTGCTTTAATATTTAATTTCTTGTTCTTTTTTTTTTTAGAGATCATTTTAATTGGCTTTTATTATTGTAGCCAAGGGTATTCTCAAAAGGTTATCATTTACTCCATACAACTGTACATGATGTATAGCTATAGTCATCTTTACAGCAGAGATAATGTGACCCCATGTGACTGGCCCCTGGGTGACCAACCCCTCTTAATGACATGACATAGGAGGTGATTCCTTTGCCATAAAAAAAAAAATTCAGTCATTTTGTAAATTAAATACCTGTAAAAATTGGTAATGGAATTTCAAATTTTGACACATACACCACCACCCCATCTTCTCCACCCTGAAAGCTTTGGGCAGGTGGTCTTGTACTAAGGGATGACATGACTGGGAAAGTTCTTAATAGATCTGGTCGCTATTTTAAGGGTATATACAATTGCGGCAGGAACAATAATCAACTGTAAAGAACTAAGAAACCACAACAGTTACAAAAGCCACTTTGGGCTCCATTTCATGGGCTTCTCATCAATCTGCTGCCAACATGACAAGGAAAATGGGGCCAGACCTGCCACATCACAATTAGTTTAATTTTCAGGTGGGCCTCTCGGGGCCTATATTAAGGTACAGTCTAAGATCTGGAACAGAGACCTTGAATTGGTTTGCTAGGGCTGCCACCACAACGTATCACAGACTGGCTGGCTTTAAAAACAGAAATGTATTGTCTTATGCTTGTGGAGGCTGGAAGTCTGAGATCCAGGGTTCAGCAGGGCCAGTTCCTTCTGAGGGCTGTGAGGGAGGGATCTGTCCCAGGCCTCTCTCCTTGGTTTGTACACGACTGTCTTCTCCCCTTTTCTCTTCATATCATCTCTACATGTATCTTTGTGCCCTAATTCTCCCAGCATTTTTCTTTTTTCTTTTGTGGGCTCTTTATTGGTATATAATTGCTTTACAATTTCTTGTTCTTTTTAATCTAAGCTCCTAGAAAGCCTGAAAGTGAAACACCTTTACTATTTTGTCTACTATAGCTAAGTACTCTAAGTACCTGTGAAAAAAAACACCTACATAAGATATCAATGTTAACACAATTTAGCAAAGCTTGTTCATCCCATATGTCTGCTAAATTAACTTCATTAGATGACACTAGATGATGCCATTCATGGCTTGAGACTTGCTTTTGCTGCTCAACTATCTGTTACTTGAGTGTATAATAACTAATTAAATTCCTTTATCAGAATACAGCTCCAGGGATATGTAGGCAACTCTGCAAAGTCATGGGAAGCATTTATTACCACCATTACTGAACCCAAGGTATAAAAAGCTAAAAATGGAAACAATCATACAGTGAAACCTCAGGAAGAAAACACTAACCAATGAACTCTGTGCATGAAAGCTGAAGCAGTTCTTATCATACAAGAAAATTAATCCTGCTGTGTTCAACTCTTTAAGATACTGACAAGTAAAATGCCACCTGCTCCCCAGATTATGGCAAATAAACCTCAGTCTTTGCTATAATTCCAGATGCATAAGGGATATTGTCTTTATACAAGTAAACTATTATTAACCTCTGTTTGTCTGAAGCTCTGTTGTAAATCTTGAAGTGGCAATAAAACTGATATATTACACTCATTTTATTTTCTGTAACAAAGTGTTTCATAGCAACAAGGCACTGAACTGAGAACAAAAGACAATGTTTTTTCCCCTTCTCTCCCACCTATTATCACCATGAGAATAATCTTGGGCAAGTCATTTGAACACCCTGGGCTTTGGCAGTCTTATACGTAGAGTGAGGTTATTAGACTAGGTAAATTCTCCCATTGTTATCTGTACTAGAAACATCCAAAATGCTGCCAACGTTGACCCCATCCATGACCACCTTCTTTGACACCTGCTTCATTGCGTTTTAGAAATGGAAAAGATTGGTGAAAGGAGGTTGGGGAAAAGAAATGGAAGATGAAGTAAAGCTTATGCAGGTGTAAAATCAGCAAAAAAAATTGGAACAATAACTGGCTTCATTTCATTCCTTCTTCCTTCCTGCCACAGGTCATATTCAGATCCATAAGAAACACAGAAAAAGTGTCTAAGGCAAAAGTCATTACCTCCCCACCAACAGATGGCTTCCTATATGAAATATATGAAATGGAGGAAGGAAACCCAGGAAAGTTGTCCCCACATTGCTCATATTTTACTGTCACATTTGGGAAAGGAGAAGTCAGGAGGAAGGAACTAAGAAAGAGCCCACAAGAGCCCAGCAAATGATGATGCCTTGGAACTCAGCTCCTCAGTGTGAGATTAAAGATTCCCCAAACCGGGAAGTATGAGATATTTTATTTCAAGCAGACTGGAGTTTCGTTGACTCTTTGAACAATCATGGGTAAGACTATTCTCTATATCTTGATTTTCCTACCTATATATATCAAGAGAAAATGCTAAAAATTCTACCCAGAAGATATTAATTGAATATCTGCTCTGACTTAGACACATGGACACTGGTCTTAAAGAGCTCACAGTCTAGTGAGGGTGACAGGTATGCACATGAGCAACTAAGCACTAAGACAGCCAGTAACAAGAGTTAAGTTAGAGGTACAGCAAAGCACCGAGAGCCAGAGGAAGGAGAGACTATTTAGCACAGCTTTTCTCTTTCTCCTATCTGTGACAAGATAGCTTTTTCACATTATCTGCTGAGTTTTCTGGAATGAAATATCTCTTTTTCAGATTTTGGGTCATTTGTCTTTCTCTTTCAATACTTAGTCTTTGGCAAGCAACCTGTTGATGATCAGTAAAGACTGAATTGACTGACTGTTATTTCTGATCACAGATGACATTAGGTGAATCTTATGGAGAATGTGATGGACAATGAGAGAATGGAAATCCCTTTCCACCAGTTTCTCGCGGGTTCTGCTCTCCAGCAGCTGTCATCACTCTTGTGCAAGTCATGTTCTTTTCCTGATTTCTGCTCAGTATCTGTGCTCCCAGACTTTTCTTATCATTTCAGAAGCAGGCCCTAAGACATATGAAAATACATTAAAACATTCTCAGAAAAATAATTAGCTACGCTTTGTGGGGCAGGGCTTTGGGGAGAAGAAAAGGTGTAGGAGAATGTATATAGGAAAAGTGATTTTCAAACTTCTTGTGTGATTCTATTTAGCCCAATTTTTATCACCATTAAGTTATCTCTAATATATAATCCAAGTTGCCCTCCCTTAATAAAAAACATTACCACTGTCCTGCCTTCAGTGGAAAAGGGACAGACTTTGAGAAGTCCTTCTTAATCATTACTGCCTCTAATAAGTGTTTGAATTTAACAAACCTGGATTGGAGTCATAGGTGCCATTAACAGTGGGTCACTTTCTTTGTCTGAATCTGTTTCCTTTTGTGTATCAGTTTTCATCTATAAAATGAGTATGATAATTCCACCTATGTCATAGGGCTATTATGAAGTTTTAAGGAAGTAATCTATTTATAACACTAGGAACAGTACCCTGGTCCATAGAAAGCACTTAGGAAATGTTAACTACTGTTATAGAATGCACTTTTACTGTGTGCTCAAAGGCCATGGGAACACCTTGTTTCTACTCTTATATGATACTGATCTTTACCCTCAAAAGATACTTGAGGAATGGGCTTTGGGGACATTTAAAGCATAATAATCTCTTTGGGAGTACTTTTTTTCTGCCACTTACAAGCTGCATGATTTGGGGCTTTCTGCAAAGTAAGGATAATAATATCTACCCCGTATGTTTGTTGGGAGGATCACGTGAGCTAATATATGCAATTTCCTTAACAAGATACTTAAATAAATTGGCTGATCATGGTTCCTGCTTTGCCAAGGAAGATGGTTCTTCATATTGTCCCTGCAGATGAATTTTGTTTTCAGCAGCCAAGATATACGTACCTTATAGCAATATCCATATCGGCCGTGGCTCCTGGCATTGTGAGCAGGCACCTGACTCAAAGCCTCCAGAAATTAGCTTTGTGTAAAAGAAACATGCCTAAGAAAGATGTACTTGCTTTTGGAAATTTTAATTTGGAAAATACCAAGAGACTTAACTGTCATCAGTGAAATAACAGAATTGTGAAAGAGAACGAGATACAGTCCAGATAATGAGGGAACATGACAAACTTAAATTATGAATACTAGCTATGGTTAAGGGAAACAATACATGAAATATAAGCCAAAGAGGCCAGCAAAAGGAGACTAGAAAAAACATTTGAAAGTCTTTGGTGTTCTTTAATGGTGGAATACTTGAGAGAAGATTCACAGCATTTTGCTACTGAGCTTCCTAGAGCATCCTCTTTCTGAGACTGTGTCAGTTTGGTTTCATCTTTGGCTCCCAAGCAGCCCTCTCAACCCTTATCTACAGTAGTCCTTCTCTTCTCAACCTTCCTTTCTTGAGATAATCTGAGTCTCTATTCCTTGAGGCTAAAAGAGTCTACCTGAAACACAGGCATATGGGAGACCCTCAATAAACAATGTCTATTATTATTAACTTAGAAGTGCATGAAGCACTGTGAGTTAGACGAGTAAAACCCACAACTAGAAGATATGGTTAGACAACTGAAGGACAACTCCATCAGACTGTGTTTAAATCTATAGTTTAAGAGTTAGGAACACTCAAGACTCCAAGGTGAGTAGGATGAAATCTCAGGGAAACAGTATTAGGAATAAGACTTGTGGACAAAGACTGTTGCCTGCCATCAAGCCATCAGCCACTGCAGCTTCCCCCCACCCCAATGATGTACCTTGAGGGGAATACAGGAAGGAGAGAAACAGGATACTGGCCCTAGGTAGTTAAGGTGCATATCAAGGAATGATTTCATTGAGACCAGACTCATGCATCTTCCCATACCTTGAAAGGCACTAAAATCATTAACTTGAGATGTCTGGTTTTCTGTGATTAGCAGTAACCTTTTGATGTTCAACTGCATTTTTTTTTAAACAAAAACTCCTATATATATATCCCGGCTCCTCCCTTACCTCTTTGCAACAGTCCCTCAGAGCTATTTGAGAGGCTGCCATCTCAGGGTTTAGTCCTCAATAAATCCACCTAACAAAACATAATTCTCAACTTTTAGGTTGTGCATTTTTTCAGTCGACAGACTATAATTTCTTAATCACAGCAACACAAATTATAAATTACCCTGTTTGGACCAAGAGTGCATGAACAGAAGGTGTGGCTGGTCAGCATAGAAGGATAAAGTACAAAATCCTGATGCTGGCAGTGTTTATTCTGTACCACCTAGAAAGAGACACAATAGATCTTGGATACACAAATTTTTCAGTCACTGGGGAAATGCACTCTATAATGGAGCAGAGGTGATTCTCCAGAAACCATCAGAACCAGGAAAATAGCCCTTAAGGCTATCCATTTCTTTTGCTCCAATTTCTTGCTCAAAGCAATCTTTTGATTATTATTTTGGCTTTCTATGTATGCTGACATTATAAGATGATATCAGGATGGAAGCCATGCGTTCATATGATAGAAAAAGAAAACTTTCTTTTGTAAATTAATACATGGCTCATATAGTCTGTATACTTCAGTCTTTGCTAGTATGATAGTTGGGGGTCAGTCCTAGACTTTGACTAGGACCAACCACATCTACTGCACTGAACAGGCCAAGAGACAAGATTTTTAGGGTAAACTCAATAAGAAAATGCCCTTGTGAGCAATATGTTGGTAGAACTCCTCTAACCTTGTGTGGTATAATAAAAATATATATTTGGTCTTTGTTCAGACAATGAAGTCTGAAAGAACAGATTGAATTGAATACAAGAAGTCTTGGTATCAGGGAAAGAGAAACTGTGGGTTTGGTGGTGTGATACAATAAAATATAAATACTTGGTTTTCGTCCCTGGTTCCTGGCATAAAGCTCCTAAAACTGTTGGAATTTCCTGAGTGATGAGAGTGTTTTTTGTAAGTCAATGAGATGACTCCTGGCTGGGGCCCCTACATGGCTTCAGGATGGGGGCCCATCACCAGAATCACCAAGCCATGATTAGAGGGTTGGAACTTTCCACCCCACCCCCCTGATCTCCAAGGAGAGGAGAAGAGCAGGAGATTGAGTTCAATTACCAATGGCCAATGATTTAATAATTATGCCTACATAATGAAACCACCATAAAAATCCCTGAACAATGAGGTTTGGAGAGTTTCTTGGTTGCTGCTGGGAAGGTGGTTTGTGGAAGCCGTGTGCCCACCATCCCATGCCCTGCTCTATTTACATTTTCCATTTGGCTATTCTTGAGTTGTATTCTTTATAATAAATCAGTGTTAAAAAACAAAAATGAATCAAATAAATTTTAAAGATCTAATTGACTTTACTGAATGATTCATGATTGGACAAGCATCCCATCTAGCAAGTAGATGGGAGCTCCAAAGGGCTATAGAAAGGAAAAGGGTTTTAAAAACAGGACATGAAATAAAGGATTACTTCAGATTAGATTCTGTGAGCTATTCTAGCAAATTATCAAATCTGAGGGGGGAGTCATGGGACACCCCCCCAAAATTTGTAGTTTTTTGGACAGAAGAGTGGGTAGGCTGGGAAACCCATTTGTAGCTGGCATCTGAAGTAGTGGCAGTCCTCTTGGGCTGAGCTCTTTAACTCGTGAGATCTGACACTAGTTCCGTTTAAATAGTGTCAGCATTGAATTGTTGGACACCAAGTTGTTATCAAAGAATTGTAGAATTGGTTGTTGGTGAGGAAAGAAAACCATAGACTTTATTATCTTTCTCTGTCCCCTCTTTTTAACTTTCAACACTTGGTTATTGAAAACACTTTATTTGACTTCTAGTCTAACATAATTTGTTGAGTAAATGTATGCGTGTGTTTGGGGTGGAAAGTTTCTATTCATAATCTCAGTCATATAAAACTTCATCCTCTAGAGGAATGCAAGACAGTTTCATGAGCTTGGGAATTAGTGGCTGCTGAATATAAATTTGGTAATGCACTTGATTGCTACATGCTGCTATTTCTTCAGTAGCTACAAGTGCCTAGGAAGAGAGTAAGAAAGAATTAACTTATTAAAGAGAAAAATTTCAATACCACCACTTGTATGATATAATTTATAATTGTGCACTAATTAGTGAGCCTTAAGTACATTAATTTTATTTTTACAATTCTGTGAATTACACCTATATTAGAGTGGGAAAGTGAAAGTTTAGGTCATAAAGCTTTTAAAGGATAAGCTGAGGCATATTAAAATTTTTGAGTTTATTTGCACATAAATTAATTCAAATCAAGAAGCACAAAATCAGCAGTGGTTTAGGGCACTCACCTGACAGGAGCTCAGGGAAAGACTTTATAGAGAAAAGGCAGAAACAAAGCAAGGAAATTATTTGATTAGCTATAGTTCAAGTGGTTGTCTTATTTGGGAAAGCCTCACTGGTTGTCCGTGATTGGTTGTTCTTGGCATTACAGACTTGAGGCGTCACAGACTTCACTTCGGGTTTGCACACACAGGCTGCTAACACAGTAAAGCCACCTCAATTTAATGGCCTCCTTGTTTAATTGAAATAACAAAGCTGATAAACTGTAGATCCATCATTTAAACCCATTTTGTTTTACACATCAGCTCTAATATTTTCTTCCAGTAGATGACAGAAACCTCAAATAATCATGAATCAGAGTAGCCCACATAAACCAAGAAAGGGGCATCATCTGTGCAGAAGTGTTGGGGACTTTCCTGAGCATGAGTGAGTGGCACTGTGTGGGTGAAGGGCTTCACTCTAGGGCCAAGTCAAGAACAGAATAGGGCTCAGGGTCCACCATGTGCATGAAAAAACAACTTCCCGGGGAATATTGCTGCAGTGTATCTACTCCAACACTCCTCTTCTTTAATCTTAAAGCAGTCCAGGTGTCATTGGAAATGCAAAATGTGCAGTGTGCAGATTAAGAAAACAATCTCTCCAGTTAATCTTGCTTGAATACTTGGATATTGAAAAGGAGTATAAAAATATTTCTCCCTTTGATAGAAGACAGAACATTTTCAAGAGGTTATAAGATACATGTATATAAAGAACTATAGAATGTATGTATGGAAATTGCTCATTCCAAAGCCCATTAATGTATTCCTATCTCTTCAACCATGGATTTATCCTTATCCAGAATTCTCCTTTTCACAATTAATCTCCCTTCTACATTCTAAAAGAATGCCATTGTCTTCTATCTTTTATCTCTATTTTTTATGTTTTAATAAATAAACAGCTACTATTTATTGAGGGCTTACTATATTCCAGGCACTGTGTTAAGTGTTTTTATATATTTTCTCAATCTCTTTTCCCAAACTCTATGAAGGAGCTATTATTATTGTCCAATTGGCAAATGATGAAACTGAGCCTTGGTGAGAATTAGAAGATTTGACTCCAGGTTGTCACTCTCCAAAGCCTGGCCCCTGACTGTAAAGTTATACAGCCTCCACCTCCAGCCCTTTTCACTCCTGTGAATACACTGTCCCTTCTCCCTCTCAGAAATCTCCCACTGTCTGTATTTCCTTCCTTTCCCTGACTTGCTTCCTTTGGAAAACCACTGCTTCTCTATGTTGAAGAACCAGCCTGTAGTTCTGGTTCCAAGCCCTAAGGAGCTCACTTGAGGCACCTCCAGCTCAGATCTCGTCCTTTCCCTTTGATGCTGTCGCTTTAACGCACCTCTCTCCATTAGAATGCCCCTAATAAGTTTAAAACTGAGACATCCAAAATGATGTTCATTACTAATTCCTCCTTTCTAACTTTCCCATCACTGGATAACACTCCCATTTGCTGGGCTTCAAACCTGGGAACGGCCCAGGACCCACAATCAACCCGCAATAGGCTGGTGGCTTCCTTCTCTTCGTGCAAATCGTTAGATCGGCCAGAAACGTGACAGAGGCACAGAAACACAGCTTTTCCCAACACCTTTCTAGCTCCACTGACTCCCACTTGATTAAATGACCTAAGTGTCCTCCACCGATTAAGCTTCTCTTCTGCAAGCTGCAGATTGCCTTCTTCCATTCATCCCCATTTACACAACACTTTCTGCGGCTAGCATTGGATAATTTATTAAAAAAGGAGTGGTAACAGCCCTCCTGTTTACGTTCTGCATTTTGATTACTGCCCTGTGGTTACCAGTTCGGCTACCAGCTTTGCCCAGGAAAAGATGGACAGCAGTACAAGCACAGGGCGTGGCTCCGCGCTGCAGGCTCCTTTGGCATTGCGCTTACTCCCCAGCCGCTAGCTGCGTAAGACAGAGATTCCCTCTTCAAAAATTTCCCCGTCGCTGTGCCCAGCAGAGTAACGTTTTGATTTGTCAGGGCTGGCTTCTGCCGCTTGGCTGCTCTGGGGACATTAGGCATTCTCAATTCTCATCACACTGGTGATGTTTTCATTTCTCTGTGCCGGTCACGGGTTTTTTGAATGCGGTACAAGGCCCAGGTGTGGCCGCTCACGCGGGAATGGCTCCTGAAAGCAGTTCACTGAAAAATGTTCACACACACATGCACACACAAGTGCTAGGAGGTGGGTGTCATTATAGATCCCCATTTTCTCAGATGCTCCGTTTAGTGAGACCTTGAGAGAAAACATGGAAAGCACTTGATCTTTCAGAAGTTTCTCAAGAAACGTACTTGCGATGAATATTTACCCAAAGGGAAAGAAGAAATCTTGCAAAATTGCACTCTCTCAAATGCAAATGAAGCTAAATCCCTTGAGGAAATTAAAATACTGTATATGTAAAAGCTAAAGAGATCTTACTTGGTGTTAACAACCAAAATGTACAGTCCTCCAGGATCTCTAGTGTCCTCCTAGGCATTTTAAGGCCCATCAGTTAAGTGTTTTAACTTGCCTCAAACGTCTCCCTTTGCTTGAAACTAAGCATTCACATGAAAGGACTTTGGACAAATGCTTCTCTCTCACCTTTTATCGCCAAATTATCCTGCACTCCCGCGTTCCTAATGATAAAACCTGCTTTTCCCACAGATAATTCAGGATTCCATCTATTTCTTATGCACCTCACCTTGATGCCACCTGAACATCCAAGTATGAACTTTAAGAAACTGCTCCGACCTCCCTCAGAATCAGGAAGATGCATGCATACAGCGTGAAGGAGCAAACATAAAAGCATAAACACAAATGTCACCATAAATATCACAGGACTGTAACTCCAGTTCAGTAGATAGTATTTTCATTTTTCAAGTAGAGGACAGAGCCATCCCTCAAAAGCAAAAGTAAAAGATGAAGTAAGTGCTTTTCATGTGTGTTTGTTCAAAAATATTCAGAAGTCATTTCCTCTGCAATTAATAGCCTTGTGCATACATTATTTCTTTTTCGCCAGTGTAACTGGGGAAGAGTCCTAAAAATAGGATCGCTGAGTCAGAAGGCAAATGGATAAATGTTTGCTAGACATTGCCTAATTCCCATTATGTGTGGTAACAGTTTAAACCTAATAACTCAGCGACTTAACATGAAGATATTTTTGTTTTGTAGTTCAAGCTTCAGGTTCAAAACAGATCAGTAGGAGTTGGCTGTGCTGAGCCGTATCATCACTCAGGGACCCAGGCTGATGGGGACTGTGTGCTCTGTGCTTCTCAACACTCAGGTTTCACCAGATGGGCAAGAGAGCTCATGCAGAACCCAGCCAGTCTTCTGAGCTTTGCCCAAGAAGTGACATAGCTCGCATCTGCTCGTGGCCCATTGACCAGAACTTGTGATGTGAACCTATTGAACAGCAGAGGGTGAGGATTTGGAGGACAACAGATCCCAGATATTTGTGGAGCAGTTGTTACTCACATTTGAACTTTGAGGTCACATACCTAAGATTTTACTACAGAGATGTGCAACAAACAGCTGTTTATAATAGAAAGAAAGGAGAGGAGGGGGGAGGAAGAGAGGGAAAGAAGAAAAGAAAAAAGTAAACAATATAGAGGTCTAACAATTAGAGAAGGGTTGCGTATATTGCAGATTGTGCATGCAAAGGAAAAACCGAGTGATACGATTCAGGGCATAAACTCTTGGAGTTAGAGTGCCCGAGTTTACATTCTGTTTCTCTTACTTTCTAGATATGTGTACCTGGACATATTACTTAAGCTAGACTTTGATTTCTTCAACTGTATAATGAGGATAATAATAATACTGACTTTTTAAGATTGTTACAAGGATTAAGTTTTTAAAAGATAATTTAAAATACTTAGTACAAACTGTTTAGCCAGTGGGAAGCTGCTGTATAACAAAAGGAGTTCAACTCAAGGATGGATGATGCCTTAGAGGACTGGGACGGGGAGGATGGGGGGGAGATGAGGGAGGGAGGGAATATGGGGATATGTGTATAAATACAGATGATTGAACTTGGTGTACCTCAAAAAAAATGAATAAATAAATAATAAAGTGGGGAAAAAATAAAATACTTAGTACATTGCTGGCTTTAGAAGATATTTTGTTATTTTTTTCAGCCATTAAATCATGCATAAAAATCTATACTGACTTAGAAGAGTAGTCACATTATTATTTTGAATGAAAAGGGAGCTTTAAAACCCGTTGCTTAGTATAATAAAGGTTTGTTATTTAAAAATCAGAAATATATGCATAGAAAAATCTGGAAGGCACAACAAATTGCAGACAATGATAACTCTCAATGTATGCTTTTCTGGATTTTTGTATAATAAAATGCAATTCTATCAAGAAAAGATAACAATTAAATTTAGATTAGATGTACAGCATGAGCCAAATCACTTGTGGATTATGAGTCTTTACTTGTCCTACAGTTTCATGTTCTTGTAGCTCATCAGGGAGACTGAAACTATGTCATCTTCAATTACACTTATAAAAGTGAGAAATTTTGTGTTTAAGAAACCAGCTTTCCATGCAAGCAAATATACATACTGTTCATGCCAGGAGGCCTTTGGCAAGTCTCATGGATTATTTCAAAAAGAAAAAAAAATGTACTTGTAAGGCAGAATTGCATCCATTTTTCTTTTTTAATTGCAGTGTCATTCTGGAACTCTACTACCCGTTCTTTCTGCCAACACCTTCCTCTGCACAGCTGCTTCAGACACCTCCCATCACTATGTGGTACTGTCTTCAGAGAATTTTCTGCCTCTAAGGAATCTAAGAGAAAAATATTTCTGCAGTCTGTGTGGCGTTTGTGTTTCAATTGTCCTCTGACTGCCACTACTAATTAAGAGGTTATAACCCGACGTTCATGCCAATAAATGCAATTTCAGGTTTAACTTTAAAATCTTTCCTTGTAGAATGGGAGGTTCTGAAACTTCTATGAGTAAATGAGATGCACTTTTATCTTTACAAAAACATACACTAACCGCCCAGATAGGCAATTTTAGTATTTTCATTGAATAAAGATGATCTGTACTTGATATGCTTACTACAGATGATGACTTGATTCTCAATAGCTAAAGTAAATGTCAAACTGCACATTTTTCAGAATATCATTTGCTATATGAGACAATAAGTAAAAGGACTGGAAGCTCTTTTACCATTTTGAAAAAGGGGTTTATCCATAAAATTCTACAGATATTTCAATTCACTAACTTTAGCTTTCCTGTTAAGTCATCATAATATCCTCTATATGAAATCAATAATATAGTATTTATTATCCATTAGGAAAATTCACATGCTAACTTCTATTTGCGATCCATCTTTTCTGTATATGTCTTCTTCACAATCTTGTAAGTACTGATGCAAGGCCTTTTCTTCTCATTATCACCATCTACTAAGAAACATATTTTTCAGTGATCAACAAAAATTATCCATTGATCGTGAGGAAGTCAGTCCACATGTTAGAATTTCAAGATTGGAAAGAATCTTGAGACGATTCATTAGTTCTAGTTTTCAAGTCTGAAATAAAATTATCTTCTACTTTTTTTTATATTATATTATGACGTAGCAAAAAGGACAGTAAACTGAAAGTCAGTCTCAAACACTACAAGAAACTAGCTATGTGATCTTAGGAAGGTTGTCTGATATCTCTGAGTCTTAGGTTTTCTCATCATTAAAATTGGAGAAGTTGTAAAAAAAAAAAAGACCACTAGAATTCTTCCCAGTTTTAGAGTTCTGTGGTTCTCCATGCATGTGTGGTCCCAGTGATCAGCTCTGAAAACTAAGTTTTCAAAGTTTTAAAATCTAATCTTTACTGATATAAACCCACTCATAGTCTGGTTATTCCACTTATGATTAATATGTTTTACTGCGAAGATGTTAATGTGTTTAATTATAGCAGCTGCCCAAGACACTACTGTGATTGTTATAGAATATACACTATATGTACCACATTACTTTTCTAAAATAAGGAAAATTCTGAATTCTAAAACATATTCAACCTCAGGATTTGGATAAGAGATGAAAACTTGATTATCACTCTCTAAAGCTGAAGAAACTGAAAGAGAATTTAGTTAACTTGTCCAAGGTTACACGGGTAGTAAGTGGCAGAGTAGGATTCAAACTCAGTCAGTATGACTCTAACCGCTTTCCACAGCCACGTTACTATTTTTATTTGTAATACAACTATTATTGGTGCTACTACTACCACCACAAAGATAACAAAAACAATGATTACTTTTATTTTTAAATATATTCTCAGCACTTCATACAACCTTCATTTGTTAAAACTCTGTTTACTGAACTTTGAACGAGGCTTCATGTTAGCTACTGGAGAAGCAGTCCCAGTTCTCAAAGTATACATTCAACTGGTAGGGGAAAATTAGTAAATAAACGACTACTACTAATAATAAGATAATTACTGATTTGGGTAAAAATTATCAAGAAAGTAAACAGAGTCATAGAGAATATTAAGTTGAATAAGTTAATTTAGTTAGGTCAGGTTTCCTCTGGAGGAAGTCATATTTCACTAAAAACTAAAAGATAAGTTAGAAAAAGTCAGGAATGAATGGAAACAAAAATAAGCTCCCTGAATCAGGAAAAATGGAAAAACATAATGAGGTTGAAGAAGAAGTTATCTTAACTATGAACAGAATTCAGATTTTTATTCTAAGCTCCATGGGAAGCCATTGAAAAGATTTAAAGTGGGAGGTGGCATAATTATATTTATGTCTTTAAAAGACCACTCTAAATCTTCCTTTTCCAGTAATAGTAGACTAGGTAATTTAGACAAAGTACCTGAACTACAAGTAAACCAAACCTTCACATTTATCCTAGTCCTTAAATTTTTCTTACAAATAAAATTCCAAAAACTATACCTAGGACACAATAAAACATAACCAGACACATTAACACACACACACACACACACACACACACACACACCCCAGAAAAAAAGAAAAAACTACTGGGATTCCAGATATTGGAACTGTATTTCACAGATTTTTAAACTGTGCATACTATGTTCTTGTTTAGGTAGAATATTTTAGCCAAGAAGTAAAAACAATAAAAAATGATTACAGTTTATGGTTTTCTCAGGATAAGAAACATGTAGCACAATGTTCATTGCAGCGCTATTTACAATAGCCAGGACATGGAAGCAACCTAAGTACCCATCAACAGATGAATGGATAAAGAAGATATGGCACCTATATACAATGGAATATTACTCAGCCATAAAAAGAAATGAAATTGAGTTATTTGTAGTGAGGTGGATGGACCTAGAATCTGTCATACTGTGCAAAGTAAACCAGAAAGAGAAAAACAAATACCGTATGCTAATTCATATACATGGAATCTAAAAAAATGGTACTGATGAACCCAGTGATAGGGCAAGAATAAAGATGCAGATGTAGAGAATAAACTTGAGGACACAGGTGGAGGGGCAAAGAGGAAGCTGGGACAAAGTAAGAGAGTAGCACTGACATATATACACCACCAAAGGTAAAATAAATAGCTATTGGGAAGCTGCTGCATAACACAGGGAGATCAACTCTATTATGGGTGATGACTTAGAGGGATGGGATAGGGAGGGTGGGAAGGAGTCATGGAAGAGAGGGGATATGGGAATGTATGTATAACTACAGCTGATTCACTTTGTTGTACAGCAGAAACTGGCACAACAGTGTAAAGCAATTATACTCCAATAAAGAGCTTTTAAAAAAAGTGATTATAGATTTGAAAAAGAATCAAATAGAAACTTTGAAATTGATACAGTAACAGAAATTAAAAACTTGTTGGATAGGTTTAACTGCAGATTAGAATTAATAGGCTGGAAGTTGGGTTAGAGGAAAATATCCGGAATGACTCATAGGGAGATAAAAAGAATTCACACACACACGTACAAGACAGAGAGACAGAGACAGAGACAGAGGGAGATACAGTAATAATGGTATAATATATACAAAATAGTAGTTCCTGAAAGAAATAGGACAAAGAATGGAGGAGAAGAAATATTTGAGAGAATTTTCCAAAATTATTGAAGGGCAAAAGGCCCAGTAATCCCCTAGCAAGATAAACACACACACACACACACACACACACACACACACACAATCTAGCCACATCACAGTAAAACTAAAGTACAACAAAGTTAAAGAGAAAATGTAAAAAGCAGCCAGAGAAAAAAATTCAAATTTAACGAAAAAGAGTAACAACTGTCACCTGACTTCTCAACTAAAGAAAGTGAAGTCGAAAGATAGTGAATTGAAATCTTCATAATGGTGGGAGAAAAGAATTGCCAACTTAAGAGATATAGCTACAGATCATGCAGCCACTGAAAAATAGTAAGAGGATACTATGAAAACTTTATATCAAATATGCACATTGAAGCACCAACTTAACAGAAGTGACATAAAAGGAAACAGAAAGTCTACATTCCTATCATGATTAAAGACATTGCAACAGTAATTGAAATTTGGTCCAAATCATTTTACTAGGGAATTCTGCCAAACATTTCAGGATCAAATAATACCAATAATACATAACCTCTCCCAGAAAATTTGTTAAAAGGTAACACTCCTGAACTTGTGTTTTGAAACCAGCAGAACTTTGTTTCCAAAACCAGAAGGACATTAAAAAAATTCCCAAAAAATTCTAAAAAATTTTTATTCATGAATAAAATGGAAAAAATCAGCAAACAGAATTTAATAACATTTCAAAAGGATGAATCATAACCAAATTGTGTTTATTTCATCAATGCATACATTTTTTTACATCTGAATATTTTATTGTCTGCATATCATTAACTAAGAGGAATATTTTGCAGTTCCTTGTTTCTCATGAGAAAAAATTTATGTACAATAAGGTGCACACATTTTGTGTTTTTCTTTAAATTAGGGAATAACAGTAGCTTTGGCAGTGAAGGGGGAAAAATGATAAAACCATTACAAGACTGTTCATCACAAAAATAAAAATACAGAGACCAAAAGTTACCAACATCAGGAATGGCAAGGGGGATATTACTACACAGAGAAAAAAGAAAAGAATGTAGTACAGATACATGTAAATGTAAATGAACCTCAAAACATTAAGCTGAGCAAAATAACCCAGACACAAAAGTCAACAACTATACGATTTCTTTGGGAAATTTTATGCATGGAGCTAGAAATCAGTGTAGTGCTTGCCTGCAGGGAATTGGGAGACTGACATAAGAACTTGAAGGAACTTTCTGTGGTAATGAAAGTATTCCACATAGGGATGGGGGTATTGGTTACACAGATGTATATTTTTGTCAAGGCCATTGAATCTTACAATTAAGGTCTGTCCAATTCACTGTAGGTAAGCTTTACTAAAGTTTTTAAAAATTAATAAAATGCCATGTTTTAGTAGAAGCTCAGAAGACATCTGAGACCACTACTAGACCTAGATGGTATCTGTAACTTCCCTAGCTGTTTTTCCTAAATAGAATTTTTTAAATTTTTTTTTTGGGTACAGCTTTCATATGTTTTGTTTTGTTTTGTTGTTTTGAAGTTAAATAGGAATTTCTTTCTCATATAATAGTCTGACTGTAGGTAGTCAAGGGCTGCAGTAGCAGCTCCAAGATGTCAGGGACCCAGGATCCTTCTAGCTTATTGCTTCACCAGCCCTGGGATGTTCTCTTGTCCACATGCTTCAAGATGTGCCTACCGCCTCACATCTCAGCTTGAGGGAAGGAAGAAAGGCAAGAGGACCTGGTTCTCTCTTTTGAAGATATGATCTGGAAGTTAACATATCCCACATTTTTGTTCACGTGTCATTGGCCAGAAGTAGCTACAAAGTTCTGGCCACACCTAGATACAAAGGAGACTGGGAAACGCATGCTCTATTCTAGGTTAATGCATACATTTTTGACATTAGAAAATCAATGTATTTATCTACATTGACAGACTATAGGAGAACTGTACAAGTATCTTAGATTCATATAAAGTAAAAAATTCCACTTTGTGTTTGACAAAATCCCCATTTTTCACAAACTGGGAATAGGAGAAAAGTTTCCTAATCTGATATAGGATATCTCAGTGGTGATATTGAAAACATCTCGTTTTAGATCAGGAACAAAACACTAGTACTCACAATTAGCACTGCTATTTTACAATATAGAGGAATCCAGTGCAGTGTATCAAGAAAAAGAAATAAACATGAATAAAGATAGAAAAGAAAGAAAAAAAATCATGTAGTAAGAAATTTGTCTTCCAAAGAGAGGTCTGGCCTTTGCCCAGACTCTTAAGAGGTAACTTCTAAACACTTGGAATTTCCTGAGTGCTAGTGTCTTTGTTATTCAGGGTGAGCTCCTGAGATACCACATGATAGTTTGTGCTAATATGACGATTCTTTGGGCCATGTAATGTCAGCTCAGTCTCTGGGGAGGGAAGGCTGCAGATTGAGTTCAACCACGTGGGCAATGATTCAATCAATCGTGCCTATGCAGTGAAGCCTCAGCAAAAGTTCTGGACACAGAAGCTCAGGTGACCTTCTCTGATTGGCAGGAATACTCTGTACATGTTGCTACTCACATGGCCAGGAGGAGGTGATGCCATCCATGGCTCCGCAGGGAGAGGACAACCAGAAGCTCCACAACTTCCCAGACCTTGACCCACTGTGTCTTTTCCTTTGAATGGTTCTAATTTGTATCTTCAACCTTGATAAGTATGACTGTCGGTATAATAGCTTTCAGTGAGTTTTAAGTCTTTCTACAAATTTTCAAACCTGCAGGGTTTTTTTTGGAAACTCCTGAACTTTTACTAGGTGTCAGAGATCTTGGCCAGACTTAGCAGTCTGGAGGACTGCTTAGTCTTAACCTCGAGTTAGACTAACTCCATATATTATTCACAAATGATGTGACCGGGCACATAGAAAAAATATATAAACTGATAAATTATTACATTAGTGAGTTTAGCAAAATTTACCAGTTCATGGTCAATATAGAACTCAACTGTATTAGTACTATCAACAAATACAAAATTTTAAAATATCATTTTCAAGAACATTGAAAATATCATATACCTACAAGTAAATTTTACAAAAGTTGGGCAAACTTTCTATGTGGAAAATTGTAAATGTTTTTAAGGAAAATTTTAAATGATCTGAATAAATTGAGAGATATACTACCTTCTTGGATTGAAATCTCAGTATTTTAGAGACATTAATTATCCACAATTAACATATCAACTCAATGTAATCCCAACTAATATTTCAAGTTTCTTTATATATCTTGATCAACTAATATGAAAGTACATGGGGAGATACACAGCCAAGAATAAACTAAACTGAAGAACAGCAGTATGAGAGAAATTGTTCCACTAGATAGCAATGTTCTTTAAAAGTGGGCCAGTCTATTATTGCTGTACAGGTAGACAAATAAAACTACAGAAAAGAGCAGGAGGCCCAAACACAAGGTCACTTAATATAGTGACACTTGACTTATGATAAATTCAGGATGGTGGAGCAGTTGAGAGAGAATAACTCTCTTTAATAAATGGTGCTGAAACAGTCAATTGTCCATCACTCCAAAAATCAATTCCAGAACCAAAGGTGAAAAGCAAAACAATAAAATTTTTGGAGAATAATAAAGAAGAATATCTATAGAATCTCATGATTAAGAGAGATTGTTAAACAAATGGAATGTACTAAACATAATGGGAAAAATTAATTGAATACATTAAAATAAGGTACTTCTATTAATCATGAAGAAAGAGAAATAGCAAGCCTATTGAATGAGAAAAAACATTTACAACGTATATAACCAACCAAACAGCTAATATCCAGAACATATAAACAGTTACAATTTAATAAGAAAAGTCAGACATCCAGTAGAAAATTTGGCAAGATATCTGAATAGAACTTCCTAAAAGAGGATGTTCAAATAGCCAACCATCATATGATAAGATGTCAACCTTATCAATATCAGGAAAATGTGAATTAAAACCACCATGAGATAACAGAAATGGTAAAAAGAGAAAACGGCTGGAAGTGACACATTGTTGGCAAAGATGTGGAGTAACTGGACCTAGCAGCCACTGCCAGAAGGAGGCTAATGGGTACAATCACTTGGGAAATAGTCTGACATTATCTTCTAGAGTTAGATATACACTGCATCCTGCAAATCACGCCTAGGTATACACCCAAAAGCAACAGAGGCACACTGAGCTCCAGGCAGGGGTGTGCTGGAACTAGCTTGTACCAGCTCAGGAGAGCTGCTGATGCACAGCTCTCTCCAGTGCCACATTCAGTGACGTTGGTAGCTTGAAATTGGTCATGGTGGAAGTACTTCAACCATGCAAACAGGCAGATACTACAATCAGGGCTTTTCTCCCTGGAGAGTCAGTTGTTAAATATTTACCAACATACCACTGACTTCAGGAAAGTTCTTACAAGTTCTTACTGACTTACAAAAATGTTCTTAGAAGCATTATTTGTAATATGTCAAAACAGAAATCATCCAAGTGCCATTCAAGGGTAGCATGGGTAAGTAGTTTGTAAATATTAATACAATGTAATGCAATTTAATGAACACATTAGAACTACACACAACAACATGGACAACTCTCCCAAACATAATATTGAACAACAGCAATACTAGAGCAGCCAAACACTTTGAAAAACACAATAGTATTTTTATAGTATGATTCCATTTATATAAAGTTCAAAATTAGTTATTAAAGCTGAACTATAGTTTACAGGAATGCAAACTAAAGGAGGTGAAAGTCTGAAGAAAAGCACGGAAGTGATAATTGTGGATATTGGGGGAATAGTTGAATTCAGGGGTGAAAAGGGGGGCTGTGGTTAGGAATGGGCAGTGGGTGGAGAGAAGGGTATGCCTCTGTGATGCAGACGATGGTCTATTTCTTGCCCTTCGCTGTGGTTACACAGGACTTTATGTTTCATTAAGCTGAATATTTGGTTTTCAGTTAATTGTATATAAGGGACTGTGGTCAATAATAGCCCTACCTCCTAGGATGAGACTAAATATTGATAATACATGAAAAGCTCTTTGAAACACGCTTGGAATATAGTAAGCACTGACTAGCAACTGGTAGTAGTAGTACATAACAAGAATTTGAAGTGGAATCTGTTCAAAGAAGTGGTAATCTTGGTACAAAGAAGTTAGAATGTCATTCCAATTGGATATTAAAATAATAAAATATATACTCAATATTTATTTAAGTCACTTTCTTTTTTCTTAAATATAGACCAGGTCCAGTGCTGGGAGCTGGTTATACCAAAGTGAATAAGACATAGACCTTGCCTTTGAAGCTAAAGTCTAGCAAAAAAGATGATTCACTCACTCATTTATTCAACAGACATTTGTTTGATCTCCACTATGTGCTAAGTACTAGAGATATAAATAATCTTTTCAGGGAATACACATACAATACTGGAAAGACATACTTAAATAAATAATCACATTAGAATATAAATGCTATTCCAAAAATAGGTGCACAATGCAATTGGGAAAAGAAGTAGCTATGATCCACCTGCTATGTAAATAGAATGCTGGAGACTGAATTAACTCATTCTACCAACCACACCACACTCATACTAGTTAGAGAAATTAAATATTTAAAAATTACACTTCTCAGACTCCCTTGCAACAAGGATTCTGAATGGAAATTAGACCCTCAATTAAATGCATTCGTGAGATGTGACCATCTTTTGTAATTATTGGCCCTTTCTGCTGGTATTACCATGAGATCAGGGAAGTGGAAGGTTTCCCTACAGCAGTGTCCCTGTGTGCATTCTCCAGTTTCCTGGGTATCAAGAAGTCATGAAAGCAGCAACAGTTTCATGATCTGGCTCCTTGATCCCTGGATTGGATTTAGGTGTCCGTTCTCCAACTGCCTAGTAGATGAGAAACAGTTGAGGTAGCAGCCATCTCTTACTGCCAGCAAGCTCCAGGGATGTCCTCAGAGGTAGCATCCCCTCTAGAAGGACAGTCCTGAAGACACAGATGGAATCAGCTCCTTTCTACTTCCCTATATTTAATCTCTTTCTACTTCAAGTAACTTCTCTTTTCTGCACTGAGTCATGAATAGTACAAATGGAAGAGTTTTCATTTACTAAATTTCATTGGAATAAAGAAGTTAATATACTTCTCATTGTAACTCATTGTAACTGCTACCAAGATAATGTCTATTGTTCTAACCACCATTGTTCCTTAGGAAATACTATCTGTGGGAGTTAGCTCTACAGGCACACTACCAAAAGTGAAAACAACACATGGAAACATATATTTTCCCAAGAATATTCCTTAATAATATTTAGTGTATAGAAATAGACCTTTCTTATTGCAAAGAATACATTTTCCTTTGTTGAAATTGAATAGTGATGTGAGCTGGATATGTCAAAATGCTCATGCTGTGTTTTTTACTTGTAAATTCCTGACATCAAAGACTAATTTGGCTTAAACAAACAGGTGAAAAATAGGCTGATATAGTTTCAAAAATGAGATAGATTAAATAAATTTAAAAAACCAGGACACACACACATATCCTACCACTATTTATCTATTCAAGAAATTCCAACCATTGGAAATTTTTCTAGAAGAAATCTGTTTCTTGAATTCCCAACAGCTGAGAATAAAGTGAATTGGCATATGTGGATTCACCAACACACCTCTTTGGAGAAAGTGGTCCCCCTGAGCATAATAAGAAACCATGCAGGTAGAATTCATTCCTAAGCCATCTAATGAGGGAAAACATATTTCACCAGTTAACAAGAGACTTGTTGTCTTATATTTTCCACAGAACTTCCTTCGATGTGGAAAGTCCCTTTAACTTTTATTTTTTCTTCCTCCCTCCTGTGCTCCTTGGGCAGGATTTAGGAGAGAAGAACAAAGCACAGAGCTTGTACATAGTAGACTCTCAAAGAATGTGTCTTAAGTTGATTGTTAGCTGTGACCAAAAACACAAGTCACTCAGTCACCAGCTTCTCCGAAAGGACATTGATCAACGTCATGGTGCCAGCACTTCCGGTGCATTGCATTCATTAATTCTCACAGGAACCCTACAGAGTGGGTTCTATTGCTATTCCCAGTTTTTCAGGTAAGGAAACATGGGCTCAGAAAGTGATTTGCTCAATGTCAATGTTGCATATCCTAAAGGTGAGAACCAGGAGTGTGAACCAGAATGGACCTGTTTTCAAACCACAGTGCTGGCTGTGGGCATAGTGCACCACCAGTGTGACTTCTCATTACACTGTGTGTGGCCAGATGTGTTGCTATAGCCTGTGTTCAGCTGTTCTCACAGTTTCCATTTATCTCCTAAAAACTCTGGAGCAACCAGTGACCATGGACTGCCATTCATGCTAGAATGCATTTTTGGCAGAACAAGCCAGCTCATTGGCTTGTTTGTTTCTTTTAGAAATTCAGGTTACAGGGACAGGTATGGATAGAAGGCAGAACACCTGCATTGCTTCCTAGGGTGTGCTTTTGTGGCCTGTGTCACCTCAAGGAGGGGAATGGAACATAGAACTAGGCATTACTGTGGAACTGCAATATGAAACTCTAATAAACTCCAAAAGAGAAAAATCACAGTGCTAAAGTAAATTGAGTTAATAGTAAAGGCTAATCAGGTATGTCAATGAACCCCATTTTGTTAAAGTTCAAGTTCTCTTTCCTGTGGACACACAAAAAGTACTAACTCCAAAATTCCAAACTATGATGTGGAGAGAATTTTAATCATCTAGTGAGTTGCATCAAATACCTTAAGTCAAATTAAGACTTTCCAAGGAGCTACACGACTGTAGCTTGTCAGGTACACCCCACTAATTTCAGGGGGAGGCCTATCAACCTAAGCATGCTCTTGTTAGCTCTGCATCCACCACATATTGGCACTGTTCCCAAGCTGAGCCACCAAGAGGTAGAGCAGTCCTTTATTGAACTATAGGCAAAACAAAGATTCAAGAAGGTCACTCAAGGCCTATTGTGATGATTTTTCAAACTGAAATATCAATACACACTAGAATTGTATAATAATTGTTTTAAATACCTCCCAGAATTTAATGAGATTAAGGGCAAAGCATGGTGAACTCCAAGCCCAACATTTGTATCCAGGAAAAATTAGTATGTTGGGATGAGACACCTGAAGTTCCAGAGGTACAGGTGCTGTGAGATTCAGCAGTGTTATGACTCTCTAAATTACATGCTTTTGTCTATTATGAGCCACCCAAAAACAACGTGAATTCCCTAACTGTTCATCAGGCTTTTCCCTCTTCCTGATTGATATATAGGATTATTTGCATCTTGTGTTGCTGGATGTGGAGGAAGAACCCAAGTGCCAGGTAGCGAGCCTTCATTTGTGGGCAGAGATAATAGAAGCCCCAGCATCCTAACATTTCCTAGAACAAAGATTGAGGGTTGCAGCAACAAGCCATCTCTCCTATGAGTTTTCTCTTCATCCCCTGTGAGGTACACAGGGTCTACAATGGAGTGTTGGGGGTAGGCTTCAATTAGGATTGTGTGATAGTAGGTTTGAGGAGGTTCTTAGCCTAAAATTTGGGCTAAAACTGTACACCATCATGACAGGTTTGGTGTATGGTTTTGCTTGTTCCTAGTCATGGTTCCCAGTCATTTTGTTTGGCCAAAAATGAAACCTCCAAAATTATGGCAAGCCAAATTGGCCTTTATCTTTTTGTGAGTTCCTTTAATAATTCAAAGGGCAGCAGCAACTATAAAATGAGTCCTGACCCCCAGAATACATAAACATTTCAACCCTGAAGGGGAAAAGGAGTCATGAAAGATACTCCTAGCAGAGAACATAGTTTCAGGGCACAGCAGCCCCACACAGTAGGCTGAGCCCTTGGCACTTGTTCTCATGCCAAATGCCTTAGCCTTTGGTCCCTTCTCTACACTGCCTCGAGCCATGCCCTGTGCCTTTCTACAGCAGAGCAGATCCCAAAGGGTCATTTGTCTTAGCAATGATGCTGGGGGTATAAATGTCACTGTTTTAGTGTGACTTAGAGCCTCTGCCTTCACCAGTCAGGCAACTCTACCTCCTCCTCTCAGTCAAGAAGATATCCAGAGGAGCCATACTGAAGGAGTCTGTCCCTATCCGTATGCCATCCAGTGGCCAGAGAGCTGGTAGCTGTCTTCAGTTCATCAGCACTCAGAGTAGAAAAAAGTTGACCTGGAGTCAGATTTGAATTTAAGCTCACCTCTGATACTAGGTCTGTGACCTTGGGAAATTGTAATTACTTAGTGGACGTCCATGAGGTTGCTTTCCATCACCACTTTCTCCTGGGAACTTGCACCCCACCCCCACACTGGCCCCCCTCTATCCACATGGCTGCATGGAGTGGCCATGTTTCTACATGATGTCTGCCCTCTGCCTACAGATGAGTGGAATGGGGGTGGAGGTAGGAGGGGCACTTGATGCCGGATCAGGGACTCGGAGAGTTAAATTCTAATTCTATTCAGTGGCAGAGGATATAGAACTTAGGAGCTATCATATTTGCCACCATGTGAAGAAACACAATCTGTAACAAGAAAGAATGAAAATGACATCCAGAGAAAAGTTGGGAGAAAAGATGGAGCACTATTTCAGCTGCTTTCATATTGCTGATTGTAGTTTTTAAGGTTCAGCTGCATCTCTGCTATTCCAGCAGTTTGGTTAAGATAAAAACATAAATAATCTGGGTCAGAATTTGGTCACTGGAAGCCAAGAATCCTGACAAATTCAAATAAAATCTTTATTGAGCATCTACTTTGTTTCAGGCATGGCTGGGTATTTTACATGTACCTATTATCTTACACAATATTAATAAGAAACATGGCAAACTATAAGCCATAATCCGTATTTTGCATATAGGACATAGGACACTTCCAGTGTCACAAACTAATAACTGTCAGGCTGTGCTGGGATGTGAACCCAAGTCTATCTAATGCCTGGTCCATGCTTTTTCTACCACCGTGCCTTACGAGATGATTATTTTTTTCTTCTAAAAAAATAAAATTAAAAAAAAAAACTTGAAACATCAATAACTTTGCAGAGTTTTTGAGAATCAAATGAGATTATGTGTGCAAAATCTCTTTGAAAACTTTAAAAGGAATGTAAAAATATTAAATGTTATTACTGCTTCAGATAATACCTGACTAGGTTTTTACTGCAAATTTAAATAAAAATTATGCTGTTTGAGAGTAGCAGTCACACTCTGGGCAAACCTAGAAACATCTTTACTAAAGATGTTTCAGTAGTTCTAGATTTGAAATGAATTTTTTACTACCTGCTTCTCCCAATTAATAGCTTTTGTCAGGCACGAAGAGGTCAGTGTGTCAGTGCTACCCCGCTGTCACTAGTGCCTTCCTCCCTGGTGTTTTGCCGAAAGCCTTATTTTTGTTTTTAAGGTTTATAGGATTCACTGGCAAAATAACCACTCTACACTCAATTAAACAAGAATTTAGAGAGGATTTATTAAATTAACAAAGATCACAGTATACTAATTAAGAGAATAATTAGCTAGAAAGAATAATAAGGACAGAGGTTCATACATCACCGAATTGAGGAAGCACCTACACCCAGATCCAAGCAGCAGCAATCCGGAGTCTCAATGTTACAGCATAAGAGCAAGCAACATGGCAAGAAATAAAAGTAGATACATTACCAAATTGGGGAAACACCTACATCCAGATCCAAGCAGCGCTGGGAAGTCCCAGGAACAGCAATCTAGGGTCCCAGTTGGGAGACATCCCGGACAGTGCATCCACTCCATGGGTGAAACTTCAGATTGGAGGTCTGGGGGCTCCTGCTTACAATTCCAGGCCACAAACTAAAAATGTAGCTCTGGATTTACTTTACCAATGTTGTTGATTTCATCATGTGAGTCACAAGGTTCTCCAGACCCCGAGGGACTGGCCAGGTCCCCAGGGCTCAGGAAATTCCAAGACCCATTCCCTTTATCGTAAGTGCCATTTGACGTGCTAGCAGCAATTGTTAGGCGTGTCAGCAGACGCACGGTCCAGGCAGGGTCACAGGTCGGTCAGTGGCCTGCTTCTGTCTCGGAGGCCTGAACAAGACTCTAATACTAACTTCCCCAACACCTGGCCTCCTGGGTCTCATTTTCTCTTTTCTCGTACCCACTCATTGATTTACAGCCTGCTTTATGATGTACTCAGTGCCCAAGTATCCTAATACGATGGCACTGTCACGTACTATTCTAAATTCTGAGTCACTATGAGAGTGGATTCTAGAGTCAGTCAGACCCGTTCTAAATTTTGCATCATCTCTTATAAGCTGTGGCTCTGGGACTTGTTACTCAATCCTTCTGTGTTATTAGGAAGTAATGATTATGACAGGCATGGGCTAAATGTTTATTTGTTGCAGTTGTGATACCAGGATAGCTAGCATTTTTGATCGTTCTTTTATCTTTTGTATTACTCTCTCTCTCCCTTGACTTCTTTGTACTCTGTCATTTCTCCTGAAATTTCTCTTCTCCCAGCTCTGCATTGTCTGGTCTTCATTACATTCCATCTCTCCTGTTTACTTTCTTCCTTCTCTGGCTCCACCTTTGCATAAAACTTTGCTTTCTTTCTCTTCTGTATGTCCTGTTGCTGTTTACTCTAAACCTGTAACTCTCTCCTATGTCTCTAGAACTCCTTGTAGTGTTTCAGACCTTGGTTAAAACTCAACCCACTGAATTCTGGTGTTTGGTTTTAGTTATTGTGGATTCACTTCACAATGTGAGAGGCTATTTAATTAGCATGTATTTGCAATGGCAATATGGTGGGATGTTCATCTGTATGGTGTTTGGTATTGCAAGTCATGGTTTCAGTGCCCTGATCAGCCCCTAACTGGGTGTGTTGAGTCTATAAATAAACGAGAGATAATGATCCTATTAACTTTTATAAGGATTAAATGAGATAGTGTGTTAAAAATTCTTCAGAGGGACTTCCCTGGTGGCACAGTGGTTAAGAATCCGCCTGCCAATGCAGGGGACACACCTTCTATCCCTGGTCCAGGAAGATCCCACATGCCATGGAGCAACTAAGCCCATGTGCCCCAACTACTGAACGTGCACTCTAGAGCCCACGAGCCACAACTAGAGAAAACCTGCATGCAGCAACGAAGACCTAACGCAGCCAAAAAAAAATTCTTCATAAACTAGGAAAGTACAGCACATAAATTAGTTATTATTGTCTTGAAATAAGCCATTGTTTTGGAGAAAAGAAAACAATTCTAGGAGAAGCCATCAGAAAAGTCTTTCCTCTAAGAAACAAAACATTCTCTTCCTCACAGTGCTCCCCATGACCTCATTGTCAAGTATTGTACAATTCCTCAGTAAAGCCACTGTATTTTATACTTCAAAGAATGTGAGCAGCCTCTTCCTGGCCTTTAACCCTTTTCCACTCACCTCCTTTTTTGAGATTATTCATCTAAAGTTTTTACTAAACCATAACATTTGCACCTCTCTCTTTGTGGGACTAGTGTGCAGAAAATCCATATAATTTATATTCATTTAATTTGGAATTTGTGATAATTATGAGTAATGATGCTTAATCTATCTTTGCTCTAGTTTACCTTTATAGTTTATAGTTTGCTTATAAACTATTGTTTGCCTTTGCTCTATGAGGAACAATGTCTTCTTAAAAATAATTACATAATAAATATTTCCTAGTTATAGTTTAAAATATGTAAATGAAATAATTATTTTTGCATATTTTTCACAGGTGACTTGAAAATGTGTTTCTCTAATAACAGCTAGTACTATGTGAGAAGCATGCTTCTAAATGCTTTATATAAATTCACTTACCTAAAAATAATCAACATGATGAATTCAAAACCTTCTTATTTAGTCATTTAATTGTAGGAGAAGTTTATCCAGGAAAGAAATTTATCCAGGCAATAAAAAGAAATCTACAAGTAGCCACATCATAGCCTAACTACTGAAAACCAAAGATAATGTCTTGAAATCACCCAGAGAAACAACAATGTGAATGACTGCTGACTTCTATCAGAAACAATGGAGGACAGAGCCGGGGTGGTTACATCTTTCCATGCAAAGAAAAAAATTTTTCAACTCATAATTCTACGTCCAACAAAATATTTTTCAAAATGAAGGTTATCATTGCGATGAGAATGAAAAATGGTGCAGCCACTTTGGAAGACAGTTTGGCAGTTTCCTACAAACTAAACATACTCTTACCATATGATCCAGCAATCTCATTCCTCAGTATTTACCCAAAAGAGTTGGAAATGTATTGGGTTGGCCAAAAATTTTATTCGGGTTTTTCCATGTGATCTTATAGAAAAACCCAAATGAACATTTTGACATTTTGGCCAACCCCAAAATGTCCACAGAAAAACATGGATGTTTATAGTAATCTAACTCAAATTTGTCAAAAGTTGAAAGAAACCAAAATGTGACTGGCACAACAGTGGTACATTTAGACAATGGAATATTATTTACTGATAAAAAGAAATGAGTTATCAAAAAGCCACAAATAGACAAAGAGAAATCTTTAATGCATATTGCTAAGCAAAAGAAGCCAATCTGAAAAAGCTATGTATATATATGTTTATACACACACACACACATATGTAAACAGATATATTATGAGGAATTATGGCTCATACAATTATAGAGGCTAACAAGTTCCAAGATCTTCATTCAGCAAGCTGGAGACCCAGGGAAGATGATACCATAAGCTCCAGTCCAAGTCCAAGTCTAAAGGCAGGAAAAGATCAAAGTGCCAGCTCAAAGACAGTGAGCAGAGAAAGCAAATTCTCCTTCACTCACTCAGTCTTTTTGTTCTGTTCAGACCGTCAATGGATTAGATGGGGTCTACCCACGCTGGGGAGGGCAATCTGCTTTATTTGGTCTATCAATTTAAATGTTAATTTCATCCAGAAATATCCTCACAAACATACCCAGTATAACGTTTAGCTAAATATCTGGGCAACCCATTGCCCAGTCAAATTGACACATAAAATTAACCATCACATTGTATCATTCCAACTGTAGGACATTCTGGAAAAGGCAAAATTATAGACAGAGTAAAAAGATCAGGTTGTCAGGGGTTCAGGAGGATGGAAAGAGGAATGAGTAGGTAGAGCACAGGGTATTCTTAGGGCAGTGAGACTATATTACACAATACTATAATTTTGGACACGTCATTACGCAGTTGTCAAAACCCATAGAATAAACAACAAAGAGTGAACCCTAATGTAAACCATGGACTTCAGTTAACAATACTGTATCAGTATTGGCTTATCAACTATAACAAATGTATTGAACTAATGTAGGATGTTAACAACAGGTGAGGGGAAAGAAGAGAGGGTTAATAGGAGTGCCCAGTAATTTCTTCTCAATTTTTCTATAAACCTAGAACTGCTCTAAAAATTCAAAGTATTTATTTAGAAACAAAATGACGGTGGAATAAAACATTCTAAGATTAAAGAAGTTAAAATAATGTTCTTCAGACTGAATAGAAATGGCACAAAATTGAAACTCAAATGGAAGGAATGAAGAGTACTAGAATTCATAAACATGTGGTAAATGTAAAAAACTATATTTTTTTCTTAAATTCTCTTCTTAATCACCTGTATTAGTCAACATAATGTTACCCTGAGGCTAGTTAATGTGAATATGAGAGAAAGATGCAAATTAATTTTTTTAAAAATAGTTAATTTATGTTTTTAACAATTAAAAAGTTCTTTTTATCCCAATTAAGTTGAATTTATGGGAGTACAGACTAGAGAATATGTATAATGCCTAAAAGAAAAAAATTAGATGGTAAAATATCTGCTCCTGATTGGAGTTTGATTAATTCAGCCTGGCCAATTCTGGCAGCTATGGGGGTGAACCACTCAGACCCTCTGCAAGAGAGGTACTGCTGAAAAGATCACAGTGTGCTAACAGCCTCTAACTGCAGTGCCTTTGGGATCCAGTACCGTATTCAAGCCAAGGACGTGAGAACATGGGCAGAGACAGCCAATAACAGAGGAGGAGGGGTTTGCAGGGAGCAGACAGTATAGGGTTTTGTACGCCACAGAATGGACTTTGGATTTCATCGTGTATGAGATGCATCACCAGGGGAAGGTTGTGAAGAATTGAGATGATCTGACATACACTTTAATAGCATCTTTTTGGCTGCTGTGTTGAGAATGGAGAGTGAACAGGCAAGGCAGCTCACCCTCAAGACCTCAGTCCTGGCAATTTCTTCTGCTGAGTGCTCATCCTCCAGACATTAGCATCTCTAATCCCCATTTTTTTGAGGAGCTGATTCCAAAGTTGTTCATGTTTCAAATGAAGTTCCACTCTGCCCCCCTTTGATTTCCTTTTATTTGGGATGTGGCATGTGGAGTGTGTCCTCATATCCTATAAGTTCAGCAATGTATTAGAAAGTCTCTGCTCCACATACACCTCACTGTGATGTAGGCAGTGGCACTGCTTCAGAATCGCCTGTACTCTTGGAAGCAGAATCTCCCTGAGATTTGTTCTTTCCAAATTGTGCTATTGAAATAAATCATGAGAGGCAGAACCTAAGCCATAAATGGCCAGAGCCAATCAGGAAATTGGAAGTGGATAAGCAAGCCAAGATTGGGAATTGGAGAGTTGTTCGGTTAAGCATTTACCAGGCTTGTTGCAGATAATAAAACAGAAGGCTGGAGAGCAGGGCAGTTTAAAGTGCAACTCCTGGAGCCAGAATTGCAGAATCCAAAATTATAGGCTGTGTATGACCCAGGACAAATCACTTAACCTATCTGTGTTTCAGTCTCTTTATCTGTAAACTTGAGGTGATAAGAATAGTAGATCTTAAGGGATGAGAGGATTAAGTGCAATAGTTTCGAGTACTTTCAAGAATTAACACAGTGACACAAACAGTGCAATGAATATTAATCTCTAATTATCTGTTCCTTTTTAAATGTGTTCTCTCTTGTTTTATATGGTAGTGCTCAGGTTTTATACTTTAAGTAAATTTCATTCATTTCTGCCTTTTATATGTATATTATACATAATATATAATGTTACTGCCTTTCCTAAAAGCAATAGATCTTCCTTTACCTAAGAGCAACTGATATCTCTTTATAGGGACAACAGGGCAAGTGAAAGGCTGGGTACCTGGGTGTCTTAATTTTATTAGGGTCAGAGAAAAAGCTCATGGGCTGTGCCTGCTGCACTACCCCAAATAGTCTCCCCTTCATTTTGGTGGGTTAGCCTGTACTCCAGGATGGGATTAAATGTGCAGGGATATTATTAGGGGTAATGCCTGTGGGGAGGGAAACAGGAAGGGAGTCAGAGAAGCTAGGAAAATTATCAGTCTGATCCTAAGTGAAGAGGAGAGGGAGGAAGGCAGGGAGGTAGAAGTGTCCTGACTGTAGTCTTGCTGGCTGAGGAAGGCTCATCAAAGCCTTGGGAAGCAGTAAAGCCAAAGTCAGTCATCAGAGGAGTCCTTGCCTCTCGTTGAGGGTTTCTCCCTCTGAGTTCAGGTTCTGGAGCGCTCAGGCATTACTAGGAGCACTGGTGGTGGGGGCGTGACTCGCAGATGACAGCAGCCGGGACCTTCCAGCATCTTCTCCTGGCCACCACCTGAACAGCAGGATGAGCAGGGAAACAGACAGCAGAACTATCTCACTCTGAGCACTGATGCAATCTGGTTTTTAAGACCATGGTACGTCTGCGTGCCTAAGTTTTTAGCCCTGTTTATCCTTGTTTTAAGTAGGAGATTTAATTCTCAACCTTAATAATTTTCATCCGCTAGTGTGGTGTGTTATTCTAGTAAGGTGGTAACTGATCTGTAGAGCCTAACAACATGTTCCGTGCTTGAGGGACTTTTTGTGACTTATTAAGTCCTTGAACCAGTTCATTTACTTCACAATCATGCATCAAGCGCCTCCTGTGTGTAACGGCAAATAAGACACTGTAGATCCTGCCCTCGAAACAGACAAAATGTACACTGTTCTGTACTTTTGGTCATGTCCACGATTTCTCTCCTGGAGTATGATTGGCTGGGACCCTGACGATGAATCCCTCTAAAGGGAAGCTTGAAAGATTGTAACATTATACATTACATATATTTTAAGAATTTTTTTCAAAATTCCCACAGATGTAAAGATTTGATTTTTTTTTCTCACGGAAACATCTTAAGAGGTGAGAGTAGACTAACTGTTCAGAGCTTCATCTGCCTCAGGGGACCTCCTCCAGCTTCTCCTTCTCTGGCAGGAATCAGTTTCTCTGGATGCGGATTTCATTTGCTGACAGTTTTGTTGTGACTTTGCAGTAACATTTACATCCCTCTTGTCAAGTTTTGTGCTGCCTGATTGAAACTCTGATCATTTTGATTAATTTTAGGCTTTATTTACTCTGGGTGCTCTGCTGTGGAATTAATTATTTCTGGAGCCCCAAAGTCCAGGACTGGCAGCATAATTGATGGGCACTACCTGGAGTCATGGAGGAGGAGTATTGCTTTCTCAAGGGCCATTCCTCTAGGGATGTGTTTGTCAACAAGGATGGAAATTTCTCTACCAGATTTATATACAAGCAATCCCTAGTAATGCAGAAACTAGCAAGTGTGTAAATCTTGGGAAAACTTTATATATATCTCTACCCTGAAGGCTTCAATATCCTTATCCTTCTGGCTCACTAATGGTGTCACTTCTAGAGGGAAAACTTGAATTATGCTTTCAGACCCCATAATGTTGGTAAAGTAGGGGATGTGTTTACTAATTTTGAATCTGGTAATCAAGGTCCTAGAAATCTAGATTACATTTGATACCAAAAGAGGTTTATTTTTCTTAGCTTCAGACATCAAGGCCACCTACTCTGAACATTGTAGAACTGAGACCTCATTAATGCCAAATCCTGTTGACACTTCCACATATTGGACATTTGACTAGTAGTACCGATGAAGTCAAGAACCCGAGGAAGATATTCTTCCTTTAAGCAGGTCCTACATTAGTCATTCTAAGTGGTGAACTTTAACCCTTGACACACTGCTTACCACCATAAAGTCTGTCTACAGATATATTCACCACTGGTTAGAACCACAACGTTGTCAAATCAATTATTTTAAGGGGCATTTCTCTGCCCAGCTCCCACGAGAGGACTTTTAGCTTACTAGACATTCCATTTATATTATGTGTGAGAATCCTTTGCCGTAAATTGAAGTCTGAACCTTTGGGGCTTCCATGTCCGTTGGGAGCAGGCTGCTTTAGGTGAGACTGATTCTCTATTAATCGTAATTACACTTTGTAGTACCTTATGGGGGTCACATATAATAATTGACAGTTTTATTCAACCTTTACTCAGTGGACGGGAGTTGATTATATGCTCTGTATGGGCTCAGTTATGGACACCTGCCTCTAAATACTTACAGACAGATTCAGGATCCCTAGGAACGGCTCTGATAAATCTAATAACACTTTCAGAGATAGGCGTAAGAAGAGAACGTCCCAGGAGAGAGAGAGGCCAGCAGATCAGAGATAGAGGAGAAAAACTAGTCAGAGAAACATTTCCAGAGGGGAAGGGAATATCTGAGGAAGTTTCCAGAAGTGCAATGCCTGGAATTTAAGTTGTCTCCTCTCCTTTTTACACCACTCCCCTGTTTCCTAGGTGAGACCCCCAAAACCTGAAGGAAAGTTCCAGCCAGTACAGCCTTGTGTCGGAGGGTGGTGAGAAGTTAAGGGAAGGCAATAAAGAGAGGTGTAGTCTTCTCTGCATCACACTGCCAGCGCCCCAGATTATCTCCTATGTGCCAGGGAGTCCTGAAGCAGAAGAAACATCAAGGATCCTTTCCTTAAGCAGGGCCAGAAGATGTTAAGCTTGGAAGGGACCCTTTGGGCCACCCCAACCCCTCATGTATATGGAAGGTCTTAGAGGCAGGGGCCCTTTGGTTAGACCTGAGCTAAATCAGTTGTCAGCCTCAAACTCTGGAAGATGGTGGTGTCCCCTCCATGTCTGCAGCTACCTGAGCTCTGTGTGCTCGGGTCCCATTCCCCACCCATGCTCCTCTGGAGAAACTGGGCTCAGGGGTGTCAAGGATTATTCATTTGTAATCCACCCTCTCCCTTTTCAATACTACCTTGCATCTCCCACTCACATCTCTAAGGTCAGAAGGAAATCAGCATTGTAAATTTAAGGACCTACCTATGAAACCCCACTCCTCTGGATGGGATTCCAACCCAGACATACTTCAGGTTGGTACTTGAACCCACAATCCCTGATTTAGGAGGGGACTCGAACCCACTGTCTTTTAATTGAAAGCACTTACCTGGTCTCAGGACTTTTTGAAGCTCAGGTTCTTTTGTCTCAATGCAAAAAGAATTCAGTGTGAGGCAAAGTGATAGGCCAAGAGTGAGTTTATTAGCATTGTGAGAGATTCAAACGGGCTGGCAAGGGAGGGAAGCCATTTTTATAATCAAAGGAAAACTGGGGAGGGGAGAAGACCATCTTCTTCCTCATTCTTGGGCAGACGTCAAGGCTTACATCATTAGTTCCTCCTTTAACCACAGATGGTCTAACAGGGACCATCGTAGTGCTACTTAAGTCCTATATGTATCAGCACAAGAGTGATAACATATACTAAAATATGGGAATTCATCTCAAGTTTTGGTATAATGTCCCTTTTCCCCTTTTGTCACCTTTCACCAATATTCCTGTGTTGACTACATGCAGGAATGCAGTTTTTTTCAGGGTCTGTTATCTTCTAGACCTCCCAAGGCTGAATGCACATCTTGCATTCATTTTTCTGTGGTAGTGGCCTAAGTAAATCCGCTTAGTTTCAAAATGTTCTGATTGTTGCTTAGCTACCAGATGTTCTGGGCATTTTCTGGTTGGTGTCTAGCTTATGGTGATATCCTGAAGTTCCTCTCTATCTTCCCCTAGTGGGACTTTGCTGTGTAGCTAGCTTATCCCTAGTACCTGTTCCTCTCAATCCTATTCATTCATTAATCCCTGATATTTCTAGGTGAGGGATAACAAATATTTATTAGGTGGCTGTTGAAATGTGCAATTTGACAAATATAACTTAAAATGATGGTGCCTATTGAGGTATCATGTGGATCTTTTTTTTTTTAATAAATGTATGTATGTATGTATGTATGTATTTGGCTATGTTGGGTCTTCATTGCTGCATGAAGGGTTTCTCTAGTTGTGATGAGCAGCGGTCTACTCTTAGTTGCCGTGTGCAGGCTTCTCATTGCGGTGGCTTCTCTTATTGTGGAGCACGGGCTCTAGGTGCACGGGCTTCAGTAGTTGCAGCACAAAGGCTCAGTAGTTGCAGCTCGGGGCTCTAGAGTGCAAACTTGGTAGTTGTGGCTCATGGGCTTTGTTGCTCCACAGCATGTGGGATCTTCCCTGACCAGGGATTGAACCCGAGTCTCCTGCATTGGCAGGCGGATTCTTAACCACTGTGCCACCAGGGAAGTCCCTCACGTAGATCTTAAAGTGAATTTAGACATGGATCAACAGCCATGACTGGCTGATGTCAGGTAATTCTCATCTTGCTGGGGCAGTGAGTTAAGGAGTAGGGCCTTAAGGTCTATAAGGTTGTCTTGGCAGAGGAAGATGGCATGAAAGGGAGCTGGAGGCCACTGAAAACATGAGGAAAAAGCAGCCAATAACAGACATTGGCTTCTTTTCATAGGGGAAATTGAATTAGGTGAGGAAGGAACCAGGACCCTTAAACACAAAGAAATGTCTGCTGGGGAAGTAGAAACACCGAACACACTCGCTGAGCCTCTTGATTTTGCCTTCCCTCCACTGGCATACATCACTGGAGGCTCTGCTGGGAGGTATTTTTGTCCTTGAGCAGAACATTGCCCAGATAATAGAGGAACTATGCTTTTTGTGATTTTTTTTTTTTTTGAAAGAAAGTACATCTCTTTTATTTTTCTAAAATAAAAATTTGAGAGAAGTCTTTTCTCAGAATTCTAAGTTTCCTCCTCTTTTTTCTTGCCCTCTCCCTTTTCAAGACTATTTTGCCATGTGGAATAATTTTTTTTTTTAACAGAGACCATTCAGTAGATAGTAGTACAAATGAACAAATACATTTGTAACAATGCAATTTGGTTTTTTCTAGTACTACTTACCACGACTGATAAAATTAAACACACATAGCACAAGGAATACGGTCAATATTATTGTAATAACTTTGTGTGAAGGCACATGCTTACTAGGCTTATCACAGTCATCATTTTGTAATGTATTTAAATGTTAAATCACTATATTGTACACCCTAAACCAATCCAACATTGCAAGTCATCTACACTTCAATTTAAAAGTAAATTAAAAAATAAAAATAGCTGAAAACCAAAATAAATACATACACACATACATACCTTTGACTCTTGAACAACACAGAGATTAGAGGTGCCAACTCCCACGCATATAACTTTATAGTCAGCCCTCCATATAGGGGGTTCCATGTCCAAAGAGTCAACCAACCACCCATCTTATACTGTAGCACATATTTATCAAAAAAAATCTGTGTACTAGTGGATCCTCACAGTTCAACCCATATTGTTTAAATGTCAGCTGTACTTGCTAGTTTTCTGAAACTCCTCTCCTTTGGTTTCAGCCTTCATGTTGTCCCTGATCATCTTACTCTGTGTCCTTTTCTGATCATCCTTTTTAATGGACATCTTCCTGTTGGGCATAGTGATGAGGAATGTGAAAATAAAAATGACACTAAATATTTATATACCATTTTATATTGTATCAAGTGTTTTGCATGGATCATCACTTTTAAAAATATTTATCAAACTGTAATCACAGATATCATATGGATGCATATATATTGGAGTTTATTCATTTTCTTTTTTCAATATTTTTCTTCTAATGAAAAGTGACTTGTTTATGTCATCACTTTTTATCTTTACTGCAACATGGAGGTATTTACACATACTGATAAATCTTATGAAGTTTGAAGAGGATTTTTCACTTACCTGAGGTCACATGGATACTTTCATGAATGGTAAGTATGAAGCTAAGCTCTTCATATGCATTGTTTCTGTTTACCAGCAATGTTCCTCTGAAGATGTGATTTTTTTTAAAGCCAGCTGTATTACAAAACACGCTTTGTTATTAGGGACTTGAGTGAAACTCATTCTTAAACTCCTTTGTTGTTTTATAGCCATTCTTACTTTTAAGAATTCTTACTTTTAAAAATTGTGCTTGATAATTCTTCGTTTTAAAATAATGGAAAGAATTTACACTTTGGAAATCAATTTGAGTCCAAAAGCCACTGCCATTAATATCAAGGGGCCTTTGGAAAAGTGGTTTGGAGATTTCCCCAGGGGTAAAAACCGGAGATTATAGACCCCCGTTTCAGAACATTAGTGCAAGTTTGGGGAGATCATAGATATGAAAGTTCCAGGTACAAAGTTGTCTCTTATTAAGTGTTAATTTTCCTCACCTTCTTTATCAATAGTCTAAGCTTCACATTGCAGAAATAGTCTTTGACCTTGGTGTCTATCACCAAAGCTTAGACCAGGCTTGCCATCTGTTTTTATAAATCAAGTTTTATTAGGACACAGTCATACTCATTCATTTCCTATTGTCTATGGCTGCTCTCTTGCTTCAAGACAGAGTTGAATACTTGCCCCGCAGGTTCTGTGGCTCACTAAGCCTCAAATATTTACTATCTGGCCCTTTTCAGAAAATGTTTGCAGACCCCTGGCTTAGAGTGATGCTGGGGCCAATAGGAATCTGGTTTAGTAACTGAGTTACTAATAATGTACTTGTATTTCTCCTATCTGCCTACACTTTCCTTAACTCATTCTTAATATAAGTGTATACACACATTCATTCACTGATCAATTTTGCTTCTTTCCCTTCTTTTTACTCAGGAAGATGAGAGTTATTTTCAGACAGATATTTATATAGCGACTTTTTATAAATGAAAATTGTTGAACAATATTTATAACAAAGGTAGTATTCTGAATTTACTTTTTTCTCAGAGAGGCAAGTTTTAACAAGTTGGTTCTAAGCTGGGACTTATAGAAACTTCAGTGGAGTTGAATTCTGATGTGTATTGCTGTGGACAGAGAAGATTCTCTGAGGAAGGGAGATTATAAAATTTTATGAATATTTTCCCCACCATTGTTGAGATTTCACCTCACAATAAGTTGCTTTTCTGCAATTTATCACAAGGAGTTGAAACTGAATAAAAAAGGAGTCTTGGGAGCTGCTAATCTTTCCTTTACCTTATTATGAGTTCTCCTCCCCCAGGTCCTCCCATGTTCTCTCCAACATCACAACCCATGATGAGGTCCAGTTATGCTGAACTCTAATCTAGACACTTTATGAACACTGTACTACTTAACCCTTACAACACTTGGGATTTATTTGTTTTATATTTAATATATTTAGATTTTTTGTTTACATACTATTATATTTATTCATTTATTTATTTAGGTTATAGATGAGGAAACAAAATTTCCTCAGAAGTTATAGAGCTGGTGAATGACAAAGCCATAATGCACGGGAGGAATGGGTGTTCAACCCATGACATAGCGAGCCTGAAATCTTCCAGCCATGTGCAAGGCTACTTGAAGTGATGCCTCACAGGAAGGTTCGTGGTCACACCAAACTCTTACATAATTTTAGCATTTTAGATCTTGCTTTTGTTCATTTTGATCAATGAGATATCTTATTTATTTATTTAATTTTTTTCTTAAATTCTGTCCTTTTAAAATTTTTATTTATTTTTAATTTTAAGGTGTACAATGTGATGATTTAACATATATACACATTGTTGAATGATACCACAATGAAGTTCACTAATATATCCACCACCTCACATAATTACCATTTTTGTGTGTGTGTGGTAAGAACACTTAAAATCCAGTTTCAGCAACTAGACAATACAGTATAATCACTGTGCTATACATTAGATTCCCAGATCTTATTCATCTTATAACTGATCAATACCTTTCCCCATTCCCCACCCCCAACTCCTGGAAACTACTGTTATACTCTCTGATTAAATGAGTCTGACTTTTGAAATTCCACATATAAGTGAGATCATACAGCATTTGTCTTTCTGTGTCTAGCTTAATTCACTTAGCATAGTCCTCTGGCTTCATCTATGTTGTCATAAATGGCAGGATTTCCTTTTTATGGCTGAGTAGTATTTCATTGTATGTGTGTGTGAGTGTGTGTGTGTGTGTGTACCACATTTTCTTCATTCATTCATTCATTGATGGACATTTAGGTAGTGCACAGAAATGGAAACCATCAGCAAAATGAAAAGACAACATATGGAATAGAGAAAATATTTGCCAACCATATATCAAAAATATAAAAGGAACTCATACAACTCAACAGCCAAAACCAAAAAATCCAATTAAAATGGGTAGAGTAACTGAACAGACATTTTTACAAAGAAGACATATGAATGAAAGAAGATATACCAACAGGTGTATGAAAAAGTGCTCAACCTCAATAATCAAAAACATATTATTATCAAAACATAAAAACTATTATCAAAAACATAACAGATGACAGATGTTGGCTAGGATGTGGAGAAAAGGGAATCCTTGTGATCTGTTGGAGGCAGTGTAAATTGGTTCAGCCATTATGGAACACATATTATGGAGATTCCTCAAAAAGTTAAAAATAGAACCACCATATGATCCAGCAATTCTACTTCTGGGTATATATAGCCCAAAGAAGTGAAATCAGAATCTCTGAGAGATATGTGCATTCCAGTGTTTATTGCAGCGTTACTCACAATAACCAAGATGGGTAAGGTACCTTAGAAATTACCCAGTCTAACCTTCCATGCATCAAAGGGATCCCCTCTCTGTAAACAGTCTAAGACGCAGAACCCATGACCTGATAAGCCTGTCTACTCCAATGCAAGTTTCATTATTCATTATAACATTTGTAGCAAGTTCAATTAGTTTTATAGACACTATTACTTCGCAAATTTAGTCTCATTAAATACCCACTACATTCTTCTGAGGAAAGTAGGGCAGTAATTACTGTATCCATCTAGTAAGTGTTAATTGCAAAAATCCTGGAGTATTGACTCCAAAACTAGCACCCTGAGTCCCACACCACTCTCCCTCATTCTTTACTATATTCCCTTCCTCCTCACTTCTTACTTTGGATGAACTGTGTTTCTGTCTAAAGCCAAACCTCCCTCTGGGCATTAGATGGCATCCCCTTCTCTCTCACTCACTCAAAGACATCATTCCAGCTGATCTCCTGCATTACCAATTTGCCCCCTCTACTGAAGTACTGCAATCAGCATACAAATATACTGTTCTATTTGTAAACATTAAAAAAATTCCTCACTAGGCCCCATGTCTTGTTTCAGCTACTTTCTACTTTCCTTGTTCTCTTTTTCAACAAAACTTCAACAATCATTGCCACTCATTAACTCTATTCCTTGTTATTCTTTTTCCTTTCATAATTTTTAAAACCATTTTAAAAAATAAAAGTATAATGTACATAAAGGCAAATATTTTGTCAAATGTGTTTATCTAGATAGCCAATCAAGATATAGAACATTTCCATCACTCTTCAAAATTTTCTTGTGCAACTTTCCAGTTAGCCTTTCTTCCCCTAGAGGCAACTATGACTCTAATTTCTATCAGCATAGATTTCTTCCACCTATTATTGAATTTCTTATGTAAGAAACTGCATGGTACGAGCTCTTTTGTGTCTGATTTCTCTGCCCAATACGATGTGTTTCGGATTCATCCACATTGTTGCATGCATCAGTGGTATGTGACTTTGTTATTGCTGAGTAGCATTCACAATTTTTTTGATCCATCTTCTATTGATGGATATTCTTTCCAGGTGTTCACTATTGTGAATAAATTTTCTATGAATAGTTATGTACAAATCTTTTTGTGGACATATGTTTTCATTTCTCTCGGAAATGTATACCTAGGAGTGGAATTGGCAGATCATAGAATAAATGCTTGTTTAACTCTATCAGAAACTGTCAAACCATTATTCAAAGTGGTTGTAATGTTTTATATGCATACATTCCAGGTTAATCTATTTTTTCAAAAAGTGGTGTTGTGTGGGCATGTAATAATATCTAATTGTCATTTTAATCTTCATTTCCCTGATGCCTAATGATATTAAGCATCTTCTCATGTCTATGTCTTCTTTTGCAAAATATCAGTTAAATCTATTGCTGATTTTTAAAAAATTGAATTGTTTGTCTTATTATTGAATGAGATGTGTTATTTTTTGAGTGTTATGTGAGAGATTACCATAAATTACTTATTGGCTTAAACAATATCCATCTATTATCTCACAGTTTCTGTGGATCAGGAGGCTGGGTATGGCTTAACTGAGTCTTCTGCCCAGGACAAGACTGTAGTCAAGGTGATAGCAGGGGCTAGTTTCTCATCTGGAGATTGGTGTCCTATTCTAGGTTCATTCTGGCTATTGGCAAAATTCAGTTCCTTGTGGTTCCTTTCACCTTTGTGATATACTGTAACTTAGTTACAACAGTGACATTCATCATCTTTACAGACCCTGCCCACATGCAAGGGGAGAGGATTATAGTAGGCATATATATTGGGGGTGGAAATCTTGGAGACCATAGTAGAATTATACCACATAAGAGTTTTTTTTAAATATATATCCTGGATATACCTTTTTCAGATATATGTATTGCAATTATTTTCTCCCAGATTGAGATTTCAATATTTATTTACTTAATGGTGTCTTTTAATGAGCAAGATTTTAATTTTAATAAAGAGTAATTCTTCAAAACATTTTTCTTTATGATTATTGATTTTTATGTGTCTAACAAATATTTGCCTTTTCATGTGTTGTGAAGATAATCTCCTATGTTTTTTCTAAAAGCTTTGAAACCTAGCAGGACCCTGCAGGGTCTTCCTGGGGACAGAGCTCCCTGTGTCCCCATTCTCTTGTTTGTAGAAAAGCTTTAACCTTCCTTTAAGCCTTTAACCTTCCTTTAAGCCTTCCTTGTGTTCCAAAGAACAAATTTAATCAGAGAAGTGAGAAAATGCAGAAACAAGGGAAAACAATCAAGCATGACAAAATAATAATAGTTTAGACATAAAACAAAGTCAAAGACCTTTAGTTCCTCTTCAAGGGCTATAGTTAACATCCTGAGCCAAAACTCTGAGTTGTTTTGCAGATACTAAAACCTCTGACAGTGGAAGAAGCTAACTGCATGATGACCAGTAGCATGTAGCCCCCAGACCAGCTAGATCCTGGGGATTGGTATTGCTGACTCCTGTAACATTACCCTGTTACCTCACCATGAACCAATCAGAACTGTGCACTAGCTGATCAGCCATCCTGCAACTCTCATCCCTAATGCTCCCTTTAAAAACCCTTCCCTGAGAGCCATTGGGGAGTTCAGGTCTTTTGAGCATGAGCTGCATGTTTTTCTTGCCTGTCCCTGCCATAAATATTGTACTTTTCTTCACCACAACCCAGTGTCAGTAGTTTGGCTTTGCTATGCGTCAGGTGAGCAGACCCATGTTTGGTTCAACAACAGCTTTACAGTTTTAGCTTTCATACTCAGGTGTATGATCCATCTAAAATTGTGTGTGTGTGTGTGTGTGTGTGTGTGTGTGTATGTATGTGTAATGTGACTTTGCTTATTTTTGCCCATACAGTTAGCCAATCATTCCAGGACAATTTATTAGGATTTTTTTTTTCTCTGCTGAATTGTTTTGGTGCCTTTGCAAAAAAATCAGTGTTTGGACTCTTTATTTTGTTCCACTGATCTATGTGTGAAATCTAATGTCAATGACATGCTCTCTTGATTAGTGTAACCTCAGTTTAAATCTTGAAATCATATAGCATGAGTGCTCTAATAATAAAGGACTGTTTTGAAAGTATCCCACCCTACTCCACATTTTCCAGGCACCTCAGAGGAGGTCAATGGAGGTGAGCCTGGGAATGTGTGGGAACTTTTCTTGAGTCTGTGGCTGTCAAGGATTCAATACTCTCATGTTAGCCCACATTTGCACTTTAGTCATTCATTAAAATGTGAACTGAATTTTCCTTACCCACTTGTATGGTACCCACTGGCTCTTTCTCTTATACAGATAAACTAGCTCACTTCCTGTCTCCAAGGAGACAGTGGATTGTCTTTTCTTAAATTTCAGACAAAGCGAGAGAGTAGCACAGACATATATATACTACCAACTGTAAAATAGATAGTCAGTGGGAAGTTGTTGTATAACAAAGGGAGTCCAACTCGAGGATGGAAGATGCCTTAGAGGACTGGGGCGGGGAGGGTGGGGGGGACTTGAGGGGGGGTGAGTCAAGGAAGGGAGGGAATACGGAGATATGTGTATAAAAACAGATGATTGAACTTGGTGTACCCCCCAAAAAATAATAAATAAAAAAAATAAAAAAAAAAATTTCAGACTTACTTACTGCCCTGTGACCACAGATCTGATGTGTTCAAAAAAATTATAATAACATCATTTATGTAGCTATTTATTGTTGTTAGAGTGGAAGCAATGCTTGTATGGTCTGTAGTGATGTCTTCATTTTCATTCCTGATATTGATAATTAATTCTAACATGGTAATCCTGATATTTATGTTTTTTACTTTTTCTTGATCAATCTTACCACAGGTTTCTCAATTATATTAATTTTTCAAAAAGAATGTTCAGTATTGAGCACTATTTCATATGCCTTTTGGACATCTGTATGTCTTTTTTGGAGAACTGTCTATTTAGATATTCTCCCTATTTTTTCAATTATGCTCTTTTCTTCTTTGATATTAAGCTATATGAATTGTTTGTATATTTTGGAGATTAATCACTTGCTGGTCCCTTCATGTGTGCAAATATTTTCTCCCATTCTGTAGGTTAGCTTTTTGTTTTGTTTATGGTTTCCTTTGCTTTGCAAAAGCTTTTAATTATGTCCCATTTGTTTATTTTTCTTTTCATTACCATTATTATAAGAGAAAGATCAATAAAGATATTGCTGCAATTTATGTTAAAGTGTCCTGCCTATGTTTTCCTCTAGGAGTATTCAGTCTTACATTTAGGTGATTAATCCATTTTAAATTTGTTTTTGTGTGTGGTGTTGGAGAATGTTCTAAATGCATTCTTTCATGTGTAGCTGTCAAGTTTTCCCAGCACCACTTACTGAAGTGACTGTCTTTTCTCCATTGTATATTCTTGCCTCTTTTGTCATAGATTGTCACAGATTAATTGACCATAGGTATGTGGGTTTATTTCTGGGCTTTCTATCCTGTTCCATTGATCTGTATTTCTGTTTTTGTACCAATACCATACTGTTTTGATTATTGTAGCTTTGTAGTATAGCCTGGGATCCTGATTTCTCCAGGTTCATTTTTTCTTCTCAAAATTGCTTTGGCTGTTCAGAGCCTTTTGTGTCTTCATACAAATTTAATTTTTTTTTGTTCTAGTTCTGTGAAAAATGCCATTGGTAATTTAATAGGGCTTACATTGAATGTATACATTGCCTTCAGTAGTATAGTCATTTTGACAATATTGATTCTTCCAATCCAAGAACATGGTATATCTTTCCATCTGTTTGTATCATTTTCAATTTCTTTCATCAGCATTTTATAGTTCTGGGAATACAAGTCTTTTGCCTCCTTAGGTAGGTTTATTCTTACACATTTTATTCTTTTCGATGCAATGGTAAATGGGATGGTTTCCTTAATTTCCCTTTCTGATCTTTTGTTATTAGTGTATAGGAATGCAACAGATTTCTGTGTATTGATTGTGTATCCTGCAACTTTACCAAATTCATTGATGAGCTCTAGCAGTTTTCTGGTAGCATCTTTATGATTTTCTATGTATAGTATCATGTCATCTGCAAACAGTGACAGTTTTATTTCTTCTTTTCCAATTTGGATTCCCTTTTATTTCTTTTTCTTTTCTGTTGGCTGTGATTAGGACTTCCAAACGTATGTTGAATAAAAGTGGTGAGAGTGGGCATCCTTGTCTTGTTCCTGATCTTAGAGGAAATGCTTTCAGCTTTTCACCACTGAGTATAATGTTAGCTGTGGATTTGTCATAATGGGCTTTATCATGTTGAGGCAGGTTCTCTCTATGCTCACTTTCTGGAGAGTTTTTATCATAAACAGATGTTGAATTTTATCAGAAATTTTTCTGCATCTGTTGAGATGACATAGGATTTTTATTCTTCAACTTGTTGATTTGGTGTATCACACCAATTGATTTGTGGATATTGAGAAGTCCTTGCATCCCTGGGATAAATCCCACTTGATCATGGTGTATGATCCTTTTAACATATTGTTGCATTTGATTTGTTATTATTTGTTTCAGGATTTTTGCACCTATGTTCATCAGTGATATTGGCCTGTAATTTTCTTTTTTTGTGGTATCTTTGTCTGGTTTTGGTGTCAGGGTGATAATAGCCTCATAGAATGAATTGGGGAGTCTTCCTTCATCTGCAATTTTTGGGAATAGTTTCAGAAGGATAGGATTTACCTTTTCTCTAAATATTTGATAGAATTTGCCCGTGAAGCCATCTGGTCCTGAACTTTTGTTTATTGGGAGTATTTTAAACAAAGATTCAATTTCAGTACTTGTAATTGGTCTGTTCATATTTTCTATTTCTTCCTAATTCAGTCTTGGGAGATTGTACCTTTCTAAGAATGTGTCAGTTTGTTCTAGGTTGTCCATTTTATTGGCATATAGTTGCCTGTAGTAGTCTCTTATGGCCCTTTGTATTTCTGTGGTGACAGTTGTAATTTTTCCTTTTTCATTTCTAATTTTGTTGATTTCACCCCTCTCCCTTTTTTCTTGATGAGTCTGGCTAAAGGTTCATCAATTTTGTCTGTCTTTTCAAAGAGCCAGCTTTTAGTTCTAGTCTTTTCTATTGTTTCCTTAGTCTTTATTTGTTTCTGCTCTGATCTTTATGATTTTTTTTCTTTCTACTAACTTTATGTTTTGTTTTTTCTTTCTCTAGTTACATTAGGTGTAAGGTTAAGTTTTTATGTGAGATATTTCTTGTTTCCTGAGATAAGATTGTATCACTATAGACTTCCTACTTAGAACTACTTTTGCTATGTCCCATAGGGCTTAGATCATCATGTTTTCATTTTCATTTGTCTCTAGGTATTCTTTGATTTCTTGTTTGATTTTTTCAGTGATGCATTTGTTGTTTAGTAGCATATTGTTTAACTCCCATGTGTTTGTGGGGTTTTTTTTTTTTTTTTTTTTTTTTGCAGTTTTATTTTCTTGTTACTGATTTCTAATCTCATAGCTTTGTGGTCAGAAAAGATGCTTGATATGATTTCAATTTTCTTAAAATTTCCTAAGTTTCTTTTGTAGCTCAGCATGTGATCTACTCTGGAGAATGTTCCATGTGCACTTGAAAGGTATGTGTTTTCTGCTGCTTTCAGTTGGAACGTTCTGTAGATATCAATTAAGCTCATCTGATCTAATGTGCAGTTTAAGGCCTGTGTTTCCTGTGTTGATTTTCTGTCTGGATGATCTGTCCATCGATGTAAGTGGAGCATTAAAACCCCCAGTGTTGTTGTTTTACTATCAATTTCTCCTTTTATGGCTGTTAGCATTTGCCTTATATTTACAATTGTTATACCTCTTCTTGTATTGATCCCTTGATCATTATGTAGTGTCCTCCTTTGTCTCTTGTAACTGTCTTTATTTTAAAGTCTACTTTGTCTGATATGGATGTTGCTACACTTGCTTTCTTTTGATTTCCATTTCCATGGAATACCCTTTTCCATTCCCTCATGTTCAGTCTGTATGTGTTCCTAGATCTGAAGTGGGGCTTTTGTAAACAGCATATACACAGATCTTATTTTTGTATCCATTCCACTGGTCTGTGTCTTTTGGTTGGAGAAGTTAATCAATTTACATTTAAGGTAATTATCAAAATGTATATTCTTATTGCCATTTTTTTAATTGTTTGGATTTGTTTTTGGTAGGTCTTTTTCCTTCCTCTCCTCTTTTGTTCTCTTCTTTTGTGATTTGATGATTATCTTTAGTGTTGTATTTGGATTCCTTTTTCTTTTTTATGTGTATATCTATTACAGAATTTTTGTTTGCAGTTGACGTGAGGTTTTGATATAGCAGTCTGCATGTATACACAATTGTTTTAAGTTGCTGATCTCTTAATTTCAAATGCATTTCAAATACCCTGCATTTGTACTCTCCTCCTCTCACAATTACTAGTTTTGATGTCATATTTGTGTGTGGAAGATTTCCTACCTTTACTGTATGATTCCCCTTACTGGTGAGCTTTCCCATTTCATAATTTTATTGTTTCTAGCTGTGGTCTTTTCTTTTCTGCTTAGAAAAATTCCTTTGGCATTTGTTGTAATGCTAGTTTTGTGATGCTGAATTCTTTTAGCTTTTGTCTTTAAAACTTTGATTTATCCATCAAATCTGAATGAGAGCCTTGCTGGGTAGAGTATTCTTGGTTGTAGGCTTTTCCCTTTCATCACCTTAAATATATTGTGCCATTCCTTTCCAGCGTGCAGAACAACAACAACAACAATTAGCTGATAGTCTTATGGGGATTCCCTTGTATGTTATTTGTTCCTTTTCCCTGTTGCCTTTAACATTTTCTTTTTGTCTTTAACTTTTGTTAGTTTGATTAATATATGTCTCAGCCTGTTCCTCCTTGGGTTAATTCTGTATGGGACTCTCTGTGTTTCCTGGACTTGGGTGACCATTTACTTTCCCATGTTAGGGAGGTTTTAAGCTATTATATCTTCAAATATTTTCTCTCTCTTTCTCTCCCTCTTTTCCTTCTGGGACCCCCATAATGTGAATGTTGGTGCCTATCATGTTGTCCCAGAGGTCTCTTAAACTGTCCTAATTTCTTTGCATTCTTTTTACTCTATTCTGTTTCATGGCAGTGATTTCCACAACTCTGTCTTCCAGCTCTTTGATCCATTATTTTGCCTCGTTTATTCTTCTATTGATTCCTTCTAGTGTATTTTTCATTTATTTTATTACTCAACTCTCTTTGATTGTTCTTTATATTTTCTATCTCCTTGCTAAAAAGTTCCTGTAACTTCTTGCTCTGTGCATCCATTCTTTTCCCAAGTTCTTGGATCATCTTTACAATCATTACTCAGAACTCTTCCTCAGGTAGATTGCTTATCTCCATTTTGCTTAGTTGTTCTCATGGGGTTTTATCCAGTTCCTTTGTCTGGAACATATGCTTTTGATGTCTCATTTTGTTTAAATTTCTATTTGTATTTTTATGTATGTGGTTGCTTAGCTACAGTTCTCAACCTGGGACAAGTCACCTTCAGTAAAGGATGTCCTATGTATCACAGCAGTACACTCCCCTCTCGTCACAAAAGGGCCAGGGACCAACTGGCCCCAGGGTAGGTTCTGACCTGTGTTTACAGACTTAGTTCCACAGGCTGCAGGATTGTAGCCTTCCTTCTTTCTTTATTCCTTCCTTCCTGTGTCTGCCCCTTGGTGGGTGAGACTGGTCTAGAGGTTTGTCTAGTTTTGTTGTTTTCTTCTATTGATTTCCTGTTTTCAAATTCATTGATTTCAGTTCTAATTTTTATTATTTATTTTCTTCTACTTACTTTGTATTTAATTTTCTCTTTTTTTCCTAGTTCCCTAAAGTAAAAGCTTAATTGATTTTAGTATCTTCTTTTCTAATATCAGCATTCGAGACTATAAATTTGCCTCTAATCATTGCTTTCACTGCATCACACAAATTTTGATAAGTTGTGTTTAGATTTCACTTAGCCAGAATATTTTTAACCTCTCTGGAGATTTATTTTTTGACCCAGGTGTTATTCAAAAGCATGTTGTTTCATCCCCAAGTATTTTGAGATTTTCTTGCTGTTTTTTTGTTACTGATGTCTAATTTAATTCCATCATGATCTGAGAAAAGATGTGATATATACTCTTTTAATATGTTAAAGTATATCTTACAGTCCAGAATTTAGTCTATCTTGGGAAATTCAAGAAGAATATGTATTCTATTGTTGGATGAAGTGTATATGTCAATTATATCCACTCAACTAATGGTGTTGTTGAGGTCTATCATGTTCTTATTGATTTTCTATCTGCTTTATCTATCCATTTCTGATACAGGGGTATTGAAGACTCCAACTATAATAGTGGACCCATCTATTTTCCTCAGTGACGTCCAGTCAACTTAAGAAACCCATCAAAGCATTCTTTTTGTTACTGTGTTTCTTATCACTAATTCTTTTTTTTTTTTTTGGCTGGGCTGTGCAGCTTGTAGGATCTTAGTTCCCCAACCAGGGATTAAACACATGCTCCCTGCAGTGGAAGCATAGAGTCTTCCCCTCCAGGGAAGTCCAACCCATCCATTTTTGTATGTTTTCTACTTTATCCATTAGAGACATTAGCATATTAATTGTAGCTGTTTTAAATTCCTGGTCTAATAATTCCACCAATCCTTCCATGTCTGTTTCAGATGCTTGATCTATCTCTTCAAATTTTGATTTTTGCATTTTATGTCATCATTTTTTCTTAATAGTTGAACATTACATACCAAGTAAAATAAACTACTGTAAATAGGTCTTATGTGGTAGTGAACTGTGTGGGGAAGGGAAGAATTGTATAGTCCTATGATTAGGTATCAGTTTTTTAGTGAGCTTGTGCCCCTGGACTGTGAACCGCACAAACGTTTCTTCCTCCTTGGGTGGGACAGGATAGAGAAGACTGGAATTGGGTATTTCCCTTCCCCAGGTCAGTAGGCTCTGATAATATCCTAGGTTCTGTACCTAGTTTCCCCTGAGGACAGGCCTTGTTAAGAAGAACTGAGTGCTCTGGGGTATCTCAAAATGCTTCCTTTTCTATTACCCCTGCTTGAAGCATGAGGAGATTTTTCTCCTATGTTTACTATGGGAACCTGGTCCAGTTCCTTGTGGTAAATTTTGCCTCTATGACAGAGAACTCTTATGACAGGGTCCTCCTGGAGATTTTAACTCTTAGAGGATATACACTGAGCCTCCAACAACTTGTAAATTACAGTTCAGGTTTTCCTGCCCTGGCACTGGTTCCCACAGCAGTTTCTGCTTGTGAGTCTCTGCTCCAGGAAGCCATGATTTCCTGTATTGCTTGTCCATCTCTCCAATCTTGGACACATTAGTTTGCCCTGTGTCTTTCCCCCCTTAAGGATCCAAGAAGAGTTGTTGATTTTTCAGTCTATTTAACTTTTTACCTGTTGTTAGGACAGTGTATCCACTTCTAAGCTCCTTACATGTGGAACTTGAAAATCCTGCAAGTCTTTGATTAAATACTGCTTTATTAGACAGGACTTTTATGACCATTTTATGTAAATGGTAACACCTCCTACAATCCCCATTCACTCTGCCTTTCTTCTTTCTGCTTTATTTTTCTCTGTGCCAGTAATTCCTTTGTGAAGTATGATATACTTACTTAATCATTCATAAGTATGCTCAATTGTGGCAAGAATGTCTGTTCTGCTTACCACTATATCTGCAGTGTCTAGAAGAGTGCCAAAATTATACTAGAGTCTCAAGAAATATTTTCTTAATAGATGAATGAATGAGTTACAGTCCCACTTGGATCTTTGCTATTATATTCTGCAACTTAGTCTCTTACTTATTCCCTTTAAGTGCTATGAAACTTTGAGATGTAATGGTAGCATTTGAGGGAAACATTTCTCGTATTGTTCTCACTGATTTTCTTTTCCTAGAAGCTAGTGATTAGATCTAAGGCAGAGATATGACTCATACCATACCTGGCTGTGAATACTCTTTTGCCCCTCTGCACTTTACCTCTATCTTTGGTGCCCCTCTAATCTAGTCTTTTACATTAGAGCTTCATTTTCTTGGCAACTTTCAATCTTCCACTTCTCTGTCTAGAGGTACATAGGTCCCAGGAGTAGCACAAAACCTTCTCAGCAGATGCTATATCATTAATAGAATGATAATCACACATGTTTCTGGTATCTGTGCAAATTGTATCGTAAAAATGAACCTGGAAGCAGTTTGTAGCTGGTAATGTATCAGAAATTAAAATTGAATGAAACCATGTCATTCTACAAGGTGCTATGAAGATGAAAATAAACATAATAAATCTCATAAATCTCATGAAAATATGTACAATAAAAATACCCGATATGTAAAAACTGCTGTTAATTCCCTTTCTACTCTCCCCAGGCTGAAACAGCAAGAGCACTAATCTGGCAGTCAGAGGCATGGACCCTATCTTTCTATCTTTAATAGATGTCACTGATCAACTATGTGACCTTAGATATGCCTCTCTCAGTTGCTCAGGCTAAAATTCTTGAATTCATTTTAACTCTTCTCTTTCTCTAATAAATTACATACAATCCATTAGCAAATCCTGTGCATCTACCTTCAAATTATACCCAGGAATGAAACAACAACTTCACTGGGTATCTCCCTGGTTCAAGCTACTGTCCTCTCTTCTCTGGGCTTCTGTTTTCTTCTTTCCAAATTTAAGTAAGTCCTGAGATCACCTCCATCTTTAGTAATATCAAGTCTATGGATTTTGTGAATCTGAGGTTTTGGAAACTTTGGTGCAGTATCCCCCCCAAACAGAATGCAAGTCACTTTTTGCTACCAAAATAAAAGTAAGCATGTGGGCAGCTTTTATTCTAGCAAGCAAGAGAGGAATTTCCACTCATAATATATCCAGATAATCCAGAACCAGGAGTCAGGACTTGTGGAAATTGGTAAGTCCTGCTGGCTGGTTGTCACCTGAGCTGTTTTTACACACAACACATCTGACAAAAAATGCATGGGTTTTTTTTCACACCAACAACTCATTGGACAGCAAATAGGTGTCCTACAGTTCAACTCAATTCGGACACTAGATACCTGGAGTTAGGGCAGACCCCATAGATTAAGGGCTCAGTCTTATAAGGCTGCCCCCACACCAGACAATAGTCTCAAGTATTGAGTGAAGCCACCCACACTTCTATCTAATTTGGCTGTAAAGTTGGGAGTTCTACAACCCTGATCTTTCAGATTCAATAATTTGCTAGAATGACTCACAGAACCCAGGAAAGCACTTTCCTTACTCTTGGTGGTTTTTTATAAAGGATATGACTCAAAAACTGCCAAATGGAAGAGACAGATAAAGCAAGGTAGGGTCAGGGATGGAGGGGCCAAGAGCTGCCATGCCTTCCCTGGACATGCCACCCTCTCAGCACATGGATCCATTCACCAACCGGGAAGCACTCTGACATCTGTGGTTTAGGGATTTTATGAAGGCTCCATTACAGAGGCATGATTGACTGAATCATTTGACATCAGAGATTAACTCAATCTCCAGGCTTTTGCCCTTTCCAGGCGATGGTGAGGGGTGGGGGGGCGGTTGGAACTGAAATTCCAACCCTGTAATATGGCTTGCTCTTTCTAATGGTAACCAGCCCCAAACCTAAAGCTACCCAGGGGTCCACAGCCCCAGTCACCTCATTAACATACAAAAGATAGTATAATTACTCCAGGGGAGTTTTAGGAGCTGTGTGACAGAAACCAGGGACCAAAAATATTTATTTTTTATTATATCACATCACCAAACCCACAACTTCTCTTTGCCTCATACAGAGAATTGCCGGCTAGGCTATTCAATTCAATCTGTTCTTTCAGACTTCATTGTCTCTTTGTGACAAACTGGAGCCAAATTAAAATTTTTAAAAATAATAATCATATTTCTGATCATCTTTTTCTAAAAAGCATGGCTTTATTAATACAATAAGAAGCCAAAAATTGTTGTAAAGATGAGCTTCAAATAAATAAAGTAGCTCTTTGCAGCAAACTGCCTTCAGCAGGAAACCCCTTTTGTCTTGTCACTTTAGCAAAGCTACATTGTAACTAAATTTTAAATCAGGAGCCCCCATGCTCTACTTATGTCCAGCCTAAGCACATCTTTCAAATCTTTTGATCACAAATACCTTGCCTAACCTGTTGGTTCTTTCCATAGGTCAAAGAAGTAGAAATGAAGAATAAGTGATTAACAGATGACCAGATTCCTTCCCTAGCTTCCCCTTCATTAATCTGGTGAAAAAACTATGTGAACAAGATAGCATCTAGAGAAAGATCACAAGAAGTTGACAAGCTTGCATACAGTGGGAGATGGTGACAAGTGTGATCCCCTATCTCAATGATTATCTGAGCTTACTTTCCTTTTTCCCTTTAAAAGCTTTCATGGCCAAGCAAAATCTTCATAGTTGGTTTTGGGGGACATGAGTCCAAATTCTCCCCAGATTGTCAGCTTTTCTAATTAAAGCAATTTTCTTTCTACCAACACTTGCCTCTTGTGTATTTATTTTCGAATGGTAGCAGCTGGACCTGGATTCAGTAACACAAATGGTCTCAGAAGTTAGCTGGCTTTATTAAAGATCTTTTGGTTGTATATCAACCAGAATAACTTAATTTATGCTGCTAAAAATCTACTTCAAAATTATAATGGCTTATAATAACAAAGTTTTACTTCTTGTTCATGTTTCACATTCTTCTTGAATTGGGTGGGTTACCTCATACCAGGACCCAGACTGACTATTTCAAAAGCTGCCAGTCTCCATTGTGGAGGGAAAGAGTTCTGGATGCCTTGAGTTTTGTCCTGGAATAAAATAATCCATGCTGGAAGTGACAACTGTAACCACAGCATACAACACATTGTCCAGAACTAGGGACATGGTCCTCCTCAATCAGAAAGGCAGGAGTGAGGAAGTATAATCCTATTATATGTCCAGAAGGTAGATCACTGGAAGATTTTATCAACAGCATTAGCAAGCATTGCATGTTGCAAGGGACAGAAATGTAGTGTAAACTAAGCAGAAAGAAAAATCAGTTTTTAAAGGATCTCAGAAATCACTAGAACCAAAGAATAAAACAATATTCTTTCTTCAACTCTTTCTTGCCTCTTTTTTGTGCAACTCCATTCTTATTTTCCTCTTTATACTCTGGCTTCTAATTCTCAGGGACATATGAGCAAGGTGGCCAGCATCAGATCACTAGTTTTATATCTTATCATTTGGATTCTTTATTAAAACTGGTTTCTTTCTTTCCATTCCAGGTGAAAGACCATGATTGTTCATGCGTGTGTCAAATGCTTACAAATGGTCTAAATAATTCTTCTGTGTGTCAGCGTCAAAGGCAACAAAATCTGTAGTTGTCACGTGAATGTGAGCAGTAACAGTTCTCAGAGGAAGAGTTTGATTGGCAGACAACAAATAAATAAATAGTGCTTACTACAAGCCTATTTGTGCATAAGACAATGCAAAGAAATGCCCTTGAGTTTTCCCTGTGGGCCTAAGGCATGAATGTAAGGTGGGAGTGTTATTTAAAAATCAATATTTGAATAGCTAGTTTTTGTTCAATTGTTTATAATCTCTGAAGCTGAATATTTCTATATTTACTGCAAAGGGGCTTGAGACATGCCCTAATATTTAGCACCTGTGCGTATAAATTCTATAAGGGCAAAAATCAAATGTGTATCTTCAGATCCTCACATATTAAAAAAAAAAAAAGATACTCTAGAACTTTAAGGAAAAAAGAATCTGGAGCAAAAAAGATCACATCATTTTGAGTAAAGCACAGCAGGGTGAAACAATAATTTAAAATTTGATTTGCCAATAATAGGACCTGAAAAATGCATACAGAAAAATATGAAAACTACAAAGCAAAGTAGTAATTCAAATTGTTTGATACTGACATAAAAACAGACACATAGAGAGTCCAGAAATAAACCCACAGAATAGAATAGAAACAGAATAGAGTCCAGAAATAAATTGACCACACATATATGGTCAATTAATTTATAGCAAAGGTGCCAAGCAATGAGAAAAGGACTGCCTCTTCAATAAATAGTGTTAAGGAAACTGAACAGACACAGGCAAAAGAATGAAACTGGAGCACTACCTCACACCACACACAAAAATTAACTCAGAATGAAATTACAACCTGAACATAAGACCTGAAACCATAAAATCCTTAGAGGAAAACATAGGTGACAATCTCCTTAAAAAGGCAACCTACTGATTGGGAGAGAAAAAAAAAAAAAAAATATATATATATATATATATATGTGTGTGTGTATGTGTATAAAATAAGATGTTAATATCCAAAATATATTTTAAAACTCACACAATTCAGTACCAAAAACCCAACAATCTGATTAAAAATAAGTAGATGATCTGAACAGATACTTTTCTGAAGAAGACCTATACATAGCCAAAAGGTGCATGAAAGGTACTCAACATCACTAATCATCAGGGAAATGAAATCAAAACTACAATGGGATATCACCTCAGACCTGTTAGAATGGCTATTATTAAAAAGACAAGAAATAGCATGTGTTGGTAAGGATGTGGAGAAAAGGAACCATACAGCACTGTTGGTGGGAATGTAAACTGGTACAACTACTATGGAGGATTCTCAAAAAACTAAAACCAGAACTACCATATGATCCAGCAATTCCAATTCTGGGTATATATCCAAAGGAAATGAAAACACTAATTTGATAGAAATATCTTCATCTCTATGTTATTTGCAGCATTATTTACAACAGCCAAGACATGGAAGCAATGGAGTGCCATTGATGGATAACTAAAGAAGACATGGTATATACATACGATGATTATTCAGCCATTAAAAAGAAGGAAATCTTGCTATTTGTGACAACATGGCTGGACCTTGAGAGCATTATGCTAAGTGAAATAAGTCAGACAGAGAAAGATAAACACTATATGATCTCACTTATATGCAAAATCTAAAGCAAACAAAAACTGAACTCATAGATGCAGAGAACAGATCGGTGGTTGCCAGAGGCAAGGGGGTGGGGGATGGAGGGCAAATCGGGTGAAGGAGGTCAAAAGATATAAACTTCCAGTTATAAAATAAATAAGTTATGAGGATGTAACATACAGTATGGGGACTATGGTTAGAAATATTGTATTGTTTATTTGAAAGTTGGTAAGAGAGTAAATCTTAAAAATCCTTATCACAAAAACAAAATTTTGTAATTACATATAGATGTTAACTAGATTTATTGTAGTGATCATTTTGCAATATATACAAATATCAAATCATTATGTTGTACACCTGAAACCAATATATTGTTATATGTCAATTATATCTCAATTTAAAAATATTGTTATGGATGGAAGATGCCGTAGAGGACTGGGGCGGGGAGGGTGGGGGGGACTCGAGGCGGGGGGGAGTCAAGGAAGGGAGGGAATACAGGGATATGTGTATAAAAACAGATGATTGAACTTGGTGTACCCCCAAAAAATAATAAATAAATAAATAAAATTAAAAACAAAACAAACAAAAAAAATTGTTATGAACTGAAAATAAAACTACAAGAAAAAATATGAAAATCTACCATCACGTTGACTATTTTTAACCCATTACTTTCATTAATTGATAAAACGAGCAGACCAAAAATCAGTAAAAATATGAGAATGTTTAAATGACAGATTGAGAAACTGGACCTAACTTACGTAGATAGATTTTGCACTGCAAAATTGCTGAATATACACTCTTTTTAAACACACACAGAATATTTATAAAAATTAGTCATATATTAGACCTTAAAGTCTCAACAAATTTCAAAGGACTGAAATAAATCCCTCCAATATCTCATTACAAGGAAATCAAATCAGAAATAAATTGTAAAAGTAAAAGTTCCACATTTTCACAATTAAGAAGTACACTTTTCGTACACTGGCAAAAGAAAAAAACTTAATGCAAATCAGATTATATTTAAAAATAAACAATAATGAAAGTACTGTTATCAATTTGTGAAAGATGTAGATAAAGCTTTATGAAAAAAGAAATACATGGCCTCAGATGCTTATGATGTGAAGGGAGAAGGGATAAAAGTAATGAGATAATCATTCAACGGAAGGAGTTAGGGTAAAAATAGAAAAATCAAAGTTAAACATAAGGAAGAAAATAATAAAGATAAATGCAGAAAGTAATAACATAGAAATTCAAATTAAATTCAACAAACTCAACAAAGTTAAAAGTTGATTCTTTAAAACAACCCATGATAACCCTAGTCAAAAATAAGAGAGAACCCACAAGTAAATAGTATTTGGAGTGAAAGGTGGCACATAATTATAGGCGTTGCAGACATTAAAAGATGGAAGAGGATATTATGAACAATTGTATACGAATATATTTAAATGAAATGGAGAAAGCTTAGAAAAATACAAAAGTGACACAAAAGAAATAAAGATTTTACACTTTCTGTAATATTTAAAGAAATTGAATTAGTAGTCAAAAATCTGCCCACAAATAAATATCTACCACTATATGGCTTTGCCAGTGAGGTCTACAATTAAAAAATGATAAATCCAACCTTGCACAAACCTTTCCAGAAAATAGGAAAACAGGAAAACTTTCTCCAACTCATTTAATGAGTCTGGACTAATTTCAATACCAAAATCAAATGTGAACAAATATGAGAAAGAAAAATTACATACCAATCTTATTATGAAGACAGATGAAAAAAATCATCATAATAAATTAGCACACCAAATCCAGCAATGTGTAAAATACTTTATATAATGTAATGACATTTAATTTATCATAGGAATGTAAGGTTTATTAACAATAATAAATAAATTAACCTAAATCACTGCATTATTTAGCTAAATGCAGAAAGCTTGCTAGAGAATATTCACACCCACTCATGATTTAAAATACTTTCAAAAACTAAGAAGAAGTGGGAAATTTCTTAATGAGATAAAGGGTACAAAAAATAAACATATAGAAGGCATCACATTTAATGATGCAGCATTGATAGCATTCCTATTAAACTACACTGGAGGCTTTAGTCAGTCATTGCAGTTGGAGAAGAAGAAAAATAAGACATAAAAATCAGAAATGATACACTTATGAACAAAGCATCCCAAATAATCTGTCAATAAATTATTAGAATTAATTTAAAATTTGGCAAATTTGTTGATACACAATCAATATACAAAAATAGCTTACATTTCTATATGCTAGTAATAAATAGAAAATGAACAGAAAATATACTATTTACAGTGTCATAAAAGATATGAAGTAGCCATGAATAAGTCTATAAAATGTGTGCCTCATATAAAGACAAAATTGTAACACTTCATTAGATGTCAAAAGTAAGTAAATATGCCAAGGTTTTATACAGGAAGACAATAACAAAGATGGCTCCTCAAATGGGTATATAAATTCAATGCAATGTCACTCAGTCAAAATACCAAAAGGGGTTTCACTGTAGTTCTTTTTGTCCTGAGAATACATCATCAGTGAGTATACAGTCAGAATACTGGTTTAAAAGTTATTTGGATTACTACTTTTCTTCTGAGCATTAAAAATTGATACAGTTAGGTTCATTTGTTTCTATGGACATGAAGTTTTAGTTTTTATTATCTTTATTTCTTACTGAAATGTTTTAATTTTCTTGAATATGTAACATGGTTTGAAAGTAAAAAATACATTAAAAAATGTATATAAAAGAAGTTTTCTTTCTTTCACCTGCAACACTTGCTACTCACCCTCAGGATAATTAATATCACTACTTCTGGTTTATCTTTGCGTTTCCTTTTGCCATATTTTGCAGATATGAACTGAAAAAAACCACAGAGGACTGAGGATAGACATTGTGATAGACTCATACAGTGGAACATTACAAGCAGTGCGTCAGCCAGACACATGAGTGTAGATGATTGTCACAAACATAATAAGGAAGGAATAAGCATGTTTCAGTGAAACTAAGCAATGTTTGTTTAAGGATATACATATAGGTAATAAAACAATAGAGTCAAGCAGAGGGATGACAATGGTAGAAGTCAGAGTAATGATTGTCTTGGGTTGGAGAAGAGATGCAGTCTGTTGCGGAATAGAAGTGGTCAAAGTTCTCTGGTAACATGGATAATGGTTACACAAGTGTTTGCTTTACTTTTTATTCTTTAAATACACATATACATTTTATATAGTCTTCTCTGTATATGTTTAAAAAAGCTAAAGTTTTGCAAGTTAAAAAAAGAATTGTAGCCTAAATATAACATTTTGACTCAGAAAATAGGTTATTTTCTCACTGAAAATTAAATTTCAAAGGTTAGTGTTTTATAGTCTTTTCCACTATGATCATCTCTGCAAATTATATTTATTGACTATTAACTCCCCGGTTCAGTGGGAAACTTACATCTACCAATATTAAATTGACAAGAAGGGAAATGAAAAGTTTATTTATGTCTCCTTGTTGCCCACAGGGAAGATAGCGAGGCCTGGGTTCTCTCCAGTTGTGGGATAAAGGGAATAATCGGAGTGTTGGATAAGGTTGCAAATTTTTCACCATGACATTTAGGACCTGGCTAACCTCATTATTTCCACCAATACACCCAAGAAGGGGTGGAAAGATAAGAGAAGAAAAAAATGTCTCCTTTGGTAATTTCAATTCATAGGCCAATAAATTCATTTTAATGGAAATAAACCTAGAGATATTCCATATAAGGTAAATAATCTATAATTGTTATAGCACTGGGATGTGGTTTTCAATCTCAGTCCCTTATATCATTGATGCGTCACATTCCAGAAAATTTCCCTGCTGGCCCTGAGTCAGCTTGAGTACTTAAATGATTTGATTAGCAGAAAGAAGAATCCTAAACTCAGAATGCAGTATGACTTAAATTGTAATGCAATCACCTGGAACAGGTGACCCTAGTACTTTTGGGGATCTATTGCTCATGACATAAGTACCAAAGCGATTAGGCACAGGAGCCCAGCACATTATCAAATGGAGATGCAGCCTCCACTGACTCAGCCTCCATTGATCACCTTGGCGTGGGAGTGGGGGCAGCGTTTACTACAGAGTCCCTCTGGCTTCCCCAGTGAGCTTCCTTGTGGACCTTAATGAAGCCTTTGCCTCTGTACTTAATAGTAGCCTCCTTTTGTGCTGAGAGAGGGTAGATGACAGGACAAAGCCCTTCATAAACCCATGTTAGGCATAGGATTGGAGGTATTAACCTCTTTTAAAAAAATTCTCAAATTTTACTCTCTTATGCACTCCTCTACTCTTTCAAATTTTCAAAGTAATTTTATATCAGTTAATGTTCTGTTTTGACATTCACAACAGCCTTGGTCTCAGCAGGTGCTCACGCAAGTGGAAGAAAAGGACTAGGGTATACCGAAACCAGAAGACTTGTATTTAGAGTCCTTGGAGCAAAAAGAGAAAAATTTAAGCATGTGGTTGTTTATGACTCTCATAATGGACTTTACTAACTTTATGCAAAAATCTGTATCTAATAGTTTAAGTTTTGGTTCTAGTTATCCAAAAGCTAAAATTTTGCAAGGGTGTCTCCACCTCCCTCCCTCCTCTCTTTAAGCATGAGCAGAGCTGCCCAAGAAGGAGATTTGTCCCCTTCCCTTAAAGATCTTTCAGCAAAGAGAAAGTCAGATCATAGTACCTCAGAGTCCTCCTTAAACCATAATACCAGCCAATTCTGGCATCATATTTTATCCATGGGGTCAGTTTGCCCTTGGTTCTTCTGGAATGCAGCACCGACCGTGACAAAATGATATACTGGTTCTTTCACTCATTAACTAGCCCTCCTTGAGCAGAATACTTGGTTCTCTGAATCTCATTTCCACATCTGTAAAATAAATGATAGCTAACTGGGAAAATTCTAATGAGTATTAAATACGATGACAGAGCTGAGAACTTTGTTTTAAGATAGCTATTTTTAGTAACTATTATTGTCTCCAGCCAATCTTTGGTGTAACTGTGCCATGCAAACACCCTCTATAATGTAGGTGGAGCAAGTTGATGGGAAACGGAGGGTCAGAAGTTGGTGAACAAGCACGGTGTTTGCAGTTTGGAGTATGTGGGCTTCATCTACAATGAGACTGGAGAAGGAATGGGCTAGATTTTCAAAGACTTCCTCTAAGGTCAAGAGAAGTCAAACTGCTTCTTCTCAATTTTTTTTTTTTTCATCCCTAACCCAGGCAATGGGCTGGGCTTTACTGGTATAAGTAAGTGTCTTTCTGACCCCTCCATTCTACCAGGGAATATTCATACATTTACAGAAAGGGAGAAGTAATGTGTGGTAGAGTCAGGATCTGAACTCAGAGCTAAACCTTACCAGTCAGGTGTTCTTTACTTTCCACCAAAGTTGTCAGTGTTAATAAAAGTAGAAGGTGGGAGGTGGTCACTTTCTGTCTTCTCAATCATTAGGTTAATGAAAGAGCCAAGGAACAGAACCCAAAACACCCATCATTAGTTCATGAACATTCTAGAGCTGGCAATGAATATATGTATGTACATATAAATGTATGCACATACACACGTGTGTGTGGAATGAATGTGTGTTTTGTATGCATCTGTATATCTATATTTCTCTATATATCTATACCTATATATAGAGAGAGATATACATGCAGAACCACATAAAGACCACTACATTTGTAAATTCCATTCATATTGATATTGATTTCAAGTTTACATTTTCTTGTTCCTCAAAGCAAAGTCTCATACTAAAGACATGATAGTTATGTTATAGGGAGTAAGGAAATACTCTAGAAGAATGTTTAAACTTACGTGTATTTTCATCCATGACAAGGAATTATAATCAATTAAAGAAAATGTGGAAACAGCAAAAGAAAAATGAATCACTTTAAATTTCAGTGCTCTAACACAATGACCATTAGCATTTTGATCTCATTCATTCCAGTCTCCTTCCTTAAGAAATTTTCTCAATAGTCTTTTCTTTACACCTCTCGTGTTAAAGTATGTTAAATCAATAAAATATCTCAATAATCTAACTGACAGTATTCACCATTACCTCCTCTCCCAGTAGATTTTAAAGTCCTTTAAGGCAGGAGCCATGTCTTATTCAACTTTTTATTTCTGATTTTTCTCTTTCCTCCAAGGCCTACTATAGTGCCTTGTACCCAGCAAGTGTGCAATGAGTCCTGCTGAATCATATTTTGCATGAAAATTGTAGGAGGCCTAAGAAGCCCTGGGAATAAAGATTCAACTGTCAAAGGAAAGATAGGTTTTAAGTTGAAGACATAGTAATAAAGCACTTACACTTTTCTAATAAAGCATTTACACTTTTCCCAGGAGGCCAGCCTGATTCCAAATACGCACTCAACATTGGGATTTCCGTTTTCTCTCAGGTAAGAGTATTCCAATTTATTGGGTCCATTCGAAACTTGAGCAGATTCCTGTCATTCAAATCAAATTGGCTTATAGCAAAGCGCTTATGCAAGAGGAACATGCAAAGTAGAGTTTTCTTAACAAATGTACCTGTTCAGTCTCCAAAGGAAGTGGCAGAACTGCTTTTTGCATGATAAAGGGGATTAAATAATGAAGAACTGCAGTTAATCTCTGAGTTTTCCCTGATGGTTCTGGAGTGTTCTTTTCAAAAATAAAATTTGAAGGTCTTGACTTAACTGGAGTTTTTAATTGCAATTTATTTAATCTTCAAAAGGAGTTCCAAGTGTGGGGGAAGTGTGTCTGTGTGTGACTGTGTGTGTATGACAGACTGTCCCCCTTTTGTCTAAAACTTTTGAACTTTAGAATATTATAATAATCATAATGCAAAATGACATGAAATTTTAGTAGAATCTTGATATCTTGGGTTCAGTTATCTCACTGATTCCTCCTTGCACTCTTTAAATCTGTATCGCAGTGGTCTCTCAACGTGTGCTTGAAAGTTTTCAGTGTTGGGGAATTTACTACTTCCCCCCATAAAAAAAATCCACCTTTGAATGTGGAAATGTCTGAAGACCTTCTCCCTGTACCTTCTGCTCATTTATATTACTTCTAAGGGAGAAAGTTAGTGAGTTATGATTGCCCATTAAAGTTCACTTGAAGTGGGACCTGTTTCCTACCTCTCCAGAACCACCTTACCCCCAGGCTGGCCCAGGAGACTTAGATACTGGAGCTTAGCTAAGGGAGTGGCAGATACACTTTTGGAAATTGTCAGAGGTAGAGAAAACGGATTTTGCATGGAAGGATGGCAGAAGTATTTTAAAACCCTATAAAACTGTGACAGTAGAAGAGAACTGGATGGGGTGAACTGGGTTGAGTGTATACAGGATGTGGGGAAGGGAATTACAGAGAAGGAAGAAAATTCCAAGCCAAAGGGGCTCTGGAAACCACAGAGAGGGCACGGAAAATGAACAGGAAAAAGACTTTGAATTCAAATTTTAAATGCCCTAGATTTTTTTACTGGATCCTCAACCCCATTACCCCACTCATCCCTACTCCTCTGGAGCACCAGGGTGAGGGGACAGGAAAATGAGCCATGCTCAGTGAGGCAGCTGTCCAGAGATACCTTCTAAAAGTAGTGCTAACCACAATTGTCGTTTATAATGCAGTGCTAATGCTTTTACCTACATCATCTATTTTAATCCCAGAAGCACCCTCCTAGTTATTCTCATTTTACAGATGAGGAAACTGAGGCTGAGAGAGGTAAATACCTTGTTGAAAGTAAAGCAAATTAGTGACAAGGCCAGGATGCAGACAAGATCACTTGACCCTGGAGCCCATGATCCAACCTTCACACCACACACTGCCTCTATGCTGGAGCCATATAGCCACAAACAAGTGTTGGTGGAGGTGATGGTGGCAGTAGGTGTAAGGTGTATGTGTGCTCAGTATCTTCTGCAGAGCCTGACTGTGAGTACATGCATCTAAGATGGCCCAGAGAATATCTAAAATTAAAGAACAAACAACTAAAAATTCTGAGTTCATTAGAGAAATGGAAAGAGATGAACATTTTTGAGAATCAACTAGATGTCAAGCAGAATGCTAGAAGCTTAAGATAATAATAAACCACATAGTGGATATAATAAGCTAAATAATAAACTGTCTTTTGAAAACTAAAAAGAGTCAGAAAACCTATATCAGAAGATTTTTATTGAATTTAATGCTACATAGACCTGACACCAATTCCATGTGCTTAATATATTCATTAAATTAATAATAGATGGATAAAGATCTCCAAAAAAAGGTAAACAAGAAGCTTAAATTAGCACTGTTTATGAGCTCCCAACAGCATCCTGTGCTAGTGGGACTAGGGATATAAAATGAATACGACACAGCTTTCTCCCCTCACACACACACACCAAACAAGATGTATACAAGAATCCACAGGCAAGATGGCATGTACTAAGCATCATACATAAGTAGACAGGTGAGAAAAAAGAAGAAATGCAGGTTTCATATAAAGGAGGGGAATAGATGAGAGCCATTTCACTGTCCTTGAATTTCAAGGCTCAGCTTTGCAAAATTGAAAAACAAAACAACCTTTTGTTCTTGTACGTAAAGCAAATCCCAAACTACGTACTACAGTGACTAAGGATGCCTGAGTTGGGGATGTGCTTTGGGAGCCATCTGTGAAGACACACTCCTTGCACTTGTTTCCAGAGGGATTTGCATGAGGGAGGAGAGCTGCTTGTTAAGCTTCAGACAAAGAGGTTGTGCGACATCAGGTTTTCCTTTACTGATAACTGCCTCTAGGTCAAGTAAACCTTGATTGTGGGTCCCCTGTGGCCTCCACACCATCACCTGCCCTCAGCCTTCCTTGTGTCTCTCTCCAAGGGCAATTTGTTTAACTCTTGGAAGCCAAATACAATTGTAGTATTTTTTTTTCTTTTTCTTTTTACAGATAAATCGTAAAGCACTGATGAATTCCGATTTCTCTATTTTGGCCATTGCATCCTAAGATTCTAATCTTTTGCATCTATTATTTCCAAATGCCTTCAGGTTTTTGTGTAAGAAATTTAAAAGATTAGAGTCCAGGGGCATTGCTGAAGATTGTTAAAGCGTTATATGCTAACAGGATAAAGGTGCATCTGTTCGTCTCTGAGTTTATTTTCAAAGAAAATGGAAGTGATAAAAAAAACCAACATACAAACAGTATGGAGCTAAATGGGCAATGTAGTGACAATAGTGTCTTGAGAAAAGGCATCTTGTGTCACATAGGGATAGAACCCCAATGTGCAGTGCCTGAGGTCAGCTCTTAGGAAGCAAAGGTGACGCTGGTTGCAACAGACACATTTCCTCCTCTCTTGTACTGATTCTGCTGCACAGGGACAGGCAAGGTAAATGCTATGGCCACTTAACATCCTTAACAACAGAGTACCCCAGAGAGTGTCTTTTTTATTTACATCAGAAGCAAATCTTCCAGCCAAATAAACAACATGCTGGTTTTCAGCCACATGCATGCAAAACATAAACTAATATTTTGATGCAATAGGACCGTTGCATTGTAATGAAGTAGGAAAATGAGCCACATTTGTCTCTTCTTTCTTTTCCTGTATGCAGTGGTGTCTGGTGAATGTTTAACAGCCAGCTCTTGGAGCAGGGAGATAACGGTAGGGGGAGTCCATATCTGTAGTGTTTGCCGATTTCCATGGTGTAAATACTCCCATCATTGCTGATTTTGAGTTACCAACCTGCAGTCACTGAACATGGATTTGGGAAGAGATGTGCACAACTGCTTCTCAGGCCTGTAGGTGCCGGCTCCAGTCTGACATTGCCTGTACACCAAACCAAGCGAATAAGACTTTACAAGTAAAATTTAGCCCTGGAATTAGAACTCTCATATTCTTCATGATTGGGTCCTGACCTGGAGAACTACTACATTCACGATAAGATAAATGTTATTACTATGATATCACCATCGTGAGTATTGAATTTTTGATATATATTTCCTGTCCAAGTGGACCGGAACACTATGACTGACTCTAAAAATAAGTGCTACAATTTAAAGCTGACTTCACACTGCTTATATTGACAGTTTGCCCTGTGCTTTCCTGGCACATCATAAAATTAGATGCTTTGTGTAGGTTCTTTTGGTAAATGATGGTAATTTCGTAGGTGTCATTTGTATTCCCAGGGGCCTCTGAGAAGGAAGTAATATAATCTAGCAGGGAATCCCTTTTGAAGTATTTTTACTAGAGAGTTTTTCTTGAGTCTCTTAAAATAACTTCATTCCCTTTCCCTGGATAGTCTACTCATGGACTTCAAATTGCTTTACCAAGAGGACTGCAAAAAGAGATGGGAAGACAGGCAGAGGCAAGTAAAAAGAAATGACTCATAAATGAAAGGAAAAGGAGATGTTTGAAAATTATTCTAAATTCTAAGCCATGAGACTTAAAGGAAACAATGAAAATCTTGAGATTTAAAACCCACAGGTTCCTAGATTTGTTCTAATAATACAAAAAAATAAAGAGGATGGGGAAGGGGAGGGAAGGAAAAAGGGAGGGAGGGAGGGAGTGAAGGAGGGAAGGAGGAAGGAATGAAGTGAGGGAGGGAGGGAGGAAGGAAGGAAAGGAAGGAAAGAAAGAGTACTTATCTTTCATGTGATAAGCTTGTACCAGGCGTATGGTCTTTGTTGCTTTTTCCTTTTATCCTTATTCAGCCTTCCTAATCCCGTGAGCTATTTCAGGGGCAGTTAAATATTTTTTTCCCATGGCACATGGTGGAGCTAGTTGCCCCTGCATACTCTGTCCAACAACACATTTATTATTATCGGGAAGGAGCTTTCTAACATATTTTATGGAGCTGCCCAATTATGCATCGTGGAATGATATGTAAAAGCCATTTTAAAACCTAAAGTACTATTCCATTATATGGTATTATTACCTGCACTATTTCTGATGATGATTATTATACAACATGTCTTGTACTTCACTTAACGAATTTTATTAATTTTTTTACATTTTATTGAAGTATAGTTGATTTACAATGTTGTGTTTAATTTCTGCTGTACAGCAAAGTGACTCAGTTATATATATATATATCTGTTCATATTCTTTTCCATCATGGCTTATCATAGGATATTGAATATAGTTCCCTGTGCTGTATAGTAGGACCTTGTTGTTTATCCATCTTGTATATACTAGTTTGCATCTGCTAATCCCAAACTCCCAATTCTTCCCTCCCCACCCCCACTTTGGCAACCACAAGTCTGTTCTCCATGTCTATGAGTCTGTTTCTGTTTTGTAGATAGCTTCGTGTCATATTTTAGATTCTACATATAAATATCACGTGGTATTTGTCTTTCTCTTTCTGACTTACTTTGCTTTGTATGATGATTCCCAGGTCCATCCATATTGCTGCAAATGGCATTACTTTATTCTTTCAAAAACTGAGTAATAGTCCATTGCACTGTATATATATATATATATATATATATATATATATATATATATATGTATATATATATGTCACATCTTCTTTATCTGTTCATCTGTCAATAGATATTTAAGTTGTTTTCACATCTTGGCTATTATAAATAGTGCTGCTATGGACATAGGGGTGCATGTATCTTTTTGAATTATTGTTTTGTCTAGATATATGTCCAGGATTGGGATTGCTGGATCATATGGCAACTCTATTTTTAGTTTTTTGAGGAACCACCATACTGTTTTCCATAGTGGCTACACCAATTTACATTCCCAACAACAGGGCAATAGGGTTCCCTTTTCTCCATACCCTCTCCAGCATTTACTATTTGTAGACTTTTAAATGATGGCCATTCTGACCAGTGTGAGGTGATACCTCATTGTGGTTTTGATTTGCATTTCTCTAATAATTAGCCATGATGAGCATCTTTTCATGTGCCTATTGGCCATCTATATGTCTCTTTGGAGAAATACCTATTTAGGTATTCTGCCCATGTTTTGACTGGGTTGTTTGGTTTTTTGTTATTGAATTGTAGAAGCTGTTTGTATATTTGGGAAGTTAAGCCCTCGTCCATCTCATCATTTACAAATATTTTCTCCCAATCCATAGGATGTCTTTTTGATTTGTTTATGGTTTTGTTTGCTGTGCAAAAGCTTATAAGTTTAATTAGGTCCCATTTGTTTATTTTTGCTTTTCATTCTATTGCCTTGGGAGACTGAACTAAGAAAACATTGATACAATTTATGTCAGAGAATGTTTTGCCTATGTTGTCTTTAGGATTTTTATCATGTCTTGTCTTATATTTAGGTCTTTAAGCCATTTTGAGCTAGTGTTGTGTATGGTGTGAGGGTGTGTTCTAGATTCATTAATTTATATGCAGCTGTCCAACTTCCCCAGCACGACTTGCTGAAGAGACTTTTCTCCATTGTATATTCTTGCCTCCCTTGTCAAAGATTAATTGTCCATAGGTGTGTGGATTTATTTCTGGACTGTCTATTCTGTTCCATTGATCCATATGTCTCCCACCAGGAGAGGAGCCCCAGATCTGTTTCTGAGCTACATTTCTGAGCTGAGGCGTGAGGTACGCAGGACTGGAGCGCTCCTACTAGGAGAGGAGCCACTGGGTATTCCGCCACTGGGTATTCCTCCACTGGAACTGTTCACTGATGAGTGTTCTCTGTTGAGCCACCTTTCACCCACTGTGTGAGGTCACAAAACACACTTTCGTTGGCCCTGCCTCAACCATGGGAATGCCGGCAATTGGTCCTGGTGTCTCTCAGGCATCATTTTCACAAAGCTACCAGCACAGATCCATTGAAGTCAGGTCCCAGGTCACAGCAGTTGTGCACCTGGATCCATTGTGGGAGCTCTGGGGGCAGTTCAGACCTTGGCCCAGCCCAGTCCCCATGTGCGTGCACCCACAAAGCCCACAGCTGCTAAGGCCAGACCAGTCATTAGGAACACCCATTGTCCTTTTGGTTGTCCCACAGGCATTGAATTTACAAAGCCGGCAGGGGAGATATAAATCTGTGGCTCACACAGCCACAGGGAGAGATTTCAGCCCTGCTTCTGAAGCCCTGTGGCCCCTGGGGCTCAGCTGTGGTGTCAGCCCTGCCTCTGCGTGTAGATAACCCCTGATGTCTGCTTCTGGGCTTGCTGAAGCAGTGGTTGGTTCTGAAGCCTGCCTACGAGGCAGCTGGGGCACACTGTCCCAGAGACTGTGGAGGTGGGAGAAAGAGGCTGTAATGGCAGCCCCACCCCTCCTCTCCCAAGCCACTTAACAATGGCACTTCCCTTCTATGGCAGGCCCCAGCTTGCTCTGCAAACACCCCTGGTTGCAGCCATACCACACTCCAGCCCCTTCAGGTTGTGTCCATGCAGCCAACAGCAGTTCTTGCCCCAGGTCTGTCCTCTAAACCCCGAGTTTCAGCACCCAGTTGCCACCCTCACCAGTGGACGCATGTCTCAGGCTGGGCGCACAGGGAGGTAGCAGGTACCATCTGTGAAGGTCTCTCTCTGTTCTTCCTGCCACAAACGGGTTGTTGCTCTCTCCTCTTTAGCCTCTGAAGCTCCTTTTCTGTCTCCCTTCCTTGCTGGTGAGGGGTTTCTTAGGGTGCAGGAAATTTTCTTCTTTTTCAGCTCCCTTCCAGGGGCACAGGTCTTATCCTGCTTCCTCTTTTATTTTTTTTTCTTTCAGCCTACCAGTTACATGGAGAACTTTCTTGTCCTTTCAGGTGTTTGAGGACTTCTGCTGGTGTTCAGTAGGCGTTCTGTGAGAATTGTTCCATTCATACACATACTTTTTTAAAAATAAATTTATTTATTTATTTATTGGCTGTGTTGGGTCTTCATTGCTGTGCACGGGCTTTCTCTAGTTGTGGTGAGCAGGAGCTAATCTTCCTTGTGGTGCATGGGCTTCTCATTGCAGTGGCTTCTCTTGTTGCAGAGCATGGGCTCTAGGTGCACAGTCTTCAGTAGTTGTGGCACATGGGCTCAATAGTTGTGGCTCACGGGCCCTAGAGCACAGGCTCAGTAGTTGTGATGCACAGGCTTAGTTGGTCCATGGCACGTGTGATCTTCCCTGACCAGGGCTCAAACCCATGTCTCCTGCATTGGCACGCAGATTCTTAGCCACTGTGCCACCAGGGAAGCCCCTCATAGATGTACTTTTGATATATTTGTGGGAGGAGGTGAGTTCCATGTCCTATTCCTCCGCCATCTTGATTCTCCCCCTTAAAGGATTTTCTTTTTCTTTTTTTTTTTTTTAAGCTCTTTATCGGAATATAATTGCCTTACACTGTTGTGCCAGTTTTTGCTGTATAACAAAGTGAATCAGCTGTATTTATACATATATCCCCCTATCCCCTCCCTCCTTCAACTCCTTCCCACCTTCCCTATCTCAGCCCTCTAGGTCATCACCCATCATCAAGTTGATCTCCCTGTGTTATGCAGCAGCTTCCCACAAGCTATCTGTTTTACATTTGGTAGTGTATATACGACAATGCTATTCTTTCACTTTGTCCCGGCGTCCCCTCTGTCCCCCGCCATGTCCTCAAGTCCATTCTCTATATCTGCATCTTTATTCTTTCCCTGTCACTGGGTTCTTCAGTACCATTGTTTTATATTCCATATACATGAGTTAGCATATGGTATTTGTTTTTCTCTTTCTGGCTTACTTCGCTCTGTATGACAGACTCTATGTCCATCCACCTCACTACAAATAACTCAGTTTCATTCCTTTTTATGGTTAATATTCCATTGTGTGTGTGTGTATATATATATATATATATATTCCACATCTTCTTTATCCATTCATCTGTTGACGGATATTTAGGTTGCTTCCATGTCCTGGCTATTGTAAATAGTGCTGCACTGAACATTGTGGTGCATGTTTCTTTTTGGATTATTGTTTTCTTAGGGTATATGCCCAGAAGTGAGATTGCTGGGTCATATGGTAGTTCTATTTTTAGTTTTTTAAGGAACCTCCATACTGTTTTCTATAGTGGCTGTACCAATTTACATTCCCACCAACAGTGCAGGAGAGTTCCCTTTTCTCAGGTGTTTAATCAGGTATTTATTCAGGTATTTTCTCAGGTAATTATTCAGGTATTGTGTTGTTCATTACAGTTTGTTTGCTCTTTAGTTCCTCTAGGTCCTTATTAAAAATTTCTTGTATTTTCTGTATTTTGTTTTCTAGGTGTGGGATCATCTTTACTATCATTACTCTGAATTCTTTTTCAGGCAGTTTTCCTAGTTCCTCTTCATTGATTTGGTCTTGTGGGTTTTTATCTAGCTCCTTTGTCTGAAAGGCATTTCTTTGTTTTCTCATTTTGTCTAATTTTCTGTCTCCTTTCCCTATGCTGCCTAGTAGTAATTCCTCTTGTTTCTGTTCTCTGCCCCCTGTAGTGGGGTTGGTGCAGAGTCTTGAGTAGGCTTACTGATGGGAGGGTCTGGTTCCTGCTTTCTGGTGTGTGGATCTGAGTCTTTTCCCTCTGATGAGCAGGGCCATGTCTGGTGGTGTGTTTTAGGGTATCTGTGAGCTTAATATGGCTTTAGGTAGTCTGTGTGCTGATGGGTGGGTTTGTGTTCCTGTCTGTTTGTAGTTTGCTGGGAGGTATCCAGCACTGGCAGTTGCAGGCAATCAGGTGAATCTGGGTCTTAGACTCCAATAGAGGCCTCCATGAGAATTCTCTGCATTTAATCTTCCCTGTGGCTGAGGACTCTCTAGTGGTCTAGCGTCCTGGACTTGGTACTCCCTCCCCAGAGCCTCTGACTTGACTTCTGGTCGAGGAATCCAGACTCCAGAGGTTGCTTATCCCAGCAGTAAAGGGGATTAAAAAAGACTATCCAAGCCCCAGACTAATGGTAAAAGGTTAAATCAAACAACGAAATACTGAATCAAGGAAATACATACCTGCATAAGAAACACAAAAACAGAACCCAATAGAACATAAAGCACTAGAACAACCTGACAGAAGAACTCCAGAAAGCAATCAGACAATTAGAGAAAACCAACAAAAATTCAAAACAAAGACAAAAACAAACAAACAAACAAAAACAGGGAAATTATAAAAATGAGGACCAAATAAAACAGGGACCAAATGGAAACAGGGAGCAAATAAAACAAAGAGCAAGAGAACAACCAGATAGACTGAAGATCCCCAAAATGAAATCAAACGATTATAATTAGAACTAAGATAAAGACAAAAACTAATGACAAAAACCAAAGCAGTATGTCCTTGGAAGAATAATGCAAGGAAACAGAGCAGAACAATAATATTGATTAAAAGTACAGTAAAACAAAATAAAATAAAAAGGGATAGAACACAGAGCAACAGAAGAGTGTAGTAGAACTAGAAATATAAAAAGAGAAAGAAAAAAAATAAAATAGAAATGTATTAAAGATAAAGGAGAAAAGAAGATAGGGGAGATAAACTCAGCACTACAACAAAGCTAGCTAGAAATAGAAATATATAAAAAGGCTAAAAATAAAAATAAATGTAAAGAATAGAATAAAAAATATGTTATAAAACATGAAGAACCCTTAGGACTAAGATCATAAAAAAAGGAAAAAAGAAAAAAGCTGGAACTGACCACAGAGTGGGTCAGATTAATAGAATTAATAATGATAATTCTGATTCCTTTGGGTCCCAGCTGTGTTCTTGTACATGCCTTAAGCCTCAGGCCACCTTCACCTCCCCAAGAGGCCCTCTTCTGCCTCTGGGTTAGACTCTGATCATGCTGTGGGTCCTAGGGGGTCCACTTAGGCTCTGATCTGGCCCAATTCCTGTGTGTGCTTGCTCTCACAGTCCACAGCTGCCAGAGCTAGACCTTTTTCATTTGTGGGAACATTCATTTTCTACTCAGATATTCCAAAGACGTAAGGTCTACCTAGCTGATCACAGGCATTTAGTCTGCAGTGTATATATCTGATGGAAAGATTTTAGAACCTCTTCCTTAATCCCCTTGTCCCTGGTGTGCAGCTTTAGTTTTGTCCCTGCTTCTACATGTGGTCTAACCACCAGAGTCTGGTCCTGAGGCTGCCTTGGAGCTCTTTGGGTCTGCCTCAGGGAGGGTTTCCTTTATTGTTCCTCTGCAGACGCAGGTGTGTGGGGAGAGAGAGGCTTTGATAGTGGCTCCTCTCCCTGCGTGTGATGCAACAGTAGCACCCTGCTTGGATCACCGGAGCCCCAGTGATGGCGTGGAATGTGCAGGGATGCCAGCGGCTGTGGGTTTAGGAAATCTGGCCTTAGTGTGGTTCTTTACTGGTGCCTGATGCAAACGCGCCTAAGGGACAGCCCTCAGGGGCTTTTTGTATTACTCTGTGACCACCAGAGCTTCCTTTATTGTTCGTCTGTAGGCGCTGGTATGTGGAGAGGGAGAGGGTACAATAGTGGTTGCTTACCCTGGGTGTGAGCCAGCAGTAGCGCCCTGCCTGGGTTGTGGTAGCCCTGGTGGTGGTGGCCGTGCTAATTGTGGAGGGAAGCTGGTGGGCTTGAGTGTAATAGGAATGTCTCCAGAGATGTCCTTCTCCATGGACTTCTTCTGACTCTTGGCAGCAGGCACAGCAGGCCAGCCCCACCAGGGGGATTTTTCTATCCCTTGTCAACTGCGACAGCCAGGCCCAGAGGGGGCCTCCCTTTGCTCATCACAGGTGCTGAAAGAGAGGCTACAACAGTGGCTCCTCCCCCCTACTTGTGAGTCAGGAGTGGCCACCCAGCTTTCTGTGGTAGGCATTCTCCACTGTGGATTTCTTCCCTCCTGTCCCCTCAGTCCAGCTCTCCACAGCCAACAATGTTTCTCATCCTGAACCAGTTCTCCAGTTCCCACATTCCAGCTCCCAGACTCCCTGTACAGCTGTGAACTCACGTCTCAGTCCAGGACACACAGAGCCATGGTGTGGACCCTCTGTGTTTCTCACTCTTTCCTGTCTGCCACAAATCTGCCACTTCACCCTCTTTGGACAATCCCAAATGCCTTCCTTCTGACCCAATCAAATTCCCTATTGGAGAGGGAATTTCCCTGTCAGATAAGAGGGGTTTCCCTGAATTCAGCAATCTCTCCTCTGTTTCAGCTCCCCCAGCTCCAGGGTGTAGGACCCATCCCTTTCCTTTCTTCTCCTCCTCTTTCTCCTTTTTTTTCCCCTCTGTCCTACCCAGTTATGTTGGGATCTTTGCAGTCCTTTCTCATGTCCAAGATCTTCTGCTAGTGTTCAGCCAGTTTTCTGTGGGAATTATTGCATCTTTAGATGTATTCCTGATGCATCTGTGGAGAGAGATGCACTCCATGTCCTTCTACTTCACCATCTTCTTTTTCCTCCAAGGCTTTTCTAATATATGGACGATGTCACCCAATATCCTTCTTGACTTTATACCTACTTAAGCCAAAAGACTGGGAGCAATGTCTTAAGTGTTTTTAACATACTGATTCAGATGTGAGAATTGAATTGATTTTCTGCTAAATCCCGGAGGAATTATTAGAATTGAATGGAGACTATAAAAACACAGTTACTTCTTGGTAATAGCAATAAGCTCTTGGTAGTCAAAGCTATTTAAGCCCTTACCAGTTATTGGATTGACACTCCTGCAAGTATATTTTAAGATTTATATATGTGAACAGGGTTATGGTGTTGGTTATACTGCCCTGGTATGGACAGTGTAACCTTGCGAAAATTGGTTGTCACAGCCAGGGAAAAGTACAGAGCAGATCTCAACCATTCTCAAAATGCATAGTGAAGGCATGGCCCAGATGGTTGGGTGCAAATCAACAAGTGAAAGGAGATTGCTCAGGCTCTTTGTCTTAAAAGTGTGACATGTGAAAATAAAGGGAGTGTTATTTTGAAGGGACAGAAATGTAGAAGTACTCAACATATGCATTATGTGGTACCCATCCTATGCACATCCCTGTTCATCTTATTGCAGAATAGATGGGCTCTCTATCTCTGTCTGCCTCACCATAGGGGATATCTGCATGGCTATCACCTTCCACATGGCATCCCACAAGATTTCTGGGATCAAACAATTCATGGCTAGGAAATGAAAGCATTCCTTGGTGGATTCCAATGAACATAAGAACACAATCAGGTTCATTCCAAAAGGAGACACTGGAGGGGAATGGAACTGGACTTACATGGTAGCACACATATTTTTGCCATATAAAATCCAGGCTCATCATTTTGTTAAGCTGAAAGCATCACTATCAAAACATTTGGACATAGTTTGTTAGAAAAATAGATACTGACATTTTTTTTTCTGTATTGGGTCATAAATGGATCATAAAATGTGAAGTTATTAGAGATACATTAAATAAAGATTAGATAGGAATTAATTCCCAAACCCAATACGAAGTCCAGTAGTTGACTGGAATATGATGTTTTCAGGAATTTTTGACAGCTTTGTGCTGAAGCAAACAAGCAATTTGGGAGAATCTTTGACAGCTGGGGTCCATTCTAAGTTAAATTAATGATGACATGGTACTACATTCAGCATGGAGCACTTGCGTCATGACATTATTTTAGCAACATCCTATTCGTCATGGAATATAACATCGGTCTTGGTCGTGATAGCACTTTGGAGAAAAATCTGAATGTTGGAGATGTATTTTCCCTACTTACCATGATATCTGCCTTCCTTTCCTCCTTTCTGTGGGTGACCTTTATTTTTTTTTAAGCTCTCTATTGGAATATAATTGCTTTACACTCTTGTGCCAGTTTTTGAGGTACACCAAAGTGAATCAGCTATATTTATACATATATCTCCATATCGCCTCCCTCTGGCGACTCCCTCCCACCCGCGACTCCCTCCCACCCTCCCTGTCCTGGCCCTCTAAGGCATCACCCATCACTGAGTTATCTCCCTTTGTTATACAACAACTTCCCACTAGCTACCTATTTTACATTTGGTAGTGCATACTGGGTTCTTCAGTACCATTTCTTTAGATTCCATATATATGAGTTAGCATACTGTATTTGTTTTTCTCTTTCTGGCCTACTTCGCTCTGTATGACGGTCTCTAGGTCTATCCACCTCATTACATATACCTCAATTTCATTCCTTTTTTATGGCTGAGTAATTTTCCATTGTATATATGTGCCACATCTTCTTTATCCATTCATCTGTTGATGGGCATTTAGGTTGCCTCCATGTCCTGGCTATTGTAAATAGTGCTGCATTGAACATTATGGTACCTCTTTCTTTTTGGATTATGGTTTTCTCTGGGTATATGCCCAGTAGTGGGATTACTGGGTCATATGGTAGTTCCATTTTTAGTTTTTCAAGGAACCTTCTGTGGGTGACCTTTAAATACTCCTCCTTGCATTAGAACCAAAGAGGGTTTCCAGCCCCTGGGCAGAAAAGTGAAAGACAGTCTAATGAGACTGCATGCTAAAGGCTGTCCTAATGTCTCAGAATATCAACAAAGACACTGATTAAGAATAATGCCATAGGGAGTTCCCTGGTGGCCTAGTGGTTAGGATTCTTACTTTCATTGCAGAGAACTGGGTTCGATCCCTGGTTGGGGAACCAACCCGCATACCACAGAGTGCAGCCAAAATGCAAAATAAATAAATAAATATATATATATATATATTTTAAAAGAGTAATGCCATTGATGCCAAGGACCCCTAAGGTGCTGGATGAGCCTTGCAACAGCTGACTTCAAAAATGATTCTTCCAGATTAACCCATCATCTATTTCTAAACTAGACCTGAAGAGGTAGAAAATTCTTTGACATTAAAGAATTAAAGAAGCCAGGCTGTGAGGATTTATCAGGGGAAGGGATGTTTCCTCCAGCTACCTCAAGCCAAGTGAGGGGTCTTCAGAGAATCAGTTTGGGAATTTGAGGGGTGATCCCTGGAGCTTGGGGGACAATGGACCTGGAACCAAATCTCTTCCTGGGAACGTCTACAAGTGAAAGGTCATGTCTTCCTCTTGAAGAACATAAAGTCAGGGCTACACTGAAAAGTTCTACGTGTCTGGAGGTACAAGGATGCCTGATTTTATGACCTAGCAATGGAGGTTTTTCTGTCATCGGTCATCTTTGAATGCTCTGCCCAAAGAAGTCTGCTTAGGAGGTGAAGTGACCCAGCAGAGGATGAACCTGAGAAAGCCAGGATGGAAGCGAGCTCAGAGGGAACTTTTAAGCAGCTTCCCTGAGTGCACACCACTAACATAAGAACTGTAGGACAGAGATCCTTAGTGACGCAAAGACCTTCAAAGAACCCTCCAAAGTTCCCCCATGAAAGGAAAATAATCAGCATTGGTATCTGCTACACGCAAAGAGCATCAGGGCCAGGTCACCATCTGGCCTGGAAGACGTTCCTTCCCCCTCACCATTGCTCCCTGTAGGATGCTGTGCTGTGCCATGGAGACCCTTCAGAAGAGAAAGGCTTATTCCCCCAGCTTTCCGGAGTGCTGCCTGAAGATGGCCCTCAGCTGTCAACTTTCTGTGGGGACTACCTCAGCTGAAGAGAACTGCCTTGCCCAAGGTCACAGCTCTTTCCAAGGGGTAGCCCACACCAAGACTGATCAGCAGGGGGTACAAGTGAGTTTCCAGGCCCTCACTCCAACTCAGGCCACGTTGAAGGGCCACCCCAGCTCCAGAGCTCCCCATTGGGTCACATGAGGACTTTGTTGGGATTGAGCGGCTTCTCCCTTTGCCCCCTCCCTTCCACAGATGTTAATCCCCAAGGCCATCCTTGCACACTAACCTCCATCTTAGAGTCTGCCTCCTGGGGAACCCAACCTGCAGCATTCTTTATTCTAACATTCTTTATTCCTGACCTGAAGGGGCCACAAGCAGTGGTTACCAAGTGGTAGAGGAGGTGGAGCAGCCCCCCTTCCCAACTGCAGGTTTCCAGGGAGAGTCAAAGGTTTGTCAATTGAACGCAAATTTGTAGTGCTGTGATCCTTAGACTGAATCTTCCTAAAATTAAAAATAATGACAAAAATAAACTATGAAACATGACGGAGGACATGCTCATGTCCTCTATGAGCAAGGAAAGAACAGGTCCACAGCCTGAGTTTAACAGGGAGAAAGTGCACAGCTGTTTTTTACTCATTGAATGAAGTGATTACAGTAGAATACACGTTAGGAAACTGGGTTTTGAAAATCAGCCCTGCGTTGGATTCCAACTTCTACCATTTAGTTTTATGTGAACTTGAGCAGTTCACTTAACCTCTTGAAGCCACAGTTTCTAAAATATGAAATGGAGGTGATAGTAAATTGCTGTGAGGATTAAATGAGAACGTGTACAGAACTCTTAACACAGCACCTGGCAAGGAGTAAGCATTCAAACTTGCTCCCTTCCTTATACATCCAGAAAAAACAAAACCACTAATTCTAAAAGATACATGCACCCAATGTTCGTAGCAGCACTATTTACAATTGCCAAGACATATGAAAACATCGTAAGGGTCCATTAGGTGATGAATGGCTTAAGAAGATGTGATACACGCGCGCACGCACACACACACACACACACACACACACACACACACACTGGACTATTAGCCATAAAAAGGAATGAAATATTGCCATTTGCAACAACTTGGATGGACCTAGAGAATGTTATACTTAGTGAAATAAGTCAGACAGAGAAAGACAAATAGTATATGACATCACTTATATGTTGAATCTAAAAATATTACAAATTAATGCATAAACAAAACAGAAACAGACTCACAGACATAGAAAAGAAACTTATGGTTACCAAAGGGGAGGGGAGAGTGACAAATTAGGGATATGAGATTAACAGGTGTACACTACTATATATAATAAGCAACAAGGATTTACTGTCCAGCACAGGGAATTGTACCCAATATCTTGTAATAACCTGAAATGGAATATAATCTGCAAAAACAAACCAACAAACAAACCCTGATTCACTATGCTCTCCACCTGAAATTAACACAATATTATAAATTAACTATACTTCAGGAAAAAAAAAAAAGCAACCTTGCTCCCCTCCTGAATAAAGAGCTTCTGTGATTTTAGAAAGATCCAGGTAAGGATTTTTTGGGATAGGGAGGGTGTGGAAAATGATGTCTCAGGTTGGGCTCTGTCTCTTTTCACATACAAAGAGTGTGACAGGGTGAATCATAAAGAGAGTTTATATAAATCACATATCACTTTATTTCTCACAATAAAATTGTAAATGAAAGCAATGACTCTTTGTAACTCCAATTGGCTTGTTGAAATTTTGTCTTTTTCTGAACTATTTCATGACAATTTACATTCGATTTACTAGACCCACTTATCAGTAAAACCAGTTTTCCTTCTGTGTTTGCTGTGCAGGTTCTTACCTAGCTACTGATACCTGATTTTGTTAACTTGTTTCCTATCCTCTCCTCCTTTTCTATCTGAGTTCCTGGCCTGGACACATGTGAGTCCTTGTGCACACTAAGGGATTCCTTGGCCAGGTTTTCTAGTTATAACTTGTTCCTACCCCACTGGGTTCACCGGCCTTCCCAGTCCTTGGCTGGAATTTATAGCCTCCCTCATCCATCGCTTTCAGGTAGGTGAACACTGTAATGTCTGATGAGTGTAAGCCAGGGAGCTTTCTTCTTAGAGAACCTAAAAGTTTTGATTGCCTTTCTCTCATACTGTATACATTGGCATTGAGATTCTCTGTCAAGACTTTGGGAAGTGTACATATTCAGGGGTAACTGAGGATTTTAGTAAATAGTTTATCATAATTCATTTTTTTCCTGTCAACAAAATTCTAGTTGAGCAATCATTTGGAATAACTCTAAGTATACTTATAGTTTATTATATTAGAATTATAGTTTATGCATCTATATTTATAAAATAAATAATTGGGTAACTCAGTAACAGGATTAAAAGGGAGGAAATTGCGTGCACCTGTTACTAAGATGTTAAATATAATGTATTCCTTACATATCCATTCCCAATAAAGAGACTGAAGACTGCAGAACTTATATTTTCATTCTGAAGCTGGCAATACAACCAAATTATAACCCTTAGTCCAGGTGTGTGTCAGATTCAGCTAGTGAGCTTTCAGGAGATACCCTGAGCATGCACCTATTCCCCAGTAACACCTTAGCTACATCAAAGAAATTAGTATCTCTCTTCTAAGCAGGCCTTTTTATTTTATATTTAACTCTGCTAAACAACAGTAAGGACCAGCTTCCTACCTACAACCTACTGGCTTTTTCCAAACCAAGATCTGCCTTCCCAAACCAAGTTATGTACCCCAAACTCTGGGAATGTGTATTTTTCAACAGCATAAAAACTTTGGGAATGTATATTTTTCAATGCCTCATTGGGAACTATTGATTTAGAATTTTATTTCTTGACATTTGATCATTTCTCAACATTTGATCATCATCTCATGTTATTTGTGGTTTCATTAGAGTTTGTCTATTTTCAAGATTGTAAATTCATTTACATTAGGGTTTATGATTTCTCCAAATTTTGAATGTTCATGGTGGTTACCAAACTCTCAGTACACACTAAAAACTCCATAAATGTTTGCCAAACTGAAATTCTGAGTCCAATTCAGCAAAATCAAACTATCTCTCTGCTAAGATCATCTAAATGTGTAACCATATTTTTCTTTTTAGAATCTTATCCCCATTTGGGTCATTTTCTCCAGTACCCCAGCTCATCCTTCTCCTGGTTCCCCTGTACCTGTAGCTCTGTTACAACACTTACCTGTCTGCTCCTCCAACCAGATCAAGCTTAAATAATTTTTAACGCTGTTTTGTTTTATCTTGTGTCTCCATGGCCTAGTACACATACGTTGCTAAAAAAAGGATGCAGTTTTGGAAAGAACTGGAGTGACTTGAGCATAACTAGAATAGAAATGTTCAAAGAGGGAAATGAAAGATATTTAATGTCATTCTCCATCATTGCATATCAATTTAATAGTTTTTATAACTTGAAACCAATCCATCAGATTAACATGTTGACAGGCAGTCTTGGTTCATGACAGATTAACTAATTATTCATCTATTCTTTATTCTCTGCCTACATTAACAAAGCCATTTGCAAAAAACAAAGACCGGAAAAATAATATCATTAAAACAAGGGCAAAGAACTAGAACCACATAATACGGCGTAGGAGAAGGACATCACTGGCTTAGAAAACCTAAGACCAACAAAAGCTCCAGCAACTGAGCATAAAATTTAGCTCCAAGCTTTCTGAATTTCATTGGTCAGTACTGAATATGTTACATTTTATCTTCAAAAGATATTGCATAATGTACAGAAGCTCTCAACAGTGAACTTGGACAAACATTGAGATGGTACACATCAGCATATATTTGTTTAAGTGGTTTACTACAGAAAAAAAACCAAGCGTAGCACAGACATATATATACTACCAACTGTAAAATGGATAGTGGGAAGTTGTTGTATAACAAAGGGAGTCCAACTCGAGGATGGAAGATGCCTTAGAGGACTGGGGTGGGGAGGGTGGGGGGGACTCGAGGTGGGGGGAGTCAAGGAAGGGAGGGAATACGGGGATATGTGTATAAAAACAGATGATTGAACTTGGTGTACCCCCAAAAAATAATAAATAAAAAAAAAAACCACTCTAATTGCCAGGAATACTGAATATCTACAAAGTCAATAAATTCATTTTTAGCACAGATGAATAAGTAGGGGATATCAGAGGTATCTAGTTTTATGACATTTACTAATTCCATATCATTTATGTCAATAACAATGGGTTCCAAAAAAGAACAAAAAGTAAAAGAAAGCTATGATCACTACCAGGGTGGACTAAAAATATAAGAAACCATACAAAGGATGAAGGAAAAAGATGGCGGCAAAGTAGAGAGACGTGGAGTGCATCCCTCTCCACAGATGCATTGGGAATGCACGGAAGGACGCAGTCATTCCCACAGAGAACCAGCTGAACACCAGCAGACGGCCTCGGACACCAGAAAGGGCTGCGGGGAGCCTGACATAGCCGGTAGGGAGGCATCTACGAGGGCTCAAAGAGGGTGAAGCGGCGGAGCTGTGGCAGATGGGAGGGAGTGAGAAACATACGGAGGGTCCGCAGCGCAGCTCAGCGTTCCCGGACCGAGACATCGATCCGCGGCTGAACGGAGGGTCCAGGAGCGGGAGTGTGGGAGCAGGAGAGCTGGTTCAGTGTGGGAAACATTGTTGCCGGTAGGGTGACGGACCGAGAGGACAGGAGGGAGGAGGTCCGCGGAGAGGAGTGCCGGTCCCTGAGAGCTGCCCGGCCATAATGGCGGCTGGAGACTGCAGGCTACCTGGCGGGGGGGGGGGGGGGGGGGGGGGAGGAGCCGCGCGCATAGCCTCTCCCTCTCTTTCGGTGCCTCTGCAACAGGCAGCGGAGAGACGCCCTGCGGGCCACCTAAGGCGCGCAGGGATAACAACCACCCTCAGGCGCTCGGGCGGGGCTAGATTAAAACTCCTTGCAGACATATATATACTACCAACTGTAAAATAGTCAGTGGGAAGTTGTTGTATAACAAAGGGAGTCCAACTCGAGGATGGAAGATGCCTTAGAGGACTGGGGCAGGGAGGGTGGGGGGGAATCGAGGGGGGGGCGTCAAGGAAGGGAGGGAATATGGGGATATGTGTATAAAAACAGTTGATTGAACCTGGTGTACCCCCCCAAAAAAATAAAATAAAATAATAAAAAAAAAAAAAAAAAAAAAACTCCTTGCAACGCCAGCAGCAGGGAGGCTGCCGAGAGAAAAAAAAAAAAAAAACCAGCATCAAAAAGAAAAAACCCCGAGAGAGGCCCAACTCTAAGACTTTCTGTGTACGCCTGAGCCACCAGCGCCCTCTGCAACAGGCACCTCCAAGCCTGACTGAAGCAACAGTGCGCCACTGCTCACTCACTCCCAGGAGAAGGAGCCACTATTGCACCCTCTCCCTCCCCACACACCGAGGCTTACAGACGAACAATAAAGGAACCTCTGCTGGTCACAGAATAACGCAAAAAAAAAAAAAAAACCCAAGGCAAGGAGAAGGACACTTACAGCTGAGACGCTAAGGAAACAGAAATAGTAGTATCAATACCTATTGAACTGGTCCGTTCGGGGATCAGTTCTGGATTTTTTTTTTTTTTTTTTTTCCTTTCTCTCTCTTTTTTTTTTTTTTTTTTTTTTGATTTATTAAATACGATCTTAGCCCTAAGGGATCTACAAGTTTTACAACATAATTTTTTAAGGATATTTTTTACTCTTTTTTTTTTTTTTTTTTGCCTTTTTATATACTTCTATATCTAGCTAAGTTTTTGGTAGTACGGACAAAATATCTCTCATACTTCCCTTTCATCCCTTTCTTTTATACACTTCTATTCCTTTCTTTTTCTTTGCATATTTCCAACCACATTACGCTCTTCTGTGCCCCTTTCTTCCAGCCATTTTAAGTGTATTTTATCTTAACATACTTATAAGCAACACTATCGGTCTGCTCAGACTCCTTGCTCTATTCTTCAGATGATGCACTGCCTTGGTATTAATATTAGGCTTTTGTCTTTATCTTAGTTCTTAGTACAGTTGTCTAATTACATTCTGAGAATCTCCATTCTCTCTGGTGGTACTCCAGCTCATTTCTATATTTGATCCTAGCTTACAAAATCTCCCTGGATTGATGTTTGTATGTGTAGCGTGTTATTTGTTGTTTGTTTGCTTTTGCTTTTGTCTCTGATTTGTTCTGTTTCAGTTGTCAATTTCTGCTGGGTTTCTCTTTGAATATCTGATAGCACACTGGGGTTCTGTCAGGTCTTTCTAGAGCCTTATGTCCTAACGGATTCAATAATTGTGTGTCTTATACATGTATGTGTTTCCTAGAATGAATATTTGTCTACTCCAATACTTGGACATTAGTCTGAGGCTTGGACAGTCTTCTATAAACACCTCTATCACCAGGACAAGCAACCCCAAAAGCTTGGACAACCATGAGGAAACAAAGAAACACCATGCAGGCAAAGGAGCAGGAAAAAAACCCACAAGACCAAATAAATGAGGAGGAAATAGGAAAAATGCCTGAAAAAGAATTTAGAGTAATGATAGTAAAAAATGATACAAAATATCGATAACAAAATAGAGAAAGTACAAGAAACAGTTCATAAGAACTCAGAAAAACAAACAGCAATGGATAACAAAATAACTGAAATTAAAAATACTCTAGATGCTCTAACCAGCAGAATGACTGAGGCAGAAGAACGAATAAGTGAGTTGGAAGATAGAATGGGAGAAATAAACGCCACAGAGCAGGAAAAAGATAAAAAAATAAAAAGACTAGAAGACAGCCTCAGAGACCTCAGTGATAACCTTAAACGTACCAACATTCGAATTATAGGCATCCCAGAAGAAGAAGAAAACAAGAAAGGGTCTGAGAAAATATTTGAAGAGGTTATAGTGGAAAACTTCCCCAACATGGGAAAGGAAATAATTCACCAAGTCCAAGAAGCACAGAGAGTCCCATACAGAATAAACCCAAGGAGAAATACACCAAGACACATATTAATCAAACTAACGACAATTCAACACAAAGAAAAAATATTAAAAGCAGCAAGAGAAAAGCAACAAACAACATATAAGGGAAAACCCATCAGGATAACAGCTGACCTTTCTACAGAAACTCTGCAGGCCAGAAGGGAATGGCAGGATATACTGAAAGTCCTGAAAGAGAGAAACCTACAGCCAAGAATACTCTACCCAGCAAGAATCTCATTCAGATTTGAGGGAGAAATCAAAAGCTTTCCAGACAAGCAAAAGTTAAGAGAATTCAGCACGACCAAACCAGCCTTACAACAAGTGCTAAAGGAACTTCTCTAAGTAGGAAACACAAGAAAAGGAAAACACCTACAAATACAAACCCAAAACAATTCAGAAAATGGTCATTGGAAGACACATGTCAATAATCACTTGAAATGTAAATGGACTAAATGCTCCAACCAAAAGACACAGACTGGCTGAATGGATACAAAAACAAGACCCTTCTATATGCTGCCTACAAGAAACCCACTTCAGACCAAGGGATACATATAGACTGAAAGTGAAGGGATGGAAAAAGATATTCCATGCAAATGGAAGTCAAAAGAAAGCTGGAGTAGCAATCCTCATATCAGACAAATTAGACTTGAAAGTAAAGACTATTAAAAGAGACAAGGAAGGGCACTACATAATGATCAAGGGATCCATCCAAGAAGAACATATCACAATGGTAAATATCTATGCCCCCAACATAGGAGCACCTCAATATATAAGGCAAATACTAACAGCTATAAAAGGGGACATCGACAGGAACACAATAATAGTGGGAGACTTGAACACCCCACTTACATCAATGGACAGATCATCCAAACAGAAAATAAATAAAGACACACAAGCTTTAAATGACACATTAGACCATCTCGACTTAATTGATATTTATAGGACATTCCATCCAAAAACGACAGACTACACTTTCTTCTCAAGTGCACACGGAACATTTTCCAGGATAGATCACATCTTGGGTCACAAATCAAACCTCAGCAAATTCAAGAAAATTGAAATCATATCAAGCGTCTTCTCAGACCACAACGCCATGAGACTAGATATCAATTACAGGAAAAAAACTGCAAAAAATACAAACACATGGAGGCTAAACAATTCACTCTTAAACAACCAAGGAATCACTACAGAAATCAAAGAGGAAATCAAAAAATATCTAGAAACAAATGACAACGAAAACACAACAACCCAAAACCTATGGGACGCAGCAAAAGCAGTTCTAAGAGGGAAGTTTATAGCAATACATTCCTACCTTAAGAAACAAGAAAATGATCGAATAAACAACCTAACCTTACACCTCAAACAACTAGAGAAAGAAGAACAAAGAAACCCCAAAGTGAGCAGAAGGAAAGAAATCATAAAGATCAGAGCAGAAATAAATGAAAAAGAAAGGAAAGAAACCATAAGAAAAATAAATAAAACTAAAAGCTGGTTCTTTGAGAAGATTAACAAAATTGATAAACCATTAGCCAGACTCATCAAGAAAAAAAGGGAGAAGATGCAAATCAACAGAATTAGAAATGAAAAAGGAGAAGTCACAACAGACACCTCAGAAATACAAAACATCATGAGAGACTACTACAAGCAACTATATGCCAATCAATTGGATAACCTGGAAGAAATGGATACATTCTTAGAAAAATACAATCTTCCAAGACTGAACCAGGAAGAAATAGAAACCATGAACAGAGCAATCACAAGTACAGAAATTGAGGCAGTGATTAAAAATCTCCCAACACACAAAAGCCCAGGACCAGATGGATTCACTGGCGAATTCTATCAAACATTTCGAGAAGAGTTAACACCTATCCTTCTCAAACTCTTCCAAAATATTGCAGAAGGCGGAGCACTCCCAAACTCATTCTATGAGGCTACCATCACCCTGATACCAAAACCAGGCAAAGATGTCACAAAAAAAGAAAACTACAGACCAATATCACTGATGAATATAGATGCAAAAATCCTCAACAAAATACTAGCTAACAGACTGCAACAGCACATGAAAAAAATCATACACCACGATCAAGTGGGGTTTATCCCTGGGATGCAAGGATTCTTCAATATACGCAAATCAATCAACGTGATACATCATATCAACAAATTGAAGGATAAAAACCATATGATCATTTCAATAGATGCAGAAAAAGCTTTTGACAAAGTTCAACATCTACTTATGATCAAAGCTCTCCAGAAAATGGGCATAGAAGGAAATTACCTCAACATCATAAAAGCCATATATGACAAACCAAAAGCCAACATTGTTCTCAATGGAGAAAAACTGGAAGAATTCCCTCTAAGAACAGGAACAAGACAAGGGTGTCCACTCTCACCACTGTTATTCAACATAGTTTTGGAAGTGTTAGCCACAGCAATCAGAGAAGAAAAAGAAATTAAAGGAATCCAAATTGGAAAAGAAGAAGTAAAATTATCACTCTTTGCAGATGACATGATACTATATATAGAAAACCCTAAAGACTCTACCAGAAAACTGCTAGCACTCATTGATGAGTTTAGTAAAGTAGCAGGATACAAAATTAATGCACAGAAATCTCTTGCATTCCTATACACGAACAACGGAAGAGCAGAAAGAGAAATTAAGGAAACTCTCCCATTCACCATTGCAACAAAAAGAATCAAATACCTAGGAATAAACCTGCCTAAGGAGGCAAAAGATCTGTATGCAGAAAACTTTAAGACATTGATGAAAGAAATCAAAGATGACACAAACAGATGGAGGGACATACCATGTTCCTGGATTGGAAGAATCAACATTGTGAAAATGACTGTACTACCCAAAGCAATTTACAGATTTAATGCAATCCCGATCAGATTACCAATGGCATTTTTCACAGAACTAGAGCAAGAAATCTTACGATTTGTATGGAAACGCAAAAGACCCCGAATAGCCAAAGCAATCTTGAGAAGGAAAAATGGAGTAGGTGGAATCAGGCTTCCTGACTTCAAACTATACTACAAGGCCATAGTGATCAAGACAGTATGGTACTGGCACAAAAATAGAAAGGAAGATCAATGGAATAGAATAGAGAACTCAGAAGTAAGCCCAAACACATATGGGCACCTTATCTTTGACAAAGGAGGCACGAGTATACAATGGAAAAAAGACAGCCTCTTCAATAAGTGGTGCTAGGAAAATTGGACAGCAACATGTAAAAGAATGAAATTAGAACACTTCCTAACACCATACACAAAAATAAACTCCAAATGGATTAAAGACCTACATGTAAGGCCAGACACTATAAAACTCCTAGAGGAAAACATAGGCAGAACACTCTTTGACATACATCAAAGCAACATCCTTTTTGACCCACCTCCTAGAATCATGGAAATAAAATCAAGAATAAATGAATGGGACCTCATGAAACTTAAAAGCTTTTGCACAGCAAAAGAAACCATAAACAAGACTAAAAGGCAACCCTCAGAATGGGAAAAAATAATTGCCTATGAAACAACGGACAAAGGATTAACCTCCAAAATATACAAGCAGCTCAGGCAGCTTCATACCAAAAAAGCAAATAACCCAATCCACAAATGGGCAGAAGACCTAAATAGACATTTCTCCAAAGAAGACATACAGATGGCCAACAAACACATGAAAAGATGCTCAACATCACTCATCATCAGAGAAATGCAAGTCAAAGCCACAATGAGGTATCACCTCACACCAACCAGAATAGCCATCATCACAAAATCTGGAAACAACAAATGTTGGAGAGGGTGTGGAGAAAAGGGAACTCTCCTGCACTGTTGGTGGGACTGTAAGTTGGTACAGCCACTATGGAAAACAATTTGGAGGTTCCTTAAAAAACTACAAATAGAACTACCATATGATCCAGTCATCCCACTCCTGGGCATATACCCAAAGAAAACCATAATCCCAAAAGAAACTTGTACCATAATGTTTATTTCAGCACTCTTTACAATAGCCAGGACATGGAAGCAACCTAAATGCCCATCAACAAATGAATGGATACAGAAGATGTGGCATATATATACAATGGAATATTACTCAGCTATAAAAAGGGATGAGATGGAGCTATATGTAATGAGGTGGATAGAACTACAATCTGTCATACATAGTGAAGTAAGTCAGAAAGAGAAGGACAAATATTGTATGCTAACTCACATATACGGAATCTAAAAATGGTACTGATGAACTCAGTGACAAGAACAAAGAAGCAGATACAGAGAATGGACTGGAGAACTCGAGGTATGGGAGGGGGCGGGGGGTGAAGGGGAAGCTGAGACTAAGCGAGAGAGTAGCACAGACATATATATACTACCAGCTGTAAAATAGTCAGTGGGAAGTTGTTGTATAACAAAGGGAGTCCAACTCGAGGATGGAAGATGCCTTAGAGGACTGGGGCAGGGAGGGTTGGGGGGACTCGAGGGGGGGGGCGTCAAGGAAGGGAGGGAATATGGGGATATGTGTATAAAAACAGTTGATTGAACCTGGTGTACCCCCCAAAAAATAAAATAAAATAATAAAAAAAAAAAAAAAAAAAAAAAAAAAAAGAAACCATACAAAGCAAATTCTTCATGGGTGCCCAGATTCAGTAAATTTACATCATCCTCATATCACTTTATTTAAGGTTAGATTTCAGTTTTAAGTTTCTAGGAATGAGTGAGAATTATGGCTTAACTTACATTATAATCAAATATTTTCTTTTTTACTGTTGAGTTGGACATACTTTTACCGGATACCATAAGAGACACGTAAAAATCTGTCCCAGGTACTCATAATTGAATTTAGACTGTCAGGGTGATTTTGAAGTATTAATTCACAGTTCAATGGCTGTAGACACCAAGGCCAGATGAAGTGACAATTTATGCAATTGTCTGATTGATTTAATCCATCCACACTATGAATTAGGATAATTCAGATTTTTTTTTTCTTACCAGAAGCTTTGGGTTATACTAAGCATCCAGTTAATCTTTTCAATTATCCTCTTTACTTTTTTCTCAGTATACATATTGGCTAATTCTTTGTGACATAGCCAATCATATGTGTTGATATAATTTATCTGTCCAGTGCTCACTGCAAAGGCCAACTTTGTGATTAAACCATAGGACTTGACAGATCCAATTAGGCAAAGCATTTTGATTAAGTCCCACTATCGGTTGGTTGTCAACTGAGTTGGCACCAGAATCAACATTTTTAACACCCAGAAATATCACAGAGCTACCTGATTTGGGTCTCCTTGTGTGAATAAAATGTGAACCTCTAACAGTATAAACTCATTTTACTAGGGTCTCATCCTGGGGGCTGGTCAACTTCTCCCACTACTCAACAGCTTCTTTCCAGCTCACTGTGGGGCTTGCAGCCCAGCAGAGATTGCAGGAGCCCAAGCAAGACCAGACGGATTTGTGTTGTGAGTCGGTATTGAGTTGAGCCACTCTTCAGTTTCAGGCATAGTGTTATCTCTTATTAGCTGTGTCTCTTGGGCAAATTAATCTTCCTGAGTCTTTGCTTCCTCATCTGAAACATGGGAATGGTTATGTTTACTTTGCAGGGTTTTTGTGAGAAACAAATGATATTATGCCTTTGATGATGGACTGATATAGTGACCAGCAAAGTAGGCACTGAAAAAAATGAGACCTTTTTTCATTCAGTGAAAAGTGTTTTCTTCATAAGTGGTAAACCTTTAACAAAAGCTGGTAATACTTAGTAAAAGTAAACACACAAAAAATAAAACGTAAGTCTGAGTATTCATTTAAGATATTTTGATCTTATGTGGTTAAAAAAAAAATCCTTTATTTAGAGTCAATGAGCACAGCTTGTAGCCCAGAATCTGTGATTTATTAGATACATGGCTTTGAGCAGGTCATTTAATCTCCATGAGTTTCAGTTTCCTCCTTTCAAAAAATGGAGATGTTAGCAACTACCAAGACTAATTCTTCAGATTAATTTTTCCACGAAGCAAACGTGATAAAGGGTACGAAAACATGCTGCAAATGTAAATATTATGGAAATGCAAGGTACTATTATTGTTATGAAAGGCTTAATAAAATACTCACTGTTACTTCTTGATACTTTCAGCCTACTCTAACCTTAGGTTTTATACCCATGCAAAATGCTTAATTCAGACAATATTAACAATTTCTGGCCAATGGTATCTGCTAAGTCTAAGTTTGAAATCAACAGATATTGATGGCACACATATGTTTTATTTGAAAATTCTATATAGCTTGAAAGTATTGTGTAAAATACCAGTAGCGACTTTACCAATACCAGGTAAAGTATTTATAGAAAAAATATAAACAGTAATGAGATGCAAATTTGTGGCTGAGTGCAGTTTCTATAATTAATTACAAGCAATGAAGATTAATTGATATAACTACCAATGAAAATAACATCATTAGAATAACACAAAGAACATTCCTGTGCCTGAATGTTCTAATTCCAATAACATAGCACTCTACAGTTTATACAGAGTTTTCTTATGTATTATATAATCTTATCCCTGTAGCAATCATTTGAGGTAGTAGTGATTAATCTCCATTTTATGATAAACTTGAAGCCTCTTGAAATCAAATGAAAAGCCCTTAGCACAGTAAAGGATCAGGTGTGGCCCCAGTTCCCAGAGAAGCCAATGGACTAGTAGGATAGATAATCATAACATCTGTGCTGCATTAAGAACATATAAGAGCTATGAAAATGTACAGGAAAAAGTGCTATGAGAATTAATTATAAATTCAATAATATTTATACATTTCAATACTATTTTTTAGTGCAAGATTCTCATATTGTAATTGGCCATCTTCAGAAATATTTTCTTCTCTACAGCTGTTTGAATTGAGTTCAGTTTCATATAAAATGCTCTTTTGAAGGTCAACCAGCAAATTCTGTATTAAGGTCATAATCAATGAATTTGGACAGGGATCTAAGAGAGGAAAAAAATTGTGAATATGATAGCACCTGGGGTATTTTAAACTTGTTGAATCCATTTTGATGTCTGGCACTGTATACTAAATAGATTAAGTATGAAACAGTACAAATCTCTGTTTCGCCTGATATTTTTAATCATAAAAACATTATCTGTGGATTGATTATAATGCTCAACTCAGTAGTCTGGGTATAACACATATGCTACCAGTATACTCCTTTCAAAAAAATGGTGGTAGTATCTATAGTGTTTTCCCCTAAAAAGGTATATTAAAGAAAAAAATCTATTCAATATGAAAACTTGACTTGATACGGAAACCATTTGTTTAAATTCTACTACAGTGGAACACTTCACTACTACTCTGAGTTGGAAATCTGTCACTTGTCAAGGTTTGGATATGTCACATGACCTACAGTGTAAGCTTATAGAGCAAAAAGCAGAGGTAGCCTTTGCAGAAGGGCAGTCTGTTTTTTCTAACACCAATATTATAAATATTATATATAAAATATATAATATATATAGTAACATTTAAATTGTATTTTTATACTTAAAGCAAAAGCAGGGAAAGCTAAATTGTAATAGCAAAATATGAGAGACAAGACAGTTGTAAGCAGCCTTTTAATCGTGGTTCAAATCCTTGCTTTGAAGTGTAATTCATGCTTGAGCCTCAGTTCCTTTGGTCATCAGGAAAATGGGGTGAATAACCTGTATCTTGCAAAATAACTGTGAGATTTAAAGATAATGCACAGACTGGGGTACACATTACACAATGCAATTCAGCTCCTAAGAAAACCGATTTAGAATAACCAAGAATTGGGTGGGTTGTTTATATGAAGCTGCTTCATCCACAAATTGACTGCTTATAGGATTCTGTTTCAACTATTATTACAATACCATCTTTTCATATGGAGACTCTAAAAGGATATGATACACAATCCTTGCCCTCACAGAACTTCATCAAATTCCAACCCAGAATTTCTTTCTCTGAAACTATCATGAAAGGTGGATAGTTCTGGGGAACAGTTCTGCCAAGGGCTTCAGAGATCAGTTTACCCACTGTGGCTCCCTTAAAACTCTCCATTACACTTCTCCGGCTTTCAAATACTTAAGAAGCTTTTAAACTGACCTGAGAAATCCTTAACACTAGATTCAGCTTTTTGGAAAAACCAAAGAATGTTTGGGAAAATGTTGATTTCAAAAAATAGCAAAAGATAAAGCGATTTAAGAATTAATTATTAATATGCCGCCTTATTTCTAAAAAATCGTCGTGCCAGCCTGTCGTAAGACTGGGCTCGGGAGGGAAAGCACACGTAAAAAGCTTTGGGGATGTAAAACCCGGCCCCGGGGGCCTGGGAACCAAGAAAAGAACCGCACAGCACTCGGGCCACAGACGCCTCCAGAACGGAGTGGAGGCAGAGTATTTGCAGAAGAGCCGTGGAATCGCCCTCCCACGATCCGAGGGGCGAGGCTGCTGAGAGCCACGCTCCGCCGCCGGGCTGGGCCGCCAGGAGGGTCTGCGTCGCTACACCCTCCAAGGAAAGCGCGCCAGGATCAAGAAGACACTTGTCCTTGGGGCCGTTTTCTGGGGTTGCTGGACACCCTCTGTCCGGAGTCCCCAGGGGTGGGACGAATGCCTCTTGAGGCTGGAAGTTACTGAACTTTGAGAAAGACGGGAGGCAGAGGTCGGGGGCGGCGGAGGGGTGGACAGGGCGGGGTGGTGCCAAGGGAGGACGGGACGCGGAGACAGTGCTGACTTCTCCAGTCGTTGTTCGCTTTCAAGCATAAATGCGAGGGGAAGACACGCAGCCCGGCTGAGGGAAGGCTGCGGAAGGCAGGTCCGCCGCCCGGCAGTCGCCAACCTGGGCGCGCCGGGAGGCGCGGCGGCCCGACTCGCAGCCCTTGGCCTCCTCACTGCGCCAACCTGCAGGCGCGCGCAGCCCCTGCCACCGCCCCCCCGCCCCCCGCCGCCTCCTGCCGCCTCCCGCCGCGCTCCGCCCGGGGCCGACCGGGCCCAATCGGTGCCGCCGGGGGCCGGCGTGCTAAGCGCCCGCCGGGGACCGCAGCAGCCCGCAGCCCGCGCCTCCGCCTCGCTCGCGGCCTCCCTCCTGCCCCATCCCCCTCCCCTCTCCCCCTCCCCTCTCCCCCTCCTCCCTCCACCCGCTCCACCCCGCCCTGCCCGCGCTCGGCTGCCCGCGCCCGGCCCGCGCCCGCGCGCTCCTCCCTCAGCCCCGGCCGGCCGGCCGGCCTCCAGCACGCCCATCCCGAGCTCGCTGCGCGCCGGCCGCCGCCTGGTCATGTCAGGATGGAGATCCGGCAGCACGAGTGGCTCTCGGCCTCCCCCCATGAGGGCTTCGAGCAGATGAGGCTGAAAAGCCGCCCCAAGGAGCCCTCGCCGAGCCTGACCCGAGTGGGCGCGAACTTCTACAGCAGCGTCAAGCAGCAGGACTACAGCGCCAGCGTCTGGCTCCGGAGAAAAGACAAGCTGGAGCACGTAAGCGGGGCTCGCTCCCCGGGCCGCGGCCCTCCGTGCACCTGCCGCGCGCGCACCCCAGCCCCGGGGCCGGGCACGGGGACCCCGCCGGCGGCCGGGCTCGGGGCGGGGGCGTCTGGGTCCTCCGCCCGCCGGGGCCTGGCCAGCACTTTCCTGCGGGGAAGGACCGGGCTGCGGGGAGGGGAAGGGGCGGGGATGTTCTCTTCCGGCACTGCCTGGCCCCGCACACCTCGACCTCCCCGGGCTGCCACTGCGGGGAGGGGGTGGGGGGGTGTCATTCGCAGTGCGTTCCTCGGGCGCCTGTGCGGGGTGAGCAAGAAGGGGAACTGCCCCAGCGCGGCTCCAAGGAGCCGGCGTTGCACGGGAGTGGGCTTTAGAGGGGCGTTTGCTCGTGCCTTTGGGGCTATTTTACCCGGTACAGAACTAACGGTAACAAATCCATAAAGTTGTCTTCGCTGGCGACCAGCTTGCGTCCGCGCACGATCCATTTGAGTTTTCTGCAGCGTATCCTCTGGGATGAGCAGGTGGCGGTCCTCTCTACTTGCGCCCAGCTAGCGAGGGATTTGCACACTGCAAGGAGAAACAGAGAAAGGAGCAGGTCGCCCTGCTGCCAGGACTCGCCACTGGAGGGTGGGGGCTGGCGAGCCGGGACCCCCTCTCCCAAGGAGCGCGTGTTTCTCCGGAAGCGTTATTGGCGCTTGGGCCGGGCCCCTATGGCCAGCCATTCAGGAGAGAAAAAGTCCTGTAAAACGGCGTTTAGTGGATTCACAGTGCCAAATCTGACCCATCAACATCTCCTTAACCAAATGTTAGCGTGAAACTAAGAGAATTATCTCAAGAGTGCAGCACAGCTAGTTACAGAGAGGATGCAGTTTCTTCCCGCGGAGCTGAATAATCCGAATTGAGTCTGTTAATGGAATGTGGAGGTTTCCTTGTATTTGGGTCACATCGCCAATTATGATAGATAAGAACGGGAACTTCTGGAACTAACACATCTGCCGCCGCAAGGACCTACCCCTCCCCCGCCTCTCCCGCCCGCTGCCCGCCCCCCCCCCCCCCAAACCCGCGCACTTCTCCAGGGCTTTTCAGCACCAACTAGCTTCCCAGGAGGAAGCGGGCAAAGGAGTATTTCTCTTACCCAATCTGGAAGGAAGGTCTTTGCCTTCTCTCCGAGGGCCTGATCAGGTCCCTGAAAGCGCAGGTTTAAAGATTTGAGTTGGGGTGCAGGCTGTGTTGTGTGTAGAGACAATTTCCTAATAGCAAATGGATGTCTCAGATCCTTTAAGACCATGGAAGTAACTGAAGGAGGTTTCTAGGATGCAAGTTGTTTGAAAGGTAGCAGTATCTGCTGAAAAATGCAAGCTCCAGAATTACGAAGGAAACTGTGGTTATTAGTTGAAAGAGGGGCAAATAGCATCTTCCTGTAATTTGGCTCCTGAGGTCATTTTATTATTTTAGTACTAGGTAGAATGGTACACCCTTAGGGTGGTGATAGAGTATGTCTTCATTTCAGTTTCACTCTGAATGTGTGTTCATTTGCAGCTTGTGCTTTTAGCTGGTCTAGTTCCTTTATTTTCTTATTGAAAATCAATACTGCCACCTTTTATGACTATGTCTTCTTGAGTCACAGATATTGCACACATTATAGTTAAATGATTTCTCTTTTATTTTTTCATTGAAAGTATCAAGTCATACAGTGTAGGCCATGGCAGCCTCACGTATGTGGATGAGTATAGGATGCTCAGTGCCTGCTGAGGGTTAGAGACCAAGGAAAATGAGATCTGGTTGTTTGCAAGTAAGGATCTGTGCTTTCTTCTTCACTCAGATGCTCCAAAATAGAGCCTTGTACTTAGTTTTTGAAAAATTACCTCTTTTGTTATTTAAATCAAAGTAACATTTTTGTTTGCTTTCTCAAATACATATCATGAAATGTGTATTCTGTTCTGATGTTTTCTTCTACAGTTGCTTTCTGTCAGAAAGGGGGCTTTGCTTCCAGTGAAATTTTTTTGTGATATTCTCTTGCCCCTTTGAAACATCTACAAACATTTGAATGAAATAATATTTATGAAAGTGCTATGAAAAATTAGATTAGCATAAAGATGTAATTGTATTTGCATTCAAGCTCATCTGTCCTGTGTTGTCTATACTATGATGTTTCAGGTATTTTGATGCTAATTTCAAATTAGGTATTTGAAATCTAAAAACCCATAACAAATATAAGCAAGTGTGTTATTGCCACACAAAGCATGAAAATGAAATGTTTACTTTATAATAGACGAGTTTCTGAACATATGTGACACCTTCAGATTTAGATGTTGTGGAGATTAGGATGAGTGCGTCATATGAAATTCAAAGGTGATGTAGTTTGCCCCTTTTGCTCTGTCTAATCAAATGGATGACTACCATTTTTATTATCTTAAAAATGAATAATTATAATAGAGATCATATGCATGAAAACAGCCTACTATTATTTTGCTCATGCTTTAAAAGCCAATCTAGTGTTAAGGGCATAAATAAATTATGGCTTCAAATGATATGCATATTCAGTCATCCTAATAACGGAATTCCCTGAAATGTAATGTGTCAGTGTGTGGACTCTGTCCAGACTTCAGAGGCATTGCTTAATCTGAAAGTCAATTACACGATGTAAAGTGACAGCTAGAGAATATATTTCCACTCAGTTTGCTAAAAATGAGAATAGTTTATCTTTCCTTTTCTAGTTTAAAGGCTACAAGACTAATCCCCAGGTTGGACAAGAGAAAGGTGACATGAATTGAGTGATTAAGGATTGGGATACATTCAATCCGTCTTTAAATTTGATTCCTGTCATTGGTTGGTTGATGCTTAAGATGAATACCCATTAAGAAATAAATATATGTGAGGGAATTCTTCTGTTCTGAAGTCATGATTAGAAGATACAAGGAAGTTATGTTTATGCTGTGAATTCTAGATTTTGACCTCTACTTGTAGATTTCAGAAAAAGTAAAATTTCTGGGCCCTGCATAGAATGTTGTCTTATTAGGTGCAAACAGTGCTCTTGGTTCCTAGAATCTTTTGCCTCCTATTCTGCCTGTGGCTTTAGAAGGCATTAGGTTTGGGAAACAATGAAAGTCTTATTTTCTGTAGAATACTGTATTTACTTTAGGAATAATGTAAAAGTGAAGGTTATGATCTAGCAAAGAAAAGGAGCATGGGGCCACTTTTTCAACTCTAACCCACTCTGCTCTGTCAGCCCTCCCTGGGGCTGGGTCACTTTGAGAGTCACCATTTAATACATTTTGGCTATCCCTGAGGATGGTGTAATATTAATTTGGTGTCCTTTGGTGGTATATGCCTTGACTGAGTTTTTTTTTTTTTTTTTTCCCACAAAGTGGGAGAGTTGTGGAGGGTACTCTGCTAAGTCACCTAGCTTTATGCCAGTTATGTGTGTGTAGAAGTTTCCTGATGCTGTTTATGGAGATGGGAATGTCTTATTTTCTCTCTTGCTTATTCAGTTAGCTTTTGCCAGAGCATGGGGCTCTGGTTAGACAGGCCTGGGCAAAGGACTCACAGTCACCAGGATGTACATTCACAGTCCTACATAAGGAGTCGTAGATTTACTGGATGATTCAAGGAGACAGTCCATGTCTGTACTCCAGTGGTGCACAGTCCCCTTATGGCAGGGGCTTAGTACCACAAAAGAATCTTTTCCTCGCACTTCTCACTTATACAGGTTGGCAGGTGTCTTAGTTCAAGCTTTGTAACAGAATACCGTAGACTGGGTGGCTTTTAAACATTTATTTCTCACAGTTCTGGAAGCTGGGAAGTCCATGATCAAGTCACAGGCAGATTTGGTGTCTGGTAGAGCCTGCTTCCTGGTTCATAGGTAACCATCTTTTGCTGAGTCCTCACATGGTGGTGGTGGTGGGGGAGCTCTCTGAAGACCATCCTGTTCATGTGGACTCCAGCCTTATTACCTAATCACCTCCCAAAGGCCCCACCTCCAAATGCCAGCATATTGAGGATTAGGTTTCAACATATGTATTTGGCTGGGGTTGGGGGAGCATGATCATCCAGACATCCTGTCCATAGCAGCAGAGTATTTTCCACATCTTAGTGCGTGGCCTGCTGGAAGCTCCACCCTGATACTCGTTTTCATGATTGTTGTCAGCTAAAGGGAAGCTGATGAATCATGTAATGCCTTTTAGTGCTTCTATCCAGAAGTGATACAGCCATTTGACTCATGATTGTTGGCCAAAGAAAGTTTCCGGGCCAAGGCTTGCTTGAAAGGAATGAGGAAGGGGGATTCAACCAAGACCCAAAAGAAGGAGAAAGAGAACATCCATGGATGCTCACAAGGATGACCATGAGACATAAAGCTCTCAGCACAGCATATGGCCCATGCTCAATGCTCAACAACACAGTACCTATTGGTATAATTGCTGCTTAGGTGTTGCCTGGCTGAGCCTGCACACTCCACCCAAAGAGCTTCCAGATTTTATATTTGGGATCAGCCTGCCTGCATTATAGTTCTGGACCCAGAGTGTATGGGTCATTTTGTCAGCAAGGCCAGCTCGCTATCCCGGGTGTGTTAAGTTGCCTCCTTGCCCAGCTTCCAGTCCATTTTCTGGGGGCCTCTTTCCCAGGCCAGTGGGCCCCCGTTTTTTCCTTGCTTGGCCATTCTGAGGCTGACTCTTGTTCTCACTCTCTCTGTGGGCCCTGCTAGTGGAGACCAACTCCTTGCCTCGTCCCCAACTTCCAATTTCCTTCCCAGCTTTGTGCTGGTGGTTGTATTTATCTGCGTGGTGGTTCAGAAAGTGTATTTAAAATTGAAAGAGAAAGCAGGAAAGAGAAATTGTAAAGAGGAGAAGACAAAATCCTTAATGTTCACACTTGTAGTAAGCCTTAGTATCTTGCTTGGTTTAGTAAGTGCCTCACTAAAAAAAAATTGTCTCCTCTAAGTGTGAATTTTCACACTTAAAAAGAGTTTATGTTACCAGTAAATAGTAGATAAATGTCAAGTGCACACTTGCCTCCTGGAATAAATTATGCACATGAAAAGCAAAGAATAAATGGATTGGAGCAAACTTGGTCACTGTGGTCTAGGCTCATATTATGTAATGCCACTTGTGTTCCACAGAGCAGATTCGTGAAAGTAATTATACTCCACAGAGCAGATCAGTAAAGCACCAAAAGACAAAGTTCAGCCTAAGGGAATGAATCTTTAAAATGTACCATTAAAAATCAACCAACTAACCAAATAAACGAACAAGGAGAAAATGTCCTTTTTTAGGGTAATGTATTTTTGGCCAGACTGGATAATTTCAGTCTGGCAAACATTTAAGAACATTAACATTTACCAGGATTATTTCCTGTGACTTTAGATAAACAGAATAGACAAAGCCTAGGCTGAGGCAGACTCCTCTGCTTCTCTAACCCATGGGTCAAGAAATGAAAGTCTAGATGTCTCTTGTGTTCTAATGCATCTCAGTGTTGTGCTCCACTATTGTATTTACTCTACTAATGGACTATGGATTGACATTTCAGTTTGTTTTGAAGAAACTTTGACTTTGAACTCTGTTGGATATGGCTTATTGACTTATTTTAACATAATCACAGTCAGTGACATATCATATTAAATATATTTAACTTGAGACTCTCAAGACTGCTGAATTTAAGATTCCTTTTTCTTCCCTTCTTCCATGTAATAGCCACTACTTATTCCTCTTAGTTTTTTTTTGAAAGTTTTCACTTCTCTTCACAGGTTTCTGTATCTATCTCAGGTTTAAACCTATGTAACAGTTTCTGGCTCTTCTATTTTAGCTCCAGAGGTCAAGAAATCTGATGAATCTTTTGAACTTCTAGAACAAGGCAGTAGCTATAATATGTTATATTCTTGTACTGAATTGCCTGTTACATGACATAGTTAGACAGAGATAGAGTTTGTGGTAAAATAGCAACCCAGAGATGTTGCTTCTTGTGTATGTGTTGGGGACATTTAAAGTTACTGATTGCCTCAAATTCATACCTACATAGATTCTGCTGTGAGAGTTTAGAGTACAATATAAATGCTGAAGTACTGTTGAAATGCCACACAGTGGTTGTGAAGAGGCAGACCTTTTTACCAAAAACATACATTTAAGTTTTCCTCAGAAACAAAGAGCCCACTTTCTAAAATCACAAGTGAAGCTGATAAACAGGGCTTATGAAGAAGAATGAAGAACATGGAAAACTTTCCCAGATTATGTACATTGGAAAATCTCACTGATGCCTAACATATGAAGTGGGCCCAAGCTGGACTACCTGACTGGGTATCGTGGGACTGGATGTCATGGCAATTGCGTGATAAATATGGTTTTTTATACTCTAAAGTAGACAGTGAACCTCGTGAACATATTCTTTTTCTGAATTGAGCTATAATTGTGCTCCTGCCAATAAGTTGTTAGGTCTATTACAGGTAATAACATGAGGAATTAAGTTGAGAAGATGGGACACTGTAATAAAAAAAAGCATTAACTGACACACTCATCATCAACGGGTATTTATTGAGAGTGACTTTTGTGTGAAAGACACTTAGTTAGGAGATTATGAGAACTTTCATTCAACAAGTATTTGTGACATATACTGTATTCCAAACAGTAGAGAATATACAAAGACCAAAGCAAGTCTTTGCCCTCTCTCAAGATGCTTTCAATTTTATAAATACAGTTGTAATATTACAGTGTTATGAATAATACAGAAAAATGCAAAGTAGCATAAAATCCTGTCTTCAAAGGATTGTTTAGACAAGGATACAATAAGTAATAAATCCTGTCATATATTATGTATTATAACAAAGTTAAATTTATTCCAGTAATGCAAAGTTGATATAAAATTCAAAAGTCAATCTAATTTATCACATTAACAGAATGAAAGTAAACCAGTATCTCAATAAATGAAGTAAAAGTGATGAAATTCTATACTCAGGTATGATAAAATTCTCAACAAACTAGAAATAAAAGGAAATTTCATTATTCTGATAAATAGTTTCTTTTAAAAGAATCATAGTTAATGGCGAAATATTTAAAAATATCTGCCTGGATAGTGAGGCATAGATGTCCACCATCATCACTTCTGTTTAGCATTGTACAGGAGGTTATAACCAATGCAGTAAGGCAAAAATAAGAATTCAAAAGGAAGTAGTAAAATTGTCATTATTAGCAGATGACATTTTTCTGTAGTCTGAACAAAATAAACTACAGATACACTTAATAAATTAAGAATGTTACTGGATTTATCATAGCCACTGGATACAAAGTTACTATACAAAATTAAATTAGGAAAAAACAATTCCAAAATAAACTAAAAACTGTTACCATTTACATTAGCATAAAAATGTCAAATACTTAAGGAGACTGATAAGACTTCTTTTTAATTCTCTCCCAGATTGCTCTATTTAGTAGGTATAATTCCAATTAAAATTCCAACAAGTTTGCATGTGTTGAAAAGTGATTCTAAAATTTATAGGAAAATACAAAAGACCAAGAATAGTGAAAACAATGTTGATGAAGAACAAAGTTAGTTGACTGTTTCCAGATCGCAAGGCTAGATTAATTAAAGCACTGTGGTGTTGGTGTAGGATAAATGAATAGATCAGGCAACAGAGAGTGCAGAAACAGACCTGTGTATATTTTATTATTGACAGGTTCTTGATTTATGACAAAAGTGGCAGGCACAGAAGTGCAGTGGGAAAAAGATGGTCTTTTAAAAAATTGGTGTCGAGTCATTTGTATATCTATATTAAAAAAAAATGTGGTTTCTCTTTCACACTATACACAAAGGTGGTTAAAGATAGCTTCATCCTAGGCAAAGTTTTGTACTGGGGCTTAGGAGCCTAGGAAGAAGAGCTGCCAGATGTAGGGCTGGCCTGAACCAAGGCTTTTGAGTGGAATCTGGGCAACAAAAAGCCTGTTTGGAAGAACAGTGGGTTAACAAGTATGACTGGAGGACAGGCTTTGTTAAAGAAAATTCAAATGGCTGTGATTGTTAACGTGAGCGTTGGGTGTGAAAACACCCACAGTGGTGGGTTAGGACAAGACCAGGGAGGACTTGAGGGTTTGAATTGTAAGCTGATGATGTTCAGCTTTATTCTGTGAGCAAACAGGAGATATTTCAGTAGGCACTTCAGTTAGCAACTCTGGGTTTCAGAAAACCTGCTGGTGGCTCGCAGTGTTGAGGAAGAAGAGCCTGGAGGGGGATGTTGGGAGACCAGTGTCAAGTCTCTTTTAGTGGTAGAGATGGGAAGTAACAAAAGAGTATGGTGGAAAGTAGAAAAATTGAGGAACAGATGCAAGAAATATTGTGAAATAAGAGTTCATGGGGTGAGTTCTCTGGTGGGTGTAGTGGTTAGGATTTGGTGCTTTCACTGCTGTGGTCCGGATTCATTCCTGATCAGGGAACTGAGATCCCACAAGCTGCATGGCGCGGCCAAAAAGAAAAGTGCTACTCCAGTAAACACACGAATGACAGTAAAGTGAAACAGCCTTATTAAAAAAGAGTTCATGGGACTTGGTGCTTGACTGGATGTGAGGAGTCTGAGAAATCTCATCCATTCAGCAAATACTTATTGAGTGCCAGCATGTCCCAGAAATTGTACTTGGCATGATGGATACAAAATTGAACAGGGAAAATTCTAAAAATGCCTTGAGAGTTGGAATTCTGCCTTATTCATCTTTGTATCTTGGACCCCAGCCATTGTTACTGTCTTGATCCATGTTATCAGTATTTTTATGATCATAATTAACAAGCAGTCCAATTTCTGCCCTCTGCAAGGAGCTGAGCTTACGGCTTGAGAAAATTCAAATGTTTGTGATTGGCCTTTTGATATCAGGTGACTTATGGTCTAGTTCTTCAGAACTCAGCTTAAATATTTTTGCTTCTAGAGTCTGGTTAAATACCCCTTTTATGGGGTCCCACAACATCATGGGCAAGCATCTGTTATAGCACTTAATACACTGTTTTTTTTTTTTTTTTTTTTAATTGCCTGATTAGTTGTCTATCTTTTCACCTCATTGGAAAGTCTGAGGGCAACAGTGGTTTCTTATTTATAACAGTGTACTGTTAATGACCAGCACAGTACCTGGTAGACATCCGGTGTTGACTGACTTGACTATTGAAAGAGTGAACGAATGAATATGTGCTTAGGAAGGCAGGACTTATACACAAGTGAAAGAATGAGGTGGCATATGCTACTTGACAGATAAATGCGAAGATGTTAAATGCAACAAGAGTTCAGTGGAAAGAAACACCAGAAGCTCCATGAGAAACTCCTGAAAAGGGTTGTGATTAAATTTCAGCTGGAGAAGGTAACAGATAAAGCTGCTTCTAAACCATCTATAGTTTGAGATTTTACCCATTTTTTTTAAGACCTGAGAATTGAGAGTTTTATAGCCACTTTAGTGACCTATTCCAATATCTAATGCTAATGTTTACATGAATTTTTTTGTTTTGTTTTTATTTCTTTGTGGCTTTGTTTTTATTAGTCAAGAAGAGTATTAACTTTTAAATTTTTCACAAGTACTTGGTCCAGCTTTTTGCCATGCCTAAATCTGCTGGTTCATCTGCCCTGTTCTGGCTGAGTACACTTACCAGAGACTATAAGATACTCTACAACAGGGAATGTGTCAAAACTGCCAAAATCCCTTTAAAGGCCTGCTCTTGATCATTAAGTATCTCCTACTATGACTTCCTGACTTATCTGTTTCCAGCCTTTTTTCATTTCCTAAGTTCTTCTTGCTGCAATGCATGACTTGTGCACACGTTGCTTAAAGCCTGTCCTATAAGATTCCTGATACATCCTTTTTTGAAAAATAAACTTTTATTTTGGATTAACTTTAGATTATTGGAAAAGATGTGGAGATAGTAAAGGCATTTTCTATACATTCCTCACCCCAGTTTCAATTTCCCTTAGTATTAAATTCCAAACTCCAGACTTCATTAGAATTTCACCAGTTTTTAATGTCCTTTTTCTGCTCTAAGATTTAATCCAAGATAATACATTGCATTTAGTTGTCATGTATCCTTAGTCAGCCTCTGGTCTGCAATAGTTTCTCAGGCTTTCCTCATTTTTTATGGCCTTGACAGTTTTTGATTTCAGCCTTATTGAGGTATAATTGACTAATAAAATTTTAAGATATTTAAGGACTCCCACCATTGAGTTAATAAAAACATCATATCACATATGTATTTTGTGTGTGTGTGTGTGAGAACATTTCATTTCTACTCTGTAAGCAAAGTTCAACTATATCACAGTGTTATCATTGTTAATTACTATGTTTATACTGATCCTCAGACCTTATTCATCTTATAACTGAAAGTTTACACTTTTACCAACTTTTCTACATTTTCCCCACTCCCCAGCCCCTGGCAACCACTTTTCTATTCTCTCAGTATATGAATTTGAGTGGTTTTTTGTTTTGTTTTGTTTTTAGGTTTTACATATAAGTGATATCATGCAATATTTGTCTTTCTCTGGCTTACCTTACTTAGTATAATGCCCTTAAGTTCCTCCATATTGTTGCAAATGAAAGGATTTCTTTTTTACTCATGGCTGAATAATATTCTATATATTTGTATATCACATCTTACTTATTCATTCATCTGCTTATGGACATTTAGGTTGTTTTCACATCATGGCTATTGGGATTAATGCTGCAATGAGCATGGAAGTGCAGATATCTCTTCAGTCTCCTGTTTTCATTTCCTTTGGGTAGATACTCAGAAGTGGGACTGCTACCTCATATGGTAGTTGCATTTTTAATTTTTTGAGGAATTTCTATACTGGTTCCCATAGTGGCTGTACCAATTTATATTCCCACCTATAGCGCTATAGGGTTCCCTTTTCTCCATATCTTCACTAGCACTTGTTATTTGTTGTCTTTTTTTATTATAGTTATCCTAAAAGGTGATATCCCATTGTGGTTTTAACCTGCATTTCCTTGATGATTAGTGATGTTGAGCATATTTTCACTTACCTGTTGGCCATGTGTTTGTTTTCTTAGGAAAAATGTCTATTCAGATACTCTGCCCATTTTTTAAAAGAGTTGTTTGTTTTGTGTTGTTGAGTTGTATGAATTCTTTGATTATTAACTCTTTATCAGATACATGATTTGCAAATATTTTCTCCTACTTGGTAGATTGCTCTTTCATTTTGTGGATGATTTCCTTGCTGTGCAGAAGCTTTTTAGTTTGATGTAGTCCTACTTGTTTACTTTTGCTTTTGATGCCTTTGCCTTTGATGTCAAATCCAAAATATCATCACCAAGACAGATGTTGTGGAACTTAAAAGCCTGTGTTTTCTTCTTAAAGTTTTATGATTTCAGGTCTTATGTTCAAATCTTTAATCCATTTTCAATTATTTTTGTGTATAGTATTCCAGTTTCATTCTTTTGCATGTGGCTCTCCAGTTTCCCTAGTGGAGATCTGTTGATCTATGTGTCTGTTTTTATGCCAACACCATACTGGTTTGGTTAGTATAGCTTTGTTAAATAGTTTGAAATCAGGGCGTGTGATACCTCCAGCTTTGCTCCTCTTTCTCAAATTATTTTGGCTATTTGGGGTCTTCTGTGGTTTGGTTCCTTATGCATTTTAGGATTATCTTTGAAAAATGCCATTGGAATTTTGTTAGGGATTGCTTTGAATCTGTAGATTTCTTTGGGTTGTGTGGACATTTTAACAATGTTATTTTTTCCAGTCTGTGAGCAGGGAATAGCTTTCCATTTATTTGTGTCTTTTTCAATTTCTCTCAAGAGTGTCTTATAGTTTTCAATGTAGGGGTGTTTCACCTCCTTGGTTAAATTTATTCCTAGGTAATTTATTCTTTAGGTTGTGATTATAAATTAACAATGTGATTATACACATTGTTACTGTGTATAAACACAACGGATTTTTGCTTGTTGATTTTGTACCCTGCAACTTCACTATATTTGTTTATTATTTCTAACAGTGTTTTAGTGGAGTCCTTGTAGTTTTCTATATATCGTATCATGTCATCTGCAGATAGAGACAATTTTACTTCTTCTTTCCAATTTAGATGCCTTTTATTTCTTTTTCCTGCTTGATTGCTCTGGCTAGCACTTCCAATACTGTTTTGAATGAAAGTGTTGGTCGTGGGCATCCTTGTTTTTGTTCTTGTTTCTGATCTTAGAGGGAAAGCATTGAGCTTTTCCTTTTGAGTGTGGTCTTAGCTGTGAGCTTGTCATATATGGCCTTCATTATGTTGAGGTACATTCTCTACACCTGTGTATTGAGAGTTGTTATCATAAATGGATGTTGAATTTTGTCAAGTGCATTTTCTGCATCTATTAAGATGATCGCATGATTTGTTTTTACCATCATTTTGTTAATGTGATGTGTCACGTTGGTTGATTTGTGGATGGTGAACCATACTTGCATCCCTGGATAAATCCCACTTGATTATGGTGCTTTAATGTTAAAATTGGTTTGCTGATATTTTTGCATCTATAATCATCAGGGGTACTGGCTTCTAATTTTCTTTTCTTGTAGTGTCTTTGCCTGGTTTTGGTATCAGGGTAATGCTGGCCTCAGAAAATGAGTTTGAAAGTGTCCCTTTCTCTTCTATTTTTTTGGAAGGGTTTGGGAAATGTTGGTATTAATTCTTATATAAATGTTTGGTAGAATTCACCAGTGAAGGCATCTTGTCCTAGACATTTGTTTTATGGGGAGATTTTTAATTAGTAATTCAATATCCTTACTAGTAATTGATATGTGTAGATTTCCTGTTTCCTAAAGATTTGGTCTTGGTAGTTTGTATGTTTCTAGGAATGTATTCATTTCTTACTGATTGTCCAATTTGTTGATGTGTAATTGTTCATAGTGATTTCTTACCATCCTTTTTGTATTTGTGTGGTATCCATTGTAATGTTTCCTTTTTCAATTCTAATTTTATTTATTTTAGTTCTCTACCTTTTTTCTTGGTAAGTCTTCCTGTAGGTTTGTCTATCTTTTCAAAAAAAATCTCTTAGTTTCTTTGATCTTTTCTGTTGTCTTTTAAATGTCTATTTCATTTATCTCCATTCTGATGCTTGTTATCTCCTTCCTTCAGTTAACTTTTGATTCAGTTTGCTCTTTTTCAAGTTCCTTGAGGAGTAAAGTTAGGTTGTTTATTTAAGCTCTTAATGTAGGCATTTATAGGTATGAACTTCCCTCTAAAACTGCTTTTGCTGTATCACATAAGCTTTGATATGTTATATTTCCTTTTCATTTGTCTCAATATAATTTGATTTCCTCTTTTTAAAAAACTTTCATTTTATTTTGGAACCTAGTTGATTAACAGCATTGTGTTAGTTTCAGGTGTACAGCAAAGTGATTCAGTTATATGTGTATCTGTATTCTTTTTCAAATCCTTTTCCCATTTAGGTTATTACAGAATATTGAGCAGTGTTCCCTGTGCTATACAGTAGGTCCTTGTTGGTTATCTATTTTAAATATAGTAGTGGGTACATGTCAGTCTCAAACTCCCAAACTATCCCCTTTCCCAACCTTCCCCGCTGGTAACCATAACCTCATTCTCTTAGTCTGTGAGTCTGTTTCTGTTTTGTAAATAAGTTCATTTGTATCATTTTTTTTTTTTAGATTCCTTATATAAGTGATGTCATATGCTATTTGCCTTTCTCTGTCTGACTTACTTCACTTAGTATAATAACCTCCAGGTCCATCCATGTTACTGCAAATGGCATTATTTCATTGTTTTTAAAGACTGAGTAATATTCCATTGTATATATGTACCGCATCTTCTTTATCCATTCATCTGTTGATGGACATTTAGGTTGTTTCCATGTTTCTATTGGAAACAGTGCTGTAATGAACATTTGGGTGCATATATCCTTTCAAGCCATGTTTTTCTCTGGATATAAGCCCAGGAGTGGGATGGCTGGATCACATGGTACCTCTGTTTTTAGTTTTTTAAGGAACCTCCATACTGTTCTCCATAGTGGCTGTACCAATTTACATTCCTGTGAATAGTGTAGGAGGGTTCCCTTTTCTCCACATTCCCTCCAGCATTTATTGTTTATAGACTTTTTGATGATGGCCATTCTGCCTCGTGTGGGGTGATATCTAATTGTAGTTTAGATTTGCATTTCTCCAGTAATTAGCGATGTTGAGCATCTTTTCATATGCTTCTTGGCCATCTGTATGCCTTCTTTGGAGAAATATATATTTAGGTCATCTACCCATTTTTTTCTTCATATTTTAATATTGAGCCACATGAGCTGTTTGTAAATTCCAGAAACTAATCCCTTGTTGGTCGCATCTTTTGCAAATATTTTCTCCCATGCTGTGGGTTGTTTTTTCATTTTCTCTGTGGTTTCCTTTGCTGTGCAAAAGCTTTTGCATTTAATTAGGTTCCATTTGTTTACTTTTGGTTTTATTTCCATTACTCTAGGAAATGGATTGAAGAAGCTAATTGCTGCGATTTATGTCAGAGTGTTCTGACTATGTTTTCCTCTAAGAGTTTTATGATATCTGGTGTTATATTTAGGTCTTTAATCTATTTTGAGTTTATTTTTGTGTATGGTGTTAAAGAATGTTATAATTTCATCTTTTTTACATATGGCTGTCCAGTTTTCACAGCATCACTTATTGAAGAGACTGTCTTTCCTCCATTATATAGTCTTGCCTCCTTTGTTGTAGATTAATTGGCTGCAGGTGCCTGAGTTTATTTTTGAGCTTTCTATCCTGTTCCATTGATCTATATTTCTGTTTTTGTGCTAGATAATACTGTTTTGATGACTGTTGCTTTGTAGTATAGTCTGAAGTCAGATAGCCTAATTTCCTTCAGCTCCGTTTTTCTTTTCCAAGATTGCTTTGGCTATTTGTGGTCTTTTGTATCTCCATACAAATTTTTAGATTTTATGTCTTAGTTCTGTGAAAAATGTGATTGGTAATTTGATAGGGATTGCATTGAATCTGTAGATTGCCTTGGGTAGTATAGTCATTTTGACAACAGTGATTTTTCCAATCCAAGAACATAGTATATCTCTCCATCTGTTTGTGTTGTCTTTGATTTCTTTCATCAGTGTCTTACAGTTTTCAGAGTACAGGTGTTTGGTCTCCTTAGGTACGTTCATTCCTAGGTATTTTATTCTTTTTGATGTGATGGTAAGTGATTGTTTCCTTAATTTTTCTTTCTGATCTTTCATTGTTAGTGTATAGAAATGCTACAGATTTCTGTGTATTAGTTTTGTATCCTACAACTTTACCAAATGCATTGATGAGCTCTGATAGTTTTCTGGTGGCATCTTTAGGATTTTCTATGTATAGTATCATGTCATCTGCAAACAGTGACAGTTTTACTTCTTATCCAATTTGGATTCCTTTTATTTCTTTTTCTTCTCTGATTGCCATGGTTAGGACTTCCAAAAGTTGAATAAAAGTGGCAAGAGTGGACATTCTTGTCTTGTTCCAGATCTTAGAGGAAATACTTTCAGCTTTCCACAGTTGAGTGTGTTGTTAGCTGTAGGTTTGTCATATATAGCCTTTATTATATTGATGTATGTTCCCTCTGTGTCCACTTTCCAGACAGTTCTTATTATAAATGGGTGCTGAATTTTGTCAAAAGCTTTTTCTGCATCTATTGAGATGATCATATGGTTTTTATTCCTCAGCTTGTTGATGTGGTGTATCACACTGATTGATTTGTGGATATTGAAAAATCCTTGCATCTCCAGGATAAATCCCATTTGATCATGGTGTATGATCCTTTTAACATATTGTTGGATTTGGATTGCTAGTATTTTGTTGAGGATTTTTGCATCTGTATTCATCAATGATACTGGCCTGTAATTTTCTTTTTTTGTGGTATCTTTAGTTTTGGTATCAGGGTGATGGTGACCTCACAAAATGAGTTTGGGAGTATTTGTTCCTCTGCAATTTTTTGGAATAGTTTCATAAGGATTAGTGTTAACTCTTCTCTAAATGTTTGACAGAATTTGCTGTGAATTTACCTGGTTATGGACTTTTGTTTGTTGCAAGTTTTTAAATCACAGTTTCAATTTCAGTACTTGTGATTGGTTTGTTTATATTTTCTATTTCTTGATTCAGTCTTGGGAGATTGTACCTTTCCAAGGATTTGTCCATTTCTTCTAGGTTGTCCATTTTATTGGCTTATAGTTGCTTGTAATAGTCTTTTATGATCCTTTGTGTTTCTGTGGTGTCTTGTAACTTCTTTTTCATTTCTAATTTTATTGATTTGAGCCCTCTCCCTTTTGTTCCTGATGAGTCTGGCTAAAGGTTTAATAGTTTTGTTTATGTTTCAAAGAACCAGCTTTTAGTCTCATTGATATTTTTTATTGTTTTCTTTGTCTCTATTTCATTTCTTTCTGTTCTGGTCTTTATGTTTTTCTTCCTTCTAACTTTCTGTTTTGTTTGTTCTTCTTTCTTGAATTTCTTTAATTGTAAGGTTAGGTTGTTTATTTGGGATTTTTCTTATTTCCTGAGGTAAGAGTGTATTGCTATAAACTTTCCTGTTAAAACTGCTTTTGCTGTGTCCCATATCTTTTGGATCATCATGCTTTCGTTTTCATTTGTCTCTAGGTATTTTTTGATTTCCTCTTTGATTTCTTCAGTGATCCATTGGTTATTTAGTAGCATATTGTTTAGCTTCCATGAGTTTGTGACTTTTACAGGTTTTTTTTAATAGTTTTCTAATCTCATATTGTGGTTGGAAAAGATGCTTGATATAAATTTAATTTTCTTAAATTTACCTAGGCTTGCTTTGTGGCTCAGCATGTTGTCAGTCCTGGAGAATGTTCCATGTGTGCTTGAGAAGAATATGTGTTCTGTTGCTTTTGAATGGAATGCTCTATAAATATCCCTTAAGTCTGTCTGGTCTAATGTGTCATTTAAAACCTGTGTTTACTTATTGATCTTCTCTCTGGATGATCTGTCCATTGATGAAAGTGGGGTGTTAAAGTCTCCCACTATTATTGTGTTACTGTTCATTTCTCCTTTTATGGTTGTTAGTATTTGCCTTATATATTGGGGTGCTGCTGTGTTGGGTGCATACCTATTTATAATTGTTATATCTTCTTCTTGGATTGATCCCTTTATCATTATATAGTGTCCCTCTTTGTCTCTTGTAACAATCTTTACTTGAAAGTCTATTTTATATGATATGAGTAATGCTACTTTAGCTTTTTCTTAATTTCCATTTGCATGGAATACCTTTTTCCATTCCCTCACTTTCAGTCTGTATGTGTCCCTAGATTTGAAGTGGGTCTCTTGTAGACAGAATATATATGGGTTTTGTCTTTGTATCCATTCCACCAGCCTATGTCTTTTGGTTTTAGCATTTAACACTTCTATATTTTAAGTAATTATTGATATGTATTTTCCTACTGCTGTGTTCTTAATTGTTTTGGATTTGTTTTTGTAGGTCTTTTTTCTTCCCTTCCTCTTTTGTTCTCTTCTCTTGTGATTTGATGTCTAACTTTAGTGTTGTGTGTGGATTCCTTTTCCTTTTTTGTGTGTCTACTGTAGATTTTTGATTTGCAGTTACTATGAGGATTTGATATAGCAGTATATATGTATTTCATCACTTTAAATATATCTTGCCACTCCCATATGGCCTGGAGAGTTTCTGCTGAGAAATCAGCTGGTAACCTTATGGGAGTCCCCATGTCTATTATTTGTTCCTTTTCCCTTGTTGCTTTTAATAGTCTTTGTCTTCAATTTTTGTCAATTTGATTACTATGTATCTAAACGTGTTCCTTCTTGGGTTTTTCCTGTATCGCACTCCCTGGACTTGGGTGACTGTTTCCTTTCCCATGTTAGGGAATTTTTCAGCTGTTATCTCTTCAAATATTTTCTCAGGTCCTTTGTCTCTCTCTTCTCCTTCTGGGACCCCTATAATGCAAATGTTGGTGCATTTAATGTTGTCCCAGAGGTCTCTTAGACTGTCTTCATTTCTTTACATTCTTTTTTCTTTATTCTGTTCTGTGGCAGTGATTTCCACTATTCTGTCTTCCAGCTTGCTTATATGTTCTTCTGCCTCAGTTACTCTGCTATTAATTTCTTCTGGCTGTAGAAGAAAAAAGCTGTATTTTTCATTTCAGTTATTTTATTGTTCATCTCTGTTTGTTTGTTCTTTAGTTCTTCTAAATCTTTGTTAAACATTCTTGTATCTTCTCAATTTGTGCCTCTATTCTTTTTCTGAGATCTTGGATTATCTTCACTATCATTACTCTGAATTCTTTTTCCAGTAGATTGTCTGTGTCCACTTCACTTAGTCGTTTTTCTGGGGTTTTTCTTGTTCCTTCATCTGGGACATATTCCTCTGTTGTCTCATCTTGTCTGAATTTCTGTGATTGTGGTTTCTGTTCTGTAGGCTGCAGTGTTGTAGTTCTTCTTGCTTTTGCTCTCTGTGCTCTGTGGATGAGGCTAAGAGGCTTTTTCAGGCTTCCTGGTGGGAGGGACTGGTACCTGCCGACTGCCTGTTGGAGCTGGATCTTGTCCCTCTGGTGGGCAGAGCTGTGCTCAGAAAGACTTTAAGGAGCCTGTCTGCTGATGAATGGGGGTGTGTTCCCTCCCTTTTAGTTGTTTGGCCTGTGGTGTCTCATCATTGGAGGCTACAGCCTGTTGAGTGGGGTTGGGTCTTGGGGGGAAATGGCAGCTTCCATGATGGCTCGTGTTAATGAGTACTTGCCAGAGCTGCAGATGCCAGTCTCTTTTTCCCCACAGTGAGCCACAGCTGCCCTCTGCCTCCACTGGAGACCCTGCAATACTAGCATGTAGATCTGGCCCCATCTCTTATGAGGTTACTGATTTTTTCCTTGGGTCCTGCTAAGCACTAGACCTTGTGTGCACTCTGAAATAGTGGAGTTTCTGTTTCCCCTGGTCCTGTGGAATTCCTGAAATCAAACCCTACTGATGTTCAAAGCCAGATTCTCTGGGGGCTCCTCCTCCTGTTTCCAGACTCCCAGAGAAGAAGCCTGATGTTGGGTTCAGGGATTTCACTCCTGTGGGAGAACTTCTGTGGTATAATTATTTTCCAGTTTGTGGGTCACCAATCCAGCAGGTATGGGATTTGATGTTATTGTAATTGCACCCCTCCAACTGAGTCTTTGTGGCTTTATCTTTGGCTGTATCTTTTTTGGTAGGCTCCATTGTTTTATTTGTCAATGGTTATTCAGCAGTTAGTTGTGATTTTGGCATTTTTGTAAAAAGGAGTGAGCTTACATTCTTCTACTCTGCCACCTTGCCACTCTGCCATCTTGCCAGCCTTTTGAGGATCTTCTTAAAGCAACAGGCTCTGCAATGCCTATGTGCAATTCCATTTTAATACAAGAGTCATGGCAATATTCTTAAATAAGAACAGCAAGAAACTTTGAGGGGGCTCTTGCCTTATCTCTTCTTCATGCTTCAGCAGCAGCTGCTGATTCCCCTCAGCTGCTGGGAGTCCATGTAGAGCCTTCAAGAACATTAGGCTTCTGAGTGGAACCCACTCTGGGCAACAACTGAGGCACTGGGCCATGGGGAGTGCCACTTGCAGTGCCTGCTGGTCACTGGACCCACCATATTGTTTAATTTCCTTTTTGATTTCTTCTTTGACCCATTGGTTATTCAGTACCTTTTAAAAATCTTCACATATTTGTGAATTTTCCAATTATTTTCTTGTAATTAACTTTTAGTTTCATACTATTATAGCTGGAAAAGATGCTTGACATGATTTCAATTAAGACTAGTTTTTTGGCCCACTGTATGATTAATCCTGGAGAGTACTCCTTTTGCTCTTGAGAAGAATGTGTATCTGCTAATGGTTGATGGAATGTTCTGCAAATATCTGTTAAGTCCATCTGCTCTGGTGTGTAGTCTGAGTTCAGTAATTTGTTATTGATTTTCTGTCTGGATGATTTATCCATTTTTGAAAGTAAGATGTTGAAGTCTTTTAATATTATTGTATTCCTGTCTGTTTCTCCCTTCAGGTCTGAAAGTATTTGCTTTATATATTTAGATGCTCCTGTGTTGGGTGTATAAATATTTACAAATGTTACATCCTTTTATTGGATTAACCCTTTTATCATTATATAATGATTTTCTTTGCCTCTTATTATACTCTTTGGTGAAAATTTACTTTGATATAAGTATAGCTGCCGCTGCTTTCTTTAGGTTTTATTTGCATGGAATATCTTTTTTCTATACATTTACTTTCAGCCTGTGTTTGTCCTTACATCTGAAGTGAGTCTCTAGGCAGTATATTTCTTGTTTTTTATATCCATTTAATCATTCTGTGTCTTTTGATAGTGAATTTTGTCCATTTACTTTAAAGTATTGTTGATAGATATGGATTTATTGGTGCAATTTTGTAAATTGTTTTCTTGTTTTGCTTTCTTTCTTTTTCTTTTGCTTCTTCACTTGTGATTAATTCGTTTTAAGTAATGGTAACTTTTGCTTGTCTGGAAAGCTCTTTATCTCTCCTTCAGTTCTGAAGGGCAGCTTTGTCCAGTAGCATATTGCTTAGTTGGTAGTTTTTTAGAACTTGAGCACTTTGAATATATCATGCCACTCACTTCTGGCCTGCAAAGTTTCTGCTGAAAATCTGCTAATAGTCTTTTGGTGGTTCCGTTGTATGTAACAAGTTTCTTTTCTCTTGTTGCTTTTAAAGTTCTTTCCTTGTCTTTTACTTTTGACAGTTTATTAAAAGTGTGTTCTGGTGTGCATCTCCTTGGATCCATTTTATTTGGAACTCTCTGGGTTTCCTGGATCTGAATATCTGTTTTTTCACCCAAGTGAGGGGAGTTTTGTCATTATTTATTTTAATAAGCTTTCTGCTCCTTCCTCTCTTTCTTTTCCTTTTGGGACTCTAGAATGTTAATATTGGTCTGCTTGATGGTGTTCTGTAAGTACCTTAAACTGTCTTCACTTTTTTTCATTCTTTTTCTGTTTGCTCCTCTGACTGGATGAATTCTACCATCCTGTCTTCAGATTCGCTGTGTTCTTCTGCTGCTTTTCTAGTCAGTTGTTGAACCACTCAATTGAATTTTTTGGTACAGTTAATTTATTTTTCAGCTCTGCGATTTCTGTTTGGTTCTTATATTTTCTGGTTCTTTGTTGAAATTCTCATTTTGTTTATACATTGTTCTCCTGTCCTCAGTGATCATCTTTACAAGCAATATTTTGAACAGTTTGTCATGTAAATCACTTATCTGCTTTTTATTATGGTCTGTTTCTGACATTTTACTTTGCCCTTTTGTTTGGAATCTGTTTTTCTATTTATTCACTTTCCTTGACTCTCTCTTGATTTCTATGCATTAGGTAAAATAGCCACCTCTCCCAGTCTTGAAGGAATGGTCTCATGTAGGAGATGAACTTTGTCATTCAGCCCTAACTCTTGGTTGTCTCTCTAACTTTTGAGATTTTCCAAACTGCCTTCTTTGTTCTTAATGGATGCCTAGTAGTTAAGGGCATGCTAAAATTTGTCAGTGTCCCAAAGGGGAGGACCTCAGTAAACACCTAGATGCAAGTAGATTGGAGGCCAGACCTTTAGTCAGAAACTTTTAAGTAGGAAAATAGACCTCTTTGTGGGAAAGACTTGGAGATGGACATTTATCTCTCCTGCCTCTGTGTTGAGCCCTGGGAAGATAGCTGGTTAAGGATGATATCTTTGTTTACTACAGTTCTATTGAAGCTTCAAACGCAAGCCATGCTGGCCACCTGAGCCAGATGTTCAAGGGGTACATTCCCTGGGCAACAGACACAAAAGCCAGTGTGCCAGATGTGTGCACAAGGTTCTTTCAGGGAGACATCAGCGACTTGGAGTGGGGCAGAGGAAGAGTGTGAAGATGCTGTCACCAGCTTCCCAAGTCTCCAGAGAGGACTGCACTAGATGTGTTCTAAATTAGAACCTGACTCTCAGACTGCAGCATTTTTTTAATACATCCTTATTGGAGTAAAATTGCTTTACAATGTTGTGCTAGTTTCTGCTGTACAACAAAGTGACTCAGCTATATGTATACAAATATCCCCATGTTTCCTCCCTCCTTGAGCCTCCCTCCCATCTTCCCTATCACACCCCTCTAGGTCGTCACAAAGGACCAAGCTTATCTCACTGTGTGTGCAGTAGCTTCCCACTAGCGATCTATTTTACCTTTGATAGTGTCTATATGTCAGAATGGCCATCGTCAAAAAATCTAGGAACAATAAATGCTGGAGAGGGTGTGGAGAAAAGGGATCCCTCCTGCATTGTTGGTGAGAATGTAAATTGATACATCCACTATGGAAAACAGTGTGGAGATTCCTTAAAAAACTAAAAATAGAACTACCATATGACCCAGCATACCACTACTGGACATATATGCTAAAAAAGCCATAATTCAAAAAGATACATGTACCACAGAGTTCATTGCAGCACTATTTACAATAGCCAGGTCATGGAAACAACCTAAATGTCCATTGACACAAGAATGGATGAAGAAGATGCAGCTTTTAAGATATGAAAATTGGTCCCTTTCAGGGAAAGACTGGAAGATAGGTGTTTCTCTCCCTGCCTCTGCTCTGAGCCCTGGGTAGGGGGGATAGCTGTAGCGAGTCCTCATGAGCCTTTTAAAAACTGTTTTTTTGTTTGCAGTAGTCTTGTGAGTCTCGTGGATGGAATCCCTGTTGGCTTTCAGAGCTAGGTGTTTTGGGAGCCTGTCCCTCAGGTGGAGGTACAGGTCTTAGAAGTAGGGGTGCTAAATGTTGGGTCCAAATCCTTCACTCCTTAGTTGAATCTGGTAGCTGTGAATTTCCTCCTGATTGTTGAGTGTGTCTCAGCCTTTCTTACCATTTCATAGTGATTTTTGTCTCATTTGCCCAGTGTGAAGGAGTTGCTCAGCTGTTTCTGGATTCTTTCAAAGGAAATTGTTCCACATGTAGCTACAGATTTGGTGTGGCAGTGGCAGGAGGTGAGCTCAGGAGCCTCATATGTTGCCATCTAAGACTGGAACCTGTGACCTTGACAGATTTAAGGAACATTGCTCAGTTCTTTTGTAGAATGGGTTTGTTTGATTTTTTTTTTTGATAAATAGATTGATTATGGGTTTTTAGAAAGAATATCACAGAGGTGAAATGCCTTTCTCATCCTATCAAGGGGTATGTATTATGCACATGACATTACTGATGATGTTAATCTTGATCACTTGGTTAAGGTAGTGCTTTCTTGGTTTCTCCACTGTAAAGTTATTGTTTCCCCCTTTTCACATACTAATGTTTGTAAGTGAGGCATTAAGTGCCAGGTCCCCATACTAAGCAACCCCTAGACTAGGGAGTAGCTGCATTTATTATTTGGAATTATTCTGCAAGGAAAATGTAGCTCTTCTCTCCCAATATTTATTGTTCAATCACTTATTTGTATTGGTAGAGCCATTGGATATTTATACTGTGGGTGGAATCCAATTCTATGTTTTTTATTTTATTCCTTAAATTGTTCCTGCTTTGGCTCTTGGGAGCTCTGTAAGTTTGTCTCCTGTGTCCCTTAGAAATGCCCCCATCTTTGTATTTTTTGAGTACGTCCTTACTTTGTGGTACTAGAAAATGCTACAAGCTTATCTTGTATTTTTCCTACCTCTTCCTAATATATCCTTAAAGATTTTTTTCTCGTATGTATTTAAAAAGGAGATGTTTCATTTTTAGTTCCAAGTCCACTCTTAAAAGCCTCTAATAAGAGAAATACGTAGTAGTTTCATATGTTAGTGAAAGTTCAATACACGTATTTTGACAAAGATAAACATATTCATTGAACTTTTCATCAAAGTCCTGAAATATCTTATTTATAACCCCACCCATAGATTCTCATTCAGATGATGGAAAGAAATCTTATACTAAGCAAAGGATAGGGCTTGCTGAGTGGTACAGTGATTTTATGTCATATACTAATATTGTGTGTGATGTGTGTGTATGCATGTACACACACACACACATGCACACACACACATATATGTGTGTGTGTGCATGTGTATACAGATATTCTCATTCTTTCTTTGTGTCTATAGATATTCTCATTCTTTCTTTTTTCCAAGGTCAGTGATCTGTTGTTGGAGAATCAAGTTCTACGCTTGGGCATCAATAACTCCTTTCCATGGTTTCCAATTTGACATTATTTTTCCAACTTGTTTTTTCATGCTTACTTGACCTGTGTGTGGAAAAGGGTTTTCCATTGTCAACCGTCATGGTTTCCTATTTTCTGAGCCAAGATAATGTCTTCTGAGATTTTAAATCCCCTTTGAAAATTTACTTGGAATCTTTTCAACATCAGCCCACTCACACTGAGAAAACATCTCCAAGCAGAACGAAGAAAAGAATGGGCCAAAAGAAAAGGAAATATGGTGAGATAGGCAATGCAATACTTGGTAAGTGTAGCACTCCAAGGAAGACACACTTTTGGTGTGGTATCTTAGGGGTGTGAAAGTGTGAAGAATGTACATTTGTCTTTGGAGTCTCCCATCTCTCATTTCTAGATGATTCTTGCTCACTCTGGTCAGCCTGCATACCTGTGCTGCTCCTGACAAGCCACCAAGTAATTCTGCTTTTTTGTCCTTCTAAGTTCCTATTTACACCATGAATATAGGTGTGTTGGTTGCTTATTCGTAAGGGTATCCCTGAAACCCCAAAATGAAATTATCATTTATAGTTATAGCTTTTTCACTCTAGGAAATATTACCAAAAAATGGAGTAATGGCAAAATAATCCCCAGGGCTTTGCTGAAAGTGAAAGAAGTGCTTTACCATCACTTTGCCCATTTTCTTTAACAAAACCAAAGATGAATAGGGAGCCCATATATCTTCTGATTGTAAAGGAGGAAGTAAGAAAAGCAGTTTCTCAGGGGCCATATGGAGCAGATGCACATGAATTGGCGTTAATACTGATGGAGCATCACCAATGAGCAGTGTTCAGGCAGGCATTCAACAGAGGCAAGCCCTTGCTCCCTGTGACTATTTTATAGTTGCCTTATTTTATTAGTATAACTTTTTTCTATTTGGATACTTCACATTACCTAATTTTATATTGGGTGTAGAATAATTGTCACAGAATTGGTATTCATTTCAAGGAAAGAAAGGTGGTAGGTCTGGGTAGAACATCATGTGTTAAGGGGTTAGTAAGGCAAAATAGTTTACAGATTGAGATGAACTATTGAGGCTGGAAAACGTATTCACCTTAGTTTAGTATCTCATCTCTTTCCTTTTTTAAAAATAGCAAATGGGAGGATGTGCTTCTTGAAGGCACAGAGCATGTGAAAAGTTTGCCAATGTGGCAGTTTTTAAAGTGTCTCTGCACTTCTGATTGGGAGCTTCAAATGATACATTTGGTTATTTTCATATGTTCACATAATAAAAGGTTTGTGAGAATGAACCTATATTTCCTTTGCTTAGAGACCTACTATTGGTGACAAAATATTTGAATAGAATGCTTATCAGTAGTAAAAGCATTAAAAAATTCTTCACTGATAACATTACTAAAAAGGAAAGTTAAGTGTCTTTTATGGAGAGAGAATAATGACTCCTTACATCCACTCATTAGATTTAATTCCCACTAAAATTAGTAGGCTGATACCTAACCTAGACCCTATTCTGGATCTCTTGCTTCCATGTTTCCACACCAACACACAAGAAGATAAATGGGCTTTAGGATAACACTGTTGGGTGGTTGATTGTTTTATTAATCCAGAAAGACATTTCCTTTTTGGTGTGAGCAGAGAAAGTTTCTAGTTACATTTAAAACTCTGTTGTTTTAGCCAATGGACTTGTTTGAAAGAGAAAGAGAGTTGTCCGGTCTGAGAAGGATATGAGGTGAATGGATTTATCATTGCATTAGCATTTACTCCTATAACTTGGGGTAGTTATCAACAAGCTATAGACAATCTCATGGGTAGTTTAACATTTTTTTCACTGTCACCATCTCTATAGTGAAAGGACTATCGTTCTAACAAGGAGAGGTCTTTCTAGTACAGCGCCTTCCTAAAAAGAGCTGAGGGTTAGTAAAGTTGTGTTGAAATGTAGAGGCTGAATGGCCAATTGGCCTTGTTTACTTCTGCAAAAACACCCACAGCTCAGATTTGTGTCTCAAAAGTTTATACATGACAACAAAAAATTGAATTTCAGGATTGCTTGTGAAAAATTTAGACCAAATATATCAAATGCCTAAATGCCAAGGTCTTGCTGTTCTTACAGCTTTTCTTTACCAGAAACAAAATTTTGAGTTTTGAGAATGTGGTAATCAGGGATAAAAAGAATTTTAGACATTAGTTTTAGTAAAAGCTCGGTCTTCTAAGGAGCTTGACTGGCTGAGGAGAGATAATGAACTCCAGAGGTAGACTGTTATATCTGGAAATGGTGCCCTTGCCAAGGGTACTATTTTCTGTTGCCCACAAAGCCACTGAGTCCACCTCTCATGCTTGGTGCAGCCCCCGTGGAGGTGATCTTTGTACTGTGATGCTGCTCTGCTGTCCTCAAAGATGCTTCCAGATGCTGAAGCTGGTGCTGCATTGAGGCTGGCATTGCCTGACTTAATGTGCCAACTTCCTTGAAGCTGACTTAGGTCAGTGCATGAACGCTGCTCTGGTAAGTGGCAGAGACCCTCTTCATCCCAGTACTGTGCTCTACACTGAACCCTTGTTTCAGAGTAGTGCTGCCTTATGCTTCCAGTGCCTTTGAGATGTTCTGTGGGAACACCCACTTTACTCGTACTGCCCCCTTTTCTCCCTAGGACCCTATTACTTCATGGAGGCGAAGCCTTAAAGTAGAACTGAGGGACAGGAAATATGTCTTTCACACAAATGCCTCTCTTTTCCAGTGCCCAGGGTATATCCTGATTTCTTATTCTTCATTTTAGGATGAATTCTTTCCTGGGAAGCTCACTGGTCCTCCTGCTTGGGTCCTTGGCCCTTCCCTAGTATGTACAAATTCTACGGTCTGCCTGGGCTGAATCCTAAAGCTCCCTCCAGCCTCTGTCTGAGAATTTTATTGTCTTCCTTAAAGTTAAATCTTCATGGGCAACAAATGTGAATGGCTCAGTAAAGTGAGATTTCCCAATCAAATTGTTCTTACACCCAGGGTTCTCCAAAGAGAGAACAATAGCATTTAATTTAGATTTACTATTTGTATACAGTGAAAAGTAGAGAATTATTAACTTACCAAAGAAAAGCTTCAAACCACCAGAGGTTCTTCCCAGCAGTAAAATTCTATGCGTAAATGCGAGCACCATATTAGTTGTTTAGCAGTTGATTCTAGTGCGCCAGAACTTTATTATTTTTGTATGAATGGTAACAGCATCTCTCATGAGTTCTTGAGAAAAAAAATGGGAACTTTTATACTGTCTCAAGCAAGTGCTCTTTTAGTGCTATTTATAAGTGTTCAAGCAAGGATTTGTTTTCCATTTATATATTTTTATTAAAGTCTCTTTAGTACTTTTCATTTTTAACTCCTACACTTCTGTTTGTACTTTGTTTATTTTGCCATTATTCTGTTTAGTGCACTGGTATCAGAAGGCTGAGAAAGGTAATGATTTCTCAGCAGACTGGTTGGTGTGGAAGTTATTGGACTGTACCCTCACCCATCGCGTTATCTTTCATCTTGAGGTCTGAAGATGCCATTTTAAATTCACAGCTCAGTTGGTAGGTCACTCTGTCTCTTGTCCATTGTATGGAACCATAGGATCCAAAGAGATGATGGCCCAGAACCTTTCCATGGTGTCTGTGGAATACAATAAAATCAAAAGTGTATGGAGACAATGTGCCCTTCACAACCTTCCATAGAAATGCATGTTTATTCAGAAAGCTTCTCCTGATGGCTGATTAAATCTTCTTGTTACAAATAAACCCGTTTCCCCATTGTTCTGTCCCTCCTTAGAACAGAATGAAAAGTATTGACTAACTCAGTAGTTTTTCTTAATGGGGAATAGCTTCAAAATATCAGTTTAATTTCATATTAAATGTGAATTCTCCAAATTTTACTTACCAAAGAAAAGCTTCATTTCAGCATTTCAGCAAAATTATGATTTGTAAGAAAATTTTAAAAATTCATAATAATTAGAAAAATGAGTTTTTTAAAAGTCTATATGAAAAATTGAAACACAAAGAAAATCATGTTTCACCTAGGAGAAAAGATGTTTTTCCCAAGTATTCAAATGACTGTTTTAGAGATATAAATATCTCAAGTGGAGGTCAATAAATATATATGCTAAACAGTAAACTTGAGCTATAAACTTGTTTTGGGTGAGAGTTTAGAATTTATTTTAAGATATCACAGTATAAGAAGTGCTTTTATGGAGAGAGGCAGTAGTTGCAAAAGAACACCATGCTGATAATTGCCCTGCAGTTAAAGATTCAGTTTGTCTAGTTTGGAAATGAATTGAAGCACTTTCTTGCTCTATTCTAGAGTGATGAATCCGAAAAGGACCCTATGGATTGCAGAAGACTGAAGGCTGATTTCTCATGCTTGTTGGAGTTTTACAGGCTCTTGAATGATACTAGTTGACCCCCATATTTGCCCACTTTTTATTTTTTAAAAATTTTTATTGGAATATAGTTGCTTTATAATGTTGTATTAGTTTCTACTGTACAGCACAGTGAAACAGCTATATATGTGCATATACATATATCCCCTCTTTTTTGGATTTCCTTTCCATTTAGGTCTCCACAGAGCATTGAGTAGAGTTCCCTGTGCTGTACAGTACGTTCTCATTAGTTATGTCTTTTATACATAGGATCAATACTATATATATGTTAATCCCAATCTCCCAATTCATCCCGCCCCCTCCACCCCGTATCCATACGTTTGTTCTCTATGTCTGTGTCTCTATTTCTGCTTTGTAAATGAGATTGTCTATACCATTTTTTTCAAATTCCACATATATGCATTAATATACGGCACTTGTTTTTCTCTAACTTACTTCACTCTATATGGCAGTCTCTAGGTCCATCTGTGTCTCTACAAATGACCTAATTTCGTTCCTTTTTATGGCTGAGTAATATTCCATTGTATATATGTACCACATCTTTTTAATCCATTCCTCTGTTGATGGATATTTAAGTTGTTTCCATGTCCTGGCTATTGTAAATAGTGCTGCAATGAACATTGGGGTGCATGTGTCATTTTGAATTATGGTTTTCTCTGCGTATGTGCATAGTAGTTGGATTGTTGAATCAAAATTAATATATTGAAGACAAATCAACCAGCTGCTTTTGACAGAACTTTAAAGACTGGAGTGATTATAACTATATTTTGAGAAGCACCCTGAACATACAGTTCCTTTGAACTTCCTCTTTAAGTCAGTTAGACCTTCCCCCGCTCCCCACATTGATATGTTTAACTTCTGTTTATCCTGTATCAGAAGGGCCAACATAAAATTACTTTCTGTAGTTTTCTTTTCTGAGAGAAGAAATGGCAAGCATGTAATATTTTAGAAAAAGAAAACAAAACACAAAACTGGAAAACACATGCTTATTTAGTCTGTATCAGTTATGATGAGCTCAAACTTAAGTAAGCGAATACACAAGTCAGAATGTCTTAAATAGTAAAGAAGTTTATTATCTCACATAAACAATTTGAAGGGCTGAATAATTCAGCAGCCTGACAACATGGTCAAGGTCCCTGGGCTCTTTTCACCCTTTTTGCTCTGTATCCCCAACATCTGACTTCTGTCTCAGGTTATAAAATGCCTTCAACAGTTTTAGGAATCATATCCTCATAAAAAATATTCAGAAGCCAGAAGAGAGCAGTGTCTGTATGTCTCTTTTTAAGAGCAATGAAACATTTCTCAAAAGTTCTTTCCCCATTGAACTTAACCATCATATGTCCCTGGCCCGAGGCTTCTCCTAAACCAGTCACTGGCAGGGAAAATGGAAAGCTTCCCATCCTAAGGCTGAATGATCTGGACTTCCCTGGAGCATGTGCCTGCTCTACACCTGATCAAAACTGGGGGCCTCTTTCTCAGTAAGATGGAGGAGGAGAGGGGAGTGGTCATTGGGTGGGCAGTCAGACCTGCCACACAGCCCTTTATCCTGCATCTTCTGTATATACTTTTCCATCTTGAATTTGCAGAAGTTGGGAGATACACAGGCACACACACATGCATGTACCCACAAACATACAGTTATATATGATTTGAGTCATTTTTAATTTTCCTGAGACTTGACTAAAGTAATTAAGAAGTACAAGAAGGATTGACTTATTTTGGCAGTGTTATTTTGTTATCCTTTAATTACTTGAAAATTAATGGTCTTGTTAACTGTAATCAGAATAGATATTTGGTTATATAATTCTATTCTGTTCCTATTCTGCATAAACAGGGCTCTATTAAAAACGTATGTGAAATCCTTGGAAGGGGTAATATGTGTGCTTGGTTATTGATTAGATTTCGGGAGTACTCAAGAGAACTAGCCCTGGACCAGTTTCCTCTGTTAGGTAACTTCCTAGATGGTGGCCACCAACTTTGTAAGCCCAGGGACAAGCACAGAGTTTGAGGGGAGAGACAGTGTTATGTTTTGAATATGTTAAATTTGAGGTTCTTGTGAAGCTGGAAATATCTAATGGAGAATTAGATGTATGTCTGAAACTCAGGGAGACTCTGGGTGGCAGAGATAGACTTAGGAGTCATTAATGTATTGGTGATAGCTAAAATCATGAGAGCAGGTGAAATTGGCAAGTAACCTGTGCCTTAGCATCTTAGACTACTTCCAGGTTTCTATCCTGCCCCTCTTTTATTTGATATTTTCAAAGTTAATATATCTTAATTTTAAATTGAACAAACAAGAATTAGGAAAGTAAATCTTTTTTATTTCTTTTCCCTTCACCATGTTATACATTCCAAAGCTCAAAAGAAGTTGTATTTGGATTTTTCCCTGCTTTATTCCTCATTATTCCACATTGATAATGAAGGATTTACAGTGTTTGTGTCAATGAAACAGGTAAGATGTCTGCCCTAAAGTAGCCAGAACTACAAATATGGCAAACTAAGGAGGGAGGAGGATGAAGGTCTTATGAAAACCAGTGGGGTTTATAATAATAGTAGTAATAATAATAACACATTAAAATAGTATTAGTTATTATTATTATGTCTGATATGGTACAGAGGAGAAGTGTGCAGTATACTCAGACATAATCCAGTCCAACTGCTTTGCCCTCTGGTTTGAGATTTCTGAGCAAGCTGGTGGTGAATGAGGGAATTTAGGAGGTTCAGACATGGTATGGTGTAATTTTGAATCCCTTGGGAAGTAAGTGATTCTTTCTTAAATCCTCTCATAATTTGGCTGATTTCGTGAAGGAAAATCTCAGTGCAGTGCTAATGAATCTTGAACAACTGTCTACTACTAAATCATTTTTATAGTAAGACAAGAGAGAGAGAGGCAGACAGATGGACACATACACACCCCCTAGCCATACTCATGTTCCATTTACAGTATTGATACAAAATTTCTTTTCCTTTTTACATAAATATTTTTAGGTTAAAAAAAGCAAGTCGACTTAAAGAAAAACATAAAATGATAACACTATAGGTGGTATGTGAATGTGGCTCCTAGTTACTGTCCCTAACCTTCCAGATGGCTTGCCAGATAAAGATTCTACAGTAACCCTCTCTTGAATGGAGTCCAGTTCATGGACTCTTCAGAGTTTATCCTCCACCTGACCTACCTTATTACTGATGACATGCTAGTCTACTCCCTCAGCTTTAACTGTCCAAGACTCCTGGGCTATCAACCTTTGCTCATTCTTCTCTCCCTCCTTCTCCTGACCTGCTCACTGCAGGAGTTAGATTCCAAATCCTACACACATGACTAAGCCCTACTAAAGTGCCTTAGTCTCTGCCTGCACCAACCCTCACAATTTTTTTACTTTTATGAAACTTTTGTTGCATCTTTGATCACTTGCACTCCCATTGTTTCAGGTATTTTTCTGTAACCACCAAATTAGAGCATAAACTTCTTGATGACGGAGAGAGTATTTTATACTTGCCTATGGACACTGTGCTTAGCACAGTGCTAGACTAGATTATAAGAAATGAATGTTTAACTGGTTGACCAAATAAACTCTGCATTTTCTAAGAACTGGTGTTGCACATAGAGGTGCCCCAAAGGGTGAGTTTTATTTTTTAGTATGGTGGATTTTATACATGGCCACAAAGTTTTGTAACCATTCCTTGAATTGGGTAGCCTTGTGACTGCTTTGGTGAATATACTGTGGAAAAGATTCACTGAATGACTTCCAAGACTTGATCATCAAAGGTCGTATAGCTTCTGGAACATCATTCTTGAAGCTCAGAGCCACAGTCTAAGAAGTATGACTGCCTTGGCATGCTCAAACACATGTAAGAACTCTAGCTGCCTGTCCCAGGTGAGCCCAGGCTTTGGTCATTCTAGCCAAGCTTCCAGACACGTGAGTGAAAAGGCCTCTAGACGATTCTCCTGTTTAGCCATTCAGGTCATCCCCACATTCAAGTCTTCCAAGTAGAGGCCATAGAAATACTTAAGGAGAGATTCCTGCTGTGTCCTGCCCAAATTACTGACCCACAGAATCCATGATCATAATAAAATGGTTGTTACTTTATGCCTCTTGAGTTTAGGGTGGTTTGTTGTATACCTATAGAAAACTGGAATATTTACTTAAAAAGAGGTCATAAATCTTCACAGTTCATCCCTTTTGTAACCCGTCTTACTGCCACCTACATAACACTAAAACAAATAAACCACCCCCCCAAAAGCAAACCAAAATATAAAGTAAGAAAAGGAAAAAATCTTGAAAAAAAGAGAGAAAAGGTGCAAAAAGAAAAGGACACGGATACAATTATATAGATGTAGATATAGAAACAGATATAAATATAGGTAACTATAAAGAGGTAGGTATAGACAGAGGCTCAGGTACATTATTAGCATAACTATTTATTATTAGTAGATTTTGCTTCCAAATTCTTTATAACACCAAATCTACATAGTTACACCCTTTGCTACAATTATTATTCTTTTTGCTGATTTTCTTCACGGAACCTACTTGCTGTATAGTAGAGCCTGAGAAAAGAAGAAAGTGTGTCCGAACTTTTCCCTTAATTATCTTCTCTCAGATATTAATGTACAATAAACACATGAAAATGGCTCATTTCACTAACAATCAAACAGATACAAGTCAAAAGAATAGTAAAACTTTTAACTGTTAACTTTAATAATTTGGCATCATACATCAAAAGAGTTAACACTGTTAATATACTTTCACCCAGAATTTTTTCTTTAATAAATTTATTTCAAGGAAATTGTTATATATGCATAAAAATTTTCTATTAGGATGTTTATCACAACATTCACTCTTTCATTCATTTAGTCAACAGATACTTACTGACATTATGGTTCTGACACCAATTTGATGTGTTGGTTCTTTATTCACCAGGCAATCTCTGACACTCACTGGCTCGATGTCCTACAATTCAACTCAATTATGACACTATCTACCAGAGATAATGTCAGATCCCACAGGTTAAGGGCTCAGTCCCATGAGACTGCCCCTCTCATTTCAGATGCAGAAAGTCTGCTTCTGACTGACTGGCTACTATAAATCAGAGGTTCCCACCCTCCTTGGGGTTTGAGTAATTTCCTAGAGCCAGAAGAGCTAACACCCGTCCTTCTCAAACTCTTCCAAAAAATTTGAGAGGAAAGAACACTCCCAAACTCATTCTATGAGGCCACCATAACCCTGATACCAAAACCAGACAGATACTACAAAAAAAGAAAATTACAGACCAATATCACTGTTGAATTTAGATGCAAAAATCCTCAACAAAATACTAGCAAAGAGAATCCAACAACACAATAAAAGGATCATACACCATGGTCAAATGGGGTTTATCCCTGGAATGCAAAGATTCTTCAATATATGCAAATCAATGTGATACACCATATTAACAAATTGAAGGATAAAAACCACATGATCATCTCAATAGATGCAGGAAAAGCTTTTGACAAAATTCAACACCCATTTATTATAAAAACTCTCCAGAAGGTGGGCATAGAGGGAACCTACCTAAACATAATAAAGGCCACATACGACAACCCACGGCAAACATCATTCTCAATGGTGAAAAGCTGCAAGCATTCGCTCTAAGATCAGGAACAAGACAAGGATGTCCACTCTCGCCACTACTATTCAACATAGTTTTGGAAGTCCTTGGCACAGCAATCAGAGAAGAAAAAGAAATAAAAGGATCCAAATTGGAAAAGAAGAAGTAAAAGTGTCACTGTTCGCAGATGACATGATACTATACCTAGAAAATCCTAAAGATGCCACCAGAAAACTACTTGAGATAATCAATGAATTTCATAAAGTTGCAGGATACAAAATTAATACACTGATATCTCTTGCATTTCTATATACTAATAATGAAATATCAGAAAGAGAAATTAAGGAAACAATCCCATTCACCACTGCAACAAAAAGAACAAAATACCTAGGAATAAACCTAACTAAGGAGGTAAAAGACCTATACTCAGAAAACTATAAGACACTAATGAAAGAAATCAAAGATGACACAAACAGATGGAGAGATATACCGTGTTCTTGGATTAAAAGAATCAACATTGTGAAAATAACTATACTACCCAAAACAATCTATAGATTCACTGCAATTGCTATCAAATTACCAATGGTGTTTTTAACAGAACTAGAACAAAAAATCCTAAAATTTGTATGGAGACACAAAAGACCCCGAATAGCAAAAGCAATCTTGAAGGAAAAAAATGCAGCAATTTTGAGGGAAAAACATCAGACTCCCTGACTTCAGACTATACTACAAGGCTATAGTAATCAAGACAAAATGGTACTGGCACAAAAACAGAAATACAGATCAATGGAATGGGATAGAAAGCCCAGAGGCAAGTTATGGTCAACTAATCTGTGATAAAGGAGGCAAGGATATACATTGGAGACAAGACAGCCTCTTCAATAAGTGGTGCTGGGAAAACTGGACAGCTACATGTAAAAGAATGAAATTAGAACACTTCCTAATACCATACACAAAAATAAACTCAAAATGGATTAAAGACCTAAATGTAAGGACAGACACTCTAAATCTCTTAGAGGAAAACCTAGGAAGAACACTCTTTGGCATAAATCACAGCAAGATCTTTTTTGACCCACCTCCTAGAGTAATGGAAATAAAATGGTACAAATCAACCAGTTTCTAAGGCAAAAATAGAGACACAGATGTAAGAATAAGCATATGGACACCAAGTGGGGAAAGAAGCAGGTGGGGGTTGGGGTGGGATGAATTGGGAGATTGGTATTGCCATATATACATTACTAATAAGAAAAAAATATCAAATTTTACACTTAAAAAAAAATTTCCTAGAGCCTCTCACAACTCGTAAACTTTTTACTTAGTAGATCACTGGTTTATTATAAAAGGATACAAGTCAGGAACAGCCAGATGGAGGAGACACACAGGGCAAGGTATGGGGAAAGGACACAGAGTTTCCATGCTCTCTGTGCATACCACTGTCCCCAAATCACCACCAGCCTGGAAGCTCTCCAGACCCTGTTTTTTGGGTTTATATGGAGGCTTCATTACATAGGCTTGATTGATTAAATCTTTGGCCATTGGTGATTGATTCCACCTGCAGCCCCTCCCCTCCCCAGGGGTGGGGTGTGGTGGTAAGACTGAAAGTTCCAACCCTCTAATCACAAGGTTGACTCCCCTGGCAACCAGCCATCACCCTTAGTTGATTTCCAAAGGTAACCTCACTAACATGACAAAACACATCTTTACAGCTTTCATCAAGGAAATTCCAAAGGTTTTAGGAGCCCTGTGCCAGGACTGGGGATGAGACTGAATATATACAGTCAGCCCTCTGTATCCACTGGTTCCAAGTCTGCACAGTCAACCAACATCAGATTGAAAATATTTTTTGAAAAATTCCAAAAAGCTCCAAAAAGCAAAACTTGAATAGTTGCCACATCCTGGCAACTATATACACAGCATTTATGTTGTATTAGGTTTTATAAAGAATCTAGAGATGATTTAAAGCATATGGGAAGATGTACATAGGTTATATGCAAATACTAAGTCATTTTATGTAAGAGACTTGAGCATCTGTGGATTTTGGTATCTTTGGGGCTAGAGGCAGGTGGTGTTGGTGTTGGTGGTCCTGGAACCAATCCTCCTTGGATACCGAGGGACAACTGTATTTCTTATTATGTCACAATATCACAGATATCTACTCTATGCCAGGCCGAGTTCTTGGCTTTGAAGGTCCTCTAATGAGGAGCACACAGTTTTGGTTGTATTGGGCTTTACTTCTGGTGGGGTAATAGGTGAGAAACCCGTCCACTTATATAATACTTTAAAAATTATAAGTGTAATGAAGAAAAGTAAACAGAGAACAGTTGTGGAGAGTGTGAGCTATTTTAATTAGGGGCATCAAGGAAAGCCTCTCTAAGGTTGTCATTTTAGCAGTGTTAATTTTAATAGAGAAACAACAACAAAGGGGCCCAAGGAAACTTTGAGGAGGGTGTTGGATATGTTTGTTACCTTGATTGTGGTGATGGCATCAGAGGTGTTTGTGTGTGCACTCATCAAATTGCACACAATAAATATGTGCTGTTCTTTGTATATTAATAATACCTCAATAAAGATTAAAAAAAAAAACAACCCTTAACTATCCCAAAATAGAGACTGTTGAATGAATTCTGGTACATACAGATGAGGGAATTCCATACAGCAATTGAAATAGTAATGACAGTCAAATTTTTTCATGAATTTAAAGTGAGAAAAGAAACTAAGAAAACTATTATTTGCAATATATGTTGTATAACCTGTGTGTTTATAAAAGAGGACTATATACCACATAGATAGAATGAAAGATTGGGATGATATAGTCTGAAATATTGATGGTGATTATTTCTGAGTAGTGGATTATATATAATTTTCATTCTTAGTTTTGTTTTTCTGTTTTTCCTGAAAGCTCTATAGTCAACATCCATTGCCTCATAAGAAGGAATTAAGAAAAATTTAAAAACCTATTTTCAAACTGCCTTCCCTCTGCACCTATTATATTCCTTTGCTGTCTACCAGGTTAGCCCCACGAGGGCAGGAATCTTCTTCCTGTCCCAGTACCTGGCATTGGGTCTGGCAATGATATATGGATACTTTATAAATAACACTTGAATGAATGAATAAATACATAAAGACAGCAGAGAATTACATTTGTTGAGCAGCTATGTGCCAGGTATACTGCTAGCTGCCTTAAACATGTTATTTTAATTAATTTCTGTAGCAATCATGTGAGGGAAGAATGAAGCTGTTTTTCATGACTAGAACCAGAGGTTTCGATAAGGTAAACAGCTAGACTATGAAGAACAGGTATTCAAACCCAGACAAGTCTCCATTTTATTTCCTCCCACTTTCTATCATCTTGCCCCCCATCTCCCCACACAGAGGATGTGGCCCATAAGTAAAGAAAATTTAGAGGAAAAGAAAGGTCTTTTTAGGTAGGTCCTTTGTGTCTGAAAGGTCATTTTCTCCTTTATTAGCAAGATTATAAACAAGAAAGAATGAGGTCCAACTGGACTTTAATAAAATATTAAGATATTGATAGTTTTTAAAAATATGAGGACAACATTAGGTAAGATTGTCTGGCAGAAATGAAAGAACCGTGGATTTTGTGGAATTGATAGGTTTGGCTTTCAGTCCCAGCTCAGTTTCCTCATCTGTGATACCTTTATACATTATAGTTTTGGGTGCATGAAACAGAGTTCCCAAAACTGTCATTAAAAACATAGAACTTCATTTTCCTCTTACATGAAAACCCAGTTGTGGGCAGCTCATGGGCTTGTGTGAAGGCTCTATAGCCCCCTGGGACCCAGTCCCCTCCCAGTTTTCTCCTCTGATTTTCTTCCTTCTCAGAGTCCAAGGGAGAGTACCTACCTTCCCATCCACTTTCCCAGCCTTGGGATAGGGGGATTGGGAGAAGGGGCATCCCCCCTCCCTTTTAAGGACATGACATAGAAGTTGCACCATCACATTTCCATATGCTGCACATTTCCACATGCTGGACCTAGCTGCAAGGGAAGCTGACACAACTAACCCTTATTCTGGGCAGCCATATGACCAGCTAACATTTAGGGGTTCTCTGAGAGAACAAATATTGGAGGATACTTAGAAGTCTATGCCACAATCTTTTAATGGCTCTCCTAGCATTCTGTGATTCTTTAGGTATCCGTAAAAACACCACTTTTTAAATTATTTTGATATGTCTGTTGTATATATGGGGAAAAAATGAAAAAGAATTGTAAATGATGATGTTAATTTTTAAACTGTCATTTCACTTAGCCCTCTTGCAGAAACAATCTCTCAAAGTCTGATGAAGTGAAAGAAAGTGATATCCAGAAATGCTTCTTAAAAACTGCAAATAGGAACATAGTCAAGTGATGTTTGATAAGGCTGCAGTAGAAGCTATTAAATCCTTACTATGTATGACATTAAATAGCAGAAAACTCTATTTTATAAAATTATTGAAAAGAATGTCAATCTATGCCTCCCAAAGTTGAACTGCCTTTTTCAAGAGTAATTGTATGGAGTCTTATTTTCTTCAAAGCTGCTTTCCCTCTTAGGAGAACAAAAATTCAAGCAAGACAGGTCCCCCCCCCCATCTCCCTTTTGCAATTTAAAGGAGAATTAAGCTTATTTTAGTTCTCTGACTTTTTTTGCCCATTGCAGAAATTTTTTTGTTGGAATGTTATCCAGTGTTTTGAGTTATTATCATGGTTTGTGACGTATCCCCGGCTGTAGAACAGAGACATTAAAGAAAGAACTGCTTTCCCTTTAATGATAATTGCAAAAACAAAATGTGATGTTTGAATGTAAATACTGGTAATAATTTCTTTAGTTTACATTATACCAATATGATGTCAAAAATTAATGGGGGTATTAAGATTATATAATTGAACATAAAACATGACAAAAAGCGGAAGCTTAGGACCTCCAGCTAACATTTTATCTATAGTTTATAATGACACATTAAGTTACCATTAAGGCCTGATTACAGGTAATGTAATAATGTATATGGTAATTTTGTAGTTTCTAATTGAATAAATAATCAAAATAATGTTGATTTAAATATGTTCTTTATGTCACAAGCCTTAATCCTAGATGAGGTTAAAGTCCCAGATGTATTTGATTTTAAACCAGTGATTGTTAGAGATTGGAAATTATGCTAATCACATTCTATCTTCTAGGCCTCTTCTCTTTTGGTTAACATCTCATTTTTCTCCCTCACTCATTTGTTCATTCAGCAGATTCCCTTGAACACTAATATGTCAGTAGCAAATTATGTTAAAGACATGCTCAACTAAAAATAACATCTCAGTAATATTAAAAATATCATTTCCCTTCTAATTTTAGAAGGATTACTGTATCTGTATGTGTTTCTCCCTAGGATATTGCTTATAGCTTATATCTTTACTGCTGTTTTCATTCATGAACTTTGAAATCCAGTTCTTCTAAAACTTTTCTTTTTCTGTGCCTAGAAAAAAAAATCAGTGGAGCCCCACCTCCCCCACTGGAGGAAGTGGTATTAGTAGCTAAGACCTCCTCATTGGGCCTGTGGGTGCTGGATGCTGGCGAACAAGCATTTATTGAGCACCTGCTGAGGTCACAGTCAGACTGGAACAGGGCTTGCATAATAGATAATAAAGATACTGGTGCCTGCTTCTAGAGTAAGAGACAAAATTCAGTTGGTATAATTTCCTGCTACATCTAGGTTTTAGTTGAGGCAGTACTGTCTGCTTGACTTGGTGAAGTGACTTGGTTTGTGAGTGTTAGCATTTCATAAGTAAGATGGGATAATAGCACTATTTCCTGTTGCCTTTTAGGAATGTGGTCACTTGGACGACAAGACAGGCTCTCACTTTCGAGGGGGCACTAGGACGTGATTAAAGGAAAGAAAACTACACAGGATGAAACAGGAGTTTTCAAAGGCAACCCAGGAAACCTGGAATGTGGCAAGGGACTGACAAAAGAGGGCTGATGAGAGGGGACACATCATCCTGGGACTTTCTTCTCACTTCCAATTTAGCAGAGTTGTGAAGTAAAACATAGCTCAGGAGGAGTTAATGAAGCAAAGATAAAAGATCAGAGGAATGAAAATAAGGAAGGCAAAGAAGAGCAACTTTACCCATAAAGACAAAAAAAAATTTATGGTTGTGTTAGATGATTTTCAAATAGTCCAATGAAAGGAAGGTTTGCAGAAAGAAAAATAGAAGACTATGAGACAGTGATATTATAACATAAGAAACCCTGTAAAGATATAATTGGTGATGATGGCGTGATGTTCTTTTTCAGCTATTGAGATTCCATGGATGAGAGAGCCAGACATGAGTTTGGGCTGGTTTATGGTCATTTTGAAACATAAAATAAACCTTGGCTGAGGAGTAAGGTAGCATGCACCCAACAGCTCCAAATCAGCCATTTCTGTTCCACCTGGTTCAGACATAACCTGCTGGCTAGAGACGTGGAGGTATGTGGTCCAGCATTCACTGAGTGATTAGGTAATTCTGGTGTTTGGGACAGACTTGGGGCGTGGAGTTTTGGGGATGGCAAAAGTGGTGGGGAAACTGTGTGCACAGAGATCTGCTTAAAGCTTGTGACCTGCAAGCAGAAGGAAGCTGCTGCAGATCTGCATGTGGCAGGCAGCTCAGGCACATGTGTGGAGCATTTAAATAGGGCTGTCACATGCCTAAGTGTGCCTGGTGTACAGAATAGGGGCTCTACAGGGCACAAACAGCATCCTGCATAACCTGTAGAAATGGTATGGGAGTGCCCTTTGGCCAGAGTTAAAATTGGGAAGGAAGAGAGGTTGCAAAGAACTCCTAACTTTAGAATCCAGAGAGAGAAGCAGGAGGGGGTACTGATGTAAGGGCAAACGTAATTATTAGATATGATGAAAGAAAAAAGAGGTTTTCTGAGATAATTGAGCTCACTCTTAAGGACCACATTTTAAGTTAGAATAGCTCATTGCTTAAGTCCCTTTCGACAGAGCTTAACTATGAGAAGAAACTTGTGCAGTTGGGGATATTAAGAAGGGAGCCATGGAGGATATTATTTAAAATACTTAGCACTATGGGTCTTTCCCTGCTGGAGCACTGCTCCAAGGGTTAGTTCCAAGGAGATGATGCCCTGCCTTTCATGGTATCCAGGAGCTCCTCCCTGCCATGAGGGGAGGATGAAAATGAATAGTCTGTAGCTGACCTGTGCTGGAGGCCCTAGAGAGAGTGTGTGTATGGGGGTGAGAGCAGTGAGTTCCGGGCTCCCCTGTACCCCATCCTGGCAGCTCCCTGAGCCAGCTTTCTCAGACAGCCCCATCCTCTCTCCATCTACCTCTGGTGGCCATGTGGCAGCCTCAGGCTTTGGAGGTAGGGAAGGGAGTCTGACTTCTCTTACCTGGCTTCTGTCAGTCCTCCCTGCCTAAAGTTTCTCCTCTGTCTGGACCTACCCATCTCACTATCTTAAAATTTCCCTCTGACCCTTAGAACTGACACTGCCCAGAAATGTGACCCTATGCTCTCCTCTTTCCTTCTGTTCTGACTATTGCATGTTGTTGCTTGAACCAAAGTAGGGTTTGCTATATGTCCTCTGTACTTTTGACTTTGGATTTGAACTTCAGGAAAAGGGTGGGCCCAACCCCAACCCCAACCCCAACCCCAACCACTTTATCCCTGTGGAGTTCTACAAAGTTTCCCTAGGCAAGTCCATAGGTTGCTGTTCTTTCTCATTTCAGGAAGAGTGTGGGGATGTGACCAGGGTCAAGACATGTATGACAGTAATGGAAAACTGGCCAAGAAAGATGTTCTGAATAAAATTTAGGAAAATTGCTAACATTTTTGAATCCTAAAGATAAAAGTGAGGTATTCTAAGACACTAAGAATTGAAGAAGTATTTTTTCTAACTTGTTTTTATAGTGAGTTTGAGCTAGAAATCTGTATAGGTCAGGTTTGTTTCTTGTTTTGTCATATATATAGTATTATGGACTGGATCTTTGTTTCCCTTCCAAAATTCATATGTTGAAATCCTAACCCCAAATGTAATGGTATTGGGAGGTAGAGCTCATGATTAGGTCATGAGGGTGGAACCTGCATGAATGGGATTACTCTCTCTCTAAACAGGAGAGTAATCCCAACCTATGGTGTTCTGTTAAAGCAACCCAAACTGACTAAGGCACATGGTTAACCTGTAGATTGTCTTGCAGATTCATCGGATAGATTGGATTACTATACTATGTATACTATATTACTATATTATATATAGTATACTATATTACTATAGTATATTACTATACTATGTACACTATACTACAGTATAGTATAGTATACTATATTATATTATGCTGTGTGTTCATGTTGATGGCTGGGTAGGAGAGACCAAGTAACAGAGGAGAGTAGGGGTATTCATAGAATTCTCAGCTATATGCTTTGACAGTAGATATCCTCATAAGATACTGTATAGTATATTGAAGATGAGTAGACTATTAGATAATAAGAAATAGACCTATTGAGTTTGATATGTTGCTTACACAGATAAAAATGATAGAGACTAGCAAAGAGATGGATTGTGAATTTCAAGTCTGATAACTGTGTAGAGATCCGGTGCTCCAGCATCCATAAAATTTTGGTAATTGCAAATCAATATGAATGGAGAAGAGGGGGAGGTGTAAATAAGACTGATATTGAGACTGTGCATGGAAATTTACTCCAGCAGTTTCTTGGGGTCAAAGGCTGCTTAGGATCAAGGGAAGCGCTGGGTCACCAAAGGATGCCCTGAAGTAAATTTTCAAGGTGGAAACCACAGAACGAGGTCTATAAAACCCTGAAGGCAGAGTTTCAGGAGAAAGAATGAGGCTATATAAAACTAGCAAATGAGATCAGAGGAGGTTGAGAGCAAAATAAAACAATGGGCTATCTGGAATTTTTTTGTGGAATAGAGCCTAATTCATGGAATGATTTAAATAGCTGAACTGTTTAGATATATTACTACTTTTTGAAATTTTCTACCATTTTTTTTTCATTATGGCTGTTGTTTTTCATGTTACCTTCTCACCTTATGATCTTTTTTTTTTTTTTTTTTTTTTTTGGTTATTTTTTTGGGGGTACACCAAGTTCAATCATCTGTTTTTATACACATATCCCCGTATTCCCTCCCTTCCTTGACTCCGCCCCCTCGAGTCCCCCCCACCCTCCCCACCCCAGTCCTCTAAGACATCTTCCATCCTCGAAATTTTCTACCATTTTGTTAGCCCAGTGGAGCTAGACCATATCCAATGTTTGTCTTCTCAAGATTTGACAATCTTTGGAGTTTTATTTATTTTCTTAAGCATGTCATTGTGTGCATATATATCTCTAGTATACCTATACCTATACTGTTTATTTATCTATCTATCCATCTATCTATCTATAAATAATATGGAAAAGAGGAGGGACAGTATTTTGAATTTTCTTATTTAGAATCATGATTAACAACTAAGAGAGGAAATTTTTAAATGTTTAGGAGACATGAAAAATTAATAAGTGTGAATTTGGAAGGTCTAGTACAGAAAAAGAAGGTGCTACATGCAAGCATGCTGAACTAAAATATGAAAATGAAAGAATATGAAGGATAAGGAAGATATTAAGGAAATTTTAAGCATGTACGATTACCAGCGAGAATTAGAAATATAATTTAGATCCATTTAGCCTGAAGAATCTCTTTGCCAAGGTCAAGGGAATAAAATCTGAATGTAAAGATTGCCATGTCCCAAAGGTATATTTATGGGGAAACACCAAAGCCTGGTGTACAGGAAGCTCTCGTTAAGCCTTGTTACTCAAAGTTTGGCCCACAGTATCGCAGCACAAGCATCCCCTTGGCTCTTGAACCTAAGGCACCTCCCTCCAATGTACTGAATAAGGGTCTGCAGTCACCGGGATTGCAGGGTGATTTGAGAGCACATTGAGTTTGAAGCACTGTTCTTAAGGGCACTAAATAGTAGTAGGTTTAGTGGACAGCTTTTGAAAGTTATTGAGATCCTCAAGATTAATGAGGAGATGAGCAGTGAAAAGATTCTATAAAGCAGATGTGGGTTCTAGGCAAAGAGTTACTGCAATTGAGGCATTGCCATGTAGTCCCAATACTGGATGTTTTAGAAATAAAGTTAAAGCAATAAATGAGCTATTTGATCCAGCAAATGGAACTTAGGCTATTAAAGAGAAGAAAAACATGTATTATTAAGAGAAAGTATAACTGTACAAAATTGAATGTCATAGATTCTTAATCCTATATTCAGATTATAGTTTTGAAATTTTATGTTTAAAAGAAAGATTGAAAGAAAATTTATATGTACACACATAATTGCAATACAAGAAAAAATGGCATTTGGTTTATGTTAGCAAAGCTGTGGTCTCTAAAGAGCCATGAAACAGCTTGCTAATTTTTACTTTCTGGGTTTATTACAAATGGATACATAGGTCTTAAAGATGGCGGCGAAGTAGAGAGACGTGGAGTGCATCCCTCCCCACAGATGCATTGGGAATGCACGGAAGGACGCAGTAATTCTCACAGAGAACCAGCTGAACACCAGCAGACGGCCTCGGACACCGGATGGGACTGCGGGGAGCCCGACATAGCCGGTAGGGAGGCATCTACGAGGGCTCAAAGAGGGTGAAGCGGCGGAGCTGTGGCAGACGGGAGGGAGTGAGAAACATACGGAGGGTCCGCAGCGCAGCTCAGCGTTCCCGGACCAAGACATCGATCCGCGGCTGAACAGAGGGTCCAGGAGCGGGAGCGTGGGAGCAGGAGAGCTGGTTCAGTGTGGGAAACATTGTTGCCGGACCGAGAGGACAGGAGGGAGGAGGCCCGCGGAGAGGAGTGCCCGTTCCTGAGAGCTGCCCGGCCATGATGGCGGCTGGAGGCTGCAGGCTCACTGGCGGCTGGGAGGAGCCACGCGCATAGCCTCTCTCTCTCTTTCCGCGCCTCTGCAACACGCAGTGGAGAGACGCCCTGCGGGCCACCTAAGGCGCTCAGGGATAACAAGTACCCTCAGGCACTCGGGTGGGGCTAGATTAAAACCCCTTGCAACGACAGCAGCAGGGAGGCTGCCGAGAGAAAAAAAAAAAAAAAGAAAAGAAAAGAAAAAAACCCCCGAGAGAGGCCCAACTCTAAGACTTTCTGTTTACGCCTGAGCCACCGGCGCCCTCTGCAACAGGCACCTCCAAGCCTGACTGAGACATCAGTGCGCCACTGCTCACTCCCTCCCAGGAGAAGGAGCCACTATTGTACCCTCTCCCTCCCCACACACCGACGCTTACAGACGAACAATAAAGGAACCTCTGCTGGTCACAGAATAACGCAAAAAAACCCAAGGACAAGCAACCCCAAAAGTTTGGACAACCATGAGGAAACAAAGAAACACCATGCAGGCAAAGGAGCAAGAAAAACACCCACAAGACCAAATAAATGAGGAGGAAATAGGAAAAATGCCTGAAAAGGAATTTAGAGTAATGATAGTAAAAATGATACAAAATCTCGATAACAAAATAGAGAAAGTACAAGAAACAGTTCATAAGAACTCAGAAAAACAAACAGCAATGGATAACAAAATAACTGAAATTAAAAATACTCTAGATGCTATAACCAGCAGAATGACTGAGGCAGAAGAACGAATAAGTGAGTTGGAAGATAGAATGGGGGAAATAACTGCCACAGAGCAGGAAAAAGAAAAAATAATAAAAAGATTAGAAGACAGTTTCAGAGACCTCACTGATAACATTAAGCGTACCAACATTCGAATTATAGGCATCCCAGAAGAAGAAGAAAACAAGAAAGGGTCTGAGAAAATATTTGAAGAGGTTCTAGTGGAAAACTTCCCCAACATGGGAAAGGAAATAATGAACCAAGTCCAAGAAGCACAGAGAGTCCCATACAGAATAAACCCAAGGAGAAATACACCGAGACACATATTAATCAAACTAACGACAACTAAACACAAAGAAAAAATATTAAAAGCAGCAAGAGAAAAACAACAAACAACATATAAGGGAAAACCCATCAGGATAACAGCTGACCTTTCCACAGAAACTCTGCAGGCCAGAAGGGAATGGCAGGATATACTGAAAGTCCTGAAAGAGAGAAACCTACAGCCAAGAATACTCTACCCAGCAAGAATCTCATTCAGATTTGAGGGAGAAATCAAAAGCTTTCCAGACAAGCAAAAGTTAAGAGAATTCAGCACCACCAAACCAGCCTTACAACAACTGCTAAAAGAACTTCTCTAAGTAGGAAACACAAGAAAAGGAAAACACCTACAAATACAAACTCAAAACAATTAAGAAAATGGTAATTGGAACACACATGTCAATAATCACCTTAAATGTAAATGGATTAAATGCTCCAACCAAAAGACACAGACTGGCTGAATGGATCCAAAAACAAGACCCTTCTATATGCTGCCTACAAGAAACCCACTTCAGACCAAGGGATACATATAGACTGAAAGTGAAGGGATGGAAAAAGATATTCCATGCAAATGGAAGTCAAAAGAAAGCTGGAGTAGCAATACTCATATCAGACAAATTAGACTTGAAAGTAAAGACTATTAAAAGAGACAAGGAAGGACACTACATAATGATCAAGGGATCCATCCAAGAAGAACATATCACAATGGTAAATATCTATGCCCCCAATATAGGAGCACCTCAATACATAAGGCAAATGCTAACAGCTATAAAAGGGGACATCGACAGGAACACAATAATAGTGGGAGACTTGAACACCCCACTTACATCAATGGACAGATCATCCAAACAGAAAATAAATAAAGACACACAAGCTTTAAATGACACATTAGACCATCTCGACTTCATTGATATTTATAGGACATTCCATCCAAAAACGACAGACTACACTTTCTTCTCAAGTGCACACGGAACATTTTCCAGGATAGATCACATCTTGGGTCACAAATCAAACCTCAGCAAATTCAAGAAAATTGAAATCATATCAAGCATCTTCTCAGACCACAACGCCATGAGACTAGATATCAATTACAGGAAAAAAACTGCAAAAAAGACAAACACATGGAGGCTAAACAATTCACTCCTAAACAACCAAGGAATCACTAAAGAAATCAAAGAGGAAATCAAAAAATATCTAGAAACAAATGACAACGAAAACACAACAACCCAAAACCTATGGGACGCAGCAAAAGCAGTTCTAAGGGGGAAGTTTATAGCAATACAGTCCTACCTTAAGAAACAAGAAAATGATCGAATAAACAACCTAACCTCACACCTCAAACAACTAGAGAAAGAAGAACAAAGAAACCCTAAAGTGAGCAGAAGAAAAGAAATCATAAAGATCAGAGCAGAAATAAATGAAAAAGAAAGGAAAGAAACCATAAGAAAAATAAATAAAACTAAAAGCTGGTTCTTTGAGAAGATTAACAAAATTGATAAACCACTAGCCAGACTCATCAAGAAAAAAAGGGAGAAGATGCAAATCAACAGAATTAGAAATGAAAAAGGAGAAGTCACAACGGACACCTCAGAAATACAAAACATCATGAGAGACTACTACAAGCAACTATATGCCAATCAATTGGATAACCTGGAAGAAATGGATACATTCTTAGAAAAATACAATCTTCCAAGACTGAACCAGGAAGAAATAGAAACCATGAACAGACCAATCACAAGTACGGAAATTGAGGCAGTGATTAAAAATCTCCCAACACACAAAAGCCCAGGACCAGATGGGTTCACAGGCGAATTCTATCAAACATTTCGAGAAGAGTTAACACCTATCCTTCTCAAACTCTTCCAAAATATTGCAGAAGGCGGAGCACTCCCAAACTCATTTTACGAGGCTACCATCACCCTGATACCAAAACCAGGCAAAGATGTCACAAAAAAAGAAAACTATAGACCAATATCACTGATGAATATAGATGCAAAAATCCTCAACAAAATACTAGCTAACAGACTGCAACAGCGCATTAAAAAAATCATACACCATGATCAAGTGGGGTTTATCCCTGGGATGCAAGGATTCTTCAATATACGCAAATCAATCAACGTGATACATCATATCAACAAATTGAAGGATAAAAACCATATGATCATTTCAATAGATGCAGAAAAAGCTTTTGACAAAGTTCAACATCCATTTATGATAAAAGCTCTCCAGAAAATGGGCATAGAAGGAAATTACCTCAACATAATAAAAGCCATATATGCAAAACCAAAAGCCAACATTGTTCTCAATGGAGAAAAACTGGAAGAATTCCCCCTAAAAACAGGAACAAGACAAGGGTGTCCACTCTCACCACTATTATTCAACATAGTTTTGGAAGTTTTAGCCACAGCCATCAGAGAAGAAAAAGAAATAAAAGGAATCCAAATTGGAAAAGAAGTAAAATTGTCACTCTTTGCAGATGACATGATATTATATATAGAAAACCCTAAAGACTCTACCAGAAAACTGCTAGCACTCATTGATGAGTTTAGTAAAGTAGCAGGATACAAAATTAATGCACAGAAATCTCTTGCATTCCTATACACTAACAACGGAAGAGCAGAAAGAGAAATTAAGGAAACTCTCCCATTCACCATTGCAACCAAAAGAATCAAATACCTAGGAATAAACCTGCCTAAGGAGGCAAAAGATCTGTATGCAGAAAACTTTAAGACATTGATGAAAGAAATCAAAGACGACACAAACAGATGGAGGGACATACCATGTTCCTGGATTGGAAGAATCAACATCGTGAAAATGTCTGTACTACCCAAAGCAATTTACAGATTCAATGCAATCCCGATCAAATTACCAATGGCATTTTTCACAGAACTAGAGCAAGAAATCTTACGATTTGTATGGAAACGCAAAAGACCCCGAATAGCCAAAGCAATCTTGAGAAGGAAAAATGGAGTTGGTGGAATCAGGCTTCCTGACTTCAAACTATACTACAAGGCCATAGTGATCAAGACAGTATGGTACTGGCACAAAAATAGAAAGGAAGATCAATGGAATAGAATAGAGAACTCAGAAGTAAGCCCAAACACATATGGGCACCTTATCTTTGACAAAGGAGGCAAGAATATACAATGGAAAAAAGACAGCCTCTTCCATAAGTGGTGCTGGGAGAACTGGGCAGCAACATGCAAAAGAATGAAATTAGAACACTTCCTAACACCATACACAAAAGTAAACTCCAAATGGATTAAAGACCTGCATGTAAGGCCAGACACTATCAAACTCCTAGAGGAAAACATAGGCAGAACACTATATGACATCCATCAAAGCGCCATCCTTTTTGACCCACCTCCTAGAATCATGGAAATAAAATCAAGAATAAATGAATGGGACCTCATGAAACTTAAAAGCTTTTGCACAGCAAAAGAAACCATAAACAAGACTAAAAGGCAACCCTCAGAGTGGGAAAAAATAATTGCCTATGAAACAACGGACAAAGGATTAACCTCCAAAATATACAAGCAGCTCATGCAGCTTCATACCAAAAAAGCAAATAACCCAATCCACAAATGGGCAGAAGACCTAAATAGACATTTCTCCAAAGAAGACATACAGATGGCCAACAAACACATGAAAAGATGCTCCACATCACTCATCATCAGAGAAATGCAAGTCAAAGCCACAATGAGGTATCACCTCACACCAGTCAGAATGGCCATCATCACAAAGTCTGGAAACAACAAATGTTGGAGAGGGTGTGGAGAAAAAGGAACTCTCCTGCACTGTTGGTGGGAATGTAAGTTGGTACAGCCACTATGGAAAACAATTTGGAGGTTCCTTAAAAAACTACAAATAGAACTACCATATGATCCAGTCATCCCACTACTGGGCATATACCCAAAGAAAACCATAATCCCAAAAGAAACTTGTACTATAATGTTTATTGCAGCACTATTTACAATAGCCAGGACATGGAAGCAACCTAAATGCCCATCAACAAATGAATGGATACAGAAGATGTGGCATATATATACAATGGAATATTACTCAGCTATAAAAAGGGATGAGATGGAGCTATATGTCATGAGGTGGATAGAACTACAGTCTGTGATACAGAGTGAAGTAAGTCAGGAAGAGAAGGACAAATATTGTATGCTAACTCACATATATGGAATCTAAAAATGGTACTGTTGGACTCAGTGACCAGAACAAGGATGCAGATACAGAGGATGGACTGGAGAACTTGAGGTATGGGAGGGGGCGGGGGGTGAAGGGGAAACTGAGACGAAGCGAGAGAGTAACACAGACATATATATACTACCAACTGTAAAATAGTCAGTGGGAAGTTGTTGTATAGCAGAGGGAGTCCAACTCGAGGATGGAAGATGCCTTTGAGGACTGGGGCGGGGAGGGTGGGGGGGGCTTGGGGGGGGCGTCAAGGAAGGGAGGGAAGATGGGGATATGTGTATAAAAACGGATGATTGAACCTGGTGTACCCCCCCAAAAAATAAATAAATAAATAAATAATTAAAAAAAAAAAAAAAAAAAAAACAAATTGATACATAAAAGCCTTGAGATAAGGAGTGACATTCTGGCAACAGATTGTACAGGATCACTGATAAGACCCAGACCTAACCAGAGACTGTTTCTGGGGTCATGCTTCTCATTTGTTAGTGGTGGGCATCAGAACTCAGTGATGTTGCACTTACTTCCCTCATGCAGAGGAAGCTGCAGATGGTTCTCCTTGCAGAGGTGAGCTCAGTCATTATAGTGAATCCCTTAAAACATTCTGAAACAGAGGTTTCTCAGTTGATGAAATAACCAGACTTGGGTGGAAACTTTCTCTGTTTTAGTCAAAAACCTGGTGACAGAAGCTTCATCATTTAAATTGCAACTTAAATATTCTGTCTTGAGAAAGCTTATTTTTGCATTTCTGTGCATTCTCCAGATGCACTTTTGCAGAAGTTTCCTCTGCTTGAGTTGATCTCCTCTCTCTTCTATGCTTGGTGAAATCCTATGAAATTCTGCTGATTGTTTTAAGATTCAATATGAATATCACCTGCTCTGTAAGTAGTTTCTTGACTCCTCTTCAATACAAACTCCCACAGCTAACTAGCCTTCCTCTCCCTCCTTCCTTCCCTTCCTTTCTTTCTTCTTACAGTGTTGTGGGTATTGTTTTTAACATAACATTTTTATTATAAAAGGAATAATATTCAATATTAAAGAATGGAAATACAGAAACATATTACGAAGGAAATAAAAAGTACCTACAATCTCAGTTTCTAAAGCAATCATTACTAATATTTTATTGCACCTTATATCTAATCCTCTCTCTCTGTCTCTCTCCTCTCCTTCCTTCCCTCCCTCTTTATCCCTTTCCTCCTTCTCTCCTTCCTTTTCTCTGAAACTTCCGTTTTTTCCTCTCTAGTTTTTAAAAAATCAAATATATTCAGATATGATTTATATTCAACAAAATGCAGCAGTTTTCCCAACAGCATTTATTCAAGAGGCTTTCTTGTCCCCATTGTATATTGTGCCTCTTTTTCCATAAGTTAATTGAACACATGGGTTTATTTCTGGGTTCAGTATTCTGTTCCATTTATCTAGGTGTCATTTTTTATGTTGGTGCCATACTGTTTTGATTCCTGTAGGTTTGTAGTCTAGCTTGAAATTAGAGATTGTAATACCTCCAGCTTTGTTCTTTCTCCAGACTGTCTTGGCTATTCAGTGTCTTTTGTGTTTCCTACAAATTTTAGAATTATTTGTTCTAGTTCTGTGAAAAGTGCCATTGATATTTTGAAAGGGATTGCATTGAATCTGTAGATTGTATGGTAATTTTAACAGTATTAATTTTTCCAACCCAAGAACATGATATAGTTTTCCATTTGTTTGTGTCATCTTCAGTGTCTTTCATCAGTGTCTTACAATTTTCCAAGTATAGGTCTTTTACCTCCTTGGTTAAATTTGTTCCTAGGTATTTTTTGATGTAAATAGGATTGTTAGTGTATAGGAATGCAACAGATTTCTGTATATTAATTTTGTATCTTGCAACTTTACTGAATTCATGATTTCTAACAGTTTTTTGGTGGCCTCTTTAGGGTTTTCTATGTACGGTATTATGGTAACTGCAAATGGTAATGGTTTCTACTTCTCCCTTTCCAAATGTGAACTCTTTTATTTCTTTTTCTTGTCTGATTGCTGTGGTTACAGTTTCCAATACTGTGTTGAATAAAAGTGGTGAGAATGGTCATCCTTTTCTTGTTCCTAAATGTAGAGGAAATGATTTTAGGTTTTCACCACTGACTATTATGTTAGCTGTGGGCTTGTCATATATGGCCTTTATGATGTTGAGTTATGTTTCCTGTATACTCAGTTTGTTGAGAGTTTTTATCATAAATGGATATTGAAATTTTGTCAAAAGCTTTTTCACATCTGTTGAGATAATCATATGCTTTTCAGTCTTCAGTATGTTAATGTGGTATATCACATTGATTGATTTGTGGATATTGAACCATCCTTGCATCTCTGGGATAAAAATTCCACTTGATCATGGAGTATGGTTCTTGTAAAGTATTGTTGAATTTGTTTGCTAATATTTTGTTGAGGATTTTGCATCTGTATTCATCAGCAATATATTGGCCTGTCATCTTCTTGTTTTGTGTTGTCTTTGATTTCAGTATCAGGATGATGCTGGCCTCATAATATGAGTTTGGAAGCATTTCTTCCTCTTCAGTGTTTTGGAATAGTTTCAGAAGGATAGGTGTTAACTCTTCTCTAAATGTTTGGTAGGATTCACCTGTGAAGTCATGTGGTCCTGAACTTTTGTTTAGATTTTTTTTATTATTATTATGGATTCAGTTTAATTACTCGTAATTGCTGTGTTCACATTTTCTATTTCTTCCTGATTCAGTCTTGGGTGATTGTGCATATCTAGGAATATATTCATTTCTTTCAGGTTGTCCATTTTATTGGCATATAATTACTTGTAGTAATCTCTTCTGATCCTATAGTATTGGTTGTAAATTCCCTTTCATTTTTTATTGTATTTATTTGGCCCTCACTTTTTTTTCCTGATGAGACTGACTAAAGGTTTATCAATTTTATTTATCTTTTCAAAGAAACAGCTTTTAGTTTCATTGCTCTTGTCTATGGTATTTTAGTCTCTATTTCATTTGTTTCTGTTCTGATCTTTATGATTTCTTTCCTTCTACTGACTTTAGGTTTTATTGTTTTTTTTTCCTTCTAGTTTTAGGTTTAATGTTAGGTTGTTTATTTGATTTTTTTGTTTCCTGAGATTTTTTTGTTCACTATAAACTTCTTTCTTAGAACTGCTTTTGTTGTTTCGAATAGATTTTGGATCATTGTGTTTCTATTTTCTTTTGTTTTGCTTTCTTTTTGATTTCCTCTTGGATTTCTACAGTCTCCCTTTGGCTGTCCAGTAGTACATTGTTTAGCCTCCACATGTTTGTCTTTTTTGCAGTTTTTTTTCCTGTAGTTGTTTTCTAGTCATAGAATTGTCAGAAAGATCTGAAAAGTTGCTTGATATGATTTCAGTCTTCTTAAATTTACTGGGGCTTGTTCTGTGGCCTAGCATGTGATATATGCTGGAGAATATTTAAGGTACACATGAAAAGAATGTGTGTTCTACTGCTTTTGGATGCGATGTTCTATATATATCTATTAAATTCATCTGGTCTAATGTGTCATTTAAAGCCAATATTTCTACTTGGTGTACCCCCCAAAAATAATAAATAAATAAATAAAATTTTAAAAAAAAGCCAATATTTCTTTATTATTTTCTGTCTGGATGATCTGTTCTTTGATATAAATGGGATGTTTAAGTATTCTATTATTATTATGTTTCTGTCAGCTTCTCCCTTTATGTTTGTTAATATTTGCTGTATGTTTTTAGGTCCTATTTGGGTGCATATATATTTTAATTGTTATAACTTCTTGTTGGATTAATCCTTTATCATTATGTTGTGTCATTATGTCCCATTACAGTCTTTGTTTTAAAGTTTATTTTGTATGATGTAAGTATTACTACTCCAACTTTCTTTTTGTTTTCATTTGTAAAGAATAAGTTTTTCTATCCCCTTATTTTCTACTTGTGTGTGTCTTTATGTCTGACATAAGTCTCTTATAGACAGCATATATATGGATCTTGGTTTTGTAGCCATTTAGCCACTTTGTCTTTTGATTGTAACATTTATTCTTTACTAAATTACTTTACATTTAAAGTATTTATTTATAGGTATGTACTTACTGCCATTTTGTTCAGTTTTTGTATTGTTTTTGTAGTTCTTTTTTCTTCCTTTCTCCCTTTGTTCTCTTTTCTTTTGACTTAATGACTATCTTTAGTGTTATATTTTGATTCTTTTTTTTAATGTGTGTGTATCTGTTATAAATTCTTGGTTTGTGGTTACCAGAGGCTTATATATGACAACACACAGACACACATATGTTTTTTTTTTAAGTTGCTGATCTCTTAAGTTTGAATGCTTTCTGACAGTCCTGCATTTTTCTGTCTCTACCACTTAATATTTTTGACATCATATTTTGCATCTCTTTGTTTTGTGTATCCCTTAACTACTTCTTGTGGAAACAAATGATTTTACTACTTTTGTCTTTTTACCTTATACTAGTTTTATAGTATAAAGTGGTTGATCTACTGCTATAAAGGCCATATATTTGCCTTTACTAATATAGAGAGTTTTTCTTTCACAATTTTCATATTTCTAGTTGTGGGCTTTTCTTTCCCCCTTAGAAATGTCCTTTTAACATTTCTTGTAAAGCCAGTTTAGTGCTGCTGAACTCTTTTAGCTTTTGATTATCTGTAAAATTCTTTCTCTCTTTTTCCAATCTGAATGATAGCCCTGTAGTTTTTTTTTTTTTTCCTTTAATCACTTTAAATGTACCATGCAACTCCCTTTTGGCCTGCAAAGTTTCTGCTAAAAAGTAAACTGATAATGTTATGGGAGTTTCCTTGCATGTAGCTGGTTGCTTTTTTCTTGCTGCTTTTAAGATTCTCTGTCTTTAATTTTTGCCATTTTAAATTGTGTTGCTTCTTGGCATGGATCTCTTTGAATTCATCTTGTTTGGGAATCTCCTTGCTTCCTGGATCTAGATGTCTGTTTTGTTTCTCAAGTTAGGGAAGTTTTCAGCTATTATGTCTTCAAATATGTTCTCTGCTCACTTTTCTCTCTTCTCCTTCTCAGACCCTTATAATGTGAATGTTAGTATGCTTGATGTTGTCTGAGAAGTCTTTTAACAATCCTTATTTTTGTTATCTTTCTTTTTTCTGTTCTGCTTCACTGATTTCTACTATTTTGTCTTTCTGTTCACAGATTTGTTCCTCTGTGTTATCTAAACTACTTTTGATTCCTTCTAGTGTATTATTTCCAGTTATTTTATTCTTCAGCTCTGTTTTGTTCTTCTTTATACTTTCTCTTTACTAAACTTCTCAGTGTGTTCTTCTCCCGAGTACATTAAGTACCTGTGTGTTCATTACCTTGATACTATTATTGGATAGATTGTTCATCTCAACTTCACTTAGTTCTTCTTCTGTGGTTTTATCTTGATCCTTTCTTTGGTACATATTCCTTTATCACCTCATTTTGTCTAATTCTCTGTTTTTATTTCTATGTATTAGGTAGTTAGGTTATGTTTCCTGATCTTAGAGTAGTGGCCTTGTGTGGGAGGTGTACTATGGGGCATAGTAGCACATTACCCTCTGTTTTCTGACACTCCTCAAAACACTCCCACACTCACCAGAGCTATGTACTCTAGGGGTGTCCCCTCTGTGGCCTGCATGGGCCCTTTTGTGGTGGGGCTGACTACTGTGGGGGTGCTGGTAGGTGGGCCTGGCCCCCAGCCCGATTGGCTTCCAGGCTCTGCTTCACTCATGCAGAGGCTTCTAGCCTGTGGAGTTGGGTCCCTGGGCAGCTGGCTGGGGGGTCCAGGAAGGCTAGTGCTGATTGACTGGTGGGTGGGTAAGTCCCCAGCACTAATAGACTAGAGCAAAGCCTAGAGGGAAGACTCCAAAATGATGCTTCTTAGCACCAGTGTCCTTGTGGCAGAATGAGCCCTGAAAGCCTTCCTAAGATAAAGCTTTCCTCTGGGAACTGGGTTTAGGGGTCAGAGCCTTCTTGAGAACCCATCAGTGGTGATTAGTGGAAATGCTCTGGCTGCCCTTGAATATATCCAGACCCACTTTTCTCTATCATGTTCCATTTGGCAGTGTGCCCAGATATAATGGCATTCTACAGGGTTGCTTTATAAATATATGCCGTGAAATGTGCTTTATAGAACATATTCTTAGTATAGAGCTTTTGCGTAGTAAATGTTCCCAGACCTCACCAGCTGTGGATATCAATAAGGACACCTTTGCGTTTAAAACTTAATATTCAGTGCTTTATATTCTCCGCTTATATGATAGAAGGAACTCAGACCATGTTTTAACATTCCCCTTATCTTTTGGTAGAACTATGCCCTTGGAGTGCAGCTCATATGCCCTTACAGATCCTTCCAACACTGGATTTGTATTGCTGTCCGCAAGCTCCAGGCTATTCTTAATGTTCCACCTGGGCTACCATTTGTATCCACACCATTCTTTGCTTGTCCTAAACCTGATAACCTTGAGCACTGGCTAACCCTGTCACTTGCCATTCTCTTGACCACTGATTAATGCTATACCTGCATTGTTGCCCAGCCTGGACTGTCCATAAAGCTCTGCTGCTTGAACTCTACCCCTGCTGCCAAACCCTTCACTGCTGAGCTGTTATTATTCCCCTCCAGGATGCCATTTTACTTTTCTGCTCAACTGTGGATAGAGCTCAGCACTTCAGGGAGATATTGGTGCATAATATGTATTTCCCCAAACTTATTGGGAATTTTTTCCTCTGCTCTGCTTCTTCATGTTTTGGAATGGTCCTGTACCAAGTTGTTAGGACCAAAAGTTGTGCAGAATATAGGAGGGTAGGTTTACTGATCTGCAACTTCCCCTGCTCTCTCCATGACATACACATGATCAGTAAGGAGCACCGTATTCATATGGTTCAGCCAGCAGCTACCGTGTAGTACCTGGACCAGTACTGCAGCACTGCCCTTCTCTCTATGGCCCTGATGAGAATGTCTTTCTCAGGGATTCCTCACTCTTTCCTTAGAGTATTTCTTATCTTGCTCTTCTCACATATAGCACACCAAATTTTCATACATGCCAAGATTTGTGTGAACCTCTGTAGTGGATGTGTTTGAATTCTCTTCCCAGGAAGTTCTTTAACCTGCATGTCATTCAACAAAGGAAAAGAAGTCTGCATGAGGAGAGAAGTTTCTGAATTCCCGTTTTTGGTCTGGCCTTGATGTCCACCTTACTGTGATATTTTAGATGAGATATCACATAAAATAGTAGCCATTTATGGAAGTATTTTAAGGTCTGAAAAGGCAGATCTTAGTCTTGAGTGATTAATTGTCCTTTTAAGAGGAATGTCTTTTTTAATGACCATAGAATGTCAGTTAATGAATCCTTGTATTAGTCCTTCCTTATTCTGAGCTGGAATGCAGTAATCTGGGGAAGGATGACTATGACTGTGATTTCTTTTCTACCTGCCAGCTTTTCAAATACTTGAAAATAGTCCTCAGGCCCCTCAGGTTTTCTCTTTTCCTTACCAACACCCCCCACCCCCCCATATAGGGTATGGTTATTAGTTTTCTCGTGCTGTCATAACAAATTGCCACAGGCTGTGTCACTTAAACAACAGAAGTTTATTTTCTGACAGTTCAGAAGCCTGGAAGTTCAACATCAAGGTGCTGGTAAGGTTGGTTTTCTCTGAGGGCCATAAGGGAAAGACTTGTTACAGGCCTCTCTCCTTGGCTTGCAGACAGGCCTCTGTTATGGCCTCTTCTCATGATGGTCCCTCTGTGCATGCATGCCCTTGACACCTGGTGTCTCTTCCTCCTCCTTTAAGGACTCCAGTCATATTCATTAGGGCTCCACCCTAATGGCACCTTTTTGACTTTAATCACTTCTTTAAAGACCTTGTCTTCAAAAGGGGTTACATTCTGAGATACTAGAGTTAGGATTTCAGCTTATGAATTTTGGGAGCCCAATTAAGCCCATAACAGTATAGTTTTAGTCTCCTTGCTATGGTGTTTTGTTTTATTTTGTTTTTGTGTGTATATTTAATCTCTGAAGATGCTTCAGTGAACTTTCTTGAGCAGGATACCTTGGTGAACAAAGATAGGTCATCTTGGTTATAGGTTTATTTGAAGTATTGTTGGTAGCTATTTACATTTGTTCTCAATGTAAAGCCTTTCTTTTCTTCCTTTCTTGATCTTCCTTTTCCCTCCTTTTGTGTGTGTGTGTGTGTTTGTGTGCGTGTGTGTGTGTGTGTGTATGTGAGTGTGTGTGCTTCCCTAACTGTCACTTGGGCTTAATGGTAGGTCTCTCTTACCTGACACCCAATGGAGATAACTTGGGGGCTCTAGCTTTTCAATTCAGCCTCTATTTCTTGAGCACTATTTTTTTCTACTCACTGTGTTAGGCATGAGGGACATAGGAATGACTAAGCAACAGCTCTGCCCTTTGAGAACTCATAAATTATGGGGCAATGCACATATAAATACATATTTATAATGCAGTATGTTAAGTGCAGTAATAGAACTCTGAGAAAATTACAGGGGTAGCACAGAGAAGGCAGCAGTGAATCTGGGGCAGGCAGGTTAGACTTTACCCAAAAGCTGATTTTGGGTTTGGGTTTTGAAAGATGATTCAGAATTGGTCAGATGGATGCAGTGGGAACTATATGATGTATTTCAAGAACAGCAGTGTATATGGATATAAATCAAAGATGAGGAGTAGCAGAAGTAATGATATTGCAGAGAAAGGAAGATGGCAGATCAGGCTGTATGCCATGCTTTCACTGAAGGATTTTAAGCAGAGGAATAACCTAACAAGGTTCTGTATTTGGAAGATAACTCTTCTGATGAGGCAGACATGGGTGTAGAGGAAAACAGGGAGATCAGTTGAGATTCCATTGCAGTCTTTTATTTTTTGTTTTAGACTTCTTTTATTATTTTTTAATTTTTATATCTTTATTGAAGTATAGTTAATTTATAATATTGTGTTAGTTTCATATACAGCAGAGAGTGTGTGTATGTATACGTTCTTCTTCAGGTTCTTTTCCATTATAGGTTATTACAAGATATTGAATATAGTTCCCTGTGCTGTACAGTAGGTCTTTTTTATCTGTCTGTCTTATATATGGTAATATTCATCTGTTTTTATCCGACTTACTTCACTTAGTATGATATTGTCTAGGTTCATCTATGTTGCAGCAGATGGCAATATTTTACTCTTTCTTATGGCTGAGTAATAGTCCATTGTATATATACATACTGCAACTTCTTTATCTGTTGTTGGGCACTTAGTTTGCTTCCATGTCTTAGCTGTTGTAAACAGTGCTACTGTGAACACTGGGGTGCATGTATCTTTTTTAATTAGAGTTTTTTTTTCCAGGTATATGCCTAGGAGTGGGATTGCTGGATCATATAGTAACTTTGTTTTTAGTTTATTAAGGAACTGCCATACTGTTTTCCATCGTGTGTGCACCAATTTACATTCCCAGCAACAGTGTAGGAGGGTTCCATTTTCTCCACACCTTCTCCAGCATTTATTATTTGTAGACTTTTGATGATGGCCATTCTGACTGATGTGAGGTGATTCCTCACTGTGGTTTTGATTTATATTTCTCTAATAATGAGCAATGTTGAACATCTTTTCATGTGCCTGTTGGCCACCTGTATGTCTTCTTTGGAGAAATGTCTATTTAAATCTGCCCATTTTTTGATTGGGTTATTTTTTTCATATTGAATTGTATGAGCTGTTTGTAGACTAAGCTCTTGTTGGTCGTATCATTAGCAGATGTTTTCTCCCTGTCCGTAGGTTCTCTTTTCTTTGTGTTTATGGTTTCCTTTGCTGTGCAGAAACTTATAAGTTTAATTAGGTCCCATTTGTTTATTTTTGTTTTTGTATCTTTTACATTGGGAAAATGGCCTAACAAAACATTTCTCTAATTTATGTCAGAGAATGTTTTGCCTATGTTCTCTTCTAGTTTTATAGTATCATGGCTGATATTTAGGTCTTTAAACCATATTGAATTTATTTTTGTATATGATATGAGGGTGTGTTGTAATGTCACTGATTTACATGAGGCTGTCCAGCTTTCCCAACACCACTTGCTGAAGACACTGTCTTTTCTCCATTGTATATTTTGCCTCCTTTGTTGAAGATTAATTGAACATAGGTGTGTAGGTTTATTTCTGGGCTCTCTATTCTGTTCTGTTATTCCATATGTCTGTTTTTCTGCCAGTACCATGCTGTTTTGATTACTGTAGGTTTGTAGTATTGTTTGATGTCTGGGAAGGTTATGTCTCCTTCTTTGTTCTTTTTCCTCAGGAATGCTTTGGCAATTCTAGGTCTTTCATGGTTTCATATAAATTTGAGGGTTATTTGTTCTAGTTCTGTGAAAAATGTCATGGATACTTTGATAGGGATTGCATTAAATCTGTAGATTGCTTTGAGTAGTATGGCCATTTTAACTATTAATTCTTCCAGTCCAACACCATGGGATATGTTTTCATTTTTTTGAATCATTTTCAGTTTCCTTTATTAATGTTTTATAGTTCTCTGCATATAAGTCTTTCACCTCCTTGGTGACATTTATTTCTAAGTATTTTATTTTTTGGATGTGATTTTATACGGGATTGTTTTTACATTCCCTTTCTCATATTTCATATTTATTTTTAAAATTTTACTTATTTATTTATTGGCTGTGTTGGGTCATCGTTGCTGCACGTGGGCTTTCTCTAGTTGCGGTGAGCGGGGCTACTCTTCCGTGAGGTGTGCGGGCTTCTCATTGTGGTGGCTTCTCTTGTTGTGGAGCACAGGCTCTAGGCACACAGGCTTCAGTAGTTGTGGCATGAGGGCTCAATAGTTGAGCCCTCAACTATATTTGACAACAATAGTTGTTGCGGGCTCTAGAGCACAGGCTCAGTGGTTGTGGCACATGGGCTTAGTTCTCCACAGCATGTGGGATCTTCACGGACCAGAGATCGAACCAATGTCCCCTGCATTGGCAGGCGGATTCTTAACCACTTGGGAAGTGCCACCAAGGAAGTCCCCGGTATTTCATTTTTAGTGTAAAGAAATACAGCTGACTTCTATATGTTAATCTTGTATCCTGCTACCTTGCTGAATCTGTTTATCAGTTCTAGTATTTTTTGTGTGGGGTCTTTAGGGTTTTCTATATGTAGTATTTAATTATTTTTTTAAGTCTGTATACTGGCTTATTTAAGTGATCTAAAATCCTTTTATGTATTTGCTTTTCCTGTTGTGATTTTCCCTTTCTTGTTTTTTTTTCTTATTTACAGATCTGTCAATATTTCTTTTAGAATAGGTTTAGCATTGCTGTATTCTTTTAGTTTTTGCTTGTCTGAGAAATTCTTTATCTCTCCTTCTATTGTAAGTAATAATCTTGCTGGATGGAGTATCCTAGGTTGCAGGGTTTTCCCTTTTAGGACTTTGAATATATTTTGCCTCTTCCTTCTGTCCTGCAGAGTTTCTATAGATAAATCAGCTGATAGCCTTATGGGAGTTCCCTTGTATTTAACTCTTTGTTTTTTTCTTGGTGCCATTAGAATTCTCTCTTTAAGTTTTGCCATTTTTTATTGTAATATGTCTTTGTCTAGATCTGTTTGTGTTCATCTCATAGGCACTCATTGTACTTAATGTACCTGGATATCTGTTTCCTTCTTTAGGTTTGGGAAGTTTTCAGCCATAATTTCTTCAAATACATTTTCAGTCCGCTTTTCTCTTTCTTCTTCTGGGATCCCTATTATGCTTAGATTGGCACACTTTTTATTATCCCACAGGTCTCATATATTGCTTTCACTTTTTTCATTTGTCTTTCTTTCTGCTGTTCTGATTTCTATTATTGTATCTTCCAAATAACTTATTCGTTCTTCTGCATTATTTACTTTGCTTTTTGATGCCTTTATCTTGGCTTTCATCTCAGCAATTCAGTTGTCTAATTTTGCTTGGCTCCTCTTTATAGTTTCTAGTTCTTTGTTACAGTGATCTTCATTTCTATTGGTAGCCTTTGTTAATTCCTTCAGCATTTTTATTACCTCCTTTTTGAATTTGGTGTCTGGAAGACTGGAGAGGTCTGTTTCATTGTTCTTTCAGGGGATTTCTCTTGTTCTTTTAATTGGAAGTAGTTCCTCTCCTTTTTCATTTTTCTTATATTTCTCTGACTCTATGAATTTAGGGAAACAGTTATCTACTGTGGTCTTAAAGGGCTGTTTTTATGTGGGGGCATTTTTGTGTAGCCTGCTTTGCATCCAATATTTTTGATACGAGGGCTCTTTTTGGTATAGATGCCTGCCATGCCTTTCCTCAGGGTATGCTAGTTGTTATCCCCTTGATAGGGGGTGAGATTGGTATTTTGGTGACCAGAACCTCCACTGGATGTTGAGCAGGGCCTCCTCTTTGTTTTGTGGTTGTCACAGCCCTATTGGGCTCGCCAGTTTTTGAAGTAGAAGCCCCCTGATCTGTTTCTGAGCTGCAGTGTGAGCTAGGTGGGAGTGGAGCACTCCCGCTGGGAAAGAGCCACGGTGTATTACTCCCCAGGAGCTGACCACTGGGATATGTGCTGTGTGACATCACCTGTCACCCATTTTGTGCACTCAGAAAGTATACTGTTGTTGGCACTGCCCTTGGCCATTCCTCTGCTGTGGAGGCACCAGTAATTGGCTCCGATTTCAGCCCTGCTTCCACATGTGTGCACCCATAAAGCCTGCTGCTGCTGCCACCAAACCCACCTCAGCTGTGGGAGTGCTCACAGCTTGGATGCCCCTCAGGCACTGTGCTTACAAAGCCTCTGGTGTAAATCTGCTGAAGTCGCACACCTGCCGGGAATCGGCTCAGATTTCTGCCTTGCTTCTGGGTGGGGGCAACCGCTAAAGATTGTAGTGGTAGAGCTGCACTCACTGTGAACACCCTGAGAGTGAGTCTTATATGGTGGGGCACTTCCCTCCCTTCCCGCTTGTTGACAGTGGGGCTCCTATTGAGGACTTGGGCTTTGTCCTGTGCACACCTCCAGGTGTGGCTCTACACGCCAGGCCCTTCAGGCTGTCTCCATGCAGCCAAGCCTGGTCCTCTTCTGGTGCCTGTCAACTGAAGCTCTATGCCTCAGCACCCAGTGTTACCCACCCCAGAATCCGGTGCTACCCACCCCAGCAGGTGCTTTTCTCAGGCTGGGAAGTGAAGTGAAGTGGACAGTACTGTCTGTGCTGGTCTCCCTCTATTCTGCCTGCTGCAAATTGGCTGCTGCACTCTCTTCTGAGCCTCTGAAACTCCCTGTCTATCCTGGCTGATTTCCCAGCTGATGAAGGGTGTTTCCAGGCTTAGAAAAACTTTCTTTTTCCACAGCTCCCTCCAAGGGTCACAGGACTTTTCCAGATTCTTTTCTTCCCCTTTCATCCTAGCAGTTATGTGGTGATCTTTCTTGCAGCTTTGGTCGTTTGAAATCTTCTGCCATCATTGCATAGGTATTCCGTGAAAATTGTTCCACATGTAGATGTCTTTTTTATGTATTTGTGGGAGGAGGTGACCTCTATATCCTTCTATTCAACCTTTTTGATCTCTGCCTCTCCATTGCAGTATTTTAGATAAGGGATAATGAGAAGGTAAATGAAAACCATAGCAGTGGGACTTGGGAGGCTATTTAAGAGGTAATTTTGGAGGGACTGAATATGGAACACTGATGGGGAGTGATTTGGCTTCATGACTTGAGTCCTAGGACCGTGGTAGTACCATGAACTGAGCATGGAAAATAGAGGAGGAGCATCTTCAGGGATGATAATGAATTCTCTCTTGCACATGTGAACTATAAGTCTCTGCAGGAATCCAGTTGAGATTTCCAGTGGCAGTGGTGTGAGAGAGTGAGGCTTGTGTCGCATATTGATTTCTCAGCTCTGACTTACTTTCCTGAAGGTGCTAATTCTAGGAAGGTGTCTTCTTTTTTTTTTTTTTCTTTAAGAACTTCTATTGAGATACAATTGACATACAATAAACTGCATATATTTAAAGGGTACAATTTGATATTTTTTTTCTTGTTAGTAATGTATGTATGGCAATCCCAACCTCCCAATTCATCCCACCCCGACCAGCCCCGCCCCCGTCACTTTCCCCAGGAAAGTGCCTTCTTGAAATTAATTCTGTAATGCCTAAATAATAAAGCTATTTTCACATGGTTTAACAATCTATTTGGTGCTGAGTTTATTTGTATTTGTAACTCAACATACTTATAGGTAACTGTACTCCATAAAATTATTGTCTTGGAAAATGGAATGTTCCCCAGTAGTTGAAACTTATGTTAAAAAAACAAGCAACAGTCATTAGTTTCTATAGTTGCCTCTTTCAAGTTCTTACTGTTTTGTGGAGGTGTGTCTCAGCACTTTGATGAAATACTAGCTCAGGTTAGCCCTGTACATCCTTTTAATGCACACAAGCAACCATCTATATTCTTCCCTTGATGTTGCCAGGAAGGTTATAGACATTCTTGCTGGTATCCCAATTACCAGAGCTAATCTATGGATTTAAGTAACAGTCCTTTATGTATATACATTGCAAGATTATTTTACCTTTGGGGAGAAAAACTTGTATGTGATTTTTATCTTTATCTTTTTCAGTAGACCCCACTCTATATGATAGAACATACCTGTACTCTTTATTTGATAATACTGGAATTACAAACCAAATTTTTTTTTCTAATAGTATTAGTGTTACAGGTAGCCGTATATCATCAGTCTTTCACATTATTTGTATATTTGCTGTGCCCTATCTTATCTTCACACTGGCCCAGTGTAAGGGAATTAGTACCATTCCCATTTGGAAATTGAACCAAAGTAAAATGGTTGAGTTTTACTTAAGGACATAGTGCACATTTGTGTTGAAACAAAGTCTAGACTACAGTTTCTTTGTCTTCCCAATTCTATTTTTGTCTACTTTTTAAAACTCCTCTATCATTTTTGCTTATTTTTAACCAAAAAGAATGATATCTTACTCTTTAAATCTAGACCTGGGAATTCTGACAGCATGGAGATGTACTGCTAATTGAAATATCATTTGGGGGCTCTTATTAAACATCATGTGATGGACTTCCTAGGTGGCGCAGTGGGTAAGAATCTGCCTGCCAATGCAGGGCACACGGGTTCGATCCCTGCCCCAGGAAGATGGCACATGCCGCGGAGCAACTAAGCCAGTGTGCCACAAAAAAAAAAAAAGGAAAAAAAAAACAAAAAAAAAAACATCGTGTGACTCTTGAATGCTAATATCCAGTTTTAGACTTATACATTAGCTTATACTTGAACAATCTTACTAATTTTTTAAAATATCCTCTTCACTTTTCACATAAGAGCTCAAAGAATTTGGAGATTAAGAAAATAAAATGAAACAACATTCTCTCTCTTTGAATTTCTTTTAAAATATTTTTAAAAACTCAGATGTTTAAAAATTAATCAAACCTGAACTTTTATCTTGGGTAGATCTAAGTTGTTTGATAGGCTCCATAATATGAAATCCATACATACTTGGAACATATGAATTTTGTAAAGCAGAGATTATAATGAGAAAAAATGAAATGTTTTAGGCATAAAAATATGTATAGTTTATTTAACTTTATTTTGTAAAATAATATAGATTTAAGCATTTGATCAAATAAGAATCACCGATAGATTCTATTCAGGCCAAAGTGGCTGCTGCATTTAACAAACTAAACCAGTCTCTGAAAATATCCATAGAAAGCTTCATATTTTGGCTCTAGGTTTACACAGTTGAAAGCAGTACTCCATTCTAATTCCAGCAGCCTGTGAGTAAGAGTGGACTTTTGCACAGTGAGAGGTACCAAGACCACCTTGCCCAGCATTTGGCCACTGAGCTGGACATTGCAGGATAGTTCTAGGGTTCATCTCCAAACTCACAGGGATGAAGAGCAGGGTTCACGTTTTGTTCTGTCAGCACCCCCTTGACACTGAACTGGATGTCTGGTCATTCAGATACATCCAAAGACATCTAAGCAAACAAAGTGAGCTCCTGTGAATATCTGGAAATATCTTTGAAAACTGAGGTTATTGAGCCCATACATCTTCAGTTTATCAAATTCCATGATGCACTCAGTGCCAAGCAGTTTAGCAGTGGGAAATGAGTGCAGATTCAACATTCCATTTTTCACTCTGTGAACACACCTCATTTAAGTATGAATACCTGCCCTTCCATGAACAAGTAAGCAGTGCTCCCATTTCTTTTTCTGTGATTTTAAGTTCAGTGTACTTAGATATTTTTGCAATGCCAAGAAGAATACACAGTGTTGTGGGTTGTTGAACTCCACTAAGCTGGTCTGTCAGAGTTCTTTAATTTCAAAAAAGATCTGTGGAAGCATTTAAGTGACTGATTTCAACCTTTTCATCACTTTACTAGCTTAGTTAAAGCAAATTGCTTTAAAATCTTCCACTAACTGGGATGACTCAGGGTGGAAATATGAAGAAAAATCATAATCTTTGTTTTTCTCCAGCCCATTATGTAACAAACGTGATTGGTTTCAAAGTCAGAATGCGTTTTTTCCCTTAATGAATGTTGCCACCAAAACAGTCATAGTTTATTTAAAACTGTGTTTCAGAAATCCAATGAGTGTCATTGTTTATTGTGTCTGGGTAGCATTTATGGTGCTAAATACAGAAGAATTACTGAACCTGTAAGTTCCAGTAGGGTGGAAGATATATTTTATATTCTTTTTGTTTAAGAATGAACTTTCTGAGCTCCAAATTGTATCACAGTTATGGGCCTTCACCTCCTTCACTTCCTGCTGCCTATAAGCAACCAGAGCCTTGATTCAGTCATCTGCAGCTGTCTAGATCTGAGGATGGTCCCTTGTAAAGTGAGAAGAGTAAAAGATATCCTAGAATGACTGGCATTTTTTTCCCTGAAATAGTTGCTTGAATTCTGCAATGGCCAAAGGAAACACGCTTGGGCAGAGTTGGAGGGATTTTCAGATTTAGGATAGGAACAGAGAGGTGTAAAGGGTAAATGCTCCTGGGTAGGTGAGGTGGCAGACAGCCCCCCTGGTGGAAGCCAGCAGTCTGGGAAAGGAAAATCCGGGTGAGCCCAAAGAGATGAAAAGTTGAGAGCCTAGGCCAGCTCTACCAAGGAGCCCTTGAATCAGTTGAAGCCTGTTAGGGATGGTGCCCAGACTCCCACACTGCCCTAAGAACCACTGCGGCTTGGAAGGCGATCTGCACTGCTGTCAGTGCCAGGGGCTTGGCCACAGTGGCTTGGACAAAGACTGGTGGTAAAGGAGTCTGCTAACCTCAAAGGAAGTACCTGAGTCTGGCACTAGCACTGCAAAAGGAGAAAGTAGGGTTGGTCTCCTGAGCAATCTGGACATGGAAAGAGAAGAGAAGGGCAGAAAGGGAAGACATATTTCCTACTCATTGGGTAAATGGAGGTAGAGGTGAGTTTTAATTTGGAAAGTAAAAGAATATAACATAATTTTATCCGTAGCTAAGTTAGTAAAGCCAATCATGTCAGTTACATGTGGCAAATCAATAGTAGTAATGATAATGTTATTTTTAGTATTAATAATTCTATACATATTATGTGGCCAGACTCTATTATAGATGCTTACAGATGCTTTCCTCAATTCTTATAACTCTGCATGGTAGATATCATGATTCTTGTTCTTTGGAGGCTTGGATGCTGGGAGAAATTAACCAAAGCCACCCAACTAAATACATGAAGGCTCCAGAATTCAAAACCAGGCCAGTGCAATTCTATAGCATCTTCTGCATTTTCTTGGCAGCCATCTTACTTGTTTTTTCTAAAGCATCATGTTGGATCAATACGATATTTACCACAAAGGAAAATGGTTTTCATGCCAGATTGTGAGATATAGTCTCAGATAAACTTTGTTAACTCTCTACTATGTTGGCAATTTTGCTTTGGGGAAGAAACTGAAATTTCATGTTTTCTGTTCTCAGCTCTTTGCCTCTGGACCTTGCACAAGAGCTTGTGCAGCAGCTGCTCTAAGTGCTGGCTGGGAATTTTAGGAGGATCAATGCCTGTTCACTGGGGCAAGGTGTGTGTGTGGGGTAGAGAGCTTCTACAAATGCATAAGAAAAGGCAACTCAATACAATAAGGGGCCAAAATGTGAGAAGACAAACTTCAGAGACCCACAAATACAAATAAATTTAAAACGTTGTTTAGACTCAAAAGTGTTCAGGGCCGTGCAAATTAAGGCAAAACCATGATTTGTTTTGTGTTTATCAGCTTATCAAAAGTGAAAAATGACTAATACCATCTAAAGTCAGTAAGGAGCAAGAAAACAGCACTGTTTGGAAGAATATAGGTAGACTTAGCTTCTTTAGAAGTCAGCAAGACATTACCTACCAAGTTTTAAATGCCTGTATAAGCAATCCCACTTCTAGAAGTAAATCTTCAGGAAATACTGATATGCATTTTAAGGATATTTACTGTGGCATTTTTAAAATGGCAAATAAACAAACAATCTAAATGTCAATTTCCAGAGAGATTGTTAATCAGTTTGTAGCATAATCAGTCTAGTCAGGTGGTGAAAGTCATGGGCTTTGAAGCTAGATTGTCTGAGTTTGAATCATAGTACTACCTCTTACTAGCTTTATGGCCTTGAGCAACTTATTTATCATGTCTGTGTCTCAGTTTTCTTATCTGTAATGGGGATAGTAAATAGTGACTATCTCATGGGATATCATTAGTGATTGAGTTCAGACTGATAAATCTGACACATAGTAAGCATTATAGAAATGTTTTATGTGCCTCTAAAGTACTTGAGTTTTATTTACTATAGGTTGTATTACTTTTGTGATGAAAAAATAAGTATATCATACCTATCTGGTCAGCATATTATGAGCATATTACATAGAACTTGTATGTTTACTAGATATTAAGCTAATTATAATATTGTAAAGGTTATCTGGTAGTTCCAGGCAAAGCTTAAAAATTGCTGTGTTTAAAATTTAGTTAAGATAGAGCCTACTACAAATGTCTAAAATCAAAACTCAACCATTTGGGTATGTGAGTTGTTTCGGAAGTCAGAATACTTTGGCTAAGTGAAAAGACCTTATTATGAAAATAACGGATTTTCATTTCTTCTCTAATTTTATAACCCTTGGTAATACAACCTTTGTTTTGCTGTGAAACATTTGAAAAGGAAATGAGTGTACACACCAAGTTTTATTTTCCAAAATAATTGCATTTAAAATTTGCCTAGAGACTATAAGATGCTACAACATCATTATATCACCTGGAAGGGGGATGATAGGGGAGTGTGGGCAGAGGGGCTTTCTTGAGATCTCTAGACTTCAGCATGGGTGCCTAAATCACAGACATGCTGAGGCAACAGCTTTAAAATTCTCTGAAAGAGGATATTTTGGGAAGGTCTTTCTTTGGGAATGCTTTGGAGCCTAGCTTGGTCAGTACTTGTGATGTCCACAGATGCATGCCACCTGGTGGGCCCTGGAGGTAACTTCAGTGAGCAGCCATAGGACACAGTTCTGTTCCACCTTGAATTGTCCCCTGTCATCACACAGTATGGAGGAGGTCAAGTTAATGAAGATCATATTTCTGTATTTAAAATTCTGCTGGTTCCTTTTTGCAGTGATGAGATGAATGGGGCAGTTACCAGATGACAGTATTTAGTTAAGAAAGGATGTTGTTACAGAGATTCTAATATGACTACTTTTATTCTTTTAGAAAGAGCAAAGGGAAAAAAAAAAAAAAAGAAAGAGCAAAGGAATTCTTTGCTATAAAAACTGTAGAGGGTTTTTTTTTCCTTACTTGCCTTCAAAATTTTGAGAAATTTAAGCAGTACAAAAAGTTGCACAAAATATCTGAAATTGAGAAGTGTTGACATTTTGTAATGCTGAACATAGTCATTATTTTTAACTGAAAGAAACAAAACATTCCATGTGTGGTATTGGCACAAAGGCAGATATATAGATTAGTGGAACAGAATTGATAGTCAAGAATTAACTTTTGAAAAAGGAAGCAAGAATATACAATGGAGAAAAAACAATTTCATAAGTAAGTGGTGCTGGAAAAAGCTGGATAGCCTCATGTAAATCAATGACATTAGAACACCCCTCATACCATATACAAAAATAAACTCAAAATGGTTTGAAGTCCTAAATATCAGACATGTAAGTATAAAACCCTTAGAACAGAACATAGGCAAAACATTCTCTAACATAAATCGTAGCAATATTTTCTTAGCTCAGTATCTGAAGGCAAAAGAAATAAAAGGAAAAATAAACAAGTAGGACCTAATTAAACTTATAAGCTTTTGCATAGTGAAGGAAACCATAAACAAAAGGAAAAGAGAACCTATGGACTGGGAGAAAACACCTGCTAACAGTGTGACTGACAAGAGCTTAATTTCCAAAATATACAAATAGCTCATACAGCTCAATATCCAAAAAAAAAAAAAAAAAAAAAAACCCCAAAACCAAGAAACAAAAAAAACCCAACAACAATAACAAAAACCACCACCAACAACAGAAACCAATCAAAAAATAGGCAGAAGATCTAAAATGACATTTCTCCAAAGAAGACCTAGAGATGGCCAACAGGCATATGAAAAGATTCTCAGTATTGCTAATTATTAGAGAAGTGTAAATCAGATCTACAGTGAGGAATCACCTCACATCAGTCAGAATGGCCATCATCTAAAAGTCTACAAATAAGAAATAAAGGAATGGAAGCGCAGACCAAGAAGATGCAAGAAATGTTTAATAAACAGCTAGAAGATTTAAAGAACAAACAGAGGTGAGCAATACAATAACTGAAATGAAAAATACACTAGAAGGAATCAGTAATGGTATAAATGAGGCAGATGAAGGAGTAAGTGAGCTGGAAGGCAAATTGGTGGAAATCACTGCTGTTGAGCAGAATAAAGAAAAAAGAATGAAAAGAAATGAAGACAGTCTAAGAGACCTCTGTAACAACAATAAATGTACCAACATTCTCATTATAGGGGTCCCAGAAAGGGAAGAGAGAGAAAAAACACCTGAGAAAAATATATGAAGAGGTAAGAGCTTAAAACTTACCTAACATTGTAAAGGAAATACTCAAGTCCGGGAAGCTGAGAGTCCCATACCCAAGGAGGAATATGCTAAGGCACATATTAATCAAATTGACAAAAATTAAAGACAAAGAAAAATTATTGAAAGCAACAAGTAATATACAAGGGAATCTCCATAAGGTTTTCAGCTGATTTCTCAGCAGAAACTCTGCAGGCCATAAAGTAATGACACGATATATTTAAAGTACTGAAAAGGAAAAACCTACAACCAATAACACTCTACCCAGCAAGGTTCTTGTTCAGATTTGACAGAGGAATAAAAAGCTTTAAAGATAAACAAAAGTTAAGAGAATTCAGAACCACCAAATCAACTTTACAACAAATGCTAAAGGAACTTCTCTAGGTGGAAAAGAAAAAGGCACGACTAGAAATAAGAACATTATGAATGGAAAAGCTAACCAGTAAAAGCAAACATATAGTTAAGGCAGGAAATCATCTACACACAAATTTGATACAAAACCAACATTCATGAGAAGAGGAGAGTACAAATGCACAATAGTGGAAATGAATTTGAAATTAAGAGACCAACAAGTTGAAACAATTTTGTATAAATATAGATTTCTATATCAAAACATCATGGTAAATGATAACCAAAAATCTACAATAGATGAACACAGAAAAAAGAAAAAGCAATACAGTGATTGGTTCAAGATGGCAGAGTAGAAGGACGTGTGCTCACTCCCTCTTGCAAGAGCACTGGAATCACAACTAACTGCTGAACAGTCATCAACAAGAAGACATTGGAACTCACCAAAAAAAATACCCCACATCCAAAGACAAATGAGAACCTGCAATGAGATGGTAGGAGGGGTGCAATCATGATAAAGTCAAATCCCATAACTGCTGGGTGGGCGACTCACAAACTGGAGAACAATTATACCACAGAAGTCCACCCACTGGAGTGAAGGTTCTGAGCTCCACGTCAGGCTTCCCAATCTTGGGATTTGGGTACGGAAGGAAGAATCCTTAGATAATCAGACTTTGAAGGCCAGCAGGATTTGATTGCAGGACTTGCACAGGACTGGGGGAAACAGAGACTACACTCTTGGAAGTCACACACAAAGTAGTGTGCACATCAGGACCCAGGGGGATGGAGTAGGGACCCCATAGGAGACTGAACCAGACCCACCTGCTAGTGTTGGAGGGTCGCCTGCAGAGGTGGAGGGGTGGCTGTGGCTCACTGTGGGGATGGGGATGCTGGTGGCATGGGTTCTGGGAAGTGCTGAATGGTATGAGCCCTCCTGAAGTCCACCATTAGCCCACCAAAGAGCCTCTAAGCTCCAGTGCTGGGTGGCCTCAGGCTAAGCAACCAACAGGATGGGAACTCAGCCCCATCCATCAGCAGACAAGTGGATTAAAGTTTTCCTGAGCTCTGCCCACCAAAGCAACATCCAGCTCTACCCACCACTAGTCCCTCCCCACAGGAAGCATGCACAAGCCTCTTAGATAGCCTCATCCAGCAGAGGGCAGACAGCTGTAACAAGAAGAATCCTGCAGCCTGTGAAGCAAAAACCACAGCCACAGAGAGAGAGAAAATGAAAATCAGAGGACTTTGTACCAGATGAAGGAGCACATCAAACCCCAGAAAAACAACTAAATGAAGTGGAGATAGGCAACCTTCCAGAAGAAGAATTCAGTATGATAGTGAAGATGATCCAGGACCTTGGAAAAAGAATGGAGAAGATCCAAGAAATATTTAACAAAGACCTAGAAGAATTAAAGAACAAAAAAACAGAGATGAACAATACAATAACTGAAATGAAAAATTCACTACAAGGATCAATAGCAGAATAACTAAAGCAGAAGAACGGATAAGTGATCTGGAAAACAAAATGATAGAAATCACTGCTATGGAACACAATAAAGAAAAAAGACAAAAATTAAAGACTAAAGTTATTAAAAGCAACAAAGGAAAAATGACAAGTGATGTACAAGGGAACTCCTATAAGGTTAACAGCTGATTTCTCAGTAGAAACTCTGCAAGCCAGAAGGGAGTGGCATGATATATTTAAAGTGGTGAAAGGGAAGAGCCTACAACAAAGAACACTACAACCAAGAATCATTCAGATTCAACAGAGAAATCAAAAGCTTTATAGACAAGCAACAGCTAAGAGAACTCAGCACCACAAAACCAGCCCTACAACAAATGCTAAAGGAACTTCTCTAAGTGGGAAACACAAGAGAAGAAAAGGACCTACAGAAACAAACCCACAACAATTAAGAAAATGGTAATAGGAACATACATATTGATAATTACCTTGAATGTAAATGAACCAAGTGCTCCAACCAAAAGACACAGACTGGCTGAATGGATACAAAAACAAGACCCATATATATGCTGTCTACAAGAGACCCACTTCAGACCTAGGTATACATACAGACTGAAAATGAAGGGATGGAAAAAGATTCCAGGCAAATGAAAATCAAAAGAAAGCTGGAGTAGTAATACTCATATCAGATAAAATAGACTTTACAATAAAGAATGTTATAAGAGACAAGGAAGGACACTACATAATGATTAAGGGATCAATCCAAGAAGATATAGTGATTGCGAATATATGTGCACCCAGCATAGGAACACCTCAGTATATAAGGCAAATGCTAACAACTATAAAAGAGGAAGTGGACAGTAACACAATAATAGTGGAAGACTTTAACACCTCACTTACACCAATGGACAGATCATCTAGACAAAAAATAAGGAAACCCAAGCTTTAAATGACACAATAGACCAGATAGATTTAATTGATATTTATAGGACATTCCACCTGAAAACAGTAGATTACACTTTCTGCTAAAGTGCACACGGATCATTCTCCAGGATGGATCACATCTTGGGTCACAAATCAAGCCTTGGTAAATTTAAGAAAATTGAAATCGTGTAAAGCATCTTTTTTGACTGCAACACTATGAGTCAGTTACAGGAAAAAAAACTGTAAAAACACAAACACATGGAGGCTAAACAATATGCTAGTAAATAACCAAGAGATCACTGAAGAAATCAAAGAGGAAATAAAAAAATGTCTAGAGACAAATGTCAATGAAAACACAATGATCCAAAACCTATGGGCTGCAGCAAAAGAAGTTCTAAGAGGGAAGTTCATAGCAATACAGTCCTACCTCAAGAAACAAGAAGAATCCCCAATAAACAATCTAACCTTACAACTAAAGAAGTTAGAGAAAGAAGAATAAAGAAAACCTAAAGTTAGTAGAAGCAAAGAAATCATAAAGATGACAGCAGAAATAAATGAAATAGAAACAAAGAAAGCAATAGCAAAGAACAATGAAACTAAAAGCTGATTCTTTGAGAAGATGAACAAAATTGATAAAGCTTTAGCCAGACTCATCAAGAAAAAGAGTGAGAGGATTCAGATCAGTACTATAAGTAACTATATGCCAATAAAGTGGACATCCTGAAAGAAATGGACAAATTCTTAGAATGGTATAACCTTCCAAGACTGAATCAGGAAGAAATAGAAAATATGAAAAGACCAATCATAAGTAATGAAATTGAAACTGTGATTAAAAATATTTCAACAAACAAAAGTCCAGGACCAGAAGGCTTCACAGGTGAATTGTATCAAACATTTAGAGAAGAGCTAACACCCATCCTTTTTAAACTCTTCTAAAAAATTGCAGAGGGAGGAATACTCCCAAACTCATTTTAAGAGGCCACCATCACCCGATACCAAATCCAGACAAAGATACTATGAAAAAAAAATTACAGAGCAATATCACTGATGAATATAGATGCAAAAATCCTCAACAAAACACTAGCAAAGAGAATCCAACAACATATTAAAAGGATCATACACCATGATCAAGTGGTATTTATCCCAGGGATGGAAGGATTCTTCAGTATACACAAATCAATCAATGTGATACACCATATTAACAGATTGAAAAATAAAAACTGTATGATCATCTCAATAGATGTAGAAAAAGCTTTTGACAAAATTCAACACCAAATTATCATAACAACTCTCCAGAAAGTGGGCATAGAGGGAACCTACATCAACATAATAAAGACCATATGGGACAAACCCACAGCAAACATCATTCTCAATGGTGAAAAACTGAAAGCATTTCCTCTAAGATTAGGAACAAGACAATCATGTCCACACTCGCCACTACTATTCAACATAGTTTTGGAAGTCCTTGCCACAGAAATCAGAGAAGAAAAAGATATAAAATGAGTCCAAATGGGAAAAAAGAAGTAAAACTGTTCCTGTTTGCAGATGACATGATACTGTACATAGAAAATCCTAAAGATGCCACCAGAAAACTCCTAGAGCTAATCAGTGAATTTGGTAAATTGTAGTATACAGAATTAACATACAGAAATCTCTTGCATTCCTATACACTAAAAAAAGATCAGAAAGAGAAATTAAGGAAACAATCCCATTCATCATTGCAACAAAAAAAATATAGTACCTAGGAATAAACCTACGTAAGGAGGTAAAAAACCTGTACTCAGAAAATTATAAGACACTGATGAAAGAAATTAAAGATGACACAGACAGATGGAGTGATATACTATGTTCTTGGATTGGAAGAGTCAGTATTGTGAAAATGACTATACTATGCAAAGAATAAGCAATACAAAGACAATACTGGATATAATCATTAAAATCACAAGAGAAGAGAACTTAAGAAGAAGGGAAGAAAAAAAAAAGACCTACAAAAACAAATCCAAACCAATTAACAAAACGCAATAAGAACATACATATAGATAATTACCTAAAATGTATTGGGTTGGCCAAATTGTTCATTTGATTTTCTCTGTAAGATGGCTCCAGCAGCACTTAGTTGTTTTTAACTTCATTCAAAACAATTTTGTTAGATTGTATTGTGACAGCTGTCATATCAGCTTGCATTAAAAAAAAAAATTATCAAATTTGGTGAATTTTTGTGCACCCATTTTAATGTTGAAGATGGAAGAAAAAAGCAGCATTTTGGCATATTAAGCTTTATTATTTCAAGAAAGATAAAAATGCGACTGAAACACAGAAAAAGATTTATGCAGTGTATGGAGAAGGTGCTGTGGCTGATCAAATGTGTCAAAAGTGGTTTGTGAAGTTTCGTGCTGGAGATTTCTTACTGGACGATGCATGGTCAGGTAGACCAGTTGAAGTTGATAGTGATCAAATCGAGACATTAATTGAGAACAATCAACCTTATACCATGTGGGAGAGAACTGACATACTCAAAATATCCCAATCAAATGTTGAATATAATTTATACCAGCTTGGTTATGTGAATCACTATGATGTTTGCATTCCACATAAGCAAGAAAAACCTTCTTGACTGTATTTCCATATGTCATTCTCTACTTAAATGTAAAGAAAAAGTTCCATTTTTTAAAACAAATTGTGATGGGTGATGAAAAGTGAATACTATACAATAATGTGGAACAGAAGAGATTGTGGGACAAGTGAAATGAACCACCACCAACCACACCAAAGGCCAGCCCTCATCCAAAGAAGGTGATGTTGTGTATATAGTGGGGTTGGAAGGAAGTCCTATATTATGAGCTTTTTCCAGAAAACAAAACGATTAATTCCAACAGGTACTGCTTCCAGTTAGACCAACTGAAAGCAGCACCCAACGAAAAGCGTCCAGAATTAGTCAGCAGAAAATGCATAATCTTCCATCAGGATAATGCAAGACCACATGTTTCTTTGATGACCAGGCAAAAACTGTTACAGCTTGGCTGGGATGTTCTGATTCATTCACCATATTCACCAGACATTGCACCTTTGGATTTCCATTTATTTCGGTCTTTACAAAATTCTCTTGGTGGAAAAAATTTCAATTCCCTGGAAGACTGAAAAGGCACCCAAAACGGTTCTTTGCTCAAAAAGATAAAAAGCTCTGGGAAGATGGAATTATGAACTTGCCAGAAAAATGGCAGAAGGTAGTGGAACAAAATGGTGAATACGTTTTTCAATAAAGTTCTTGGTGAAAATGAAAAATGTGTCTTTTACTTTAAAAACTGAAGAGAGGGCTTCCTAGGTTGTGCAGTGGTTAAGAATCCACCTGTCAATGCAGGGGATATGGGTTCGATCCCTGCTCCAGGAAGGTCCCACGTGCTGCGGAGCAACTAAGCCCGTGTACCACAACTATTGAGCCTGCACTTTAGAGCCTGTGAGCCACAACTGTTGAGCCCATGTGCTGCAACTACTGAAGCCCATGCACCTAGAGGCCATGCTCCACAACAAGAGAAGCCACAGCAATGAGGAGCCCACACACCACAATGAACAGTAGCCCCCACTCACTGCAACTAAAGAAAGCCCATGCACAGCAAAAAAAGACCCAACACAGCCAATAAAATAAATAAATGAATAAATCTATACAAAAAAAAAAAACCGAAGAGACTTTTTAGGCAACCCAATAAATGAATTAAGTGCTCCAACCAAAAGACATAGACTGGCTGAATGGATTGCAAAAGAAGACCCTTATATATGCTGTCTACAAGAGATCCAATTCAGATCTAGGGACAAATACAGACTAAAAGTGAGGGGATGGAAAAAGTTATTCCATGCAAATAAAAATCAAAAGAAAGCTGGAATAGCTATACCCATATCAGACAAAATAGACTTTAAAATAAAGACTGTTACAAGAGAGAAAGACGGACACTACATAATGATCATGGGATGAATCCAAGAAGACATAGCAATTGTAAGTATATATGCACCCAACATAGGAGCACCTCAATGTATAAGGGAAATACTAACAGCCATAAAAGGAGAAGTTGCCAGTAACACAGTAATAGTGGGGGACTTTAAAACTCCACTTACATCAGTGGAAGGATCATCCAGACAGAAAATCAATCAGGAAACACAGGAATTAAATGATGTATTACACCAGATAGACTTAACTGATATTTATAGAGCATTCCATCCAAAAGCAGTAGAACACACATTCTTCTCAAGTAAATATGGAATATTCAAGTGCACGTGGAACATTGGTACAATCACTATGGAGAACAGAATGGAGGTTCCTTAAAAAACTAAAAATAGGTGGTTGGGGTGAGGGATATTCAAGAGGGAAGGAATATGTGTATGTGTATGGTTGATTCACTTCACTGTGCAGCAGAAACTAACACAATATTATAAAGCAATTATTTACAAAAAAAGAAAAGGAGGGTTTGGGCTGGAGATATAATTTGGGATCCATTGGCATTTAATTGCTATTTAAAGCTATGGGACTAGAATATAGATAGAGAAGAAAACCAAGAATTGAGCCCAAAGTCACTGCAAAATTAAGAAGTTGGGCAGAGGAGGAGGGGCATGAAAGTTAGGCAACAGTCTGTGAAGTAGGCAGAAAACCAAGAAAATTTGATGTACTTAAAGGCCAGGTGAAAAAAGTACATAAAGAAGGAGGATTAATGATTAATTGTATGAAAGGTTTCAAAGCTTAAGTATTCTTAGAACTGAGACTTGGGTATTAGATTTGGCAATGTGGAGTCATTGGCAACTTGGCAGCAGTGTGAGTGGAGTAGTGGGGAATGGAGACAGTCAGTATAGATAACGCTTCTCAAATTTTGTTGTAGGAAGTAAAAAATGACACAATGGCTGGTGGGGAAAATGGGGGGAAGGGAAGTTCTTTTTTCTTTCTTTTTAAGGTAGAAGAGATAATAGCATTTTGTATGCTGTTGAAAGTGAGTCAGTATAGAGCAAAAAATGGATTTTTTTTTAAAGAAGAAGGTGTAATTACTGAAGAGATGTTCTTCAGTTGACTTGAGGGGATGGGATATAGTGTACAAGTAGAGGGAGTTTAGATAGGAGCATTGCTAGTTCACCCTTGGTAATAGATGGGAAGGTAGGTTCTATATATTTTGATACAGGAAGGCGGGAAAATACGGCAGTGGGGTCTGTGGAAGTGAAGTGAGAACAAAGGTCATAAGCTGAGAGTGGGAATAAGGAAAAAGATGTTGGTAATTTGGGGAGAGATAAGAAAATGTTAAATAGCCTATTGGGAGAGTGGATGAATAAATGGACTAGAAATGAGGAGAATTATTTCTTGTGAATGTTTGGGATGCACTTGTGATGCAGGCATGAATTTGCAGTTAGTTTTTCTCCAGCCATGATGGCTACACAGGTGCAGGAGTGGAGAGTGGGTGAGAGCTGGAGGACAAGCAAGCACAGCAAAGCAGGAGAAGGGCAAGGGAATAGAGGGCATATGAGAGAGTGATTTTAAGCTGGATATGCATGAAAGGGAAGACATCAAGGGCTGAGGTATGGTGACACAATACTATGATCAATGGATTGCTGATCTTCAGAGGGGCAAAAATTATTGAATTTGAGAGTGAGAGGAAAAGACAGAGGCTTGTGGGCTGAGAGTGGATGCATTAAATTGAGATTATGAAGCATTTGCAGCTAGTTGGTAATGACATGAGAGTGAGTGGCTGAGGCAGAAGATTATTGAAAGGGGTGATTCAAGGAAATGAGACACCAGAGCACTGGAAACATCATTCATATATATGTTTATGTTTTCAAGATTGACACAAGTAGTAATGGAGATGTTCCATCACAGTGAGAAAGGAGGAGAAGAGAACTGACCTGGGGGTCCATAGACAATGATGACAATGTTGAGTGGTCTAGTCTGATGACATGAGATTCAAAGCTGGGGTGAGAGAATGAATGGTCTCAAAGTGGCAGTGTGGGGCAGGGAGGATATCTACTTCCATCTCCTTATCCAGTGGTGCAAGGACAAAGGATACAGCTTCCCATTGAAAGGGCTTCAGGGAAAGCAGTGGCCTCAAGGGAAAGCCAAGTTTCTACTGGGGCAAGAAGGTGAGGGAAACTGAGGAATAGATAATATACTAATATAATATAGATAACATATTATATAGTAGATAATATGGATATTATAATAAATAATGCATAAACTATAGTGTTGTTTTTTGTGTATACAGCTTTTTAAAAAGGCAGGGTAGTATTCAGAATTAAATTGTGCTTAGATGATCACAGTTCCCTTGTGATCCTTGGTATTTCTGTGGTGTTGGTTGTAGTGTCTTTTTTTTTCATTTCTGGTTTTGTTGATTTGGGCCCTCTCCCTTTTTCTTTTGATGAGTCAGGCTAAAAGTTTATCAATTTTATCTTTTCAAAGAACTAGCTTTTAGTTTCATTGATATTTTCTACTGTTTTTTAGTCTCTATTTCATTTATTTCTGCTTTGATCTTTATGATTTCTTTCCTTCTACTAACTGTAAGTTGCTTTATGTGTAAGTTTAGGTTGTCTATTCGAGATTTTTCTTGTTTCCTGAGGTAAGTTTGTATCACTATGAACTTTACTCTTAGAACTGCTTTTTTACTTCATCCCATAGGTTTTGGATCATCATTTTCACTTTTCTCTAGGTATTGTTTGATTTCCCCTTTGATTTCTTCAGTGATCCATTGGTTGTTTAGTAACATATCGTTTAGCCTCTACATCTTCATGTTTTTTGCAGTTTTTATTTTCTTGTAGTTGATTTCTAGTATCCTAGCGTTGTGGCTGGAAAAGATGCTTGATATTATTTGTTTTCTTTATTTTACTGAGGCTTGTTTTATGCCCTAGCATATGATCTATCTTGGAGACTGTTCTATGTGCATTTGAAAAGAATGTATTCTGCTGCTTTCAGATGGAATGCTCTCTCTATATGTCAATTAAGTACATTTGGTCTAATGTGTTGTTTAAGGCCTGTGTTTCCTTATTGATTTTCTGTCTGGATCATCTGTCCTTTGATTTAAGTAGGGTGTTAAAGTCTCCCACTATTATTGTGTTGCTGTTGATTTCTGCTTTTCTGTTAATATTTATCTTATATCAATACATTGAGGTGCTCTTATGTCAGGTGCAAGATATTATATCTTCTCTTGGATTGATCCTTTGATCATTATGTAGTGTGCTTCTTGTCTCTTAAGTCTAATTTGTCTGATATAAGTATTGTTACTCTGGCTTTCTTTTGATTTCTATTTGGGTGGACTACTTTTTTCTATCCCCTTATTTTCAGTCTGTATGTGTCTCTAGATCTGTAGTGAGTTTCTTGTAGGCAGCATATATATGGGTCTTGTTTTGGTATCCATTCAGCTAGTCTGTGTCTTTTGGTTGGAACATTTAGTCCATTTATATTTAAGGTAACTATTGATATGTATGTTCTTATTGCCTTTTTGTTAATTGTTTTGGACTTGTTTTTTACATCTTTTCCCCCCTTTTCTTCTTTTGGTCTCTTCTCTTGTGATTTGATGACTATCTTTAGGTTATGTTTCAATTCCTTTTTCCTTTTCATGTGTATAACTATAAGAGATTTTTGGCTTACAATTACCAGGAAGTTTCTGTATAGCAGTCATATATATATATACACATACACATACATACATATACATATATGATTCTTTCAAGTTGCTGACCTCTTAATTTCAAATGCATTTTTAAAACCCTGCATTTGTACTCTGCTTCCCTCACTAATACTGTTTTTGATATCATATCTCACATCTAGCTGTTTTATATATTTCCTAACTGCTTATTGTGGATACAGGCTATTTTACTACTTTTTTTTTTAACCTCTCTACTAGCTTTGTCTGTGGATGGTTTCTTACCTTTACTGTATGTTTGCCTTTACCAGTGAGCTTTTTCATTTCATAATTTTTTTGTTTCTAGTTGTGGTCTTTTCTTTTTCACCTAGAGAAGTTCCTTTAGCATTTGTTGTAAAGCTGATTTGGTGGTGCTAAATTCTGTTAGCTTTGGCTTGTCTGTAAAGCTTTTGATTTCTCTATTAAATCTGAATGAGAACCTTGCTGGGTAGAGTATTCTTGTTTGTAGGTTTTTCCCTTTCATCACTTCAAATATATCATGCCACTCCCTTTTGGCCTGCAGACTTTCTCCTGAAAAATTAGCTGATAGACTTATGGGAGTTCCCTCATACATTATTTGTTGCTTTTCCTTTCCTGCTTTTGAGATTCTCTCTTTATCTTTAATTATTGTCATTTTCATTACAGAGTGTCTTGGTGTGTTCCTCTTTGGGTAAATCCTATATGGGACTCTCTTTGCTTCTTGGACTTGGGTGACTCTTTCCATTCCCAACTTAGGGGAATTTTCAGTTATTTTCTCTTTAAATATTTTTCTCAGGCCCTTTCTCTCTTCTCCTTCTGGGACCCCTATAATGTGAATATTAGTGTGCTAAATGTCCTAAAGGTCTCAAACTTTCCTCATTTTTTTCATTCTTTTTTTCTGTTAAGCTGCAGTGATTTACTCTGTTTTCCAGCTCACTAATCCATTCCACTGTATCATTTAGTCTACTATTGATTTCTTCTAGTGTATTTTTTAATTTCAGTTATTATATTCTTTCTCTCTAGTTCTTTATATTTTCTAACTCTTTGTTAAAAACTTCTCACTTCTCCCTCTGTGCATCTGTTCTCCTCCAGAGTTCTTTGATCATCTTTACAATCATTACTCTGAACTCTTTGTTGGGAAGATTACCAATTTCTACTTCACTTAGTTCTTCTGGCATTTTATCTTGTTCCTTCATCTGGAACATATTTGTCTGCAGCCTTATTTTGTCTAAGTATTTTTATGTCTGTGGTAGATTAGCTATGCTTTTGACCTTGGAGAAGTGGCCCTCTGTAGGAGATGTTCTGTGCATCCCAGCAGTGCATCCCCTCTCATCACCCAAGGGCCAGGGGCCAGATGGTCCCAGGGTAGGTTCTGATCTGTGTTTGCAGATTTGGTTCCACAGCCTGTGGGACTGTCTTTTTCTTGCTTCTGGTGTCTGCCCCTTGGTGGGTGAGGCTGGTCTAGAGGCTAGTGAAGACTTCCTGTTGGGAAGGTCTGGTGTCTGCTCACTGGTGGGTGGAGGTGGGTCTTGGTCCTCTGGTGGGCAGGGCTGTGTTCAGGGGTATGTTTAGAGGCATCTGTGGGCTCAGAAAGTCTTTAGGCAGCCTGTCTGATGATAATTGAGGCTGTGTTTCTGCCTCGTTTGTTGTATGGCCTGCCGCATCCCAGCATTGGAGCCTATAGGCTGTTGGGTGGGCCAAGTCTTGGTGCCAAGGTGTCAGCCTCCAGGAGAGCTCATGCAGATGAATGTCAGTGCTCCCTAGTATATCTGCTACCTGTGTCTGTGTTCCCTGGGTGAACCACAGCTGCCCCCTGCTTCCCCAAGAGACCCTCCAAGATCAGCAGGCAAGTCTGTCCCAGGTGCCTATCAGATTACTGCTTTTGTCCCGGGTTCTGGTGTATTGAGATTTTGTATGCACCCTTTAAGAGTGTGAAGTTTCTATTTCTCCTAGTCCTGTGGGGCTCCTGCAGTTAAGCCCTGCTGGCTTTCAAAGCCGGATACTCTGGGGGCTCATCTTTCCAGTGCTGAGCCTCCCGGCTGGGGAGCCTAACATGGGGCTCAGAACTCTCACTTCTGGGGGAGTGAGATACAAATATAATTATTCTCCTGTTTGTGGGTTACTCACCCACATGGTATGAGATTTGATTATATCTTGAGTCCATCCCTCCTACTCGTTTTACCTTTGGTTGTAGAAGAACTTTTCCGGTGTGTTCCAGTCTTTTTCATTGATGGTTATTCTGCAGACAGTTGTGATTTTGGTGTGCTCATGAGAGGAGGTGTGCTCAAGATCTTCCTACTCTGCCATCTTGGCCACTCTCTCCCTGTAGTTCCCTTTTTAAACATATGACCTATGACTTAGAGAGTCAACAGCTGCATACTAAAATAATTGCCAACAGGACCCCAGTACATAAAAGGTTTTGTTGAATAAATCAATATAAATATCATCATGTCAGGTTGAGATCAAAAGGAATGTGGCAGAGGCTTAATATTTCTAAGAGAATGTTCTGTTCCCTCGGAGGGTTATGTTATTCCATTTAACAAATATTTATTGAGAAGTGAGTACCTGTTGCATCCTGGTATTGAACAGGACAGATAGGGTCCCATCTTTAACAGAGCTTAAATTTAAATGGTAACAACTCATGAGCATAAAACTGGAGTTTTGAACAAAGGGACTTGTGCATGATAAAGATATTTTTCCATTAGGTGCCCAAAGATTATGTAAAATTTTATTCAGAAGTGGGCTCACTTTTATTTACACATGAGCTCTCTTTGCAGCCCCACCATACCTAAGGGACACAGATTTTGTGTGTGTGTATGTGTCTATGTGTACACAAAGGAGGAAAGAATCACATAACTATCACCTCTCCCCTCTTCTTGCCCTCCTTCCCTCTGTCAAATTTGAAAGCCTAGAGTGTTGAGTACAGAATTATGGAAAAATTTAAGTTTGCCTTAACCTTCTTCTGTAATTTACTAATGTTGTTTCTGTAGATGAAAGAGTACATTTGGGTAAGTGAATGGAATGTATTTATTTAAAGATACAATGGAATATTACTCAGCTATAAAAAGGAATGAAATGGAGCTATATGTAGTGAAGTGGATAGACCTAGAGTCTGTCATACAGAGTGAAGTAAGCCAGAAAGAGAAAAACAAATATTGTATGCTAACTCATATATACGGAATCTAAAAAAAAAAAAAAAAAAAAGGGTACTGATGAACCCAGTGACAAGACAAGAATAAGGATGCAGATGCAGAGAATGGACTGGAGGACACGAGGTTGGGGGGGTGGGGGGCGTAGGGGAAGCTGGCACGAAGTGAGAGAGTAGCATAGACATACATATACTACCAACCGTAAAATAGCCAGTGGGAAGTTGCTATGTAACAAAGGGAGATCAACTCGATGATGGGTGATACCTTAGAGGGCCGGGCCGGGGAGGGTGGGGGGGAGTCGCAGGAGGGAGGGAATATGGGGATATGTGTATAAATACAGCTGATTGACTCTGGTGTACCTCAAAAACTGATACAAGAGTGTAAAGCAATTATATTCCAATAAAGAGCTTAAAAAAAATAAAGATACAGAAGGAATAAGCAAGAGTTTTCTAGGTATCTTTTATGGTGTTTCATTATAGATATTTCTTTTTTCACATTGCTGGAGACATTTTTTTCCCATTTGAATACATATGCAGCAGAAATTAGAAAGGAAATACCTTGGAGGCAGTGGCTGGTGGAAACTTGGTAAAGTTAAGGGCACAGGCTCCTTCAAGGGGACTGGGCTCCTTGACTCCAGGTCTGTGTGACAGGGTTAGAATGCAGGCCCAGAGGGGCCAGATCCTCTCATTTTTCAAATGAAAAGAAAAAACTGGATTTTTAATGAGTTCCCATTTTTAAAATTTTGGAAACTGATTCTATCATGTTTACAGTGTGACAGAAGCCAGAGAAAATATTCATTCAACAGGTACATAGTTTGAGATCTCTGATACAGGCCATCACCAAACCAGTGATACCATTTATAAAGTTGAGTAACTGCCATGGTCACTTCCAACTATAGTTCCAAAGATTCAGACTTACTTGTGGATTTGTACCTTCATTGTGCAGATGGCCCCATCGTCTGCATTTTATATTTCCTCTGTTTAGGGCCCTCTAGTGCAGCACTGTCAAATAGAGTGTTCTGCAATGATAGAAATGTTCTGTATGTGTGCTGTCTGCTGCAGGAGCCACTAGCCACATGGGACTGTTGAGCACTGGAAATGTGGCTAGTGTGACTAAGAAACTGAATTTAAAATTTTATTTTATTGTAATTAATTTAAACTTAAATAGCCATATGTGGCCAGTGGACCAAGCCATACCTCCTGGTCTCTGCACAGCTATCATCCTCACAGAAACCCAACTAAGAGATACTGAATTGCTTGAACCAAATCCGGATAAACCTTTAATTCACAGAGTGTAGTAAGGAGAGAAGGGAACAAACCCATGCCAATATTGATGGGGTCAGGGCAAAATTTCATGCACCTAAATGTATGAAACATAAATCAAGCTGACACATCACTAGGTAACACGTAATCCTTCCTCTCACTTCAATACTTATTCCTTTGTTAGGGCCTGGAAGCCCAGTTTCATAGAATTTTGGGACTCCTAGGGTTTCTGCCCTGGAGCATGATGGCATGAGGAAAGCTAGCCCCTCTGTCCCCAGCCTAGGTCCACCCTGCATCACAAGCAACCTGACCAGTGAGCCTGGATAGAGTGGAGCTTTACATAACTGGTGATCAGGGACCATATTTGGGACACATCTGCTATTCCTATGGCATGTTCCACCTTTCCTCCCTTTTGGCTATAGCTGCATTAGACTTTGAGACATTGTACACAGCTTTGTGGAACTGCCATATAAAATGAGATCCTGTGTTGATTTGGGCAGAGACCTCCCTCTGAGACAAGCACTATGATCCAACTGATGATCCCTTTTGGAATCCCTTGTAAGTTCCTCACTCATCACCTACAAATTAAGGGATAATCACTTTTCTAAATGGGTTTGTCCTGAATTCTTTAGAGGTTAAATAGAACTGAACTTGGCTGCTGCTTTGAAAGAGTGTTTTAAGAGCTGAAACAAAGAATGGGTACAGATGTGACTTCGGCCAAGAGTTAATAAGGAGAGTTCACTTCATTAAGCTACCTATTTACCGCCTTAATTAAGCTGCCTATTATATCACTAAATCATCTTCAGCAGTATGCCTCAGAAGACTTCTTGGGGCAGTCATCTATGCCAAGAGTTGGGGAGTGGAAGGTAAATTACAGATTGCTTTTAATCCATGTATAAATCAATCTAATGAGTTCTGTGTGATTACAGTAAGTTAAAAAATCAAGTGTCTTAGTGCTTAGGATTTGTATATCGATTATCCTTATCTAAATAACATCTTGCAAATAATTTATAAATTCCAGTATTATGGTAATAAGTGAAAGAGAAAAGAGCTGCACTCTATGCATGCGTGTGTGTGTGGGGGGGGTGCAGATGTGTGTGCAAAACTTGAGCAGGCTCAGTTGGAGGACAGCTTTGGAAACTTCAAGATCCCATTCTTTTCTAGTTGGAGGCATTTATGCAGTGTTGTAACTGGCAAGTGGTAATGAAAGTTATTTTGTTACCACTCAGAGAAAACTGGAGAACTCTGCCCTTATTATGCTGCAGCTCCCTCCTGTGGTGAAAAGGGAGAACAGAAACATAACCTGTGACAGTTGAAGAAAAGAAATAGAAATGTAAAGGGTAAACTGAGATGGCCTCCAGCCAGTTGTCTCTATAATTGAGGACTGTCTAGGAAACAGGCTCCATGCCTTCTACTAGATAGTTTAAACCCCACAAAGGATTCTGATATATGATTGCTGCTCCCCTCCCTGAGGGCACTCACATTTTATTGCTGTATTTTCTCCTTACTGTATCCACTTTTCACCCTTAGAAACTATCTTGTATGATTTCGTATCTCATAAATAATACCATAATTGACATTAATGTAAATATTTTACTGCTAAAATGTGTTTTTCCCCGTATAACTGTTTTCGTAATATAAGTACTTGGCAATCTTTGGGTGGTTTTAGGAAGTGATGGTTTCTTTTTCTCAGTGCCTGACCTAATTCTCCTCTGCCACCATCAATTTCAGTCTATTGAAACAGAAACCTCTGAAACATTATTAGAAACTGAAAGGCATCCTTAAATGCTCTATGATTCTTAGACTGAGTGGGTTTGCTTGAAATTAAATTTGAAAGCACCATCTTGCCCATGCGATTATTTCTAAGGGATTCTGTAATCACTGGTCCATGCTGAGCTTTCTTTAGCCCTGCCGCCTGAATTGGCTGCAGCTGTGGGGCTGGGCAAGGGTGGATAGGTGAGGCTAAACTCATTCAATAACAGAGCAAAACATCAAGGCAGTACAAGAAGATGGGGCTTAAGGTTAAACCTGGAGTTGAGAGAAACAGGGACAGATAAGTGATTCCCAACAGTTCTAGGTACTTTCACCATAGGCATCTATGCTGCAGACATTTTCACTGTGTGACTAATTGGCAGTAAAGCAATTTTGCAGTAAAAAATAAAATAATGAAAAACAAAAGAAGGACATTAAAAAGGACCTAAGGAAATGTGAAAAATGAACAACAAAATTAAGAAGACTTTACTGTGAAATACAAAATATTTGAGTACATTTAAAGTTTGTGTAGATTCATGGCAATACTTTGCAAATAATTGATTTCATTTTGTGGGTTGTACCTAAGTACTTTTCTCAGGAGTCTTTTGTTCATAGGAGTTTATACATAGTTTTTTGCCTGTTGATTTGTCTCCTCATTCAGTATCACACTTTTTCTATTTAGCTAAAATTTCTTCTTTCATTAAAAGAGGTATCAGTTTCCAAACACCAGGATGCATATTTTTTACTGAATTTTGTGTTGTTTTGTGAAAGCCTCTACACTGTTGTTTGTTCTTGGCATATTGTCACATGTGCTTTGGTAGATATTCCAAAGTTCTGTGGGAAGTGTGGGTTCGACTCTGTGCCTTTGAGGCTCTCAGTTTCTTTCTCCTCCAGTGTAGTGTGTTTCAAAATAAGAAACCAGTTCCCAGGGCAAATCATCATCATCTGCTGGCTTATTAAAGCCATCAATAGCTGGAAGAAATGCTAACATTTCAACCTGTTGAAACCAGATTGTAAACCTTTCATGGCAAAATTGTCTTAAAGGCAATTAGCTATGCAAGAAAATGCTTGCGACAAAGATGCTTAGCACAAAAGTACCAAACAAGGTTCCAAACACGTCTCTCTGTTCTTTTGAGAGGGTGCAGTTCTGCTGCTGTGGAATAATTAGGAGTCTCTTTCTTTTCCTCTGGATTCTTGCCCACAGAGGAGCCGTGGATTGTGGTGGCAGGGAATGGGTGTCACAGCAGCTGTCGGAAGGTTCCAGTCTCTACTGGCTACTGTTGTGGAAAGCCAAATAAACTTTTTATTAATGCAGGGCCAACATTTAAAAATACCGGGTAAATGAAAAATGAGCATTCTTTGGAGGGAGATGATAATGTCTTGTTGGGCTTCTCAAATACATTTTAAGTATCTTTTAAAGGTGCAATGAATGTTTCACTAGAAGAATCAAATGGATCTGCTCTTTAAGAAAACACGAAATATGTACTATTTGTACATATTTGGAAAAGAATTTCTCTTTGCTTGCAGTTTTTCGAGTTCAAAGGGGTGGAGGCAGCTCTCCACTGGGCCTTTTTGCCTCTGGGTCTGAGACTCTATTGCTGTACTTGAGCACTATAGCTGTTAGGAGGGTTTGTGGGAGGATGGGGTGGTTCAAGGGGAAAGGACTTGCTTTTTGGATATTTATACTTTTATATATTTATTTATTTAAATACTCTATTTTTTAATTAATTAATTAATTTTATTGGCTGTGTTGGGTCTTTTGCTGTGCACGGGCTTTCTTTTTAGTTGTGGTGAGTGGGGGCTATCTTTCGTTGTGGTGCAAGGGCTCCTCATTGCCATGGCTTCTCTTGTTGCAGAGCACGGGCTCTAGGCACGTGGGCTTCAGTAGTTGCAGCACATGGGCTCAATAGTTGTGGCTTACGGCTCTAAAGCACAGGCTCAATAGTTGTGGTGTATGGGCTTAGTTGCTCCACGGCATGTGGGATCTTCCTGGAGCTGGGCTTGAACCCGTGTCCCCTGCATTGGCAGGTGGATTCTTAACCACTGCGCCACCTAGGAAGCCCGGATGTTTATACTTTTAGATAAAAATATCCAAACTAATAGTTTTTTAGAAAAATATCAATTGTTTTCTGCTTCTCACTCTTCAGAAATTTCTGATGTTTTTGCTGATGGTGTCTGGGGCTGTGTACTAATGAGGTAGCTGTGGTTCAGTGATTCAGTTTGTTCTGACAAAATCAAGCTGAGTAGTCTAACAATTTTGATTAGCACAAGTGTCCAAACAATTCTTGATGTCAATAGAAACCTGATATCGTCAACAGGGAGACAATTATTCAGAAATCCTTCTTCATATTCTTTTGTGGTTTCTGCCAAATGGTAATTTATTTGAGAAAAAGTCCATTTTTCTTAGGGAAAAATAATGCTGATACACTCATTGCAAGAGAATCACTAATTCTAAATCTAGTTAGTTTTGTGCAGGGCTCTGACACAAACATAAGCATAGTCCACACTGACGTGTCATGGACCTCCAGGCTTCCGCTTACTAGTCAGTTGTTTTAGGAGAACGAGAGGAGATGGCACGGACATGGGGACCAGGGCGAGCCACGAGCTCCTGTGTGGACCTGGTATGTGCAAAGGCCTGGAAGCATGAGTGAGCACAGTGATCCCAGGGAATTGAAAAGAGTTCTCTGTGACTAGAGCAGACGGAACTTGCAGGGATGTGGTGGGAGAGGAAACTTTAAGGGGCCCATTCATGAAAGACATTAAATGCCATGGTGAGTAGCTCTTAGTTTCATCCTCTAGTCAGTGGGATGCCATTCACAAATTTTATACAGGAATAACATGTTTACCATCTGGTTAAATGGTAAGATATACCTAAAAATAAAAAATAAAATAAAAACAATGATATCCAAGAAGTGTCAGAAGATAGTATATGATTAAAATATTAAATGGCTGGGACAGAGGTGAATGCCAGCCATGGGGCAGAGAAATTGCTTTGGGTTGTAGCCATCAGGGGAGTCTTCTTGATGGAGGAAGGAATGACATTGCACCTTGAAGAGCAAGGAGAAAAAAAAGGAGATGCTTCATTAATGCCAGAGTAGGGGATTTCTATTGTTTACAAAGACAAAGCCTAGTGGAAAAAAGGAGGGCAAGGACTCTTTCACTGGTCACGATGCAATTGATGTTACCACCTAATTGCATGTGAAGACAGCCTAATTGGGCACAGAGCAGGGAATGGTTGGAGCAGTTTGGTGGAGTGTCCTAGGGAGAGGACGTAGACACGGGGTCATGAGCTGAGACCCCAAATTAGGCAGCGTTGCTTCCTTCCTGTTTGAGGACAAGTGTCTGACGTGCCAGAGCTCCAGAGCAGTTCTTTAAGGGTTTATATGAATTCAGTAGCACACTACTATGTACAAGGATTCAGCTACATCTTGGCCACTGAATTAGGCTCTGTTGTCTCACCTGGGTGCCTGACTTGCCTACCATATCTGCTTTTCTGTTCTAAATGACTGTTGCCTACAGGGAAGGAAAATGTGAACAGTTTTCTTGGACTCTGTTGATTCACAGATACTTCTTGATGCTGTCAGGCCTGATAAAGCTCATAGACTCTTCTAACAAATCAGAACCCTTGGCCATCAGCATGAATTTTATTCCTTGGGTTGAATTTTCTCTAGAACAAGTATTTAACTCTGCCGGAAGTTGGTCATATTAGGGAGCATGAGCCTTTCTGGTGAGAGGAAAAGCTGCCATGAAAGGTACCCAACCCAAGCCTACAACACATCAGGCTCCAAGGGAAAGGAACTTTACCAATTTGTGGGGCTCTGCCAACATTTCTAACGATTATGGAAAGTTATTAATTCAGCCAATAAATATCCTGCAGTTGGGTGGATGCCATACTAGGGATACAGATGTGAACAAAACAAACATGGAAACTACCTACTGGGGTTCACAGTAAGTGGGGAAAGGAAAGGCAGGTAAACAACTTGGTGATGGATACATGTTTTGGCTCACGTGTACTGTTATTTTAGAGAGTTCTGGCCTGAGCTTCAGCCGAGGTCTTCCCTCTGCTGTCTGCCAGTTGTGTGAGTAAATTCTTCTGAGCTAAAATTTTTAAGAAATAAAATGTTGTCAAAATGTAGGAAAAGCAAGAGCCTAATAGTTTAATATGATTGAGCAACCCAGCTAGATTTAAAGTGTCTTAGCAGATAGGGTCCCTGTCCTTGAAGAACTTCTAGTTTATTCTTCAAGATTAGGTTATGCTCCGTAGAGTCCTTTGCTAGAACTTCTCTTTCTGCCTCTTCGGGTTTGACAGTGCTACACCAGATGGTTTAGAGCAGACTGGTCCTGTGGTTGTTCCTCAGAGCACTTTGCAGACTCCCAGCAGTTATCAAAATGCTGTAACCCTGGACAGCTCGCCAGCACTGTCCCTCTACCCCATCCGGGCAGGATTCTCCTCTCTGATTGGAATAGCAGCCGTTTCTAGTCAGGTTTGAGGTGTGTGGAAGTCTGCACAGTGCCTGCATCCCTTGGGTCAGCTTGAGCTCTTGCTATAATTTCGTTCCATTAGCTGCAAAACCCAACTCAGTTTAAAAGGAAAAAGGCAGAAGTGTAATTGAATGTAGCACCCTTGGTATTTGTGAAAATGCTAAATGAGGGGCCCATGTTTTTAAGAGCGTTTTCCAGGGAAAATTCTGAAATTGCAAACTGCAGCCCTTTCTCTTTGCGCTTGGTTTGGCTGATTTCCAAAGCATCAAGGCTAGCAATTGAGGGACTGAAATATAATCAGTGGCGATACATTTGCACCACATGAAACATTCTCAGCCTCCAAAAGATCCAGTGGCTGGGGGAGCAGCACACCAGCAACAGCTCCTGGCTGCCGGCGTCCCGAAGGGAGGGAAGATTGGATCATAATGGTAAGAAACCCTGGAGTTTTCGGCAGACCTAATTTGCTACCCGGGAAAGAATATTTAGCATGTGCTGGTGAAAATGGCTGTTGGTAGCATAGACTGAACAAACAGTTGAGCTCTGGGGTACTGTCGGTTTTTCAGTAGAAGGGCAGGAACATCCTTGCTACCAGCATACTGAGTTTTGAAAAATAATTTCTTTTGTGTCAGGAGTAATGCTGCCTTGTAATTAATAAGGACTGCTCTGCCAGAGAAGGACAGTCCCCATGGTGACCTCAAATGCAGCCCTGATCATTGCAGTCTCTGAAGTGTACTCTTTCCTCTGAATGTAGTTGTAATTTCCAGGAGACTTCTTCAAGGAAATGATTGCCTGTTTTCTTGATATTTTTATGTGAGGGTACAAACCCATTCATACTGAAGCAGCTTTCTTTTCTGACTATTGAATTGTCACAGTTCTGTGAGCTTCACTGTTGATTGGAGGCATTTGCAAATTAAACGTTACTAGAGCAAACTTCTAAGAGATTTTTTTTTTCCTTTTAAAGCTATCATACACAGGCAGCGACAACAGGAGCCCACGTTTAAAAGAAGGTGTTCTGTGACTTTGTTTAGAAGAAGTTTGTTTGATTCACTCTAGCAAAGCAAATGTTGCCAGGGTTAGGGACACCTTAATGGAAATGAAGTCTTTGGATGAGGCATTAGAAGTCGCCATGGAAATGACTGTGTGCTTAGTGCAGGTCTCTGCTCTCTGTGTGCCTTCTCCAACTGCTGCTTCTCCATCATGCACGATAAAACGGGGAAGAGCTGGTGTAACAAAGAAGCCACTAAACTTTTCTTTAAGGAATTAGAGGATGAAGGACATTGGTAATAATATGATTATGTAACATTTGGGAGAAAATAAAACTATTACTATATAGAGAGAACGCCTGAAATACACTTATTTGACTGCACAGCTGATGTGTGGGAAATGATTATTCCGTTTATAATCCAGATGAATGAAGAAAGTGCTGATGGAAGGAATGTGGGAATTTTTAGAAGTAAGTCTGCCTTTCTAACAATTCAGAAAAGGGGAAACTGGAAGCTGGATTTATTAGAATATTTCATTTCTCTTCCTGCCCTCATCATCCATCCTAGATCACTTACTCATAAGCAAACCGACCACAGAGATAAAACTGCAAAGAGAGGGTCAGATTTTCCCTTCCTTAATTAAAATCTGGTGCCATTTATCATCTCATCCATTTTAGAAGCTTTCCTATCCAGTGAAGAAAACTTCACATTAGAGAGTCACCTATTTCTCCTAGACCAGCAGGATGGGTATAAATCAGCGTGTCCAGCACGAGGATTAAATAAGGCTCCTTAGTGCTTAGGAATGTTTTGCCTGAATTCTTGTGGCATAATTCTGTTCTTCTCTTTAATTAGCCTGAGAACATTCCTTTAAGGATTAAAAAGGAACGGGCTGAAGTGCAGATAGAGTACCTTGCCAACAGGCCTTAAGTGTGGGCATAGTATAAGCATAGTGAGGCTTGTGTACAGTATTCAGAGAGAAAACAAGGAGCCAGCCAGGGGCAGAGATCACTTAATGCAATAGCACAACCTGATGAAAGTATATGGATCTCTGAAGGAGTGGACTTTCCTTTGGAGTAGGGGGAAGGGACGGTGGGAACCAAGAGAGTGACGGCAGACAGTTGGCATGTTCACATCCAGGCCATCCTCTGGTTATTTTGATTAATTATTATTTAGAGACTTGCAAATTGTACATTAAGATAAATGCTTTGGTTAACTGAACTCTTCTTAGCTGCAAACACTAACATGGTAACATTTTTGTAGGGAAGGCATCCTAACTGGCCAGCTTTTGCAAAGGGAACTGTATCTCACCTTCCCTTTTAGTGAGAGCTCTGTGCAGAGAACAGTGGATTGAAAAACCAGTCTTTGATTGTAAGGAAAGTGAATCTATAGATTAGATTTTCATTAAGTCCCTCCTATGATGAAAAGAAAACCAATCTTGTTTCTCATCATGCAAATGTGATCGGTTCTCTTACTTATCCAAGAGAAAAAACACTCAGTGTGTGAAAAAACCTCTCCTTGACCTCCTTAGAATCCAGAGCATGTCAGGGCTTGCTGGATGTTATACCAAATAAGTCAGCCTGGTTTGGGCCCTGGCCTTTCATTGCTTTTTTTGGTTTTATTTACAAATTTAAAGCAAATGCAAATAATTAAATCCATTTTACATAAGTTTTAAGTTATTTGAAAGCAAAAGAAATGTATGGATGTAAATAATATTTTAGAAATATTGAGGACATATGTGCTGTGTTCCAAGTGTTTTAAGCACTTTAATAATTCTCAACCTTCCTTTTAAACAGGTGTTAGTATTATCCCTGTTGTACTGATGTGAGGCACAGAGAAGTTAAGTACATTCCTAAGAACATACAGCTAGTAAGGGATAGTGCCAGGGTGGGAACAAATTCAGGGCCCTTATTTCTTTTTTTCTTTTTTTCCAATTTTTCTAATCTATTTTAGGGCCCTTATTTCTTAAACTACCTCATCATACAGTCTTCCAAGATAGAGAGGAAGGGGAGCCAGACCAAACTCTCAATGACCCACTCTCTAAAACTACAAAAAATCTTGGCCATTTCTCTTTCCTTCTCATAGCCAATCTGCTCCCATTTCAGGTCTCTTCTTCCTTCTCCATGTTTGGTTTCCTGTTCTTTTCATGCCAACATAATTCATATCTTTGCTTCCCACTCTGGCTGATTTCCGTTAAACAGTTCCCTTAAACTGGGAGATAGTCTAATGTTATGGAAAGAGGGTTAAAAGACCTAGAATTAAATTTCTGTGTTAGCCACACATTAGTTGTGTGATTTTGGACTTTAAAAAAAAAAAAACTTTAACAATTAATGTTTTTATCTACGAAGTGCAAATAATGGTTCTCACCTCAATTGTGTCACTGTGATAATTACATTAGTATGTTTCTACAAAGTAAGGTGTTTGATTAGGCTGGAGACCATGCAGAGAGATGAATTAGAAGGAAGCTTTTGAAATTATCTGGGTACAGGATGATAAGGATTTAAAATAGGATGGTGGGGAGAAAGTGAAAAAAGAAAAGGAGGAGATCATGTGAAAGAAGACATTATGTACTGGCCACTGATTAGATTTGAAATATGAAAAAGAAAATCAAAGACCTTCACAGTTGAAGCAAGTAGCTTAAGAAAAGTGAATTAAAGTCCACTGGCTGCAATTCCTATATTACCTGGCATGGTACCTTGTACATAGTAGGTTCTGTGTGTTGTTGAATGTATAAAGGCATATATCAAGGAAGGGAAAGTCTGAGAGTAGAATCAAATATATAACAGGTGACTCCTATAGCCTGTTATCCAAAGTCCAATAAGGTATTTCGAAGTAAGTGACAAGGCATTGTGTTCTGGGAAGAACATAGAAGCTGAACATACAAAGTGGTATTTTAATTATGTTTCTCAGGAGAAGAAGGTGGCTTCAGAGGATCAGAGGAGGTTATCCGTACCTACAGCCATATGTTCACAAATTCTAGGATTTTGAAGGTGACGTGAAGAGGGCAGATTGGATGTAACTAGAAATTGCTAATGGCTACCGTGCTATTTTCTTTTTTTCTCTTTTTTCTTTTCTATTTTCTTGATAATTGATAACTGGTAGTCACACTGATAAGATGTATGGGAAGATGTGGAAGATGAGGAGATATAAAACCGCTTCTCAAAAAAAAAATCAAACGCATATAAGAAAGGTCAAAATAATTTTATTAATTAGGATGGGTTAGATACTGATTGATAGGGATATTGTGCTGACAAGTTTTGAGGAATTGAGTGTGTTGGTTAGCTTTGAGTTTCTCCTTGAGGATGGTGTCAAGAGCATTAAAAATTATAAATTGCATGTATCAACAGTATAATGAAGATGAATGGTCTCTCTCATTCATTTGTCTGTGGTCTTCTGTGAGCTGCACTTGATAGCTAAAGGAATTGCAAAGCTAAAAATAAGCAAATACAAACTCAGTTCAGATTCTCATCCTGTTGATCAGCCCCATGAGTACAGATGATTCATGATGGATGCTGGACAGGTTCCATTTGGAGAGAAGACAAAGAGCAAGTTTGTATGGGATGGTGGATAAAATACCATTGAAGTTATTGCTGATTAAGCCTAATGTTGATTGTAAAATCAATGTGATAGATGCAAGACCTAGAATAAAGAAACTAATTAGCTGGATAACCTAAAAATAAAATAGGTTCAAGATGGACGAAGTCTCTGGGGAGATGTTCAGAGGCTTGCAGGAAAAAATGGTATAGTTTAGGTTTTTAACCTTCACTGCAACTTTAAATGCTCTCCTGTAAATGTGGACACAGGAATAACATCAGACTCCTTCTCAGCTTCCAGTGGAGCTTATGATAGTCCAAGTTCACTCTCTTGCTCCAATACTCATCATTCATGAGCATTCCTAGGTACCCATTAGTGTTTGTCTTTGTCCCTCATCTTTTACTTCCCATCTTACTCTTTGGATTTAGCAGTCCTACATGTGGATAATCATCCCAGACATCCTGTGGACCCCTAAGGACTTGGCTATAAACATCTGCTCATTGGGTCTATGAAGGGCCCAGACTCCCCAAAACTCACCACCCTGAGTAAGCCCCCCTTGTTGTGGCCCCACCCTTGCAGGGCAGGCATATCTATTTGGAGAAATGTGGTGTTTGCATTCTGAAATTTGCTGTGTTTGGATTTATAGCTTGTGTTACAGAAGTGCTTAAATTAATTTCCTCATTTATTGCTGTGTTTATTTTGGTTTCAAAAGTGACATCAAAATATAGTAAAACATGTATAGAAATGTTTTAAGAAATGGATGAAATAGAGGGAAAGGGGGAAATTACACCTGTATATACTCGATAAGTCTTACTTTCTAACTAACTGTTTTGCTGTATCTATATGCCTTTAATGTTTCTGCCTGACCCTGTGGTTGATTAATCAGTTCATAGAAAGCATGGCTCATTGGCTGAGGGGTTCTGTCATAGCAAGGGCAGGCTATATTGTAATACGTTGCTACCCCTAAGATTTCCCCAATTTGTGTTCACTTACCATGAAGATTCTTTGCAAAACGATGTTTGTAACTTATGTTTAATAACTGAAGAAAATGATGACTATTTACCCATTCTAGGACTTAGAATTTCCTATTAAGTTTGTGTGAAAGAGCATTAACAAATAACAGATAATTTTTTTAAGATAGTGATAATTAAACACTGTATGAAAATGGACTTAATTGGTTCTAGGCTTATATACGTTTCCTCTCGATATTCTCCTTCATTTGCTTGGAGTATTGATTTACTTAATCAAGGGGTTTTAAGTTAAAAATTTTACTCAAGTATAAGATGCAAACTGAAAAAGTGCATAAATTACAAGTGTACAACTCACATTTTTGCAAAATGAAAATGGTCTTGTCATCAGCAGCTGGTTCAAGAGTAGAACATCACTGGTACCTGAAGCCCCCTTCGTGAGGCATCTCATAATCCTGACTTATAACCCCCTAAATTGAGTTGTACTTATTTTTAAGCTTTATATACCCGTCTTCATTTTTGTTTTGAAAAAGAAGCAAACAGTCCTATTTATATAATATTATATCAGTAGATCTCTGCATGGATAGAGATATAGAGGAATATGCTCACCACATTAACAGTTGTGGAATTTGGGGGAAATTTTCAAACTTTATTCTTTTCCTTATTTGAACAGTGTTCTTTATAAACATGAGTGTGTGCCATTTACAAAAAAAATATACAAGCGACTTTTTAAAGAAACTATGATACTTCACAGTAAGCCTTTGGAATGTTTTATGATGGACATTGGCCAGGTTATTTTCTAAATCACCTGGAGGCCACGTCCCTGTGATGTTTTGAGTCTTTAGCGGGGAAGAGTTCTGTGGTCCCAATAGAGGTTCTCTGAATGTCAGAAGAGATGGCAGACAAGATCCTTCACTGTTACTTCATACTGAAGTTTAAGGCTGAGCTACTAAAATTACTAGAAACAGTTGTAAAAAGCAGAGATAAATTATAAATAGCAAAGAGTAAAATATGTTGCAAGTTATTTATCTGTAGATCTTTGTAAGAAATAAGTCTAATAGGAAATAATAGTCTTTCTAGAACTTTCATATTAAGATATAATTGATGCTTCAGCTTTAGCAGAGGATCAGTTCTAAAGCATTGCCAAGTATAAGTGAGTGTAAGCTCTCTTGGGCCACTAGTTGGAGATGGATCTGCTGGCTCCCCTGCCTTGGATCCTCAACCATGTCTTCTGGGAAAATGTCTGCCTGACTCATTTTTTTCTCAATTACTTCTTGCTACTATTATTGTATCAAAGCAATATACTCTTACACCTCCTAAAGTCAGGAAATATACATTCTTTTTTTTTATCTGAAGGGAAGACAGAAGAGAGCTGATGACTCTAAATCTAAAGGTAGCGTGACATAGACCTGAGGAAACTAATTAAGACAAACTGAGTAAATCCAACTAATTTTTTTTGTTTTCTGATTACAAAAGAAACAGATGGCAGTTGAAGAAGATTTATAACATGCTAAAAATAAAGGAAGAAAAGATCATTCAAGGAAAATGCCTGTTGGTTTTACAGTTATGATTCGAGCCTTTCTTGTATAAATGTACAAGCTCAATTGTAGGCATATATATGCCACCCACATACAATTTTTCTAAAGGCAGTAGGTCAAGTCTTCCTTCAAATATTTCGCCACAGTATCCTGCATTTTGCTTCATAGTACTTATCTCTATTTTAATTTATGTATTTATTTATTTCTACTACTATTTGATTAATGTTTACCTCCCCAACAGACTGTGAACACCCATGAGTAAGAACTGTGTCTCTCATCATAATCTTGATCATTAGAAGAGTGCGTGGCACATTAAATATTTGTTGAAAGAACAAAAAAATGAATATTATTTATATGTATAAGTAAACATTCACTTATGAATATTATTCATGTGCTGTTTGGTCTTGAATTTTTTACTTATTTTATTATGGCCTCATTCCATGCCAATACATGTAACTCTCTGTCATCTTTTTAATGGACTTGGTTGTTGGTTCCAGTTTTCCTGCAAAATTATTATTTATAATAATGCTGAGTGAGCATTTTTGTACATTTAAGTTGAAGCAATTGGCAGTCCATTTCTTTTGCTATTTCACTCATACAACATCAAGGGGGTTAATGACCAAATTTTAAAAGTGTTAAATAAAGTAATGGACAGAGCAGTGGGAGGAAGCAGGGTGGGGGGCAGGGGAGGTGGGAGAGTGTTTTCAGAAAGAATATAGTGTTCTTTGCTTAATCTGTGGGTTGAGAAGAGAGCTGGAAGTAAGGGAAGAGAAGCATGTGTATGAGTCCAGCAAGGCAATAGCTCAGCTCCCTTAGAGCTAAAATCTCTGTAATTCTGAGTATTAGAGCTAGGCAAAGGCTTCCCAGTTCACCTTTGCTCTTCATATGGTCCGGCTGGCCCTTATAATTGGTCAAATATATAGACTTTGAAAAATGGCTTATAGTCTGTGCTTGAAAAGACTTATTATACATTCAGCCTCAGGTAAGTAATCCTTATTCTTTAATCATTTTATATCAAGGACTAATGATTTAGGAACAGCCCTCGGGTGGGCAGTGCCTGCTCAACCTGGGACACTAAGGTGTCATTTCCACCCATCCATTCAAGACAATAGAATTGGCTGGGCTCAATTCTTGGAACCAGTGAAGTGCTTTCAAGCTTCATTTCCATCTTCTAGGGTGACTTAAAATCACACTATTGCCTAAAGATGGATGAATAAAAATGTTACTTTTAAAAGATAAAAATCCTTTTTTAAAATCTCCTTTCAAGTAATTGGGGCTTGTCCAGTTATTCTCAAATTGGGCTGTATCCTGAACTACTTTTGCTAGCCAATATCTGAAAACAGGCTCCATTTATCTCCTGTTTCTAAGTGTTTGGTGTATACAATCATTACTCACATTGGTATTTAAAATACTGAAATATATACAAAAACACCCAATACTGGGCCCAGCAGATATTCAGGACCTAATTATGAATTGGAGTCATCTGAACAGAACCTTGGTCAGTGGAGCACTTTTAGCTTCTGTGGCTTGCACTCTCTGCTTTTCTTTCAATACATGGAATATTACTCAGCCATACAAAGGAACAAAATTGTACCATTTGCAGAGATGTGGATGGAGCTAGAGAATGTCATACAGAGTGAAGTAAGTCAGAAGGAGAAAAACAAATATCATATAATATTACTTATATGTGGAATCTAGAAAAATGGTAGAGGTGAACTTATTTGCAAAACAGAAATAGTCACAGATGTAGAGAACAAACTTATGGTTACCAAGAAAGGGAGGGAAGTGGGATGAATTGGGAGACTGGGACTGACATATATACACTATTATGTATAAAATAGATAACTAATGAGAACCTACTGTATAGCACAGGGAACTGTACTCAATGCTCTGTGGTGACCTAAATGGGAAGGAAATCTAAAAAAGAGTGGGTATATGTATACGTATGACTGATTCACTTTGCTATACAGCAAGAAACTAACACAACATTGAAAAGCAACTATATTCCAATAAAAATTAATTTAAAAAATACTTGTGGAGCAGGAGGATTTTGTTTTGTTTTCCAACATTTATTTAGCACTTATTGTGGGCATGACCTTATTCTAGGAAACTGGAGTTTGAGAAAAAGCTCTTAATTTCATGGTCTGTTAATCTATGGGAAGACAAGGCAAATGTATACATTAAAACCTGCAACTCATGAGCATGCTTCATAGCCAATTGGACCGTCAGATGGAGCAGTCAGCATTTAGAAGAAAGTCTTTCTCTGTTGTGGTAGGAAAAGCCTGCCTTTCTTCTGTCGTTGCTTCCCTCACTGTCATCTGCTCTTCAACAGATATTTATGGACTGCCAGCTGCTCACCAGACTCCGTGCTCTCATTTTTCCAGGGAACACGACTCATCTACATTTCCCTGCTTTTCCTGCAATTAGGTGTGGCCATGTGAGTGAGATCCACCCAATTGCATGTGAGCTGAAGCAAGCCTGCGCATAAAAACTTCCCATACATGTGCCTCCATGATTTTTCCCATTCTGCTGGCTGAACGTTAATGTCTAGGGTTACTAGAAAGCCACATGTTGAAGATGGCAAAGATGCTGTCAACCTGGATCTCAGAATGGCCCTGCTGAGCAAAAGCCCCTTCCCCACATGCAACTCTGCATGAGCAAGAAATACACTTTGCTTGTATTTGAGCCGTCCTACATCTTGGTCTATTTTTTAGAATAGTTAACAGTGAGCTAGCACAATTTAATCAAGTTTCTACTAGGTTTTAGGCCCTATGTACCAGGTAGTGGGGATACAGTGGTGACCAAGGCACATAAGATCTCTGCCCTCTGCTTGGGTTCTGATGAGGGAGATAAACAGTAAATATGTAAACAAAGAAAGCAGAGCTTTACATATGGAAATACGAGCTATGAAGGAAATTAGCAGGGTGGTAAGAATGTCACATTGGGGAGGAGGCTACTGACTATAAACTGGGTTTTGAATGAAAGCGTAGCTCTTAGCTCTAAATAGAGATTGATATTTAATTTCTGAAAGTGAGAAAATGACTATCAATTAAAGGAGGGTTTAGGAAAATCATAGAAACCAAGACAACACCACAGACTCCCCTTCTAAACGTATTCCCACTGCTTCCATGAGTGGTAAGGAATTCCCTAAAGAATTCCATAAAAATTCTGAAGATCATACTGCTCTGATTAGTTGAAGACTATCAAAGCATTAGGCAGGATGGGTCCTTGAGTTTTCTCAAAGCTCTCAGAAGCAGAGGGGGTTTGTACTTAGTGGCCCCAGATGACTTCACATTGATATTGTGCCTTTTGATGACTCTAAAGATCAAAAGAAAAATATCATTGACGTATCCAAGAGACTTCAATAACATTGGCAGATATTATTTTTCAGTTTAAAATAGCCCCTGTGAAGCCAGAAGTTGGAGTGAAGAAAGGCAGTTCCTTTTCCTTATCTCAATATCCATCCCAACACGGTAACATCAGCACTTTGGCTTTTTGTTGAAACTATAAAAGCTTATCTGTGTTATAAGTTAGAGTCGTAATCATGGATTATTTATGTATTTTTTTGTATCCAAGACACAGAAACATTCTCAAGTGGACTTAAAGAAAAATTTGTTATGAGCATCCAGGGCACCCTAAAACCTCAGCAGGAAGTACAGCCATACTTCCTGTGATGCTGGACCTGATTATAGAGAGAAATCAGGTGGCTTCTTCCCTTTCACTCTTTGGCCACATCTTGGCTTCAGAATGTCTACGCTGTTCTCCTGTTTATCTCTGAAGTCTCCTGTTTATGAGCTCATTCATTAATATATCAATAGGTAAGACTGCCCCCTCACTGCATACTTTTCCAAATGGCAGCACTCAGCTCAGTGATTGAGGTATCTGTACCCCAATCCCAGGTTTCCAGCAGTAAGCATCAGCACATCCCCAAGCTTTAGTTACAGACCGTGATTCAAGCAGTCACGTCCAGAGGGCAGGTTGTATGGCCCAACTTGCACTTGACGTAGGCCATGGGGAGAGTGTTAGAGAAGGGACAGCATCAGTACAAATAAGAATAACATGCCAGCTACCTTCCATGCTGAAACTAGCATTTGCACACACCATTCTTCTTGTACACTCTATTCTAAAGATACCCAAACAGCCATAAATATTGCCACACATTCTCTGACTGAAGATTATTCCAGTGGACCACACATACCTAGTGCATCCAGAGAAGAATTTGGAGGTTTTTTTAAAAAGTTCCATAGACTGTATAATCAAGGGTACCTACGAGTACTTCAGAGCTCTTGTAACCCTCCACACTATTCTGTAATCAATGGACAAAATGATAGCTTAAACTCCCCTAAAATGCAAAAAATATAAAACAAGCAAAAAAATGGGAGGGGGAGAACCAAGTGCAATTTAAAAGTTTTTTCTTTTTCTTTTTTCTTTTTTTTTTATTCAAGTATAGAGTGGATGGACAATATTATATAAGTTACAGGTTTACAATGTTATGAGTCACAATTTTTAAAGGTTATAGTCCATTTATAGTTACTATAAAATATTGGCTATATTCCCCATGTTGTAGAATATATCCTTGTAGCTTATTTTGTACCTAATAGTTTGTACCTCTTAATCCTCTACCCTTACCCTCTACTGCTAGTTTGTTCTCTATATCTGTGAGTCAGCTTCTTTTTTGTCATATTCATTAGTTTGTAGTATTTTTACAATTTCACATAAAGGGAACGTACCTCAACGTAAAGGCCATATGTGACAAACCTGCAGCTAACATCATACTCAAAGGTGAAAAGCTGAAGGCATTTCCTCGAAGATCAGGAACAAGACAAGGATGCCCACCCTTGCCACTTTTATTCAACATAGTTTTGGAAGTCCTATCCACAGCAGTCAGAGAAGAAAAAGAAATAAAAGGAATCCAAATAGGATAGGAGGAAGTAAAACTGTCACTTTTTGCAGATGACATGATACTACACATAGAAGATTCTAAAGGCACCACCAAAAAACTACTAGAACTCATCAATGAATTTGGTAAAGTTGCAGGATACAAAATTAATATACAGAAATCTATTGAATTTCTATACACTAACAATGAACTATCAGAAATTAAGGAAACAATCCCATTTCCTATTACATCAAAAAATCTTTCCTTTTAAAATGAAGAGAGAGATAACATTCCTTCATGATAGCACCATTTATCAGTTAATGAGTTCACAGCAGCATAGTGGTTACAGCATGGACTCTGGATTTGAATACCAGCTCTGCTAATCACTTGTGTGACCTTGAGCAAGTTGCTTAACTTCTCAGTGCATCAGTTTCTTCATAATCATAACTACCTCGGAGAGGAGTCGAGAATTAAATGAATGGATATTTGCAAAGCACTTAGAGCAATAGATCAAGCTCACACAGTAAGTACTTATATAGATGTTTGTAAACTAAATTCTTACAGAATGGCGAGGAGGGTAGGCGATAAGGATATGTAAATCATAAGAGCATAGCTTCTTTGAGCCAGTTCCTTGGCAGGGGTTTGGGGGTGGGTGGTTAGAAAATCTTAACCACTTCAGTTTCTGTCCACTGGGAAGGTTATGTTAACAGATTTTTCTCCAGTGTTCTTCTTTGCCATCTCTGAGAGGGGCACTGGGGGAGATTTCCCCATGCATGTTGTGCCCTAAGTCATATTTATTCTTAGACCCAAGAACTGATCAGGAAGCTAGGACTCTGAATCTTTTGGGTATAATTACCTTGTGAACAATAATAACCACCCTTGTGAATAATAACCTTGTGAATCTTGTGTATAATAATAACCCCACGTGTATAATTTTAAAAAATGGTTTTTGTCCTTGGTTCCTGGCACAGAGCTCCTAAAACCCTTGGGGTTTCCTGAGTGATAAAAGTGTCTTTTGTTATTTATAAGGAGCTCCTTTCCACCACACCTGAGATTATGCTAATAAGATGACTCAAGGCAGAGCCCTTAGATAGCGTCAGGATAGGACCTGATTACCAGAAAGACCAAGCAATAGATTAGAAGGTTAGAACTTTCACGCTAGAGATGGAATTCAGTCACCAATGACCAGTGCTTTAATCAGTCATACCTATGTTATGAAGCTTTGATTAAAAGCTCTGAAACAATGAAGCTGAGGGAGGCTAGGGGATCTTCTGGGTTGGTGACCACATCTGTGTGCTGGGAGGGTGGCACACCCTGAGAGATCATAAAAACTCCACACCTCCCCCTGCAATACCTTGCCCTAAGCATCTTTTCCACTTGCCTGGTGCTGAGCTATATCCTTTATAATAAAACTATCATTATAAGTATAGTGCTTTCTTGAGTTTTGTGAGTTGTTCTAGAGAATTATTGAATGGAGGTGGGAGAAAGGGGTTTGTGGGTACCTCCTAATGGTAGTAGGTCAGGCAGAAGTGCAAGTGGCCTAGGGACCCCCTTTGATTGGCATCTCAAATGGGAGCAGTTTTGTGGGACTGAGCCCTTAACCTGTGGGGTTTGCACTAACTCCAGGTAGTTAGTGTCAGAATTGAACTGAATTGTAGGATACCCAGCTGGTGTTGGAATGACATATTTGAATTGTTGGAAAATGACCTAACATGTTGTTTGAGGCAAGCCTAGAATTGATCTCCAGACTTAGAGTGTGTGTCTTATGTCCTACTGATCACTTGATAGGCTCTGTGGAGGGGTGTGTGTGGGACATGCAAATATAATACTATATCCACCCTAATTAATTAGATTTAACCATGTGCGTAATCTGTGCTGTCACTGATCTTCCTCTAGCCCCAACTAATTGTGCTCACTGTAAACACAGAATTTTGAAATAGTAGAGATCTTACAGATAGTCTATTATACCTGCACTTCATGAAGATACTGGAATCTCAGAAGGTCAAATGACTAGTCTAAGGTCGCATATAGCCTTCTAGCCATGGGGTTCAATTTTCGGGACTCCTAGTTTAGTCGCCTGATTCTCCATTCTCTCTTGCTTTGTCCAATTGGATGTTTTCTAGCAGTTTAGCTTTGTGAACTACTAGAAAAACTCCATTGAGTTTTGTTCTTTTAAATTCCAGGACAAATTTTTAGAAAATTTCTTAAAATCAGTATTAAATGTCATAGAAGTCATGTGGTGGTTGGTAGAATGTGGTGCAAACTCCTGATGATCCAAACTATAAGAAATATTTTTTTCTTTTTTTTTTTTCTTTTTTTTTCTTTTTTTTTTGGGGGGGGGTACATCAGGTTCAATCATCTGTTTTTATACACATATCCTCGTATTCCCTCCCTTCCTTGACTCCCCTCCCCCGAGTCCCCCCCACCCTCCCTGCCCCAGTCCTCTAAGGCATCTTCCATCCTCGAGTTGGACTCCCTTTGTTATACAACAACTTCCCACTGACTATTTTACAGTTGGTAGTATATATATGTCTGTGCTACTCTCTCGCTTCGTCTCAGTTTCCCTTTCACCCCCCGCCCCCTCCCATACCCTGAGTTCTCCAGTCCATTCTCTGTATCTGCATCCTTGTTCTTGTCACTGAGTTCATCAGTACCATTTTTAGATTCCGTATATGTGAGTTAGCATACAATATTTGTCCTTCTCTTTCTGACTTACTTCACTCTGTATGACAGATTGTAGTTCTATCCACCTCATTACATATAGCTCCATCTCATCCCTTTTTAGAGCTGAGTAATATTCCATTGTATATATATGCCACATCTTCTGTATCCATTCATTTGTTGATGGGCATTTCGGTTGCTTCCATGTCCTGGCTATTGTAAATAGTGCTGCAGTAAACATTATGGTACAAGTTTCTTTTGGGATGATGGTTTTCTTTGGGTATATGCCCAGGAGTGGGATTACTGGATCATATGGTAGTTCTATTTGTAGTTTTTGAAGGAACCTCCAAATTGTTTTCCATAGTGGCTGTACCAACTTACATTCCCACCAACAGTGCAGGAGAGTTCCCTTTTCTCCACACCCTCTCCAACATTTGTTGTTTCCAGATTGTGTGATGATGGCCATTCTGATGGGTGTGAGGTGATACCTCATTGTGGCTTTGACTTGCATTTCTCTGATGATGAGTGATGTTGAGCATCTTTTCATGTGTTTGTTGGCCATCTGTATGTCTTCTTTGGAGAAATGTCTATTTAGGTCTTCTGCCCATTTGTGGATTGGGTTATTTGCTTTTTTGGTATGAAGCTGCATGAGCTGCTTGTATATTTTGGAGGTTAATCCTTTGTCCGTTGTTTCATAGGCAATTATTTTTTCCCATTCTGAGGGTTGCCTTTTAGTCTTGTTTATGGTTTCTTTCGCTGTGCAAAAGCTTTTAAGTTTCATGAGATCCCATTTGTTTATTCTTGATTTTATTTCCATGATTCTAGGAGGTGGGTCAAAAAGGATGTTGCTTTGATGGATGTCATAGAGTGTTCTGCCTATGTTTTCCTCTAGGAGTTTTATAATGTCTGGCCTTACATGTAGGTCTTTAATCCATTTGGAGTTTATTTTTGTGTATGGTGTTAGGAAGTGTTCTAATTTCATTCTTTGACATGTTGCTGTCCAATTTTCCCAGCACCACTTATTGAAGAGGCTGTCTTTTTTCCATTGTATACTCGTGCCTCCTTTGTCAAAGATAAGGTGCCCATATGTGTTTGGGCTTACCTCTGAGTTCTCTATTCTATTCCATTGATCTTCCTTTCTATTTTTGTGCCAGTACCATACTGTCTTGATCACTATGGCCTTGTAGTATAGTTTGAAGTCAGGAAGCCTAATTCCACCAACTCCATTTTTCCTTCTCAAGATTGCTTTGGCTATTCGGGGTCTTTTGCGTTTCCATACAAATCATAAGATTTCTTGCTCTAGTTCTGTGAAAAATGCCATTGGTAATCTGATCGGGATTGCATTAAATCTGTAAATTGCTTTGGGTAGTACAGTCATTTTCACGATGTTGATTCTTCCAATCCAGGAACATGGTATGTCTCTCCATCTGTTTGTGTCGTCTTTGATTTCTTTCATCAATGTCTTAAAGTTTTCTGCGTACAGGTCTTTTGCCTCCTTAGGCAGGTTTATTCCTAGGTATTTTATTCTTTTTGTTGCAATGGTGAATGGGAGAGTTTCCTTAATTTCTCTTTCTGCTCTTCTGTTGTTAGTGTATAGGAATGCAAGAGATTTCTGTGCATTAATTTTGTATCCTGCTACTTTACTAAACTCATCCATTAGTGCTAGCAGTTTTCTGGTAGAGTCTTTAGGATTTTCTATATATAATATCATGTCATCTGCAAAGAGTGACAATTTTACTTCTTCTTTTCCAATTTGGATTCCTTTTATTTCTTTTTCTTCTCTGATTGCTGTGGCTAAAACGTCCAAAACTATGTTGAATAATAATGGTGAGAGTGGACACCCTTGTCTTGTTCCTGTCCTTAGAGGGAATTCTTCCAGTTTTTCCCCATTGAGAATGATGTTGGCTTTTGGTTTGTCATATATGGCTTTTATGATGTTGAGGTAATTTCCTTCTGTGTCCATTTTCTGGAGAGCTTTTATCATAAATGGATGTTGAACTTTGTCAAAAGCTTTTTCTGCATCTATTGAGATGATCATATGGTTTTTATCCTTCAAGTTGTTGATATGATGTATCATGTTGATTGATTTGCGTATATTGAAGAATCCTTGCATCCCAGGGATAAACCGCACTTGATCATGCTCTATGATCTTTTTAATGTGCTGTTGGATTCTGTTAGCTAGTATTTTGTTGAGGATTTTTGCATCTATATTCATCAGTGATATTGGTCTGTAATTTTCTTTTTTTGTGCCGTCTTTGCTTGGTTTTGGTATCAGGGTGATGGTGGCCTCGTAGAATGAGTTTGGGCATGTTCCTCCTTCTGCTATATTTTGGAAGAGTTTGAGAAGGATAGGTGTTAGCTCTTCTCTAAGTGCTTGATAGAATTTGCCCGTGAATCCATCTGGTCCTGGGCTTTTGTGTGTTGGGAGATTTTTAATCACTGCCTCAATTTTCGTATTTGTGATTGGTCTGTTCATAGTTTCTATTTCTTCCTGGTTCAGTCTTGGAAGATTGTACTTTTCTAAGAATTTATCTGTTTCTTCCAGGTTATCCAATTGATTGGCATATAGTTGCTTGTAGTAGTCTCTCATGATCTTTTGTATTTCTGAGGTGTCCATTGTTACTTCTCCTTTTTCATTTCTAATTCTGTTGATTTGCATCTTCTCCCTTTTTTTCTTGATGAGTCTGGCTAATGGTTTATCAATTTTGTTAACCGTCTCAAAGAACCAGCTTTTAGTTTTATTAATTTTTGCTATTGCTTCCTTCCTTTCTTTTTCATTTATTTCTGCTCTGATCTTTATGATTTCTTTCCTTCCACTCACTTTGGGGTTTCTTTGTTCTTCTTTTTCTCATTGTTTTAGGTGTAAGGTTAGGTTGTTTATTCGATAATTTTCTTGTTTCTTAAGGTAGGACTGTATTGCTATAAACTTCCCTCTTAGAACTGCTTTTGCTGCATCCCATAGGTTTTGGGTTGTTGTGTTTTCATTGTCATTTGTTTCTAGATATTTTTTGATTTCCTCTTTGATTTCTTTAGTGATTCCTTGGTTGTTTAGGAGTGAATTGTTTAGCCTCCATGTGTTTGTATTTTTTGCAGTTTTTTTCCTGTAATTGATGTCTAGTCTCATGGCATTGTGGTCTGAGAAGATGCTTGATATGATTTCAGTTTTCTTGAATTTTCCGAGGTTTGATTTGTGACCCAAGATGTGATGTATCCTGGAAAATGTTCCGTGTGCACTTGAGAAGAAAGTGTATTCTGTCATTTTTGGATGGAATGTCCTATAAATATCAATGAAGTCGAGATGGTCTAATGTGTCATTTAAAGCTTGTGTGTCTTTTTTTATTTTCTGTTTGGATGATCTGTCCATTGATGTAAGTGGGGTGTTCAAGTCTCCCACTATTATTGTGTTACTGTCGATGTCCCCTTTTATAGCTGTTAGCATTTGCCTTATATATTGAGGTGCTCCTATGTTGGGGGCATAGATATTTACCATTGTGATATGTTCTTCTTGAATGGATCCCTTGATCATTAGGTAGTGTCCTTCCTTGTCTCTTGTAATAGTCTTTACTTTCAAGTCTAATTTGTCTGATATGAGTATTGCTACTCCAGCTTTCTTTTGACTTCCATTTGCATGGAATATCTTTTTCCATCCCTTCACTTTCAGTCTATATGTATCCCTTGGTCTGAAGTGGGTTTCTTGTAGGCAGCATATAGAAGGGTCTTGTTTTTGTATCCATTCAGCCAGTCTGTGTCTTTTGGTTGGAGCATTTAATCCATTTACATTTAAGGTGATTATTGACATGTGTGTTCCAATTCCCATTTTCTGAATTGTTTTGGGTTTGTATTTGTAGGTGTTTTCCTTTTCTTGTGTTTCCTACTTAGAGAAGTTCCTTTAGCACTTGTTGTAAGGCTGGTTTGGTGGTGCTGCATTCTCTTAACTTTTGCTTGTCTGGAAAGCTTTTGATTTCTCCCTCAAATCTGAATGAGATTCTTGCTGGGTAGAGTATTCTTGGCTGTAGGTTTCTCTCTTTCAGGACTTTCATGATATCCTGCCATTCCCTTCTGGCCTGCAGAGTTTCTGTAGACAGGTCAGCTGTTATCCTTATGGGTTTTCCCTTATATGTTGTTTGTTGCTTTTCTCTTGCTGCTTTTAATATTTTTTCTTTGTGTTTATTTGTCATTAGTTTGATTAATATGCGCCTTGGTGTATTTCTCCTTGGGTTTATTCTGTATGGGACTCTCTGTGCTTCTTGGACTTGGTGAATTATTTCCTTTCCCATGTTGGGGAAGTTTTCCACTATAACCTCTTTAAGTATTTTCTCAGATCCTTTCTTGTTTTCTTCTTCTTCTGGGATGCCTATAATTCGAATGTTGGTACGCTTAATGTTATCACTGAGGTCTCTGAGGCTGTCTTCTAATCTTTTTATTCTTTTTTCTTTTTCCTGCTCTGTGGCGTTTATTTCCCCCATTCTATCTTCCAACTCACTTGTTCGTTCTTCTGCCTCAGTCATTCTGCTGATTATAGCATCTAGAGTATTTTTAATGTCAGTTATTTTGTTATCCATTGCTGTTTGTTTTTCTGAGTTCTTATGAACTGTTTCTTGTACTTTCTCTATTTTGTTATCGAGATTTTGTATCATTTTTACTATCATTACTCTAAATTCTTTTTCAGGCATTTTTCCTATTTCCTCCTCATTTATTTGGTCTTGTGGGTTTTTTTCCTGCTCCTTTGCCTGCATGGTGTTTCTTTGTTTCCTCATGGTTGTCCAAACTTTTGGGGTTGCTTGTCCTGACGATAGAGGTGTTTATAGAAGACTGTCCAAGCCTCACACTAATGTCCAAGTATTGGATTAAATGAATATTAAGTTGAAAACTTAGTGGCTATGTCGGGCTCCCCGCAGTCCTTTCTGGTGTCCGAGGCCGTCTGCTGGTGTTCAGCTGGTTCTCTGTGGGAATTACTGCGTCCTTCCATGCATTCCCAATGCATCTGTGGAGAGGGATGCACTCCATGTCTCTCTACTTCACCGCCATCTTTTCTCCTCTACAATTATGTTTTAAGGTCCCCACAATCCTAGATGAGGAACTAGGGTAAGTGCCTCCTGAGAAGTTCAACGTCTCCTGTGATGTCCACTTTTGGGTGTAAACACAGTTATCCTCCTTAGAAGTCATATAAATGAACTCAAATATTCTTTCAGTTGCCTTGATCATCTCAGGTTCCGCCTTTGTACGTGGTGCCCCAGCTTTATTTCACATTCCCTCTTTATGTCAGGTCCTCGGCTGAATGTCACATGTGTGAAATACTTTTTTCAAAAGCATGTCAGTGGCAAGATATGTTACCAATGAGGACTGAAAAGAAATGAGCCTGTACCCAAATCCCCAAACCCCCAAGGTGGACATGTCCTAAAATTGTAGGTCAATAAACATTAAATCTCTTTATAATTAGCTTGCATTTATAGGTTGACTGTCTTCAGTGTTACTTTATTCACTTTGTTTTCTTTTAAATAAAAAGCCTTTTCTGTCTTTGCATTTGACCTGTTGTCTTTAATAATTAACATGGTTTCATTGTAAAGATATTTTTATAATAAAAGAAGGGGAATCCTTGAGTAGAAAGATCAGAAGAACAATTACATATTAAAACAGTTGCTCATGGAATTCTTGATAGGAAATGACCTTACCAGTTAAACATTTATGACCAATAGTGTGGGCTCTGGAGGCAACAAAATGGAAATTGCAATTAATCATTTAACAGGGTAAAAAGGATGACATGATTGTAAGTGTTTCAAGCAGAAAGAGTGCTATTCAGCTGATTAGAGGATGGAAAATAAGCTCTAAGAGAGAAATTTTAAAGTAAATGGAATTATTTTACTTAGAGAATGGAAGAGCAAAGGGCAATTTAATGTGTTTGAGTGTATGAATTACTTGTAGTAGAAGCTGGTGATTAAAAAGTTTTCATTTCTACTGTGAACACAAAGAATAGATGGGGTTTTAAATTGCATTGGGATTTGGGTAAGATACAAAGATACTCTTCTGACAAGGAAAGCCATTAGATACTCTAACGGGTTTTGAAAGTTGTCAATCAATGACGTTTATTAAGGTTCACTGTGCGCAGATCATTGCACTTATTAATGGAAGGTTTTTGGTTTTGGTTTTGTTTGTTTTTGGTTTTTCTTCTCTACTACTTTTTAAAAATAGGTCATAGGCCCACCTTTCTGCGCTGGCGTCCACGAGGTTTTACCTTAAGGCATAGAATCGTCGTAGATCATTTCTCTAAGTAACTTCACTCTTTTGCTTCCCATGTCAAGGATGGAAAAGGTCTAAAAACAAATCGGTTAGCTCTCATTACTTGTGGCAGTTATGGCCTAAAAAGTCACCATAAACACTGAATTAGTGAATGCTAACCTGTTACTTCTAAAGGAAATGACCTCTGGTCAAAACATTTTCTTCAGTCGGTCAATATATAACCTTGGTCTATGCGTGTTTCTATTTAAAGACACTTTATTTAATATATATTGTTGACTCTTTAACATTGAACTCCCAGCCAATGACACTATAACTCATGCCTGAACCAAGCGTATCTAACACACATATTTTCTCTGTAAGTCACATCAAAACCTTCTTGCACTTAGGAACACCAAAAAGCACTTCAGTGCAATGCTTGGGGGCATTTTAAAGAGAAATCACCAACAGAAAGCACAAAAAAGCAAAAAACACGTGACTGAGTAGACTACCATGTGGACACTTCGTTATAGTATGAAAGCAGAAACCAGAAGACAGCTTATCTGGGAAAATGTGTGTTGAGTGAGTTAGGGTTTTTACCACTCTGTGGTTTACCATGAAGGCAAGAATTGATTTTAATGTTACAAATACATTTTAGCAAGTAGGCAAATCTGCAAACATGGAATCTTTGAATAAGGAGGACCAACTCTGTATTGACTTTTTCACAAAGCAACGGTCTTCATTTAAATTTAATATAAAAATTTCCCTAATATGCAGCTGTTTAAAAAGTTCAAGCCAAGTCTGAGTAGAATATATGTAACATAAATGTTTAGGATAAATATATGTTTTCAAACATCATGCACATGCTGACAGCTCCCACATCTCTGTCCCCGTCCCCCACCTCTCCGTTACTTCCAGACTCATACATCCTCTGGCCTGCTTGACATTTCTCCTTGGAGGTCTCACAGGCATATCCAGGCTTCCATGTCTAAAATCAGTGTCTTGACTGCTTCTCCTTCCTCAGCGTTGCTCTTCCCGCAGCCTTCTCATTTCAGTAAAAAGAAACTTTATCTTTTCGGTAACTCTCAGGACTTAAGCTAGAACTCTCAGAGTCATTGTTGGCACTTCTCTTTTTTCCCACTCTCCACATCCAGTTCATCGGCAGCTTCTGACAGCTCAACATTCACAAGGCATCCAGAATCTGACCACCATCCACTGTTTCCACTGCTCCACCCTGGTCCCTGCCAGCATCACCTTTTGCCTGGACTATTGCTGTTGTCTCCCAACTGGTCTTGTTTCCAGCCCTGCTGCCTAAAAATTCTCAGCACAGCAGTCAGAATAATCATTCTGAAATGTATGTCTAGCATGTCACTCGAGACTTGTTGGTGACTTTCCATCTCACTCAGAGTAAAAAGCCCAATATTTGACCAAGGGGGCTACGAAAGTCTGCATAATCTGGCTCTCTTCCTCATTCTGTGGCCTCGTTTCCTATCCCTCTCTCCCTTGCTTGCTGTGCGGAAGCTGTGGTGACCTCTTTGCTGCTCCTCAGTTGTGACCATTACACACCTGCCTCAGGACCTTTGCATGTCCTCTTCTTGCTGTCTGAACAGTTATTCCTCTGATAGCCACATGATCTTCTCTTGCGGTCACTATCGAAATGTCATTGCACAAAGCTAGCCTTTCACTTCCCCATCACAGCACTGTTACTCTGTTCCCTTACCCTGCTTCATTAAAAAAAAAATACATGATGTAATATATATTTATTAGATGTTGTTTTTTTTGACATGATTCCTTCACTAAACATAAGCTTCCTCAGAGCAAGGACATTAGTTTATTCACTGCCGGTCCAAGTGCTTGGATCAGTGCCTTGCAAATAATGGGTGTTCAATAGATATTTGTGGAATACATGAGTAAGTGAAAGAATAAATACAGAATAATGCCCTCAGTATATTAACTGGAAAATGCAAGGTGCAGACAATGTTTAGATTGCTCCATTTGCATAAAAAGAGGGGGCAACACACACAACATGTACATACCTCTGCCCTAGGATTAGAGATGAATTCCTAAGGGCACACAAAAATCTGGTAAGAATGGTTGCTTCAGAGAACAAGAACTCTATCGGGTGAGAGGAGGAGACACCTACTTTTCACTACATATTATATGTTTTATACAATGTGCATGTAATATTTTCCCCCAAAGCAAACCAACTAAGAAAGTTAGAAAATTCTACTTAAAAACCTTCTATTAAGCCTAAGCCCTATTTTGGGGAGGAATCCGAACTTCAGGGAACAAGTTTGTGTTTCTCCATTCCTGCATAAGAAGGGTACTCACGTAATTCTTTTTTGCTTTTTTCTCTCTGTTGTTTTGTGTATTTTTGATAGCTTCTCTTTATTAGAAGAAAAAAGGACTGACAGTTTTGGGTCATTTTGCTCCTTGCCATCTGCCACAGAAACTTTGACATGGGGATGAGATAGGCACAGTGTCAAACAGGCAGCATTTAGAGTGTGATTTTTCAATCTGAAAAAGTCCAAGGCTGTATCTATCTTATTTTAATAGGCCACATTTTCCTGTTGAAAAGTCTGCCTTTTGTCTTTTTCGCTTTTCCCTGCTGTGGTTGTTCCCCTGTGGTTTTCTATTTGGGTTTCCTGAGCCACAAATCTAATTGGGAAAAATGGACAGAAATGCCCAGGAGGGTGGCCTTCATCATCCCTATCCTTTGCTGTGGCCATCTGTGGTGCCTACTCACAGGACCCCACCTGAAACACTCCATGCCTGCTAGGCTTTATGCCAGGGTGAGTTTTCCCAGGCTCATCTTGGGAAAAGAGGAAAATTTCACTCGCTCCTGTTTTTTTTTTTTGTTTGTTTTTAATTTATTTATTTATTATTTTTTGGGGGGTACACCAAGTTCAGTCATCTGTTTTTATACACATATCCCCATATTTCCTCCCTCCCTTGAACTTGCTCCTGTTTGATTGCACTTAAACCTGCATATCTTGTTGGTTGAAGGTCTCAGAGGTCTATCGGTGGTTTTAAGCTTTGGCTTTGGACGACAGATACACTGCCACTTATGAGCACTGAGCAGGGGCACAGGCTACACGAAGAGGTGGGGGAAGGCTCCTCCTTTATTATCATGTGGTCCCTAGGACTTCACAAGGAATCCTCTCAATTGGCAGCTTCCATTGGACCTTGTCTTATAATCAGCTAATTTTCTGCTTTGATTTCCTGTAGGAATCAATAGCTTACTTCTGATATTTATTCTTGGTGGCGTCAATTTTTCTATTCCCTTTCCTTCCTTCTGTCTTGCCCAAAAGTCACTGAGGCCTTTGGAATTGTATATAGAGTGGATGAATTGAGAAAATGTGATCCACAAAAAAATGTCATGATATAAGGTTACCACCATAGTTTCCCATAGTTCCTTACCCCCCGTAAGTGGTGCCCAATAAATGTTCATTGATGGTGAGGCAGTATAATTATAGCATGTTAGTTTTATAGCTTTTATTGTTCCATGAATCCCTGCTTTCCACTTCTGTATGCTCCTTTCATGTTGCTGGTGACATGGGATCATTTCTTTTTTAATTAATTAATTAATTAATTAATTTTATTGGCTGTGTTGGGTCTTTTTTGCTGTGCGCAGGTTTCTTTAGTTGCAGTGAGTGCAGACTACTCTTCGTTGTCGTGTGCGGGCTCCTCATTGCCGTGGCTTCTCTTGTTGCAGTGCACGGGCTCTAGGCACGTGGGCTTCAGTAGTTGCAGCACATGGGCTCAATAGTTGTGGCTCATGGGCTCTCAAGCGCAGGCTCAGTAGCTGTGGCACACAGGCTTAGTTGCTCCTCAGCATGTGGGATCTTCCTGGAGCAGGGATCAAACCCATGTTCCCTGCATTGGCAGGCGGGTTCTTAACCACTGTGCCACCTAGGAAGCCCGGGATCATTTCATTTTAATTCATGACAAGCATAGCAGGTGGTTTCTCAGATTTGCTTGTAGGATTCCTGTGACCCATTAGTGACTTCCCTCTGAGGGTGGGATGAGGGTACTTATATGAGCCCAAGCAGCTGCTGGTACAGAGTTTCTCTGCGCCTTCTGACTTGAAACTCCTCTGACTTTATGATCTAACACAGTTTTGATTTTGTGGTCTGATTGTTCACTGGTACAGAGTGAAAAAGGAATAGCTAAGATATCCGGCTTCCTAGAGCTACTGGAACCAAAGTTAACATGGCTGAAAGGATAAAGGTTATCTCCAGAATAAACAGATGCTTGACTATTCAGATATATGTGACTTGCATTTCTATTACCCTTGACAAAGTTAAATCCATCTGTTAGGTGACAGCCAGTGTTGATCAATGTTGTTCTTCTTCTGGTGTTCATTTTCTCTTAAAGTATGTAAAATGAAAGAAGATGTGTAAACAAACCAGGAATGAGAAATAGAGCAAGGTCATGGCACACTATGAGCAGAGGCCACACACACCACACAGTTCATTGTTTGAGATCCCAGTGAGAGTGAAATATGAAGACCTTGGGGATGGGGGGTGGGGGTGGGGAACGTGGATGAAAGATTTAATTACCATGTGGAATAGACTTACTGCTTACCATAATTCCCTAGAAAAGACCTTCCAAGGGGATCTCTCTTCTTCAAAAGTGATCATGGCTACAAAAATCTTTAGTAAATGTCTGTGCTTTTCACAGTCTATGGGATAATTCAGACTTGTTTTGTGTCGCAACTTGTAAATCAAAACTGCATATCTTGGAGTCATGTAGAATTTCTTAGGGCTTAGATGTGAGGCTTGTGATCAGTTTAAGAGCACAACAGGGAAGGAAGGGCCAGAGGAGGTGCAGGATCCAAGTACAAGATCTGCCTCATGAGGCAGAACAGGTAATGAGGAATGAGCACAGAGACCCAGCTTCAGAGGTGCACTCTGGAGCTGCTGTGGGGCAGACAAGGGGGCACAGTGCTCATGGGTCCAGCCATTTCAGAGTTTATCTAGATGCAACTATTGATTAGAGCACAATGATAGGAAACCCAGCAGCAAACTCAGGACAAGAAGTTTAGATACGTGCCTGTGAATGGCTACCACCACCAGACTTTGGGTCCTGGGCAGTTTAGGACAGGAAGCCTGTTGTAGTAAGGGACAGAGAGTCTGCATGGAGAAACCAGCCAGCACCAGGAGTAGGAAGTAAGTGGGATGTGTATGGCAAGCACATGAAATGATTTGTGGTCATTTCCAGGTGTTATGGACTGAATGTTTGTATCCCCCCAAATTCATATATTGAAGCCCTAATCTCCAATGTGGTGGTATTTGGAGGTGGGATCTTTGGGAGGTAATTAAGCCAGGATGGGCCCCCATGATGGGTTTAGTGTCCTTATAAGAAGAAGACGGGATCAGAGCTTGTGCTCCCTGCTCCGCCTCAACCCCTGTCATGGGAGGACCCAGTGAGAGAGTGGCTATCTGCAGTCAGGAGAGCCCTCATCAGAGGAATCAAATCAGCCAGCACCTTGGTCCTGGATTCCCAGCCTCCAGAACTATGAGAAAATAAATTTCTGTTGTTTAAACCACTCTGTGGTGTTTTGTTAGTACAGCCTGAGCAGACTAAAATATGGGGATGCCACGTACTAGGCCTGATGTCCATTCAGGAGACTTCAGGAACTAAAATATATGAGATTACAGTGTTGTTCCTGGATTTCTAGTCCCTAACAGACTCATGAAGTCTAAAGTGGCAAAGAACACTAAAATAATGTTTAGGCAGCTGGGCCTGAGCCAGAGCTGATGCTTTGCATGGTTAAGCTGGGGAGTGGAGAACAGGAAGTTTGTATGTCTTTGTGTGTTGGGGGTGGTGGGGAAGTAGGGGTGGGAGGATAAATTGAGTAAAAAAGACTACTTAAAAATGAGTTCTGAATTTTCCTTAGGAGGAAAATTATGTTCATATTGTGAATATTTTCATTATTGCATCTATGAATTTATTTGGTCAGAGGAAGAGTGTGGCCAATGAACATTTTAATCTATAAATTCAGATTTCTGCTTTTACTTTATGACCGAATTCCCATGGTGATTTAAACATGCAGAAGGAGTGATTAATCTTGAATATAGAAAGGAAACAATGATTTTGATGCTACTGGGAATATACTCATGATAATTAGAAATGGTAACCAGTAAGAAAGACAATGAAAATATTTCATACAATTTTCTGGGATTGTTAATGATATCTGGAGACGTGTTGACAAATGGATGAAGTTTACAGTCCCTGCAGTTAAACTTAGGCTACTGGTTTGCTTTTCTGTGAGTTAAATGACTTCAGGAAAGCTTGTGGTCTCAATCCTGAGTTATATGCAACATTTTCTGCCAAAATGAAATTAAACTGCTTTGGCAGACATAAATGTTGGATCAGTACCAAAGGAAATTCCATTTGGCTCTGAGAGTTATTTGATCTTTTTCAAGATCAGGTTTTCCTTTTCATTTTTATATTACTGTGACATCTTATTTCTCATTGGATGACTTTTTCATGGTCATCCACATTTGAACTGTAGCTTTCTGTTCACAGACCCATGGCATCATAAGCCTTGAAGGGACTGTGAAATGTCATCCAGCCTGGCAGGACCATATCCATCTTCAGAGGATGGTGGCTGCCTGTGCCTGAGACAGAGTGAGAACCTTTGCCTGGAAGCCTCGATATCCATCGCAGAAGAGTATGCCTGCCACCCAGACTAAACTGGCAGTTCTGTCATTTTTGTCATACTGAAACATTGTGCACCGGTTGTACCAACACATTTTATCATTGTAGCTTCTTTTCTGCTCCTTTTCCTCCCTGCTTCCTCTAAGAAGACCAGCACAATTAAAATTAGTACAATTAAAGGTTTATTCCACAGGTTTTTTCCCAGTGTAGGACTACAATATGAGATTATAAAGAACTGGGAAAATAAGGGATAGGGAGCTTTAGGGTGTGGGAGCAGCTGCTTAGGTTAAATATGACTTTTGATGAACAGACAACTTGCAGCTGAGAGCTGAACAAATTAAGGCTGTTATGCTTCTGAATTTTAAAGATAACCTGACATTTTGCACAGATTTGCCTGATTAATGATTTTAAGGAGGATGGGCAAAGTGCTCATCCCTTTTCCTAACCACTATTCACTGGTAACTCTGTACCTAGTAAAATAAATTTTGTTTTAGAATAAATATTGGAAGAGTAGTTGTGCTACTTTTCTAGCCGGAGAGTAAACATGTCCTCATGTAGAACAAAACTGTGATACTTTGCAATTGGTTTATAAGCCAAGGCAAAATAAGAAGTGGTTTTGGCTTTCATTTCTGTCATCTACCAGATTTCAACGAAGTGAATTTTCATTTTTTTTAAAATGCTTACTGTATCAAACAGGCTAAAATAGTTGTTTCTTGGAGGAGGTTTTTGTGGCACCCTACTTTTCTTTAACAGTCTGCTAGAATTCAGTATGTCTGTTTAAAATGGAGACAATAAACTGATTTAAAAAAATCACAGAAAGGTATTCGGAAGTCTCTGACTTTTTTTTTAGGATAAAACTTCTGCCATTTTAGCTCTAAGTTTATATGGATTTAGCTCTGTTTTTAGTCTGATTGCGATTATTTTCCTCCCTGGTCCTCTCATCTTTAAACTCACACTTTTGTTATTTAGACTAGAGGAAAACTATTTATCGAGAACATTGGAGAATATTAATCAGATCTGCTCATTAAAATAGGGAAAGGAATGGGAAAAAAGACAACTGTCCTTTTCTGGTTTGGAGAGGCAAAGTCGCTGCTGTCTATTGATTCTAGTAGGCAGCACGAAACAGTTTTGTCAGCCAGTCATCAGTCTGCTCGGAATGACGCACAGACATGGTCTAGGAATACATATGTTAAATAGGAAAGCAATTAGCTTTCCATATGGGATGGTGGAGTTTCTGCTTTGTAAAGTTTCCAGGAGTGTAAGATCTGCTGGGTTCAAAAGTATTAAGATGAAGTAGAAAGCCTTTCATGTTCCCAGCTGCCATCTTGTGCTTTCCACTCTTCCTGTAGCTACCATGGTAGGGAAGTAGTTATTTAATCACTGCGGAATGAACCTTCTCAAGATTTCTTTGCTTGTTAATACATATGACACATGATAGTTGGGATAGCTTAGAAGACATGATGTTTCCCGCTGGTGAAAGTATGAAGAAAGGCACCAAGGTGACAATATTACTTGGTAATGTTAGTAATTTTGTTAGTAGTACAAATATTCATGTTGACGATATCCTCTGGAGTTAAACTCTAGAAATTTTCTGTAGTATCCTTGAGACTTTTGATACCCCAAATGGATGACTTAATATACTGGATAATAATTCTAATTTGTAATTGTGTTAATTAAAGAAATTCTAGCTGTTGTAACAGATAAAAGTCAAAATCTCAGTGATTTAAAAAGTAGAAGTTTATTTCTTTTTTCCCTGTGAAGTTAATTTATTATCATGCTGAAAGATGATGTAAATTTTTTTTAAATTTTATTATATTTAACCAATTATAGATTCACAGGAAAGAATGCTTAACTAAAGTTCAAAGTGAGTTTCCTGATTGGCAAGTAGCTTTCCTCTGAGCAATGATTCAAGGACCCAGACTCTTTCCGTCTTGTTGCTCTGTCTCCTTTGACGTGTGTTTTCCAAGGTACTTAACTGCATCAAGCCCTGGAAGGGTAAAAAGCAAGGCTGGTCATGCAGGGAAGGTGGTGCGTGGCCATCACTTCTCCTCACATCCAATTGGCTAGAACTCACACACATGGGCACACCTAACTGCCTCTTCTGCTTAGGAAACATATTCAAATGGTCAAGCAGAAGAGGAAATAGGTTTGGTTAACAATTAGTCTCTGTCCTCATAATCCAAGAAGAGATCTGTGTAAGTAAGTACAGAAATGTACTTGTTTTGTTGTTATTGTTTTTATTGCATTTCCTTAGTTTCAAATGGAATAGATTTGCCTCACATTTATAGTTATTTTAAAACACTAGGAAACATTTTGCTTTGTGAAGTTTTTATTCCTATAGAGAGCAAAAAAAAAAAGAGATGTCTAGGAACTGCTATACAAATATTCTGAAGCAGCAAGCTTATTCTATAACTTTTTAAAAGTTGTTAGCAATTATTGTCTCTAGGGCAATGCAGGGGGTCTAAGAGAGGGAGCCCAATTCGAGAGAAATTTTAGGACTTCATGTCCCAGTAGATTTGAAGTGTCAGGGAGCGAGAAGAGTCCAGGATCATTATGAATTTTTCCCATGAAAGAGCAAAGACATTTGGAGTAAGTTTTGGGAAACGAGAATGTGGAATAATAACCTTAGGTTTAGACTATGAAATTTGAGGTCACTGGAGGAAATGTTCTGGAAACATTTGGAAATTAAATCTGTAGTTCATGGTAGAGAAAAGGTCTGAATACCAGGTCTTTGAAGTCACAGGATAAGCTCAGTTCACCCAGGAAGAAGTGTGAAGAGGACTGTGCTCTCAGTGATGGAAGTGGAAGAAGAAACAGTTTCACTTGTGTGATAGAGTACCTTTTTCTGGCTCCATTTAATCCACATTCGTTGAGCTCTTTTTCTGTACTGGGCACTCTGCTAGACAGCGGGGATGGAGCAGCAAACATGACAGTGTCCTCATCATGGAACCTAGCATTCTAAGAAATACTAGGAATGTCAGTGTGTTGAGGGCTGGTTTTCTGATAAGGCATTTACATACAGTGTGTTGTTGATATAATCACCTGGTGAGATGGCTCATGGGTTTATTCCCACTTTATAGATGAGGAAACTGAGGACCAAACAGTCTAAATGACTTGTCCAAGGTCACCAGTTAGTGTCAAGTGTCTGAGTGTAGTGTTGTAGGGTACATCTGGTCACTCAGATATTTTGCCATGCTATCCTGTCCTCCCAGAGGTGAGCAGGGCAGATATGTCCTTCCTTCCTGCCCTTCAATCCCACACCACTTTTATCTCTGTACTCCATCTCACCTTCAAGCTCACCACACGGCTCTTCTCCTAGAACACATTTTTCATCTCCAGTTTTTCTGATGCATTTGCATTTATTGTCTGCCGTGTACAGCCACTCCTTGTTTTTCTACTTTCTTAGTTTGGATTTGTTGCTGATACATATATTAGCCTTTCACAGATACTTGTGGTTACAGATTGTTTTGAAATATGCTTTATCTGCCTTCCTAGATAGTCACTTCATCGTGGACAGAAGCTTCAGCTTTTACTTCTCTTTGCCCAAAGTGCATAGAACAGAAAGGCAGAAACTGGAGTAATTTTTTGTGCTTAGGTTGCCTGTCGTCAACATTATACCCCCCAAACTGTATTCTCAGTCCTGTTCTATGGGTGCCAGGTGTCCAAATGTTATCTGTCATTGCAAAAACATTTCCAAGAATGTAAGGTAATTTTCAGAAAAATTCAACTCCAGTTTTCCTAAATAAATTACATTATAATGTAGTGAAATACTGAGGTAACTATTTAAAGACAATTGTATATTATTTATTTATATTGTAAATTATATATGTATTTTATATATAATATACATTTACATAATATATGTATTACATATATTTATATATTTCTATTTGGAGTACCCTGTGAAAATCCTGGCATTACTAGGAAACTTACAATAATTTACAGTGCTTATCCACATTTATGAAGTTATTTTTTTAAATTTTGTCTGGTTGTGAGCTGCATTTACTCTTCTCTGTCCCAGTAAGATGAACCTGACGCATGGGAGGCACCAGCCATGCATTTCTTGCCATGAACTTGGCAGTTTGCTTTGTAGCAGATGTTCTCTTTCTGTCCATGCTCTTTCTCTCCTGCCTTCCTTCCTCATGGAAAATATGTTGGGAACAGAACATGTATATTTAGTGTTTTCCATTTATCTGGGACAAGACTTGTACTTTGCATGAAAACTAAGTTTCTCTAGCAAAAAGGGATAGACTTTCCCCTAAGAATATTTAGGAAGCTGACCAAAAAATGAGGACCTTCTAGAACCAGCCTGAATTAAAATAAGGTGTGAGAATCTGTGGATGGTGAGTCTTGTGAATCAGGTACTTTGCGTCCCCCTCTTCAGCTGGATTTCATTGTGCTTTTAAAGACAGGATAGGGTATGCCTGCTTTAGGAAAATGTGGTATCACCCAAATCTAAACTGTTAAAGCACTCACTGAAGAAAATATTTGCATTTCATTAGGATTCTTCATTTTCTCAGAAGGTGTATTTTGTTCTCCTTAAACCTGAGATCCTTTAATACATTCTGAATATATTTAAATTTACTGAAAGCAACATCAACAAAATTATGTACAATGACCTTTGAGGAAACTTGCAATTGAGTCACACTAAATCCTCCAGATCATTGCCTTCTAGAAGTTTCCCCCAGAGCTTGCAGAAGTCCTCCGAACTTACACTTACATAGTATGCCAGGTACTGCATGATTGTTTATATTTCCTCACTCCCTGCCCTGTGATCTCTTACATGCTATAGTCTGGCCATGTGATTTGCTTCAGCAAATGGAACCTCAGTGGTGTGTGTCATAGAAGCATTCATTGTGATTACCAAGTTTAGATCAGCCTCCAGTGCCTCTGTGCTTTTTGCCATGAGAAGCCTTATTTGGACAGCATATATTCTTTCAACCTTGATCCCAGAATCAGAAGCTGCTTGTAGTAGACCCAAACCCAGCCTGCAGCCTGAAACACCAGTTATTTACTTGTTTTTTTATTCAGTAACATTTTAGAACATGCCTAGGCACTGGTATTACAATAAAGAGCAAAAACACATGGTCGTTATTCTCATTCAGCTTAGAATTAAGTAATTAAAAATCTCTTTTTAATACTAAAATAACTGAATAAATTATAGAATCAAAATTGATGTGCATTTTTAAAAGATAAAATATTAGAATGCTAAGAATGTTCACAGTTCTGATGGTCCATGTCATGTAAACCACTGAGATACAATACCATTATGATCATTTCAGCATGGAAGCTCTTGGAAGATGTAAGTATGAGATGAGACTCAGGAAAGCAGAAGTAGAAACATAGGGAAACTGGAGAATTCAGATGTATATGTCAATCCTTCCAAAGCTGAAATAGTTATATGCACATAGGAGAAGAAATTATAAAAGCAGTTAGTTTCCATCCAGTTGCTTCATAAGAAGTAGGTGCAGAAGTAAACTTTAGGGGAGTATTATTAGGATATGTATGCTTAGAGAGATTATTTTTAGTATCTAAAGAAAGCTTAGTAATGACATAAGAGTAGAAAGTTGCATAAGATCAGGATTATATAACCTGGTTGTGGAGTTTGGGGCTACAAGAGACTTTGACTGCAAGAAATCATCCCAGGAAATGTACGTAACATGTATGTAACATGTTATAACACGTGCGTGGGTTTGGATCCTGACTCTAGTGCTTAGTAATTAGAAGTTGGTCAAGTAACTTAATCGTATTGAATCTCAGTTTTCTCATCTATATGATGTGTGCACTCAAAGGCTTTGTGGATAGTAATGTGATAATGCACATAAGCCATTTGAAATGGTGCCTGGCTCATTGCAAGTGATCAGTATAATATTTGCAACTGTTGTAGAAGTGCTGGAAGATCTTTCTGCAGTAGGAGTCTTAGATTTAATAAAGTTTAGTGAAGAGTTTTATGAGTCCCTGAAACAGTCTTCTTTCTGGATTGGGGCTCCCTGAGCAAATGACACCTTTTAATGGTAATTTCTTTTTTTGTGAGAACCCTTAAAGTAGTTGAAGCCTATCTGGCTGATGTAATTCTATTCTGATACAGTGGTGTGAACTGAGGCACCAATACTGTGTTTGAAATGTAGAAGTGTGGTTAGCTTTTCACTTTATATTTTTAAAAGGATGATGAAATAGTTTGTACTTGGGCAGCCTGAGCTCTGTATTTCTGGCTGCTTGTAATAGGACAGGACCCCACTCAACTTGCACTGGGAAATGGCTTGTTCCTAAGAAAGCTTGAGACCATGAGTCATGCACCTTATCCTTTCCATGACTTTTGTGACCTCTGTGTCCTTCTCCAGGATATGAGGAAAGTCCCACAGGCTCTGAGAATACCCCAGCCACGCATCTCCACAGTGCACTTGAGCCAAACCCTGCCTGGAGGGGTGATGTTGTAATTAATTTCTGGTTCTAGACTGTCCCCTTTCTTGTATCTCAGGACCATAGGTGGTAGCAATAAAGCTTGCTTGAGTGTTAACTCTGCTGTGTTACCCACGTCTTTGTGTGAAGTCTCACTCGTTGAAAGGAAGGAGGACCTGCATGAAGTTCCAGCTAGGGAACTAAAATACTGGTTCTTAGATAATATATAGATCACAGTGAATCTTTTTATTTGTAGACAATTCCATCTTGGTGCTGGTATTGCCACATGACTCTGGGATCAAGAACACCTCTTTGGATTCTCAGTCAAGAGCATGTGGCCATAGCCTCAGATACAGCACAGGTTTTGCTGGATGGAGGGGGCTACAGGGTATGATGGGGTAAATGTTTAAAGCACATCATGATCAGTTGTCAATGATCAAGAAAGACCTCACAATTCTCAGTTAGCACTTAATATATCAGCAGCATTTGAATTTGATATGGTAAATCACAGCCTCCTCCCCAAAGCACTTTCTTTGCTGAGTTTTCAAGATACCCCACTCTCCTTGCTTTTCTGTGGTCTCCTTTGCTGACTCATCTCATATTGCTAACAGCAAAATACTGAAGTGCCCCAGAGTACATTCTTTTTCTCTTAATGCTCACTGCCTCCATGATCCCATCTAAACCCCTCTCTGTAAATACTGTTCACACACTGATGACTCTGACATTTATATCTTTCTCCTAGACCTAGCCCTGAACTTCAGATTCATCCAACTGCCTGTTTGATGCTTGATTTGTATGTCTAATGGGGGTTTAAGCACTAATACATCCAGGATAAAACTCCTAATCTTCTTCCCCAAATTAGGTTTTTCTGTAGTAATTCCCATCTCTTTAATGGCATTTGCAGTTTCTCGGGCCAAATATTTAAAGTTATTCTTGACTGTGTTCATTTCGCTCAAATTATAGATTTGTCTGTAAACAAATACTATAGAATCTGCTTTCAAAATATCAATATATTCAGAATCTGACCATTTTCACCACTTCCAATGCTATATCACAACATTAATAAGCTGCATCCCATTTCTCCTGCGTATTGTGGCAAAAGCTCTTTGTGTCAGTCACCAGGGCTGTTCTCACCAAGTGTCCTTTTGAGTGGTGACTAGTTTAGATCATGCCACTCTTCTGCCAACAGTCCTTCAGTGGTTGGTTTCCCATTTCTCTCAGAGTAAAGCTGAAGTTCTTAATAATGGCCTCCAGGATGTGGCCTCTCATTGCCTTGCTGATCTTTTTTTCCTGCTGCTCCTTCTCTTGTTCCATCTCTTATTCTCCGCCCCCTCACCCCAGCTGGCCCTCTTCTTCCACAAAAATGCCAGAAATATTCCCACAACCTATAATTTATGCTGCCCTCTGCCTGGAATATTCTTCCTCCAGATTAACACCGTGGCTAACTTCCTCACCTGCTTGAGGTCTTTACACCTGTGTTAAGTCTTAGTAAGCTTTGCCCGGCCATCTTTTAAAATTACAACTCTTCCCTCTGGTTGCACTTATAACCATATGAAATATGTATTTTATTGACTTTTAAAAATTATCTTTCTCATCTCCCAGAAGAAGGGAGCAGAAATGTCTGCTTGTTTTGTTCGCTGCTATATATCCACCGTCTGACATATAACAGGGCCTTCAATAAGTGTTTACTGAATGAATGGATGGATGAATGAATGAATGAATGTACAGTTGACCCTTGAACAATGTGAGGGTTAGCGGCACTGACCCCCCCCCCATGCAGTCAGAAATCTGCATATAACAAAGTTGGCCTTCCGTTAATTGCAGTTTCTCTGCATCCGTGGCTGTGTGCTCATGAATTCAACAAACTGCGGACCATGTAGTACTGTGGTATTTACTATTGAAAAAACAATCCACACATAAGTGGACCCATGCAGTTCAAACCCATGTTCTTCAAGGGTCAAGTATACACGAGTGCTACACTGATGTCAAGTTGCTGTGTACTAATGGGATGACATTTTGGCTTCAAGAGCAAACTGTTCCCAGAGAATTTATGAGGAGGATCGGTTGAATCAATGCCTTTGGTCACAAATTGGAATTTTTGTTCCCATACAGTGTAACAATGGTGGGTTTTTTTGTTTGTTTTTTTTTGTTTTTTTATGTAAATCAGTTCCCTTAATTTAGCAGAGAGTGTTTAGTTTCAGGATTGTCAAAGCTGTAGCTTATTAAGAAGCCATTGAGGAACCTATTTCCTAGAAATGGGATACATTATTGACTTGTTCCAAATTGTTAAAGGTGTAAATTACCTAGTATAAATACATGTAGAATTGTCTTTAGCTCAAGTATCATTTCATGGTATTGATTTTTGTGATGTAATAATATAGGCCATCAGAAAAAGTAAAATAGCAGTTTTCGACCAATGACCAAGAACTAAGAAGTTGTTGCTCTTTTCAGCAGAAGGTGGAGTAATTATTTCTGATAGGGTAATTGTATTTGTTTTTCCTTCCTTTATGGTTCATGTTATTAATTGAATTTTTTGACTTCTTGCAATTTCAACTATACTGATCTTAGAGTCATGAAACTAAGAGATCCTAGCCTTCCTTCAGCTTTCTTATGGGAAGATCTATTCACATAATCTGTGTCAACTAACCTTACCTGAATCCTTTTCTTAAGACACCTATAGGAAATTATACTTCCTCCATGGGTGGTAGTCTCCTTTCCTTTCTTTTCTTTCTTTTTTTTAACATTTTATATAGAAAATTTCTTTTCTTTTTTTTTAACATTTTATATAGAAAATTTCAAACATATACTAAAGTATATGATAGATAGAAGAGTATAATGAAAGAGTATAATGAAACCTTCACATATGTAAACATAATCTGTCTTTATCCTACACCGAGAATTTCAGTTCTCCATAGTACTAGGAATGATGTAATTAGAATATTACATAATTACTTGTTTGCTGTGCCCGACAAATACACCCTAAGCAGTCTCAGGAAACAACAATACAGTTCCTAAAGCTGCAGTTCTATTTGTCCTTGGGACACATCCTTCTAGAGGTGCACAGACAAAAATAGAGTAATAGTGGTTTGTAATAGCTGTTCTTAGAGTAGTCCTATAAGTCTGTACACATTTAGGTTAATTTCTTTTGGTTTATTTTAATTGTTTAGGCATTACTTTTTAAAATTTAATTTTGCTTTATAATTATGTAAATATTTACATGAATCCGAAGTCAAATCCACTAAACAAGGTACTTTCAAAGAAGTCTAACTTCTAATCTTGACCACTCTATCCTGGAACTTTCCTCTACCATAGGTAACTTTAAACTTTATCGTTTATTCTTACATTTTTTTTAATTCTTTTTTTTTACAGCTGCATAATGTTTGATGCAATGGCTGGTCTGTGATTGTGTGGTCAATAATTTTGATTAAAGAGAGAGTATATCCATTGGGTGACTGTTCCAAAATTGAATGGACTAGTCCTCTGCTGATGGACTTCCCAGTCTACTGCTGAGTCCCATAGTACATTCATATTCTCGCATTTTCTTACCAGTGAATCTTTGGCATGTTCCTGGAAGAGGGATTACTAGGTGAAAGCCTAAAGGCATATGTAAATTTTGTTGGATGCTGCCAAATTCTCCTCCATAGGAATTGTACCATTTTTCATTCCCACCAGCAGCATATGGGAATGACTGCTCTCAGTCTCACCAACAGAGTATGTCACCAAACTTTGGGATTTTTACCAGTCCAATAGGTGAAAAAACTGTATACCTAAGTGTAGTTCTAAGTTCAATTCTCTTAATTTGAGTGCAACTGAATGGTTTTTTCCATGTGGTGAAGAGACAGTTGCATTTCTTTGCTCATGAACTATGTTTTTGCCAGCCTGTTTTTCTGTAGGGTGATTGGATTTTTTTCCTTTTCTGTTTTATTGATCTTGATACTGTCATACAAGTAGCAAATATTTTCCCTGTTTGTCATTTGTCTCTTTACTTCACTTTACTTTTACCAACAATAGTGTATTATTATTATTTTATGTAATTAAAATTCATAATTCATTTTATGTAATTAAAATTTTCCTATTCCTCTGGAAATAGGAAATGTTCCTAATAGAAAAGTTGTTTCTACTCCCAGCTTATAAGGGATTCACGCATATTTTCTTCTAATTCTTACATGGTTTATTTACAACAAAATTTTCAATCTATTTGGAATTTATACTGGTTTATCCAGGAAGGAAAAGATCCAATTTAAAAATTTTTCTATATAACTTTCTTGTTATTCCAATAAAACTTATTATAAAGTCTTTTCCTTTCCCAAAACTGGTCTGAGATGCAGCCTTTATTGTACCCTAAATTTGCATTTGTAATTCAGTAGTCCTTTCCCATGCTTATTAACTTGAAAATTATTCACATACTTGACCTATATTATTTTTCCTTCCATATGAGCCATTTCCTCTGGGAAAAGTGGAGGAAGATGTGTCTACAATCCTCAATCCAGAATTTTTCCATAGTAATGAAGGTCAGAGTCCAACTGCTCTTTAGATTTAATAATCTCAGATTTTAACCTTTCATTCTAAAATCTCTTTCTTCTCTCCCTGTAGCCTTTAAACAATTGAAAATTTAACCCATTTATATTTCCCAGATCATATTTTCTTGCTAATCTTAACTCCCTTTTCCTCATTTCTCACATTTAGAGAGCATACAATGTAAATTTTTGCCTCCTAATTATTTCTCAAAACCTTCCCATCCTTTCCTTTCTAACTTCCAGTGCAGTAGTTGCTACCCTAAGCATGTCTCATTTGGACAATTTTAATAGCTTTACTCCTACGTACAATCCTATTCCCCTTGGATTCACCTTCTTCACAGCTACCAAAGGGATCTGTTTCAAATAGCTGCCTGACCCACCCTCCCTCTGTTTAATACCCTATTATCTGTAGGACTAAACCCTGTTTCCTTAACAATTCTTACAAGACCTGCCTGTAAGACTCTCCTAGCTTGTTCTCTGCCATTTGTCTGTCATAAATTAGGCTTTAGCAATTTCATACCACTTGTAGGCTATCAGATACTCCAAATTGCTTCAGATTACTTCAAACCTCTCTCCTTTGCTCAGGCTAGTCTCTTTGCCTGGAATGCCCACCTCTTCCTATCTCTCCAGCCTAAGGTATCGCTTCTTCCATGTGGCTTCCCCTTCCCTGACAACCTTCCCTCAACTCCAGCCCTGCCCCAACATTCTCACACTGTATTAAAACTATATTGATGAATTTATCCTTCATTTTACTCTAAACCTTGTGAGTTGGAGTTAATCTTCATGAATATTGGTCCTCAATGAGCAATAGTGATAATATTAACTTTTATTATTAATTTTATTAAATGATATTGTTTTTATATCATTAATTGTACAATAACATTTACTGTATTGTATAGTGTAGGTATGTCTGTTCCTCTACTAGATTATGAACATCTTGAAAGACGGAACCTTGTCTTACTTGTCTGTGTACCCCTAAACCTAGGGTGGAGTCTGTTACATGGAATAGGACCTCAAGAAGTGAGTTGTTGAGTTAAAGAAAAATAGAGGTCATGATGAAAAAAGACCTGTAGAACATAATTTTGGATAAAAAAATTGAAATAACTGAGAATGTCAACCTCAGAAAAAAGGGCATTTCCAAGATGGGGATAATAGGGGTCAGAGAGAGCAGGCATGGTGTTCCAGAGAGCAGAACTAGGGCCAGTGCAGGGAGGTGACAGAGGGGTAGATCCCAGCTTCATACAGAGTAAGAGCTCTTGTAGGGACTCATGGGGCTCACATAGTTGGGCATTTCAGAAAAGGCTGGGCAAAAATCCCAATGAGAAATCACTACACACCCATTAGTATGTCTAAAATAAAAAAATAGTGACAACAAAAAAATCCTTGTGAGGATGCAGAGACACTGGATCACTCACACATTGCTAGTGGAAATGTAAAACGCTCCAGTCTGTCTAGAAAACAACTTGATAATTTCTTATAAACTAAACATGCAGTTACCATATGACCAGCAATTGCACACTTGGGTGTTTATCCCAGAAAAATGAAGGTTAATATTCACATAAAAACCTGTACACTAAGGTTTATAGCAGCTCTATTGGTAATAGGAAAGAACTTCCATCAGCCCAGAAGAGGTGAATGGTTAAATAAATTATGATACACTTATACAATTTATATTACTCAGGGTTTTCTAAAGAAACAGAACCAATTCAAGAGATTTCTTATAAGAATTGCCTTATGTGATTATGGAGGCTGAGAAGGTTCAAGATCTAACATTGGCAGACTGGAGACCCAGGAGAGCTGAAGGTGTGGTTCCATTCTGAAAACCACAAGCTTGAGACCCAAGAGGAGCAGATGATTCAGTTGTTCATTTCAAGTCCAGAGGCAGGAAAAGAGCACTGTCCCAGCTCAAGCAGTCAGACAAGAGAAGCTCCTTCTTACTCGACTTTTTTGTTCTATTTAAGTCTTCAAATGATTGGATGAGGCCCACCCACATGGGGATGACAAGCTGCTTTACTCAGTCTATGAATTCAAATGTTTTCATCCAGGAATAGCCTCACAGACACACCTAGGATAACATTTGACCAAATGTCTTGGCACCCCGCTGTCCAGTTCAGTTGATGCGTAACCATTAGACCATGGAATACTATTCAACAATAAAAAGAAACACACTTCACATAGACAACAATCTGGAAAAATCTTGAGGTAATTATTCTGAGAGAAAAAAAGCCAATCCCAAAAGGTTACATACTGCATGATCCCATTTATGTAATATTTTTGAAATGACAAAGTTAGGAAATGTTCAGTATCTTAACTGTGATAATAGATACATGAGTCTACAAAAGTGATAAAATTGTAACATACACATGCACGCACGCACACACACACACACACACACACACAAGTACAAATAAAACTGGGAAAATCTGAACCTGATTGGTGGCTTGTTCTAATGTTGGAATCTTGGTTGTGGTATTATACTGTAATTCTGTAAGATGTTACCAGTGGGGGAAACTGGGCAAAGTGTACAAGGAATATCTCTGTATTATTTCTGACATCTGCATGTAAATCCACAATTATCTCAATCAAAATTTCAATTTAAAACATTAGTCTAAATTATCCAGTAAAAAACCCTAAAATAATTCATAAAATGTGATATTCTGAATTTATGCTCCACATTAAGAGCTGAAATTCAGACTCTCATTAAATCACAATGCTGATAGTTGAAGAAAACCCACAACTGAGCAGTCTCTTCTCATGGATTCTTCATGGGGAGAGCTCATGGATAGGTGAGAGTTGGTGTGTGACCCTCACTTGTCCTTCCATTTGAAGAACCTATTATTTTATGATTCTTCTTGTTAATTGTAATCTATTTCTCTTACTTGTCAAAGTTACCTTAATCTTTGCCTCCAGAATGCTGGTCTGCCCCATTTCCATCTTGGGGTAATTTGCATCCTTCAATGGCCTTTTTTTCTTCTTCTTCAGATCTTTATTGGAGTATAATTGCTTTAAAACATTGTGCAATGGACTTTTAAAAATATTTGGTTTTTAGGTTATTCATAAAAATAGCGTTGGGCACAGAACAAAACACTGGGAATACTCCAGCTCTGATCCATAGATTTTCATTCCCTACTAGTCAGTGGTGTTTGACCACCTGAGACATATGGTATAAGATCATAGAAGAGGACATTAGGAGTCCTTGGCACAGCCCCTTACCAAATATCTGCAGCAGGCCAGGCATCTGAGTCAGGTGTTTGTAATTTACTGGTGAATATTTAGTAGGATTAATTTGAGTCCTCTTATTTCCTGACTGAAAAAAAAATGTTTTAAAATAACAATTTAAAAATCTTTAAACAGTTTTCTTAACTTCTTTTCTTCCATCATGTCAATTAGTTGTCTTTTTTTCCTCTGAAATATATGGTATGAGGCACAAAGCAATATCTCTAGAGATTTGGAAATGATGACATAATGTTATAAATAATATATTTCAGAAAGTGAGTGGGTTCTTTTTTTCTGGGTTGTGTCCAAGCAGACCTATTTATGTAACTGCAGATCCCCTTGGGTACTAAGTTTGGGACGATTCTTACAGGACCTTGGATAACCCTCAGTTGCCTGTTTGTTTCTCCATTAGGTACCTCAGTTAAGTACTTAACTGTGAGTTCTAAAAGTGCTTTGTGTTTCAGCTTTGCCTGTCTTCCACATGCTTTAAGCTTCTGCTTGCACCAATAAGTGATACAAACAATTCTTTCCAAATATGATAAATGAGAATGTGAAACTTCTTCCTCTCCAATTACTGCTGGGATTTGCCATCATCAGAAATGAAATGGACCTCAAGAATCATCTAGTTCAATTTCCTGCCCCCCAAATTTAAACTTGTGTGAGGACTCATATTTTTTCCGAGTATTTATTGTACTTGATGTGTAGAAAACTGCTGAGATAAGTAAGAGGTGAAAAAATAGGCATGAGAAGGTTGTTTTACCAAAGCCAATAGCTAGTAGTGACAAGCTGGGTCTGGAACCCCGGGCTACAACTTCCCTCCATGTAAGCCTGGGCTGAAAGGTACTTTTCCTAAAATTTTCAAAGGATGGAAACACCACTGTTCTCCTGATGAGGCTCCATAATAATTAATCTTTCTCTGTCCAGAAGATCCCCTCAACTTCAGGACTTAATTCATCCTTTACTCCATCTTCTCTGAAACCTGTCTTGAGGACAATTCCACATCTGCCACCAAGACACATTAATCCTCTTCCAGTAAAAACAACAGGGTTTTTAACTTGCACACAATTTATGGTTTTAAATAAATTTACAAGATGGTGTAGTCACTGGAGAATGTTTATTTTTAAATGTTTTGATCTTTAAAAGAAATTGTGAAGATCCATTATATTCTGAAATACTCTTCCGCTCTTAAAAGAATAAATAGCTATGTGTACTGATGTAGAAGAATCTCAAATAATTATTAGGTGAAAAAGAAAGTAGGAAAAAATATGTATGGTTTGATTCCATTTTGTTTAAAAAAAAATAAAACCAAGCAAAAGTATGTATTTACATGGGTGCATGGGTGTAGAAAAATGCATGAAAATCTCTATAGAAATATAGCAAACTGTTAGCTGTGATTATCTCTAGAGAGAGGAGTAGTGATAGGGTAGGAGGAATTTTGATATAGATTATATGTTAGTGGTCTATATTTAAGTACGTGTTTAAAAATAGAAATGTATGATATATTACTTGAGAAACTTAAAAAAAATCATTGTAGAACCAAAAAGTAGGCAAAAATCTCTAAAGCTACTAACAACAGAAACCCAGCAAGTACACATACCTTCTGTTAAATGCCTGTTCCAATTTAGAAGTTCTCTTATAATCCACTAATGGTTAATTGAAGTCTCTTTGATTTCCCAGCCAACCAGAAGATCTTCTGAGGTTTTTTCTTTGTCTAATCCCAGTTCAATATCTTTGGTTAAATTTTATTTTTAAGTTGTATTAAGTTCTCAATTTGGAAGATAGTGTTGAACACTGTTCTGGGAGGAAGTTAAGTCTTTGTACAAGAGCTGGTTTCTCTGAACCTTTCCCAGCTTTTTCTAAGCTTTTTTTCTCAAAATATTTCTTGGCAGTCAGCAAGAAACCTGGACCACAGATGGTTAATTTATTATACTTAACACATACCTTCTGCCAAATCAGCACTTAGGGACCACAAAATCGCTGTTGTGTATATGAAATAAAATTTTCATTAGCCTTTGGGAAACGTTGGTTATTTTACTTAACTAGAATTACAGTGGGAGACATTTCTTAATGGGGCAGTACTGCCATCACCTCTTCCAGTGGAGACATGGGTGTGACTGAAAATTTGGAACGGGCGAGTTTGTTCATTTAGTTATCCTTTACACTGTAATTATGGAGCAGCGCCTACATACCAGGACCTATGCTGGGCCCTAGGTGTCCAGAGTAAATGTGACACACAGTAAGCCACAAGTCACTTATTGTTCTTACTAGACATCACATACCTCCAGGAGAGTGTGATGGTTCAGATAAGGTGCCTGCAAGCACAGCAGACAGGTGTGTACATCATGCTGGAAACTCAAGGTAAAATATTCTAAGTGGAAAACAAATATGTTCTTTTCCCTTGACCTTAGAACATGACTCTGATTCATTCATTCATTCATTCAGCCAGCAAATGTTTACCAAACCCCCCTAGGAACTGCCAGGAACTGCTCTAGCCATGGGGGATACATTGGTGAACAGAAGAGGCAGGGCCTCATAGCTCCTAATGAGACCTAATGAATAGAAGGTTGGAATGGGCTAGACAGTAGTGAGCTTTCAAGTCAGTAACAGCCCTGGAGGGAGTAAATCAGGTCAAGGATACAGATTGCAGGGCTTCTCTTTTTGGATAGGACTGTCAAGGGTGACTTCTCTGAGATGGTGACATCGGAGAAGCAATAAGGATGACATGCCAGGGTCTGAAAGGACAGTATTTCAGACTGAGAGGATAGGAGGTTTGGATGGCTGGAGAATCCTTAGGTGGGGAAACTTGACAGGATGTGGGATTGAAGATCCTGCAGAGGCCAGATCATTTTGGCTCTCACAGGCCAAAATGAAAGAGTCTGGGTTTTATCCTAAGTGTAATGGGATGTCTGTGGAGGGAGGGAGTGGTCAACATGATTCTGTTTCTGGTTGCAGAAGACCACTCTGGCTTCTGTGGGTGGACAGTAGACTGAAGGGGGCAAGAGTGGATGCAGAGGGCCGTTGTAGCTGTCTGAGTGAGAGGTGAGGGTGGTTTGGACAAGGCTGCCAGTGGTGGGGGTAAAGAAACACAGACCAGTTTCGGAATGCATTTTAGAGATATTGCTGATGGGATTCAATGATACAATCAATGTGGGTGGAAGAGATAGAGAAGAATCAAGGATGAACCCCAGGATTGGGTCTCCAGTAGGATCAATGCTGATGCCATTACCTTGGATGGGGACAGTAAGAAGAGGAGCTGGCTTTAGGGTGGGGGTATCAAGAATTGTGCTTTGCTCGTGTATTTGAGATGGTTATTAGACATGGGAGTGGTGATGTTGGGTGGGCAGTTAAAGATGACAGTTTTGGACTCAGAGGAGGAGGCAGGGCTAGAAATAAAAATTCAGGCATCATCAACACACAGATGATAGTTAAACGTACAGAGTTGGTTCTCTTCACTCTATTCTTACTTTGTAGCTTCTGCTAACTCCAGAATTTCCTTCTGTTCCCTGCATGTGGGTTCCGACCAGCTCATGCTTTGGCTGAGTCTTTCTTCCCTGTATTATGTGTAAAAAGGCTTATGCAGAGGAAACACATTTGGAAGGAATCTCTTGGGGCTGGAAGAGCATCCTGGTGCTGGGGAACGATCCTGGGACTTGGAATCAGAGAACTCTGGCTTCACATTCATGATGAGCCACTCTTGCTTGAGCTTCAAGTTCCTTATCTGAAAAATTAGGGTAATTCAACTCATGCGATGACTTGAGATTTTTTGTGTATAGTTATATAGATATAAGTAGACTCAGTATATAGTAGGTGCTTTATAAATGTAGTTAAAACTGAATTTTAATCTCCTTATATAGAGTGTAAAGATTATGCATTTACTCCACAATTGAGGCTGCTGACAAGATTGTTTTTCGTCAGAGGCAGGTACCATGAGTTTCTCATTTTGTCCTACATTGAGCCTCAGTATTTGGGCATTCAGTATTTATTGGACAAACCATGATAATAAGTGTGGATTTAAAAAAAAAAAATTAAGCACCATTATCTAGCCCACCAAGGCAACAGTTAAAACTAACTAATCAAGAAAAATTCTTTGTTTTTGATTACTAAAAAATGTTTTTGGGATAAAAATATCACTTTATTCCCTAGTAGTATGGCTTCTACTTCTAGGAAAGAATGAAGAGACTCAGCTAATTTTTTATATCTAGCATTTTCTTAATTGTGTCCTCATGTTTTTGTCCAGAAGGCATTTAATTTGGAAACATTCCCAAGACATGTACAAGTGAGTGCCAACATCGTTTTCAAACACAAATTGGATTTGAGAATGTTTATTTTGAATGCATGCAATTTAGTTATTTCTTTTCACAGAATTTCTCTCTACTCATGCTGAGAAAACCTACAGAACAGTTACATTTATTATAGCTTTTCTCAATTATAAAATATTTGTTGAGCCCATACTGTGTGTAGAACACAGCACTAAGCATGTGAGGAATGCAGATAAGAATCATGCACAGTGCTGTTCTCCAGCTTGTGGATTAATTATTGAGAGAAGGTTTAGCTATGTGAGCAAGCAAAATTCTCCCAGAAACTTCAAACTGGGAGGAATCTTAGGATGCTGTCACTCCAAATCTTGTTCAGTGCACATGCCCCTTCCATAGCTCTCATAAATAGTGTCATCTCCCTTGTTTGAGCCCTGTTACTGAGGGGGCTCACCACCTCCCTCAGTTTCCCGTTGAAATTTTGGACAACGTGGAATGATTGTCCTGAAATTGTATAGAGGTTGTCTCTGTGGCTTCCCTCTGATCTTTCTGTCATATGCCATGCCTACAAAAATTTGAAGGTCTCTATAAGGACTTATGTTTTAAGAAGTTGCATTTGTACAGTGTTGAAAGTTTGCAAAGTTACATGACTAAGCTCAAGATCACACAGCTTGTATAACAAAAGTTTAAAATGAAGTTGAAACTCCAAAAATATATGTTCTTTCTACCAAACAATGGCATTTTGATTGCAGTACAAGAAATTCCAGGAAGCATTTAGTGATTGACAGCCAAACAAATTGTGTAAAGAGATTATGAAGCAAGACATCAGTATATGCTAGAAGTGGCTGAGGTTTTGTGGAAGAAGATAGCACATTCTTCCTTGCCATGGGCTGAGTGATCCCATTGGAGGTATTTTCAACAAGATGTTAGTATCTTTAGCAGAAACAGCTTGTTTGTGTTGTGAAACACTTCCTGGTTTTTGATTGAGGAATGAGAAGCTTCCCTGGAGAAACACAGCCCTTAAGAGTTTAGTATATACAAGCTGTATTAATAAGCCTATGGAAATGGAATGTTAATTTTTCCCTTGGTCTACATATAATAATCTGTATTGCAGGGCTGAACATGTAAATGCTATGTTGCTGGGTCCTCTATGCTCCTCTATAAATGCATAAGAAGTTTTCAGCTGCTCTTTTCTCTCCACATCTTATTTGAACTTTCCTCATATGGCCTTGATTTGCCCCCAGAAACAGTGGTAAATTCGTGCAGTCTTTGCTTTCTGCAATAAATAGGGAGGTCCTAATTTTGGAAAATGTGTTTACAAATGTTTTCTCAGGAAAGGTGCTTAAGTTTAAATATATCTAGAATTGGGACTTTTTTCTTTGAGCCATGACTTGAGGTGAACATCTGAAGCGTTGGTTAATACACTTCTTAATGTGTTTATTCTAACTTTTAGTAAATATTTGTGTACATTCCTGCTCTAGTCTAAGAACTCTGCAAGATGTTGAGGATACCAAAAAAAGACATGTCAAGAAAGTCAGGGAGGAAATAAAATCAAGAATAAACGAATGGGACCTCATGAAACTTAAAAGCTTTTGCACAGCAAAAGAAACCATAAACAAGACTAAAAGGCAACCCTCAGAATGGGAAAAAATAATTGCCTATGAAAAAATGGACAAAGGATTAACCTCCAAAATATACAAGCAGCTCATGCAGCTTAATACCAAAAAAGCAAATAACCCAATCCACAAATGGGCAGAAGACCTAAATAGACATTTCTCTAAAGAAGACATACAGATGGCCAACAAACACATGAAAAGATGCTCAACATCACTCATCATCAGAGAAATGCAAGTCAAAGCCACAATGAGGTATCACCTCACACTGATCAGAATGGCCATCATCACACAATCTGGAAACAACAAATGTTGGAGAGGGTGTGGAGAAAAGGGAACTCTCCTGCACTGTTGGTGGGACTGTAAGTTGGTACAGCCACTATGGAAAACAATTTGGAGGTTGCTTAAGAAACTACAAATAGAACTACCATATGATCCAGTAATCCCACTCCTGGGCATATACCCAAAGAAAACCATAATCCCAAAAGAAACTTGTACCATAATGTTTATTGCAGCACTCTTTACAATAGCCAGGACATGGAAGCAACCGAAATGCCCATCAACAAATGAATGGATACAGAAGATGTGGCATATATATACAATGGAATATTACTCAGCTCTAAAAAGGGATGAGATGGAGCTATATGTAATGAGGTGGATAGAACTACAATCTGTCATACAGAGTGAAGTAAGTCAGAAAGAGAAGGACAGATATTGTATGCTAACTCACATATACGGAATCTAAAAATGGTACTGATGAACTCAGTGACGAGAACAAGGATGCAGATACAGAGAATGGACTGGAGAACTCGAGGTATGGGAGGGGGTGGGGGGTGAAGGGGAAACTGAGACGAAGCGAGAGAGTAGCACAGACATATATATACTACCAACTGTAAAATAGTCAGTGGGAAGTTGTTGTATAACAAAGGGAGCCCAACTCGAGGATGGAAGATGCCTTAGAGGACTGGGGCAGGGAGGGTGGGGGGGACTCGAGGGGGGGGAGTCAAGGAAGGGAGGGAATATGGGGATATGTATATAAAAACAGATGATTGAACCTGGTGTACCCCCAAAAAAATAAAAAATTAAAAAAAATTAAAAATGCAAAAAAAAAAAAAAAAAAAGTCAGGGAAATATTCATAGAAAAGGTGATGTTAGAATGGCCTTAAAGGATCTAGGTTTAGATCCTTTACCTAGGGAATGTATTGTCCTAGAAAGACTTCCTATCTCCTAAGCCTTGACCCAACCTATTAGTAGAATGACTATTCTCTTTCCTCTGTTGAAACAGAGCACATATTGTGGAGGAATTGCTAGAATTAGTACTTATTTGTGTTGATGTTCATAGTTTCTTAATCTATCAGGCATGTTCTACAGCCTTCTGCTTCATATTTCTTCTATAATAATGGTGATTAGATAATACCACTGGAGATAATAAAAAGTTTTTAGATTATACATGTACCTTAAAGTTAGAACAAACAGGACTTGACCAACTGGATGCAAAGGAAAAGAAGAAGAAAAGTCAAAGATGATTCAAGCAATGGAAGGATGGAGTTGCCTTCAACTTGTTTGACTATTGGAGGAACAGACATGTTACGTCTGAGGTATCTATTAGATATCCATTTGACTATTTGAGTCTAGAGTTTGGGGGTAAAGGCCCACCTATGTTCAGGTAGAGATATAAATGTCAAAATTATTAGGGTTTGAAGGTATATAAAGTAATGATGAGACCATCAGTGGAGCCAAAAAAAAAAAAGAAGTCCAAAGGTTGATTCTTGGGTGTACTCAAGCATTTAGAAATGTGAAAGACGAGTAAGAACTAATAAAAGAGACTAAGAAGGAGGAATCAGACAGTCAGGAAGGAAAGAAAGAGAGCTCTGTCTTCAAAGCTGAAGACAAACTTTCAAGAAAGGAAAATGATGCTGTTGGCAGGTCAGCTAAGTTAAGTACTAATTGCTGGTTTATCAACATGGAAGTTGTTGATAACCTTGACAAGGGAATTTTCTTTGGAGTGGTAGGAATTGGAGACAGTGAATACAAAGATTTTGAAGCACTTTCTGTGAACAGAAAAAGAGTAATGAGATGGTAGCTGGAGGAGAAAATGGAGTCAGGAGGGTGTTTCTTTTATAAGCATTTACCCTGTATAGACATTTCTGTTATTAACACTCCAGCACCCAACTACTCCCTGCCCCCCAATCCATCACAAAGGTATGTTATACTTATTTTAATAACTTTTCCTCTTACCTAATCCATCCACCCTCCTTGCTGTGCAAACCATACTTAATCTCCTTTCTGTGAGTTCCCAATCTCTTTATGTTCTGTGGTCCTATTAACAATAGTCATCCTTGTTTTATCACCATGAAGTTTTGATACTACTTCTTCCTTTCTTTTCTAGCCCTCTAAGCCTTCACATATCTTCAACAGTACATATTGTTTACTAATAGTTAAATTCCCATTTGGCCATATCTCTGTTGACCCTTGGGCTTATCTCCTTCATCTTATTGCTTAATCCTGTAATGATTTCTCAGAAAATATAGCAAGTAACTATTTATGACAAAGTTCAGTATGAATCTCCATCTTGTCTACAGTTCTGGCTAGTGTCAGATTGTATTTAGCATGTACTCAGTTAAGCGGAAATGGAGTTCATTTATCAAACATAAAGCAAACAAATGCCCTACAGGAGAAGGGAAATAAGATATAGTATATAAATGCCAAGTTGAACATAATGAAAGCTAATCATTGCCTATGAAGTCAAACTTTTAAAATTAATTTTGTTATATAAATGAAAACCCATTTCTCAGATATTTTTATTTTGAAAATATTTTTAAAAAAAACCACATTTTATTACTAACTTTGTACAGTGTGTTTAATTTCTTCATTGTAAATCTCTAATTAAGTAGAGAAAATAGAAGCAAAATGTCCCCCAAATTTATGTTTTCAGACTTCTCTGACAGAACTCTTAATTACCAAAACCTCCTAAGTGACTTCCTGTTTCTCTCCCTGCCTCACTGCCCTCCCTTCCTCTTACCATGGCCTCCAGCCCTACAATGAGGAGGTCAGGTCAGGGAGAGCCGTTTAAATAGCAGGTCGCCTAGACTAACTGAACCCGTGAGGCACTGAGAGAGGCCGTCCACTGGTCCCAGTCAGACCCCCGTCTGTTCTCCCACTGAACAACTACTGCCATCAACCAGGTGAGACACTGGGGTCCTCACTGCAGACAGAGCTCTTTGCTCAGTGCTGCTTCTGACCCAGGTCAGCAGCAGAAGCCATGGTCAGCACAGTCGGGGAGTTTTGCAGGCTTACGTTCATTTTTTTTAATCTTTTCTCCCCTGGTGTCCTGGGTCCTCCTCTTATTTTGTTTATTTATCTTTTTATTCATTTATTTATTTATTTATTTTAGGCTGTGTTGGGTCCTCATTGCTGTGCATGGGTTTTCTCTAGTTGTGGCGAGTGGGGGCTACTCTTCGTTGCAGTACGAGGGCTTCTCATTGCGGTGGCTTCTCTTGTTGCGGAGCACGGGCTCTAGGTGCGCGGGATTCAGTAGTTGCGGCACGTGGGCTCAGTAGTTGTGGCTCACGGGCTCTAGAGCACAGGTTCAGTAGTTGTGGTGCACAGGCTTAGTTGCTCTGCAGCATGTGGGATCTTCTTGGACCAGGGATCAAACCTGTGTTCCCTGCATTGGCAGGCGGATTCTTTTTTTTTTTTTTTTTAATTGGCTGTGTTTGGTCTTTTTTGCTGTGCGTGGGCTTTCTTTTTAGTTGCGGTGAGTGGGGGCTACTCTTCCTTGTGGTGCACGGGCTCCTCATTGCTGTGGCTTCTCTTGTTGTGGCGCTCGGGCTCTAGGCACGTGGGCTTCAGTAGTTGCAGCACATGGGATCAATAGTTGTGGCTCACGGGCTCTAAAGCGCAGGCTCAGTAGTTGTGGCGCACGGGCTTAGTTGCTCCGCGGCATGTGGGATCTTCCTGGAGCAGGGATCGAACCTGTGTCCCCTGCATTGGCAGGTGGATTCTCAACCACTGTGCCACCTAGGAAGCCCCAGGCAGATTCTTAACCACTGCGCCACCAGGGAAGTCTGGTTTACATTCATTTTTAAATGATGTGTTTTAGTATTGCATTTCCCTGTGTAGCATTGCTTTTTAACAGCAAGATAGATTTCTCCCTAACTTCTCCCCAAACAGTCCCCAAGGCAGAGACTCTGATTACTATTTTCTTCATTTGTATTAAACGTCCTTTTTCATAAGGTGGATGTCCTATTTCTAAGACAACCAAATGCGAGTAGGTTCTGGGAAACCCTGTGGAAATATTTATTTGGTGAGATTGCTTCTTGGTTATTGGTTACCTTCACATGTATGGTTAAAAGAATGCAGTCTTTTCTACAATTAAGTTCTTGATGTCTACCCTCCTTCTATAACCCAAACTTCTTCTCAGACCAATACTTTCCTTTTATCATTCCCCTAACTTTACTATTTCCCATACCTAATTTTTCAAAATCAATTTTAAAAATTCCTCATTTGTCCATTTTTAAAAATCTGTATTACTTTGCTGCATATAGTAATAACTGAAATAACGATCACCATATTACAACCCCCCATACTAAACTCTAAAAAAATCTATTGCCAAGACCCTTCTTCTATAAGGTGATATTCCTATAACCAGGCATAAATACTACAGCCAGAGCCATGACCTTTGTCCAACATGGAAACTTCGACCGAATTCTTTGCTTGTCATTCTAGGTACTGCCATGTTTCCTTGTCATTTCTCAGTGTGTTTTATGGGAGGCAAGGATATCACCTTTGTTGTTGTTAGGAAGAACCTAATCTTCCTGCAGGCTCATCAGGTATACTCTGGTTGGTCTGACTGAGGACTGATTTTGTGGCAGACTGCATGTTGAAATGCAGAAACTTTATGACAACACCAATGTGGGATAGGATGTTTTTATTCTGTTACTTCATCCCTCAGCTGTGAACATATCATCCCTATCATTTTCAACCTTTCAGTAATTGGAATAAATAATTACACCAAGGTCATTTTGACCTTGGCATCAAATAACTAATGCTTTGCAAGATTTTGCTCAAGGAATTGTTTTAAAAGTATATTCTTTTATTTGCTAACAGAGTAAAGGTTGAATCTAAGAATTTAGTGAGTGTTGAAAGAACAAGTTCAAGCAGAGAACAAGGAAAGAAATAGGTTTTTAGTATATTTATTCTTGTTTCCCTCTGCCTAACTCTAGCTTAAGTAGTACCATGCTAAGATTTCTTCAGTTGGCCAAGGTCTATCCTTATCTGGGCAGGTTACTCTAAGCAGGACCTTGAATAATTTGTACCATTATTTCTAGTAGAGTACATCAAACCTTTTATACACTCCAGCAATAGTACAGGCAGATGCTGAGAGCATCCTGCAGGACACCAAACTTGTATTAGAGATGAGATTATATGGCTTCTGTAGCTCATAGAATAGAAGGGTAAGCTACATTCGGGGTTACTGAGTTCCACATAACTCCATCGAGCTATTAAGGGGATGCTTATGTATATTAGGGGCCACTGTTTATCTTAACATCCCATGAAACACACTGCAGAGAGGCCGTTGAAATGGCTGTCTGTTATTCAAACCAGTTTGGCCTGAGTCTTACATCATTTTATATCATCCAAGGAAGGGCATTAAAAGTCTAAGTCGCATATTTCTCAGGCTGCTGTTTAAATACAGCTCAGAAAATCTTGAACAGATTATTTTTTTCCTCAAAGAGTGTTTGAGGGATTTTTAAATTCTATCACAGTGAGGTATTTCTCACTCTTTTGGGATTTTATTAGACATTGTTTTAGATGCCATATGTTACCATGGTAGTATAATAAATAATATCTAAACAGGGTCCTTTGAAAGAGATACACAGATTTACTATACTGATGACTCAACTTATGAAAACTGTTGGTGTAGATAATTAAAACCTATGGAGAGTGTAAGTAATTATAAGATGTGCATTAAATTGCAAATGCTCTTTTTTATTAATTAGAAAATTAGCCACAGTGTAGCATGTATGCCAGGGATTGAGAATTTAAAGTTTGTGAATAAGTATATTTTCACACTTTAAAAAATATTCATTTACTTACAAGGGTAGGACATCAGTTACTACTAAAAATTCAAAACTGTTGAAATTGAATTGAAAATTCAGTTTCTCAGAATTTTTTTCCAGACTCCTGTTATTATCCCTTGTGACCTCAGCATCATTTGGAGGCCCTAACACCCCAACTTCTTATTTACTTTTAATAATTTCTTCCATCCCATCTCAGTCACTCATTCCCATGATTGCACTTCAGGTTTTATTATTAGTGGGAACAACATCACCTGTGATACCCCACATTCTGTAAGTTCTGCTTGCTAGCTTTTCAGCTTATTTACAGCACCTCAGTAATTCTTAGATCCCACGATGACCTCCATCCACTGCTTTTTTAAACTATCCATTACCCCCGTCAGTCTTCTCTTCCTACCTTGCCCAAACTTGATTCATGGTGCACCCTTATATTTGCATCCTCGACTGAGTCCTAAACTTGGCAGAATCCCCCTCAGCATCCTCTAAGGTGGAGAAAATGTCACAGCCCTGCTGATCTATTTTATTTTAAATTCATCATCACACAGGATAAAAAGGTGCTCATTTCAGCACCGCAATCCTACTGCACTTTCCTATAGTACTGACTTTCCTATTCACTGGAAAGGCCTTTGCTTACCTTCTTCTCTTAAACCTCCCTTCCCTCTGCAGTCACTCTGCCTCTCCAGCTCCTGGCTTTGTCTGCTACTTCACAGAGGGAGAAACCATCAGATCAGAGCTCTCCTTGCAACATCAAATCTAAAGCACTCTCTACCTCTCTGACAATATATTCTGTTGCCCCTCCTGAAATGTCCCTGATCTGACCTAGGGCAACCCCTACGTTTGTGCCTTAGTTCCCATTCTCTCTTGTCTTTGCAAGAACTTCACTCTTGCAGTCATTGCCGTTTCTTCCTCCATTATCAATATTTCTCTTTCTGTAGGACCTTTGGTGCAGTAAATAAACATGCTAGCAAATAAGCAAACAAACCAAACTACAGTCCTAATACTGTTTTTTATACAACAAAAATTTATGAGTTTTCTATGCTTTCTATTGCCACCTAACTCCCATTAGCAGTTTTTTTGACACTTTATACCATGTTTTCTTTTGTTTATTGTGATATATATTAAACACAATATATAATATGTATGTACTGTTTAAAGAATAAATTGAACACTCATATACACATCACCCAGATTCACTAATTGTTAACATTTGTTAAAAGAAGGAACATTCTAGTACATTTGAATCCTGATAGGTGTCTCCACAATCGTATCCCTTCTCACCGTACCTCCTTCCACTTCCCAGCCACCATCCTGAATTCTGTTCTAGATTCTTTGTTTCCTGCACCAATACCACACTGTCTTAATCATTTTACCTTTATTAGAAATCTTAATATCTAGTAGGGTACATCCCACGCTGTTAATTTCCTTCATCAGGAGAGTCTTAGCTCTTTCTCATCCTTTAAAGTTTTGTATTCAAGGTGATAATTAATTTATAAAGTTAAACACACACTCAACTCTGCTGGGATTTTGGTAGACATTGCATCAAATATATAGGCCCTCCTATTTATGAACATGTACGTCTCTATTCAATTAGGTTTTTTACCTTTCAAATTTTTATTGTGAAACTTTTCAAAAATAGTAAATACTCATAGACTCACCATCCATATTCAGTGATTGCTAACATTTACTACATCTGCTATGAATATAACTGTTCTTCCTGAAAAATTGTGGTAAATGCTTTTTTTTCCCCATTGGTTATCAGTTTTCAGAGTAAGGAATAAGTAATGTAACAATCTCTTCCAGCAACGACAAATTAGTTTAACTGAACCCATTTGAAAACACATTGCAGACAACATGTGGATTTTACCTCTAACCACTTCCCTTAAAAATAAGGAATTCTCTATAGAACATAATACTATATCTGTTCTATATCATCAGGAAGTACACACCCCACTGCTACTCTAATATTATCCAGTATTCAGTCTATATGCAGACTCCCCAGTTGTCTCCAAATTGTGTTTTAGAGCTTCTCTTTCCTAACCCATATCCAGGCGAGGACCATGTATCATTTCCTACTAGTATATGTCTTTAACCTAGTATATTCTAGAGAAGTTGTGACACATTTATTTTCAAGGCATTGAATTCTTTAGGTCAGATGTGTTGCAGAATGTTTTGTAACATGGATTTGCCTGAATATGACCTTGTGATCCTGTGAAGGCCTTTTGCCTTGTTTCTCCCCCTGTAAATTAAAGTCCACAGGCTGACATGGCTCTGATTAGGTACCTATGGTCAGCAGACATCATGCGTGGTGCTGTGTGCGCTTTCCAGTTTGTTCCATAAGGTGGTACGTGCAGCACAGTTGTCCCACTGTTAGTATGTTACCATGGGTCAGTTGGTTAAGCTTGTGATCACCGAATTTTTCTATGGTAAGAGTATGCCTTCCCCTTTAGTGTGAGCAATCACCTTAACCTCTAAGGTGTTTCCCCTCAAAAATAAGACTTTTTGTAGATTTGGGAGTACTAAATCCCAGTACTTTGGAATGTGACCTTATTTGAAAACAGTCTTTGCAGAGGTAATCAAGTTAAAATGAAATCTTTAGGGTAGGCCCTCATCCAGTATGACTGGTGTCCTTATACAAAGAGGAAATTTGGACACAGAGACAGACACACATAGAGGGAAGATTATGTGAAGAGACACACATAGAGATGGCCATTTATGAGCCAAGTCTTTCCTCAGAGGCAGCATGGCGCTGCCTACACCTTGAATTCAGCCCTCTAGCTTCTAGAATTATGAGACAGTACATTTCTATTGTTTAAGCCACCTCAGCTTGTGGTGCTTTGTTACCTCAGCTCTAGAAAACAAATGCAATGATATTTGGTACCATGAAAATATCTCATTGACCATCATTTTCTGATTGTAGCATTTCTTCTACATTTATTTTTTTAATAGTCTCCTGTTGAAAGTTTTCCCTCATCATCTGGATGTAAACTACTATTCTTCCTAAAAAGTTAGGGTAAATGCTTGCTTTTTCCCTTTATTAATTTTTGGAATAAGGAATTGATTTGATCAGTGGGAACCTCTTAAGATGATTCTTGGGTTCTTTTTTTTTTTTCCAGTTTTTTCTTTTCTTTTCTTTCTTTCTTTTCTTTTTTTTTTTAGAAATAATTGACATATATCACTGTATATGTTTAAGGCATACAGCATGATGGTTTGATTTACATAGGTTTTGAAATAATTACCAATTAGGTTCAGCTAACATCCACCCATCTTCTCATATACATATGATAAAAAAGAAAAAGAAAAAAAGAATAAAGGAAAAAAATTTTTTCTCCTTGTGATGAGAACTCTTAGGATTTACTCTCTTGACAACTTTCCTATATATCATACATCAGTGTTAACTAACAATGTCGTACATTATATCCTAGTACTTATTTATCTTATAACTGAAAGTTTGCAGCTTTTGACCATCTTTCTCCAATTCCCCCTTCTCCCACTCCAGGCATCTGGTAAACACAAATCTGATCTCTTTTTCTATGAGTTTCTAAAATTTTTTTAAGATTCCACATATGAAATCATATTATACACAATTTATGTTTCTCTCTCTGACTTATTTCACCTAACATAATGCTTTCAGGGTCCATTCCTGTTGTCACATATGGTAAGATTTTCTCATTTTTTATGGCTGAATATTCACTTAGTGAATGTTCCATTATATGTGTATACCACAACTTCTTTATCTATTCATCTATTTTGGACACTTAGGTTGTTTCCATGTCTTGGCTATTGAAATAATGCTGCTGTGAACATCAGGGTGTAGATATCTTTTCAGGTTAGTGTTTTTGTTAACTTTGGATATGTTCTTCAGAGTGAAATTGGTGGATATGGAAGATCTATTTTTAATTTTTTGAGGATCCTCCATACTGTTTTCCATAGTGGCTGTACCAATTTACAATCCCACCAATAGTACACAAGGGTTTCCTTTTCTCTACATCTATGCCACCATTTGTTATCTGTCTCAGAGGTGATATCTCATTTTAGTTTGCATTTCCCTAATGACTAGTGATGTTGAGCATCTTTTCACATACCTGTTGACCTTTCATAGATCTTCTTTGGAGAAATGTCTATTCAGGACCTTTGCTCATTTTTCAATTGCTTTTTTGTTCAGTTTTGTTTTGTTTTTTTTTTTTTTTTTTTTACTATTGAGGTGTATGAGTTGTATTTAATGTGTTTCAGATATTAACCTCTTATCAGATATATGGTTTGCAAATGTTGTTTCCCATTCCATAGGTTGTCTTTTCACTTTGTTGATGGTTTCCTTTGCTGTGCAGAGCTTTTTAGTTTGATGTAGTCCTACTTACTTATTTTTGATTTGTGCATTATGTATCATATCCAAAAAAGTTATTAAGACTCACATCAAGGATCTTTGTTCCTATGTTTTCTAAGAGGTTCATGATTTCAGGTCTTACATTTAACTCTTTAATCCATTTCAAGTTCATTTTTGTGAGTCATATAAGATATGGGTCCAGTTTCACTCTTTTATGTGTGAATATCCAGTTTTTCTAGCACAACTTATTGGAGACTATGGATTTTTTCATTGAGTATTCTTGGCTCTCTTGTCAGATATTAGTTGAATGTATATGCTTGGGTTTATTTCTGGGTTCTCAATTCTATTCCATTTGCCTGTTTGTCTGTTTTCATGCCAGTACCATTCTGTTTTGATGACTATAGCTCTATAGTATAACTTGAAATGAGGAAGTGTGATACCTTTTTCTTTGTTCTTTTTTCTCATATTTTCTTTGGCTATCCAGGGTCTTTTGTGGTTCTATATAAATTTTGAGTGGTTTTACTACTTCTGTAAAAAAGTGCCATTGAGATCTTTTTCTATTTGAAAATAATTTTTAATAGTTATCTATTCTACACATATTAGCATATATATGTCAACCCCAATCTCCCAATTCATCCCACCACCACCCACCCCTACCCCTGCTTTCCCCGCTTGGTGTCCATATGTTTGTTTTCTACATTTGTGTCTCTAGTTCTGCGTTGCAAACTGGTTCATCTGTACTGTTTTTCTAGATTCCACATATATGCATTAATATATGGTATTTGTTTTTTCTCTTTCTGAGTTACTTCACTCTGTATGGCAGTCTCTAGGTATATCCATGTCTCTACAAATGACCCAATTTCGTTCCTTTTTATGGCTGAGTAATATTCCATTGTATATATGTACCACATCTTCTTTATCCATTCATCTGGCGATGGACATTCAGGTTGCTTCCAGCCATTGGGATCTTGATAGGGATTGCATTGAATCTATACATGGCTTTTGGTAGTATTAACATTTTAAAAATATTCTTCCAATCCATGAACACTAGATAGCTTTCCATTTGTGTCTTTCTTGATTTGTTTCATCAATGTCTTTTAGTTTGCAGCATAGAGAGCTTTCATTCCTTAGATAAATTTATTCCTAAGTATTTCATTGTTCTTGATGCTATTGTGAATGAAATAGATTTATTCCCTTTTCAAAAATTTCATTGTTAGAGTGTAGAAATACTAATGATTTTTGTAAGTTAATTTTGTGTCCTGCAATGTTACTGAATTCATTGATTAGATCTAGCAGTTTTTTTCGTTGAGTCTTTAGTATTTTCTATATATAAAACCATGTTTTCTACAAAGAGAGACAATTTCACTTCTTCCTTTCCAAGCCTTTTATTTATTTTCCTTGCTTAATTGCTATATCTAGGACTTCCAGTACTGTGTTGAATAGGAGTGGTAGGAGTGGACATCCTATCTTGTTCCTAATCTTAGAGGGAAAGCTTTCAACCTTTCTTAATTGAGTATTGATGTTAGCTGTGGGATTGTCACATTTAGCCTTTATTATGTTGAGATATATTCCTTCTATCCCTACTTTGTTAAGAGTTGTTTTTTTTTAATTTCATGAATGGATGTTGAATTTTATCAAATGCTTTTTCTGCATCCACTGAGATGATCACATGGTTCTTTTCTTTCATCCTATTAATGTGATTTTTTTTTTGCGTGGTTACAAAGACTTTATCAAATTATTTAAAATGTTGGCATTTATGTATTTGCATGTATACATAAAACAATTACATAGAATCTTCAGGTCACTGGGGTGTTAATGTGGTACACACATGAGCCTGACAGGGACTCAAGTGAAACCAGGCTTGGAGGTACAGGACCCTGAAAAACTGAACGTACTTCTAAGGACCTGAGAGGAATAGGGTGAAGAGGAGAGCATCACTTCAGGGGTTTGGCTTAACTCCACTGCTCAGATCTCCACCTCAAGCTCCTTTCTAATCTTCAGGGAAAGGGGACCCATTTTCAGTAACCCCACTACATAACAAGCCCAGTCCCTAAAATCTTGATGTGGCAAACACACCCAAGAATCCACAGGACCAGGTACTTATAAATATATTTGTATCAGAGAAAACAAGGCACTTTGGGAGCACAACGGCTCTTTCTCCTACACATACATCATCCTAGACAGAAAGTAAAAATCGGTTAGTTTCTCAAGTGAGTTAACTGAGTAAAGTTAATATGACAAAATTGTTCCCTAGCCTTTCCTGAGGCACAGGATGAGGTGCATCTCTGGGCAACACTTGGTCCCAGGTCAGCTGAACCCCAGGAGAGCTCAAGGCCTGATGCCCTCAAGAAGCCCGACCTCTCTCCTGAGCAAAAACCCCTGGCCTTGGGGCACTGCCCTCCTCCTCAAGCCCTGAGGTCAGGTGAGGGGGGCTGCAGTGGGAGGCAGGCTGAGAGCAGAGCTGGGACACGGTGGGAATGCTTAAGCAGGGTCACTAAAGCCACAGAGACCTCAATCTGTCTGCGCTGGCGCTGCAGAGCTGGAGGATCGGCGCCACAGGAAGAGATTTCGCATTAGCCCTGACAACACCGCCTCAGCTCTGCAAATGTGATGTTTGATTTGCATGTGTTGAACCATCCTTGCATCGAGGGGAAAAAAATCCTACTTGATCATAGTGAATGTCTCTTTTAATGTGCTGCTGAATATCATTTGATAGTATTTCATTGAGAAATTTTGCATCTCTTTTATCAGAGATATTGGCTTTAGTTTTTGTTTCTAGTAGTGTTCTTTTCTGGTATTGGTATCAGGATAATGCTGGCCTCCTAAAATGAGTTTGGGAGTGTTCCCTCCTCTTTGATTTTCTGGAAGAGTTTGAGAAGGACTGGTGTTAATTCTTCTTCAAATGTTAGTGAAATTCACCAGTGAAGCCATCTAGTCCTGGGCTTTTCTTCACTGGGAGATTTTGATTCTACCTCCTTACAAGTAATTGGTCCATTCATATTTTCTGTTTTTATATTTCTTACTGATTCAGTTTTTGTAAGTTTTGTTTTCTAAGACTTTTTCTATTTCTTTAAGGTTGTTCAGTTTGTTGTGGTATAGTTCAATTTTTGTGGTATCAGTTGTAATGTCTCCTTTTTTATTTAGAGTGTTGTTGATCTGTGTCCTTTTTTTTTCTTTTTCTTGTTTAGTTTGTATACACCAACCCTTATATAAGGGTTTGCCAATTTTTTTTCATCTTTCAAAGAACCAGCTCTGAGTTTGGTTAATCTTTTCTGTTGGTTTTCTGCTCTCTACTTCATTTATTTCTACTCTAATCGTTATTATTTCCTTTCTTCTGCTAACTTTGAGTTCAGTGTTTTCTTCTTATAATTCCTTAAGGCATAAAGTTAGGTTGCTTATTTGGGATCTTTCTTTCTTAATGCAGGCAATTATTGCTATGACCTTTTGCTGCATTCCATAAGTTCTGGTATGTTGTGTTTCCAATTCTGCTTGTCTCAGGATAATTTCTTTTTAAATTCTTGATCCATAGATCCATTGATTTTTCAGGAGAGTGTTGTTTAATTTTCATGTGTTTGTGAATTTTCCAGTTTTCCTTTTATTATTGATTTTTAGTTTTATGACTTTGTGGTCAGAGAAAATACTTAGTGTGATTTCAGTTTTCTTTAATTTGCTAAGATTTGTTTTGTGACCTAATGGTCTATCCAAGAAAATGGTCCATGTGCACTTGAGAAGAATGTGTACTCTGCTGTTGTTGGATAGGATGTGCCTAATATGTGTGTTAGGTCCATTTGGTCTGTGGTGTTCAAATCAGCAGTTTCTTTTTTTTTTTTTTAATTTAATTTATTTATTTATTATTTTTTAGGGGGTACACCAAGTTCAATCATCTGTTTTTATACACATATCGCCATATTCCCTCCCTCCCTCGACTCCTCCCCCCACCCTCCCTTGGGTCCTACCCACCCTCCCCATCCCAGTCCTCTAAGGCATCTTCCATCCTCAAGTTGAACTCCATTTGTTGTACAACACCTTCCCACTGGCTATCTATTTAACAGTTGGTAGTATGTATATGTCTGTGCTACTCTCTTGCTTTGTCTCAGCTTCCCCTTCACCCCCCAACCCATCCCAAACCTCGAGTTCTCCAGTCCATTCTCTGCATCTGCATCCTTGTTCTTGTCACTGAGTTCATCAGTACCATTTTTAGATTCCGTATATGTGAGTTAGCATACAATATTAGTCTTTCTCTTTCTGACATACTTCACTCTGTATGACAGACTCTAGGTCTATCCACCTCATGACATATAGCTCCATCTCATCCCTTTTTAGAGCTGAGTAATATTCCATTGTATATATATGCCACATCTTCTGTATCCATTCATTTGTTGATGGGCATTTCGGTTGCTTCCATGTCCTGGCTATTGTAAAGAGTGCTGCAATAAACATTATGGTACAAGTTTCTTTTGGGATTATGGTTTTCTTTGGGTATATGCCCAGGAGTGGGATTACTGGATCATATGGTAGTTCTATGTGTAGTTTTTTAAGGAACCTCCAAATTGTTTTCCATAGTGGCTGAACCAACTTACATTCCCACCAACAGTGCAGGAGAGTTCCCTTTTCTCCAAACCCTCTCCAACATTTGTTGTTTCCAGATTGTGTGATGATGGCCATTCTGACTGGTGTGAGGTGATACCTCATTGTGGCTTTGACTTGCATTTCTCTGATGATTAGTGATGTTCAGCATCTTTTCATGTGTGTGTTGGCCATCTGTATGTCTTCTTTGGAGAAATGTCTATTTAGGTCTTCTGCCCATTTGTGGATTGGGTTATTTGCTTTTTTGGTATGAAGCTTCATGAGCTGCTTGTATATTTTGCAGGTTAATCCTTTGTCCATTTTTTCATAGGCAACTATTTTTTCTCATTCTGGGGGTTGCCTTCTAGTCTTGTTTATGATTTCCTTTGCTGTGCAAAAGCTTTTAAGTCTCATTAAGTCCCATTTGTTTATTCTTGATTTTATTTCCATGATTCTAGGAGGTGGGTCAAAAAGGATGTTGCTTTGATGGATGTCATAGAGTGTTCTGCCTATGTTTTCCTCTAGGAGTTTTATAGTGTCTGGCCTTCCATGTAGGTCTTTAATCCATTTGGAGTTTATTTTTGTGTGTGATGTTAGGAAGTGTTCTAATTTCATTCTTTTACATGTTGCTGTTCAATTTTCCCAGCACCACTTATTGAAGAGGCTGTCTTTTTTCCATTGTATATTCATGCCTCCTTTGTCAAAGATAAGGTGCCCATATGTGTTTGGGCTTACTTCTAAGTTCTCTATTCTATTCCATTGATCATCCTTTCTATTTTTGTGCCAGTACCATACTGTCTTGATCACTATGGCCTTATAGTATAGTTTGAAGTCAGGAAGCCTGATTCCACCAACTCCATTTTTCCTTCTCAAGATTGCTTTGGCTATTCGGGGTCTTTTGCGTTTCCATACAAATCGTAAGATTTCTTGCTCTAGTTCTGTGAAAAATGCTATTGGTAATTTGATCGGGATTGCATTGAATCTGTAAATTGCTTTGAGTAGTACAGTCATTTTCACGATGTTGATTCTTCCAACCCAGGAGCATGGTATGTCCCTCCATCTGTTTGTGTCATCTTTGATTTCTTTCATCAATGTCTTAAAGTTTTCTGCATACAGGTCTTTTGCCTCCTTAGGCAGGTTTATTCCTAGGTATTTTATTCTTTTTGTTGCAATGGTGAATCGGAGAGTTTCCTTAATTTCTCTTTCTGCTCTTCCATTGTTAGTGTATAGGAATGCAAGAGATTTCTGTGCATTAATTTTGTATCCTGCTACTTTACTAAACTCATCCATTAGTGCTAGCAGTTTTCTGGTAGAGTCTTTCAGGTTTTCTATATATAATATCATGTCATCTGCAAAGAGTGACAATTTTACTTCTTCTTTTCCAATTTGGATTCCTTTTATTTCTTTTTCTTCTCTGATTGCTGTGGCTAAAACTTGTTGAATAATAGCGGTGAGAGTGGACACCCTTGTCTTGTTCCTGTTCTTAGAGGGAATTCTTCCAGTTTTTCCCCATTGAGAACGATGTTGGCTTTTGGTTTCTCACATATGGCTTTTATGATGTTGAGGTAATTTCCTTCTATGCCCATTTTCTGGAGAGCTTTTATCATAAAAGGATGTTGAACTTTGTCAAAAGCTTTTTCTGCATCTATTGAGATGATCATATGGTTTTTGTCCTTCAATTTGTTGATATGATGTATCATGTTGATTGATTTGCATATATTGAAGAATCCTTGCATCCCAGGGATAAACCCCACTTGATCATGGTGTATGATTTTTTTAATGTGCTGTTGGATTCTGTTAGCTAGTGTTTTGTTGAGGATTTTTGCATCTATATTCATCAGTGATATTGGTCTGTAATTTTCTTTTTTTGTGACATCTTTGCCTGGTTTTGGTATCAGGGTGATGGTGGCCTTGTAGAATGAGTTTGGGCATGTTCCTCCTTCTGCTATATTTTGAAAGAGTTTGAGAAGGATAGGTGTTAGCTCTTCTCTAAGTGCTTGATAGAATTCGCCCGTGAATCCATCTGGTCCTGGGCTTTTGTGTGTTGGGAGATTTTTAATCACTGCCTCAATTTCCGTACTTGTGATTGGTCTGTTCATAGTTTCTATTTCTTCCTGGTTCAGTCTTGGAAGATTGTACTTTTCTAAGAATGTATCCATTTCTTCCAGGTTATCCAATTGATTGGCATATAGTTGCTTGTAGTAGTCTCTCATGATCTTTTGTATTTCTGAGGTGTCCATTGTTACTTCTCCTTTTTCATTTCTAATTCTGTTGATTTGCATCTTCTCCCTTTTTTTCTTGATGAGTCTGGCTAATGGTTTATCAATTTTGTTAACTGTCTCAAAGAACCAGCTTTTAGTTTTATTAATTTTTGGTATTGCTTCCTTCCTTCTTTTTCATTTATTTCTGCTCTGATCTTTCTGATTTCTTTCCTTCCACTCACTTTGGGGTTTCTTTGTTCTTCTTTTTCTCATTGTTTTAGGTGTAAGGTTAGGTTGTTTATTTGATAATTTTCTTGTTTCTTAAGGTAGGACTGTATTGCTATAAACTTCCCTCTTAGAACTGCTTTTGCTGCATCCCATAGGTTTTGGGTTGTTGTGTTTTCATTGTCGTTTGTTTCTAGATTTTTTTGATTTCCTCTTTGATTTCTTTAGTGATTTCTTGTTTGTTTAAGAGTGAATTGTTTAGCCTCCATGTGTTTGTATTTTTTGCAGTTTTTTTTCCTGTAATTGATATCTAGTCTCATGGCGTTGTGGTCTGAGAAGATGCTTGATATGATTTCAATTTTCTTGAACTTGCTGAGGTTTGATTTGTGACCCAAGATGTGATCTATCCTGGAAAATGTTCCATGTGCACTTGAGAAGAAAGTGTATTCTGTCATTTTTGGATGGAATGTCCTATAAATATCAATTAAGTCGAGATGGTCTAATGTGTCATTTAAAGCTTGTGTGTCTTTTTTTATTTTTTGTTTGGAAGATCTGTGCCTTGATGTAAGTGGGGTGTTCAACTCTCCCACTATTATTGTGTTACTGTCGATGTCCCCTTTTATAGCTGTTAGCATTTGCCTTATGTATTGAGGTGCTCCTATGTTGGGGGCATAGATATTTACCATTGTGATATGTTCTTCTTGAATGGATCCCTTGATCATTATGTAATGTCCTTCCTTGTCTCTTGTAATAGTCTTTACTTTCAAGTCTAATTTGTCTGATATGAGTGTTGCTACTCCAGCTTTCTTTTGACTTTCATTTGCATGGAATATCTTTTTCCATCCCTTTCCTTTCAGTCTATATGTATCCCTTGGTCTGAAGTGGGTTTCTTGTAGGCAGCATATAGAAGGGTCTTGTTTTTGTATCCATTCAGCCAGTCTGTGTCTTTTGGTTGGAGCATTTAATCCATTTACATTTCAAGTGATTATTGACATGTGTGTTCCAATTCCCATTTTCTGAATTGTTTTGGGTTTGTATTTGTAGGTGTTTTCCTTTTCTTGTGTTTCCTACTTAGAGAAGTTCCTTTAGCACTTGTTGTAACGCTGGTTTGGTGGTGCTGAATTCTCTTAACTTTTGCTTGTCTGGAAAGCTTCTGATTTCTCCCTCAAATCTGAATGAGATTCTTGCTGGGTAGAGCATTCTTGGCTGTAGGTTTCTCTCTTTCAGGACTTTCAGTATATCCTGCCATTCCCTTCTGGCCTGCAGAGTTTCTGTAGACAGGTCAGCTGTTATCCTGATGGGTTTTCCCTTATATGTTATTTTTTGCTTTCTCTTGCTGCTTTTAATATTTTTTCTTTGTGTTTAATTGTCATTAGTTTGATTAATATGTGTCTTGGTGTATTTCTCCTTGGGTTTATTCTGTATGGGACTCTCTGTGCTTCTTGGACTTGGTGAATTATTTCCTTTCCCATGTTGGGGAAGTTTTCCACTATAACCTCTTCAAATATTTTCTCCGACCCTTTCTTGTTTTCTTCTTCTTCTGGGATGCCTGTGATTCTAATGTTGGTACATTTAATGTTGTCACTGAGGTCTCTGAGACTGTCTTCTATTCTTTTTATTCTTTTTTCTTTTTCCTGCTCTGTGGCATTTATTTCCCCCATTCTATCTTCCAACTCACTTATTCGTTCTTCTGCCTCAGTCATTCTGCTGGTTATAGCATCTAGACTATTTTTAATTTCAGTTATTTTGTTATCCATTGCTGTTTGTTTTTCTGAGTTCTTATGAACTGTTTCTTGTACTTTCTCTTTTTTTGTTATCGAGATTTTGTATCATTTTTACTATCACTCTGAATTCTTTTTCAGGCATTTTTCCTTTTTCTTCCTCATTTATTTGGTCTTGTGGGTTTTTTTCCTGCTCCTTTGCCTGCATGGTGTTTCTTTGTTTCCTCATGGTTGTCCATACTTTTGGGGTTGCTTGTCCTGGTGATAGAGGTGTTTATAGAAGACTGTCCAAGCCTCAGACTAATGTCCAAGTGTTGGGTTAAACAAATATTAAGTCTAGGAAACACATACATGTATAAGACACACAATTACTGAATCCATTATGACATAAGGCTCTGGAAAGACCTGACAGAACCCCAGTATGCTATCAGATATTCAAAGAGAAACCCAACAGAAATTGACAACTGGAACAGAACAAATCAGAGACAAAGCAAAAGCAAACAAACAAACAAATAACACCTTAGACATACAAACCCTAATCCAGGGAGATTTTGTAAGCTAGAATCAAATATAGAAAAGAGCTAGAGTACTACCAGACAGAATGGAGATTCTCAGAATGAAATTAGACAATTGTACTAAGAACTAAGATAAAGACAAAAACCTAATATTAAATACCAAGGCAGTGCATCATCTGGAGAATAGAGCAAGGAGTCTTAGCAGATTGATAGTGTTGCTTATAAGTATGTTAAGATAAAATAAACTAAAAATGGATGGAAGACAGGGGAACAGAAGAGCGTAGTGTGATTGGAAATATGCAAATAAAAAGAAAGGAATAGAAATGTATAAAAGATAGGGATGAAAGGAAAGTATGAGAGATATATTGTCCGTACTACCAAAAACTTAGCTAGATATAGAAGTACATAAAAAGGCAAAAAAATAAAAATAGAATAAAAAATAGCATTAAAAAAATTGTTATAAAACTTGTAGATCCCTTAGGACTAAGATCATAATTAATAAAGGAAAAAAAATCCAGAACTGATCCCAGAATGGACCAGTTCAATAGGGTTGTTACTAATACTTCTGTTTCTTTAGAGTCTCAGCTGTGTGTCCTTCTACTCGCCTTGGGTTTTTTTGCATTATTCTGTGACCAGCAGAGCTTCCTTTATTGTTTGTCTGTAAGTGTTGGTGTGTGGGGAGGGAGAGGGTACAATAGTGGCTCCTTTCCCTGGGAGTGAGTGAGCAGTGGTGCACTGTTGTTTCAATTGGGCTTGGAGGTGCCTGTTGCAGAGGGACGCTGGTGGCACAGGTGTAAACAGAAAGTCTCAGAGTTGGGCCTCTCGGTTTTTTTTTTTTTTTTTTTTCTCGGCATACTCCCTGCTGCCGGGGTTCCAAGGGGTTTTAATCTAGCCCCGCCCGAGTGCCTGAGAGTACTTGTTATCCCTGAGTGCCTTAGGTGGCCCACAGGGCGTCTCTCCACTGCCTATTGCAGAGCTGCTGAAAGAGAGAGAGAGGCTATGCCTGTGGCTCCTCCCCCCCTGCCCCCGAGCCTGCAGCATCCAGCCGCCATCATGACCAGGCAGCTCTCAGGGACGGGCATTCCTCGCCCCAGACCTTTTCCCTCCTGTCCTCTCGGTCCGTCACCTTACTGGCCACAATTTTTCTCACCCTGAACCAGCTCTCCAGTTCCCACGCTCCCGCTCCGGGACTCTCTGTTCAGCTGTGAATCGACATCTCGGTCCAGGAACACTGAGCTGCAGTGCGGACCCTCCGTATGTTTCTCACTCCCTCCCGTCTGCCACAGCTCCGCCGCTTCACCCTCTTGGAGCCATCGTAGATGCCTCCCTACTGGTTATGTCGGGATCCTTGCGGTCCTTTCTGGTGTCTGAGGTCATCTGCTGGTGTTCAGCTGGTTCTCTGTGGGAATTATTGCATCCTTCGGTGCATTCCCAATGCATCTGTGGAGAGGGATGCATTCCACGTCCCTCTACTTCACCGCCATCTTTTTTTCTCCAGCAGTTTCTTTTGATTCTGCCTAGATGATCTATTTATTGTTGAGAGTCAGGTATTAAAGTCCCCAACTATTATTGTATTGCTGTTTATTTCTCCTTTTAGTTGTTAGTTTTTGCTTCATATACTTAGGTGCTCTGATATCAGACATAAATATTTACAATTGTTATATCTTCTTGATATATTGACCCCTTTATTATTATAATGACCTTCTTTGTCTCTTTTTACCATTTTTATTTAAAGTCTATTTCGTTTGATGTAAATATAGCTATTCTTACTTTTTTTTTTTTTTTGATTCTCATTTGCTTGTTATTCTTACTGGGTAATTTCCAATGTCCTAACCTCAAGGTCACTGATTCTTTTTCTGCATTCGAGTTCACTTTTGAGACTCTTGAGACTCTTTTGTATTCTTCAGTTCAGTGATTCTATTTTTCAGCTATAAGATTTTTGTTTTTTATTTATGATTGCTATTTCTCTTTCAAATTTCTGATCTAGTTCATTCATTATTTTCCCAATTGTGGTTAGTCATCTGTGTGTGTTTTCTTTTAGTTCACTAAACTTACTTAAGATAATTATTCTGAATTCTTTGTCTGACAATTCATAGATCTCCATTTCTTTTTTTTTTAAGTTCTTTATTGGAATATAATTGCTTTACACTCCATTTCTTAAATGTCAGTTATTAGAACTTTATTAGTTTCCTTTGGTGGTATCATATTTACCTGATTTTTGTGATTCCTTATGTTGGTATCTACACATTTGAGTAATTGGGCTCCTTTTCCAGACTCTGCAGGTTTGCTTGGCAGAGACAGTTCTTCACCAGTAGGCTCAGTTTGGGTTTCTGGGTATGTCTGCTAGTAATGTCTTTGGGCATGAGGTGTTTGCTATATATTTGGGCAAGGCAACTGTTTGCAATTTGAGGACAAAGATGAGGGGGGTGTGCCACTGGCTAAGAACAGATGGGAGGGTTGCTAGCTTGGTTTCCTTCCCAAGTGAGGCTTCTGGTTGGGCTCCATGGTTGCCTGAATTCTTTGGTCAGGCTTACCAGATGGTTAGGACTGTGTACTGGGTACTTTGTGCAGTAGAAAATGGAGCTGTGAATTAGCTTCCCTTCCCTGGCAGGGCAGCAGGATGTGCCCCAGGGTCTGTATAGCTCATCGTTTGGGAGCCCAAATCAGGCTTGAGTGTGCACTAAATTTCCTGACCAGGTAAGGCCACTGGTTTTGCTCTGCAGTTGGGGGGAGCCATGGGCTCTGCTTTCTGTTCAAGTATCACTGTATGTAGGACTGTTGGATGGGCTACGTATCATCCTGTGTACTCTTGTTAGGTCTCGTTTGGACTTGCTGAAGGCTGTATTCAGCAATGAAGGGAGCTACGAATTAGATTTTCTGTCTGGGCGCAGTGGGAGAAGCAGCTCTTTGTTTGTTGTCTTAACTCAAGCTGACCCACACCCAAAGTTCCCTGGCCAAATGAGACCACTGGCTTTACTCTGAAAACCACTGGCCCTGTCTGCCCTCCTCTCATCTTGTGTGCCTTGGGCCATACAGCTTCCAGGAGTCGTCGCCATCCCTTCTGGTCAGATGGGACCAGAAGACCCTCTCCACAGTGGGAAGGGCTATGTCTCAGCTCCCTTGCCTGGGTGAGAAGGGGAAGGACAGCTCCAAGCTTCTCTAAATTTTCCAAAATAGCTGTCCAGTTGGGAGTGGCCAGGAGCTACCCTCAGCCTTTGCTATGAATTAATCCCCCTGTGTATAGCACAGGAAGCCTCCATGCTGGGTACTGGCTTTGCTCTGGGAGCAGTCAGCTCTGTCTGCTCACTTCTCAGCTCAAGTGCCACTGTGCCTAACAGCTTCCAGGAGTTGTCACCATCCCTTCTGGTCAGATGGGACTTGACAGCTCTCTCCATAGCAGGTGGGGCTGTGATTAAGCACATCGTCTAGGCATGGTCAAATGGGCTCTAGGACTGGCAAGATTCCTTGTTCGAGGATCCAAATCAGGTGTATCTGTACCCCAGCTAGTTCCATAGTCAGAGTGTGCCCCAGCTTCGTTCTGTGGATGAGCAAAGCTGCTTGTTGGAATTACTACTTGGGCACTGCCCCATATGAAGTCAGTCTGCTAAGATCTGTGTGCTGCCAGTTACACACCTCTCCCCACTTCTCTGTCACAGTCAGATTTCCAGTTGCTGAACCCTGCAGATTTCCCTACAATCCCTATGGTGCAAGATCAGAGTGGGTGCTCTCACAAAGCAACCCACAATGCTGGGGGGATATCAGTTGTCCCCCCAGGTTCTCTTTTCCCACAGGAGGAGCCAGAAACTCAGAGACCTCTATGCATTGTGCTGTACTGCCCTGGGGGAGGGGCAATGCAGTCAACATGTAGCCTCTTTTCTTACCTTCTATTGCAGTCTCTCTTGGTCTCTGTGATGCGGGGGGTGCTTCAGCCTCACCTTCGTGTCCTAGGATTCTCTCAGTAGTGTCTTGTTCTTGAATAGTTGTTCTTGTGAGGGGGAACAAAGTCAGGAATGACCTATGTCACCATCTTGGTGATATCACTCCTGTTCTTAGGTTCTTTAGCCATGCCCCCATTGGTCTTTGCAGGCTTCCTTGGTTTGGCACAACAGTATGTCCCAGGCTCACCATGTTCTTTGCCTGTCTCATACCTGGAATCAGTCACTTGTCCAAGAAACTGTGGGATGTATTTGTTTTATGCCCTTTCATTGGATAAACCAAGAAGTGTGTTATTTTCAAAATTTTAAGTTCATTTTAATATTTTCATATCAAATTTAACATTACAGAAATTTTTCTTTACTTATTTTGTTTTGTACTTCTCTTTTCTCTTATAACAAAAATCTTGATTCTTAATAAAATTAACATATTTTCTTATTTACTTATTCTTACAATATATATGAGATAGTTTCAGAATTATAGCACACTATTATTCCTCTATCCATTATTCCCCTTCTTCTCATACAAAAAAGTTAGCATATCATAGGAAATGTCCAGCCCATTGGTTTTTTTCCATGGTATAATATGTCTTGGAGACCTCTCCAGCTCAGTACAGAGAAACCTTTTGCTTTTTAAAGCTGCATAGTATTAGTGTGAATATATCATTATTTATTTCATTGGTCTGCTACTGCTAGGGTTTTTTCCGCCCCAATATTTTATTACTGAAAAGGAATATGAGAACAATCCTTTTTTGTTTTCTTTGTTTGTTTGTTTTTGTGAAGGCATATTTTCAAGGTAGATTCCTACAGAGAATATTTCTTGGTCAAAAGGTAACTCACATTTTTCTTTCCATTCTGCAAATTCTTTTAAGAAAAAACTGTGTTAAAGAAAAACAAGTTGTAGCAACAGAACTGACTATTCAAACAGACAAGGCAGTTGCCATTGTTTGCTTAGATTATTTATGCTGGAGACAGGAATCTCAGAGAGGACACTGGAGAGTTAAAAACTTCAGATTAGCAATTTCAAGCCACTTGGAGGGCATGTTCTAAAGGAAGACTGAGCGATTGGATTTAGCTAGTGGATGAAATCCTTTGATATCCTGGTATTTGATGAAGCAGAAAGACTTTTGGACATACAATTTGAAGTGGCTATCAATACCATTGTAAAGACTTTGCAAAAGCAAAGGGAACAAATCTTTCCCAGCCACTCAGGACCCAGGAAAGGGGAATCTGGGATCTACTTTGGACCTCTGTGAAGGGGGCTGTAGCCAACAGCATTGGAAACCTCCACCCACCTATAGTGTCTCCCTTACTATCCGGTATGTGTGAGAGAAGAGAAGGTAATTTAGTGGTGCATTTTTTTCAAAATCAGAACCAGGAAAATCATTTTGTTATTGTTTAATACTTGCAACTGGTTAGAATATTGTGGAAAGACTCTGGAGTACCTGGAAAGGTTGTAAAGGTAATATATAATACAAGCACAAATTCTAGAAATTACAAAGTGGAATTTTAAAGTTCACTGATGTGGTGTCTCAGAAAATAGCCATTCCTGAAGTAAACTGGTTTTGCAGTGGATTCCACTCGCAGTGAAAATGCTTTTGTGATATACCTCTGTGGCTGGACAGGCCAATATGACAGAGGAAGCCAAATGCTGGGATTTTTACTTTCCAGGAAGAGTCATATATCAGGTTCCTTATATTTTAACAAACAAGCAAACAAAAGAAGCACATGAAAGAAAGCTCCAGAAACACAGTGGATCTGTTCTATAGCCCTTCTAGTCCATGACCCTAGAAGACAGAACTCTATTTAAAAGGGGAATGAAAGCTTTTTTGTATCATATGTTTAGAATTATGCAAAGCATGAATACAACCTTTTCTTCAAATTAAATAATCTTAAGTTTTTTAGTCTTGGCAAGGTTTTTCCCTCCTAATGTTGCCCCAAATGCTGGAACTAAGAGGAAAGTAGTTTTCAGGTTTTATGTTTATGAAAATGACACAGTTTCCATTTAAAGATAAAACTAGACAAAAGCAGAGGCAGAAGCTTTTGGAGCAGTATAGAGAAGAAAATATATACAGAAAATGAAGGTAGAAAAAATTCATAAAAAAAAAACTTGGGCAAAGCAGAATCCCCAAAAAAGGAAAAGAGGGGGAAAAGTAAGTGAAAAAACAATGAAAAGGGGGGAAGGGGTTCTAACATCAACGATCAGGATATAGGGCAACTTCTTAAAGATACAAAAGACTTCAAAGTTTAAAAGACACATAGAACTAGTGAAGGAAAAAATTGAGAAGAGCTTGCTAAGACGTGGCAAAAGAAAATTCAGGGTGAAAGATGTGGGAATTGAAGGCTGAGAGAGAACTGCTGATTCCATTTCAGCAGCTGCTTTGCATGAGGGAAAGGAGAGTGCTAGAAAACAATGTGCTAGACCCAAATCTGGTAGACAGCTAACATTTGTTTCCACTGCAAATCAAAACTTCTCTGAAGTTAATTCTGTCCTGAAAGCTATCACTTAAGACCTATGAGAAATTTTACACCTGTGAATATTTTGATAAAAACATCAGTCCTTGAAGGAATTTAATTGAAGAGATATAAAATCTATTTGAATGTAATTAATAAATGTCAATATTTATTTTAATGAAACATATGATTAAGGATGTTATTTTCCTGTGGATGAGTTATGTCTATTTTTAATATAAATACACTAATATGTAATAAATAAATATTTTATAAACCATTTTATGTTTTCTATCAGGAAAGTTTCTCCTGATAACTAGTTGTCCTCATTGCTGGAAAGACTGTTCATTCACTTTTCAATCCCCTCCAGCCATCCTTACTACAATAGTAAAAGTGCTTTTATCCAGATCTCCTGATTTCCATGGAACCAAATCCTTTAGGCACTTTTCTTTCTTGACTTATTGTTCATGTTAGCAACTTTTGACACAGTCAGATGTTCCCTCCTACCTGAAACACTTTTTCTTTTCTTGGTTTCCAGGACACTGTCATCTCCTGAGTACATTCCTGTCTCACAGCTCCCTGTTCTGTCTTTTTCTTGCTGACTCATTCTCCGTTGACATAGTCTCAGTGTAACAGAGCTGTAGCGCTTGGCCTCAGGCTCTCTTTTCATTTTTATCTTTATTCTTTTCCTTGGCCATCTCTTTTAGCCCCACGATATTAAATGCCACTTTCAATGATGCCCCTGCAGTCAGCCTGTATATCTTTAGCCCCAACCCCTCCTCTGATCTCCAGACTCCTATATTCAACTGCTTACTTGGCATTGCCCCGTGGATATTAACACAAATCCTCAGTTAAAATTCCAAAATATGACTCTTGATAACTTCTACCTCACTGCAGACTTCTTCTGTCTGTGTGTTTTCTTATCTCTGGGAAAGTCCACACCATTGGTTGCACAAGTCCAACCCTGGGCATCATATATCAGTCCTTTTTCTCCCTCACAACCCACCCGCAGAAAACAGCCCCAAACCCACTTCTCCAGCTGTAACTCCAAAACGTGTTTTGGATTCTTCCACTCATTTTTGTATTCTTAAATCATTTGTCTCGACTAAATTGGTGAATAGATGGCCTCCTACCTGTTCTCCCTGAATCCACTCTTGCCCTCTTAAAATCTACTCTCCACCGTCAGCCAGAGAAATATTTTTCAAGTGACAAAGCACTGTCCATTTTTCTCTTCCCTAATACTTCTTGGAGACAGTGTTTGGTGCTAAGTAAAGAAATTGTCTGAGGGAGGTGGTGGTCCAGCAGGGTTGGGAGATTAGTTACACACAGGAGAATTGAACAAATATGTATATTGGAGATAATGGGAGTCAGGTTTCTCACTGTCAGCAAAAGGAGTTGCAAATCTAAAAGGGGAAAGTGTATTGAACTGGGATGTGGATTGGAATTTGAGATGTTGGAGTGAACTCATGGTTTTTAATATGTAAAGATAGATGTCAAAATAAATAGAGGAGAGGGGAATGGAGGGGGAAAGGGAGGGAGGGAAGGAAAAAGAGGTGGGGGGGGAGAGGGAGGGAGGGAGAAAAAGAGAGAGAAAAGAATGTATGTATGTTTATTTCTTAACTTTATGCCCTGGGAGGTTCTAGGAGAAGAAACACCCCAATAACAATGAGCATGCTTATATTTAGATCTTGGTTTCTAAATAGTACTCTCTACTAAAAGAAATCAGGAATCCTTTTAGGATTCTACTAAAAGAAATCAGGAACTCTGACTCTAGGATTGGGGCAGAGATGATACAAGATGTGCCTGGAACATTTCATCATGCCATAAAATAGGGAAGCTCTCAAATATAAATGGGGACATGCAAGAGGACAAAGAAGCCAGCTTGGAGGTGCTCCCAATGGCCATAGCTGGTGAAATTTAAACTTTAAAATAAGTAGTGAAAGTACCATTATAATACATTGAAAGAATAAGAATCTATGAGTCTATACTAATATAGGTAAATAAATAAATGAATGAATGAAGAAGAGAAAGCTTTTCCTTAAAATACAATGCCAACTAATACATGTAGAAGGAATGATGGACTTGGTAAACTACCATTTGGCAACGATCATAGTAATAATTAAATCAGGTAAGAGTTAACAATGGATGCTAAAAACTAGCAAGCACAGGTTTGCTGAAGAGCAGAATATTTGCATTTTCTCAAAGTATATCCCTATAAAATACTTAGTTACAACACGAAAGCTGTGATTTTATAGATGGACACCACCTTGATCAAGTGACTAAAGCCAACATCTTTAGTAATGGGGCAGATCAGAATTGGGTACCTCCTCAGAGGATGCAATGAGAACTTAGCATCAGTTCTATGATATTCTTGCCAAAAGTACATAACCTAGATCTAATCCTGAGGAAACATTAGACAAACGCATGTTGAGGGACATTCTGTTGAGTAGCTGGCATGTAATCTTTAAAAATAACAATGTTATGAAGGTTCAGGAAGGTCTGAGGAACTGTTCGAGATTGAAGGAGACTGGGGAGACATGACAGCTAGGGCCAGTATGTCGTCATGGATTGAGTCCATTTATTATAGATTGGCAAAATTTGAAACGGTCTGTGGATTGTAATATTGTATCAGTGTTAATGTCTTGATTTAAATGGTTGTGCTTTGGTTATGTACTATGGTTATGTAGGAGAGTGTTGTATTGTGGAACTATTTCAAGGGCAATGGAACATCATGTCTACAATCTATTCTCAGATGGTTCAGAGTAAAAACAAGTTCAGTTATAGCATGCCAGTTTCCTGCCTTAAATCCTTCAGTGTTTTTCTGTTTTACTAAGAATAAATGCATATCATTAGCCATGACCCTTATGATCTTCCCCTGCTTCCTCTCTGGTCTAGTCTCCTGGATACCAGCCTAAAGCATTTCCATCCAAAGTCCTTTGTGTATGCTCTTCGCCTTCCCTGGTATCCTTCTCTTTCAACTTTACTTGGTTAGCTCCTCCAGTTCTCAGATAAAATGTCATTTCTTCAAGGAGGCCTTCCTTAACCACTCCACCAAAAGTGCTAACCCTCAGTCACCATTATGTCAACCTGTTCATTTTCTACATAGCATTTTTCAACATTGGACATCAATTTGCTTTTTATTTGGTTACCCATTTATTGGTTACCTTTCCCATTAGAATGGAAGCCCCAAGAGGAGAGACCATATCTGTCTCATGTGCTGCTAAATCTCCAGGACCTAGGATATTGTTAAGACTGATGGGCTCTTGAATACATATTTGTTTCATGAATGAATTTTGTTCAACCTGGAATTTTAATCAGAGAGTCAGACTACTGCAAAATGCGTGCCAAAATATTTCTGTGTCAAGTATCCCACTACGTGTGACTTAATTTTTAGTTTGGGGAACTACAGTATACCCAAATGTATTTCATTCATTATTTTATTGTTCCTCCCTGCTAAGACAAGTTCTTGTCTGAGGACCTCAGTGCTTATTATGAAATGATAGGCAATGTCATTAAAAGTCTTGGTTTCACTGTGGGGACCTGTCACTGGACCTTCAAGGAGAGGCACACTACTGCTAGTGACCCTTTCTGTCTCTCATACAGCCCTAACCTCCACTCTGAAAGTAGACTAAGAATTTGATTATCAATCCTAAGAAGAGCTTTTCATTTAAATACTTATTTTTCAATTTAGTATCATTACAGAAAATCCTTCCTTTTATTAATAAGTACATCACTCAATGCTAAGAATAGCGTGTAAGATAATATAGAATATTCTGTTAAACACGATGATATCTAATTCACAGCTCTAGCCTTTCTGATTTCATCATAAATATGACATCATTCTATGTCAGTTGGATTCCAACTCCAGTGTGGTTTTTCATGTTAATAAGAGATAGTTTTGGGCTTCATTAAGATGCAGTATCCTTTAGTGAGAGTGGGTGCTGTGAATTTATAGGCCACCAACAATGGGACTATGGGCTAACTGGGATTGATTAGGTTCCAGCTCTTCTTTTGGTTTATACTGTTTCTGAGTTGAAATTGAAAGTCTGTCGCATTATAGTATTAATCATGGTTTCTTTTTCTTTTTTCTGTATTTTATGATGCTTTGAGATAGCAAGCAGCTTGCCTGTGGGCATGACTTTCATGTGTGAACCAACCAACCCAGAGCCCAAATCCCCAACCACCTATTTTATCTAACTTTCATACACCAAGCCAACATTTATCTTGCCCTAAGTCACCCAGGGTCAGATACCAGACAACTAGAGACCACCGTGTATATCCCAGAGCCCACAAAAATTATTCAGACTATCCAATCCTAATTATCCAATCCTTGTGCAGATTTACTTACCTGGCCTCACCCATTCCTTTCCCTGGAAACCACTACAAAGGCCCTTGCAAAAGCTTTCCTGTCACTCCTGCTGCCTCCTGACTGATCCTGGTGCTGGTGCATCCCCATGGGTCCCTGTATGGTGTAGCACACACCCGCCCCCCCTTCCCTTGGGAATTGTAAGAGAGCAACTCTTAAGCAGTTGTCTCCTTGTCTGTTATCTTACTATTCCTGAGTAAAATGAATCCCAGGTATATTTTCAAGCAATTCTACAGCACAGAAGAAAATGTACTTTTCATCTCATCTTTAGAATCCCCAAGGACATCATCTGGTCTTATTGTTTAACACCTTTGGCAGCAGACAGATTTTTTTTTTCTTTCTCATTCTTTTTTGTTCTTTTTCCCCTCTTTTTGTGCAAATGTGTGTGTAGCAGTGAACTTTGGCTGGAAGTGGGATTTGGAGGTATTGTACCCTCTAGAGGAATGCATATTCTTCAGTTCACATACACCTGGAGTTTAACAGAGAAGGCAGGTGTTCACACACAAGCCAGCATTTGACTCATATCACAAGGTCATAGCGTGTAATTTGTGTCGGAAATAAAGCAAAGCCATGGGTGTACAGAATACACCTCCTTCCCCAAAGCAGCAGGAACATAGGCCCCATGATGAATATGGTGATGGAAAGTGGATTATCACAAAGGTTTTGAATGGAAAATGTTGTGGAATAGCAGATAGCAGAAGGGAAGAAACGAGTTGATTTAAAAGATTTCCCAGGGCATGGTCCTTGAGGTATTTTAAATACAGAAGTGATCCAGTTTGAAAAAGAACTAATCTGCTTCAGTCATGAGAGCTAAAGATCAAAATTGTTCAACAGTTAGCTGAGATTTAATAAGCAGTTTAGAACTTGGGTGAAGATATGCCTAGGCTGGTGTGGGGCTCTGGGGTGTAAGACAAAGCAAAGAGAAATTTTCAGGAAGGATATGTGGGATGAAGGAGATTTTTTGGAGCCCTTGAAATGTTGTCTGAGGATATTGCTGCTTGGTTGTGGTTTGGTGAGCTCTGTGTTGGGTTTGCATTCAGTTTCTGCCACTTACCAGATGCTGGTCCTTGGGCAAATTACTCATTTCTTGTTAATTTCCTAGTTTGTAAGCATGACAGTGGCTAAGCAGTATTGTTGGAAGGATTAATTAAGCTTTTCCACTGAAATATTCCAAGGCAGAAAAGAGCACATACTTCTCTCAGACCTTGAGGGCATACCTACTATAAGTGAGAAATTTCTTAGTAGTCTCGTGTATTATCTTAATATATTATACACATATGAAAATTTCATTGTACATCATATTTGAAACAGTGAAGACCTTGAATTTGTTAGCTCTCTTTCATCTTTTGTCTAGAAATGCCATCCCATCGATTTACTGTAGTACCCCAAAAGCCCTAGTGTTCTTAAGGGCCCTCATGAAAGCCACAGGTGAAGTGTGTTGTGTAGGTTTATTAACATCCATTAATATACTGGTGTGGTTTTATTTGAGTGTTTGTTGGGAATTGATGAAAAGATGGATCAACTAAAAGGTAAATTGGGTGACAGAATACAAGCAGCTGTTTGAGATAGTAAACAGGGTAGACATAAAGGGTGTCACCTTAAGCATGACCTTTTGCCTAAATATATGGGATGGGGAGGACAGTAGAAAGTGGGTGGGGACTCATGCCTCCCTAAACTTACTATAGGGAGAAATAGTATAACTGTTGAAAAGCAGACCTATCAGAAAAAGAAATAGGAGCTACAACAAGTATGAAACATAAGATATGGTCCTGTTTAATCTTAGACATTGTAAAGTGCACAAAAAATGTATAAAAGTAGGAAACAGAAACAAAGAAAGGAAGATCGCTTAACTATAACTCAACCGTGATATTTTAGCAGTGGCTGGTTGTGCTCCCCCCGCCCCAGCAAACACACATGGTTTTATTTGCACAATTCTTGGACATTAGGGAACAAGCTAAGATTTATTGAGAGGGAGCTGAAACCAGGTATATTTAGACAGGAATAGGCTGAGGGGGTAAAGGGCGGGTAGTCAAGTGCCTGGTGGGTTCCAGTGTATTCTGGCATGGGAACCATCTGTAGGGTGGCTGCATAGGTTATAGGCGAGAACACAGATTTCACCTGGGAACTCGACCCTGTGCACAAAAGTGACTCCCCCGCTTCCGAAAGAAAGTGCCTGGTATTCTTACCAGGAGCAGAAGCCTTTTTATCCCTTATCTCCCACTGCTGGACTAATGGATTTAGCTAGTTATCTCCTAGGCAGGAGAAACAAAGAGTGCCAACTAAAATCAGCACGTATTGACTTCCTGGAATGTGGAAAAAAAGTTCTAAAGTGTGGAAGACCCAAGAGTGAGATGAGAGTGAGTCAGAGGCCAAGGTGAAGGCTTTGAACTATTTAGAGAGAGTCTTAGGTAGAGAGGAAAAAAGCTGATAAAGTCCAAACTCAGCAGTTGTTGGTTGTTGGGTTTTTCATTTTTTAATGTTTTTTTATTGTGGTAAAATATACATAACATAAAGTTAACTATTTTAACCATCTTTAAGTGCAAGATTCAGTGGTATTAAATACATTCACATTGTATTGCAGCCACACGTTGTGCAGCCGTCACCACCATCCATCCATAGAATGCTTTTAATCTTGCAAAACTAAAAGTCTGCATCCATTAAACAGTAGTTCCCCATTCCTCCCTCCCTCTAGCCCTGGCAACCACAGTTCTACTTTCTGTAAGAATTTGATTACTCTAAGTACCTCATATAAGTGGAATCCTACAGTATTTATTCTTTTGTATTAGGTTTATTTCACTTAGCATAATGTTTTCAAGGTTCATGTAGCAGAATTTCTATCCTTTTTAAGACTAATATTTCATTGTATGTATGTATTCAAATCAACAGGTACACCTAAAGAAATATTTTGTTTATCTATTCATCCATTGATTTGGATTGTTTCCATCTTTTGGCTATTATGAATAATGCTGCTAAGAAAATGAGTATATAAATCTCTGTTGGAGTCCCTGCTTTCCATTCTTTTCCATTTAGAAGTGGAATGGCTGGTGTTTCTATTATTAATTTTTTGAGGAACTGCTATGCTGTATTCCACAGGGCTTGAACCATTTTACATTCTCACCAGCCAGTGCTCAAGGATTCCAGTTTACTCCCCATCCTCGCAAAGACTGGTTTTTGTTTTCTTGTTTTTTGTTTTCCTTTGTTTGTTTTGGATACTAGCCATCCTAATGTGTTTGAAGTGGTACCTCATTGTGATTTTGATTTGCATTTCCCTACTGCGATGTTGAGCACATTTGTATATCTTCTTTGGAGAAATGTCTATTCAAGCCCTTTGTCCACTTTTTGAGTTATTTTTTTGTTATTGTTGAGTTATTTATCCATTTATTTATGTACCTCTTTTCCCTGGAACATCAAGCCTCCTGTGTGAGGTTGTCCTGGGACTGGGGTCAAGTCCCTAATGTAGAATAGGAGACTCCATTGCTTTGAATGAATAGCAGAGGAGCTATTCTCAGATGCTTTTGCGGGAAGAGATTGTGTTTACTGTAAATAATTAAACCTTCCTCTGTGAGGCAAGCAGCTGTGAAATCCCTGATTTGATGTCCTTGCAGTGCAAGAAACACTACTTAGACCTTTTAGAAAACTGGACAGCACAGCTCCTAGGGCTTGGATCCATCACTTCTGACCATTCTCTGCCCAGAAACAGCCCTAAACAAACCTCTAGCCTGATTCCAGTACCTGCAGACTCTGAAGGAAAAGCCAAGATGCACTTGGTAGAATCAGGCAGTTCAGGGACCTTGACCCAGAGAGAAGATCAGGAAAGGAGAAAGCAGGGAATGACAGACTTGTATGCAAAATGGCTTTGTAAACTGTAAAGCTACATATAAATAGGTGCTAGTTATCACTGTCCATGTATATGGAACCTTGGTGAGGAAGTGGAACCCACATCACCCTCTCTGATAAATGGAGAGATTGATGGAGCATTGCTCCAAGGAAGAAAAGAAAGAACATGAAAACCACACTTACTCTTTCTCTTCCCAGTTCCATGATCTTTTTTTTCCCAATTAATTTTTATTGGAGTATGGTTGCTTTACAATGCTGTGTTAGTTTCTGCTGTACAGCAGATTGAATCAGCTATATGTATACATATATCCACTCTTTTTTAGATTTCCTTCCCATTTAGGTCATCACAGAGCATTGAGTAGAGTTCCCTGTGCTATACAGTAGGTTCTCGTATGATCTTCTAATAATTTACTTTGTGGCTTAGGAGTTTGTAAGGTGGTTTGCTTTGCTTTTGAGGGAGAGATAAATATGCTGTGGTAGGAAGGCATAAAGGATTGAAGAGCAATTGCTATTGATGGCTAAGCCATAGGAAGATTTATGTATAGCCTGACAGCAACTCAGCTCAGCTTCCTTTCAGCCTGAGACCACAGTCCATGACACTCTCCTTGTAGAATCTCTCCTTGTAGATTGTTTCCTGGCTCAGTGTGGTGCTTTGTTCAGATATTGTTACTTTCTACCTGGCTTCACAAAGCTATGTTCTGATAGATTGTCCTGCTTGGTGTATGGAAGTAGCTATGCTGTGAGCATGGCTTCTGATGGGCTTATTCCTGAGTCTTTGAAAAAGAAGGTTGATAAATAAATTAATGGTGCAGAGAAGGGGGCATGTTAGCATACGTAAAAGCAGTAGACAACGTTTTTCCTACAGTGCTGTTAATTAGACATGATTTGAATTCTGTTAAATATCTGTTAAAATATGTACTAAAATATTTACCTCTGCCCTTCTGCCTTCTACTGTTGGTGACCTGGCATGTCTATATTATAAAATTGCATTTCCTTATCCATTGCCTCAGGATGTTATTATTTGTATTTTTTTCTAGATTCCTTGTAATCACAGTGGAAGGAGAGTGATTTCTATGGGAAACTGCACAAGCTCAGGAGTGGATTGGGAGCTGGGAGCAGAGGAACAAGAAGAGACTGGGATATGGGGAGAGCATTGGGAATTTTGAAAGAAAGCAAGAACAGTGGCAGAGGTGGAAAGCAGTGAAGGTATAAGGGAGAGAAGGAAGTCTGAAAAGAGAGAGACTAAGGAGGGAGACTAGGGGATTGGGAAAGGAGGGGCAGGAAGGGAGGCCAAGGGGGTTAGGAAGAACTAAGAGGGAAAGGAGCCATCTGAGTCAGCCACTAGTCGTGGTGATTCAAGATGTGCTTCTGTTCACTGAATGTCTTCCCATGTCAATAAGAAGTTTCAAAAATTAGTACTGTTGCATTAAGTAGGGAGACTTTGGACACTGGAGGTGTCTGGGCAGAGAGGGATGGTGTTGTTGGCCAGTGAGATCCCTGCACTGAATGGCAAGTTGAATTAGAAGGCTTTAAGTTCCGTCCCACTCCAGCTCCAAGCTTCCCTGAACACACCCTTTTAAAACTGTGTGGTGGGTGGTGTGTGTATGTGTGTGTGTGTGTGTGTGTGTGTGTGTGTGTGTGTATGTGCATTTTTCAAATAAGAGAAAACTGAACACTGGGGATAAAAGGTAAAGTTTGCTTTTGTGCTGACTTCACTATTATACCCAAAATCAATTCTGGATTTTCTTTGCTTTTTAACTAGTTTACAATAATGATTGTTGAGTTGTGTCAGCAATATTTTTTTGTCTCCAATTGGATGAAATATCAACTTTTATGGTGATCAGGAAACAATTTATATAAGAAACATAAAACAATCTTAACCAACCGACTTTAGAAAAAAATCTCCAATCACAGTAAATTGAAAGGACTTGAACTTAACTTTGATAGATTGAAAGATTCAGAGCTTTTTCTCAGCTTGTTAAAAGCAGAGTGTAGGATACAGGGCTTTTGAGGAACAAGACCTCAGCATTTCAAAGACCAACTGTCAATTTGTTGTCACTTTTTGTTTGACTTTATCTATAATGGAAGGGGGGGCACAGAGAACATGAAAGTATAACATTTTAGCCTTTAAATATTGGCTGCTTCCTATTGACTTTGACAGAGTTCTTGTGCATTCACTAATATTCAAAATAATTTGTTTCTCTTTGTGGTGAGTATAGAGGAAATCCCTAATTCAGTATTCCAAAAATTAGATGTGCATAGAAGGGAAGTGGGTGGCACCAGAATTGGCCTGCTCAGATGGAACTTTTCCATGAAATGGGTCACAATCACACCCCTCCCCCCAGCCCTATAGCTGTATAGACCAATGGTATAGATCATTGGAATGGCAGGTATCACATTGGATTATACTTCATTGCCCATCCTCTGTAGCACAGACCCATGCATTGAGAGTATGAGGTCCTTAAGGACAGAGTTAATTAATTTAGCACTTTTCTATGTATGGGAAGATGCAACTTTTAGGTTGTGATTTTTTTGTTTTTGAGTTGACACTCTAATTCTGTGAAGGCTGAGAGAGGTGAGGAGCTGCAGAAGAAAAATTTAAAGTTAGCAGAGGTTGGTTCATGAACTTTAAGGAAAGAAGATGTCTCCATAACACAGAAGTGCAAGGTGAAGCGGCAAATGCTGATGTAGAAGCTGCAAGAAGTTACCAGAAGATCTACTCAAGATAATTAGTGAAGGTGGCTACATGAAACAACAGCTGTTCAGTGAGGACAAAACAGCCTTATATTGGAAGAAGATGCCATCTAGGACTTTCATAGCTAGAGAGAAGTCAATGCCTGGCTACAAGGCTTCAAAAGTTAGGCCGACTCTCTTGTTAGGGGCAGCCAGTGAATTTAAGTTGAAGCCAATGCTTATTTATCATTTCAGAAATCACAGGGCCCTTAAGAATTACATTAAATTTACTCTAGCTGTGCTCTAAATGGAGCAACAGAGTCTGGATGACAGCACCTCTATTTACAACATGGTTTACTGAATATTCTAAGCCTACTTTGAGGGGTTCTAGACTTCAGTTGAGGAAGTAACTGCAGGTGTGGTGGAAATAAGAGAACTAGAATTGGAAGTAGAGTCTGAAGATGTGACTGAATTACTGCAATGATCAAACTTGAACACATGAGGAGATGCTTTTTATGAAAGAGCAAAGAAAGTGGTTTCTTGAGATGGAATCTACTCCTGGTGAAGAGGCTGTGAAGACTGTTGAAATGACAGCAGAGGATTGAGAATACTACAGAAACTTAGTTGATTAAGCCACAGCAGGGTTTGAGAAAATTGACTTTAATTTTGAAAGAAGTTGTACTATGGGTAAAAGGCTATCAAGCAGCATTGCCATTGCATGCTACAGAGAAATCATTCATGAAAGGAAGAATCAGTTGATGTGGCAAACTTCACTGTTGTCTTATTTTAAGAAATTGCTGCAGCTAACCCATCCTTCAGCAACCAGCACTCTGATCAGCCTGCAGCCGTTAACATCAAGGCAACACCCTCCACCAGCAAAAATATTATGACTCACTGAAGGCTCAGATGATGCTTAGCATTTTTAGCAGTGAAGTATTTTTAAGTAAGATATGTACATTTTTAGGTGCTGAGGGTAAAAAAAAACAGGCACTTTTTTTTAGACAGTGCTGTTTTACACTTAATAGACTTTACGATGGTATAAATATGCTTTTATGAGTCCTGGGAAACCAAAAGACGTGTGACTTGCTTTATTGTGATATTTGCTTTATTGCAGTGGTCTGGAACCAAACCCACAATATCTTTTGAGGTGTGCCTGTGTAATGACTGTCATTCCAAAGTGCCTTCCAGTTTCTTCTGTCTATTACCTCTATACTTAGAACTCTCCTTTATAGCAGTTTGTGTTTTCCTGTGTGTGTCTTGGGCTTTGATCTCCTTGATTAATCTAATTTACAGTAAATTTTCAAAATTTCTTGTCTGTAGATGGTAACTTTTAGTTGTCAAACACTATTATAGAATTACCATTATCATTATTATAAGATATCTGTTCTTCATTTCTAAACATTCTGTATAATATTGGGAGTAGATTCTTGTGCTCAGTTAACATGTTGATTCAGACTTGAATTTTTGTTCTCTGTCCTGATATTTTGGAAGAGATGCCTCCTCTACTACATTGTTATCCTTTTTGTTAGCTAATTTTGATCTCGTAGTGTTTAATTTTTTGCATGTTCAATTTTACAAATAAATGGGCTTCTGTGATGGGAATCCATGAGAGAGTGTATAAATAATAAATAAATAAACAGGGTTATAAAAAACAAAAATAACCAATTTGATTTTTTTAGCATTTACCATTTTTTCCCTTTATTATTTATTCATCACTCATTCAACAAATATTTATTGACCATGCCTGTCAGGCATTATGGACCTAGGTAAGATTTTAGAACTCAAAGAGCTCAGTTTAGTAAAAGAGACCAAAAGGTAGAAAACTAATCCATTATCAGATAATGAATTTACATTTCCTTGAAAGGGAAAGAAGCCTTTAGGTTGCTGTAGAAATAGTTTTCATTATTGGTCTGGTTAAATAGTGAAAATTTCCTAAAAGAAGGATACCATTAGGTACCACTGGGAGAACTCTAGAAGGCATAAAAAAATAAACTGACTGTATAGGTAATGATTCATCTTTCAATTCAAGGTGTGCTGAGATGGATAGAGAGCTTTTGCAGTAGTTTTGAGGATTTTGAAGAAAACTGAGGAGTTCTGTTCCTTGTTGAGGTTATGGCCATTGCAGATTCCTGCACTTCTTTTGCATGGAGTAGACACTAAACAAACATCTGCAAAATGACGGTAGTGTCTTGGTGTTCTAGGTAGTGCATCATGAAACAATAGGAAAAAAAAAAGCTTTCTCTTAAGTGTTTGGTTTTTGTATCAGGGTAACACTGACCTCATAAAATGTGTTGGGAAGATTTTCCCTCTCTTCCATTTTCTGGAAGATTTTTTAATAGAAGCGATATTATTTATTTTTCAAATGATGCCACCTAAACCTGGAGTTTCCTCTTTGGGAAGGTTTTAAACTAAAGACTCATTTTCTTTAATTGATGTAAGGGTATATTCAGTTTACCTGCTTCTTCTTGAGTGAGATTTAGTAATTTTATTTTGCAAAAGTTGTCCATTTTATCTACTCTGGTTAATTTCAATTTGTTCATAATATTCCCTTATTATCCTTTTATTTTCTGTTACTTTATGGAGGTATTTTCAATTTGTGTCTTCTTTCTTTTTTTCATATATGTATAGCTAAAAGTTTTTCAATTTTATTGATTTTTCAAAAGAATCAGACTTTGGTTTCATTGATTTTTTGGGGGGGTATTTTTCTGTTTTCTCTTTAATTGAATTCTGCTCTTTATTATTTCTGTTTCTCTATTTTGAGTTTAACTTGCTCTTTTTTCTTTCTACATTCTTAAGGTAGAAGCTTAGATTATGTAAGACCTTACTTATTTTCTAATATATGCATTTAGAGCTGTACATTTCCCTGCTGCATTTCTTTTGGCTGCTTCTCACACATTTTGATGTATTGTATTTTTATTTCCATTCAGTTTAAATTTTCTTCTAATTCTCTTTTTGGTTTCTTGATTTCTAGTTTAATTGAATTTGGACAGAGAACGAACTTTGAATGACTAAAATGTTCTTAACTTTATTGAGACTTGTTTTATAGCCCAGGATATGACCTATATTGGAAAGCACTCAACCTGTTCTCAAATAAAATATACATTCTGCTATTTTTTTAAAATTAAGTAATTAATTGGCTGCAGTGGGTCTTCGTTGCTGCACATGGGCTTTCTCTAGTTGTGGAGAGCAGGGGCTACTCTTCATTGTGGTGCGCAGGCTCCTCATTGCTGGGGCTTCTCTTGTTGTGGACCACAGGCTCTAGGCACGTGGGCTTCAACAGTTGTGGCACACGGGCTCAATAGTTGTGGCTTATGGGCTCTAGAGTGCAGGCTCTATAGTTGTGACACATGGGCTTTGCTGCTCTGCGGTATGTGGGATCCTCCTGGAACAGGGATCGAACCCATGTCCCCTGCATTGGCAGGCGAATTCTTAACCACTGTGCCACCTAGGATGTCCCAATTCTGCTGTGTTTTTGTGCAGTGTTCTATAAATTTCAGTTAGATCAAGTTGGTTGGTAGTATTGTTCAAATTGCATATGTATATATTGATTTCCTGTCTACTTGTTTTATCCATTAATGAAAGAAGAGTTTTGACATCACTAAGGAGCTGAAGATTTGTTTATTTCTCTAGTAACTTTTGCTTTATGCATTTTGAAGATCTCATATTAGGTACATAAAACTTTAGTATTGCTGTCTTCTTGATGAATTTACCCCTTTACCAGTATAAAATGACTAATTGTTGCATCTTCAACAAATGTGGATAATTTTTTGCTGTTATATTTTTCAAGTGTTTTTCTGTCCCTTCCTATCTTTTAGATACTCCAAGAACAAATATATTAGGCTGCATGAGTTGTCTTATAGCTCATTGATATTCTGCTTTTTTTTTCTATTTTTTTCAGTGTTGTCATAGAGTTCACTAAACTTTTCTTTGTTCTGCCTAATCTGCTATTAATCCAATCCAATGTATTTCTCATTTCTAGAATTTTGTTTTATTTTAGTTTTTTTTCCAGAAATATAACAGTGTTTATCATGGCTAATATGATCACATTTTTACCCTGGCTGAAAGAGTCTTTAGATGTATGGGTATACACTCAAATACAAGTTTAAAGTAGTAAACACATTTTGTCCAGTGGCTAGTTAGGCAGATAATGAAAGTTATCCAATGCAATATGGTTTTGCATGGGCAATATATTTATGCTAACCCAGCTTTCTCTTTTGAAGAACTATATGCTAGTAAGCTGTATAGCACAGTAGTTAAAAGAGCATGGGCTGGAATAAAATACCTAGATCTGAATTCTGGCTCTCCAAGTAACCTCAGTTCTTTAATTTTTTATCATTGAATTGTGAATATTAAATGAGATAATATGTTTAGCTCTTCAATTAGTACCTCATACTTAGTAAATTTTAAAGAAAGACTGGATTTTTTTCTCATATATTTTAATGTAATTCAGTGAGCAAAAACTGATTTAGAAAATTAATTGATATTTGGATTTGGCTTGTTGTGCCTGAGTTTTGTCTTATTTCCAAAGCATGCATTATAAAATATAGATTATAAACTTTGACTTTATTATTAGTGGGTGAAATGTGCATCTTTATCTTATCACGAAATATTTTCTTTAAAATATTTTATATTATTAATTGACATATAACATTATATTATTTTTAGATATAGGACATAATGATTCAGTATCAGTATATATTACAAAGTGATCACCAAGATAAATCTGCTTAGTGCCTGACACCATACATAGTTACAAATTTTTCTTTCTTGTGATGAGGACTTTTAAGATCTACTCTCTTAGCAGTTTTTAAATATGCAATACAGTATTATTAACTTTAGTCACCAGGTTGTACATTACATCCCCAAGACTAACTAATTTTGTAACTGGATATTTGTACCTTTTGGTCTCCTTCACCCATTTTGCCCACCCTCTGCCCCCCACCTCTGAAAACCACCAATCTATTCTCTGTATCGATTCTCTTGGTTTTGTTTTCTTTTAGATTCCAGATATAAGTACAATTATATAGTATTCATCTTTCTCTGCCTGACTTATTTCACTTAACATAATGTGCTCCAAGTCCATTCATGTTGTTGGAAATGGCAAAATTTCATTCTTTTTTATGGCTGAAATATATGTGTATTTTCTCTATCCCTTCATCCCTTGATGGACCCTTAGGTTGTAAATAATGCTGCAGTAAACACGAGGGTTGCATATATCTTTTTGAGTTAGTGTTTTCGTTTTCTTCAAATAAATACCCAGAAGTGGATTGCTGGATCATATGGTACTTTTCTTTTTAATTTTTTGAGAAATCCCCATACTGCTTTATAGTGGCTGCACCAATTTACATTCCCATCAACAGAGCACAGGGTCCTTTTTCTCCACACCCTCACCAACACTTACTATTTCCTACCTTTTTGATAACTGTCATTTGAACAGATGTGAGGTGGTATTTCATTATGGTTTTGATTTGCATTCCCTGATGATTAGTGATGCTGAGCATCTTTTCTATATCTATTGGCCATCTGTATGTCTTCTTTGAAAATGTCTTTTCAGATCTTATGCTCATTTTTTAATCAAATTGCGTTTCTTTTGAGTTATATGTGTTCTTATATATATATATTGGAGATTAACCCCTTATCAGATATATGATTTGCAAGTATTTTCTCCCATTTGGTAGATTGCCTTTTTATTTTGTTGATGGTTTTCTTTCCTGTGTGGAAGCTTAGTTTCATGCAGTCCCACTTGTTTATTTTTGCTTTTGTTGCCTTTGTTTTTGGTGTCAGATCCAAAAATCATTATCAAGACTGATGTCAGGGAGCTTACCACCTATGTTTTCTTCTAAGAATTTCGTGGTTTCAGGTCTTATGTTCAAGTCTTTAATCCATTTTGAGTTAATATTTATGTATGGTGTAAGATAGTAGTCCAGTTTCATTCTTTTAAATATGACTGCCCAATTTTCCCAAACTATTTATTGAAGAGACTGTCCTATCCCCCTTATATATTCTTGGCCCCTTTGTTGTCTATTGATTGACCATATACATATGGATTTATTTCTAGATTCTGTTTACTGGTCTGTTGATCTATGTGTCTGTTTTTGTGTCAGTACCATATTGTTTTGATTAATACAGCTTTGTAATATAGTTTGAAATCAGAGAGTGTGATGCTTCCATCTTTGTTCTTCTTTCTCAAGGTTATTTTGACCATTTGGGGTCTTTTGTGTTTCCTTACATATTTAAGGGCTGTTTTCTTCTTCTTTGAAAAATCCATTGTAATTTTGATAGAAATTACATTGAATCTGTAGATTGCTTTGGGTGGTATGGACATTTCTAACAATTTTACTTCTTCCATGAGCATGGAATATCTTTCTATTTTTTGTGTCTTCCTCAATTCCTTTCATTAATATCTTACATGGTATGCCTCATTTTATTGTGCTTTATTTTATTGTGCTTTGCAGGTATTGCATTTTTTACATATTAAAGAGTTGTGGCAAGTTGATCAGTGCTGTTTTTCCAACAGCATTTACTTACTTCTTGCCTTTTGTCACATTTTGGTAATTCTTGCAATATTTCAGACTTTATATTACTATTATATTTGTTATGGTGATCTGTGATCTTTGATGTTACTATGGCAAAAAAGATTATGACTCTGTGAGGGCTCAGATGATGATTAGAATTTTTAGCAATAAAGCATTTTAGTTAAAGTATGTACTTTTTTAAGATGTTATGCTATTGTACACTTAATAGGCTACAATTATCTATAAACATAACTTTAATATGGACTGGGAAACCAAAAAAATTGTGTGATTTGCTTAATTGTAGTATTTGCTTTATTGCAGTGGTCTGGAATTGAACCCACAGTATCTCTGAGGTGTGCCTGTATTTTTCAGTTTACAGGTTTATCACCTCTTTGATTAATATTATTCCTAGGTATTTTATTCTTTTTGATGTAATTGTAAATGCGATTTTTTTCCTAAATTCTTTAATACTTTGTTATTAGTGTATAGAAACACAATAGATTTTTGTATATTGATTTTGTGTACCACAACTTTGCTGAATTTGTTTATTAAGTCTAACAGTTTTTATTTTGGTGGAATCTTGAGAGTTTCTACATATAATATCTTGCCATCTGCAAATAGTGAGAGTTTTAACTTTTCCTTTCTAATTTAGATGACTTTTTTTTTTTCTTGCCTAATTGCCCTGACTCGGACTTCCAATACTGTATTGAATAAAATTGGTGAGAACTGGCATCCTTATTTTGTTCCTGATCTTAGAGAAAAAGCTTTCAGCTTTTCACCATTGTGTATGTTAGCTGTGGGGTTGTCATGTATGGCCTTGATTATGTTGAAGTATGTTCCTTCTGTATCCACTTTGCTAAGAGTTTTTAATATAAATTGAGGCTGAATTTTGTCAAATGATTTTTTTTTGCATCTATTGAGATGATCATATGATTTTTTTTCTTCATTTTTTAATGTGGCATATCACATTGATTTGTGGATGTTGAACCATCCTTGCATCCCTAGAACAAGTCCCACTTAATTATGGCATATGATCTTTTAATGTATTGGGGTTTTTTTACTTTTTATTTGATATTGGAGTATAGTTGATTAACAATGTTGTGATTGTTTCAGGTGCACAGCAAAATGACTCAGACATACATATACATGTATTCATTTTCCCCCAAACTCCCCTCCCATCCAGGCTGCCACATAACATTGAGCAGAATTCCATGTGCTGTACAGAAGGTCCTTGTTGGTTTTCCATTTTAAATATAGCAGTGTGTACATTAAGGTATTGTTAAATTTGGTTTGCTAATGTTTTGTTGAGGATTTTTGAATCTACATTCAACAGGGATATTGGCCTAAAATTTTCTTTTCTTGTGGTGTCCTTGTCGCTTGAGATTTTTCCACTCTGGATTTTGGGCACACCAAGTCTTCCTGGACCCCTGTTAGGTTAGGGATTGTTACACCAACTCCTTTTAAGTGATTCTTTTCTAGTCCTCAGGTAGTTTCCTTATACACAGGGAGATGCTCTGAAGATTTCCAGAACTCTCTCTATGTGAAGATCTCCTCTCTTTAGTACTCTGTCCTGTGGACGCTAGCTGACTTGGCCTTTCTAAAATCCCAACTTTGTCTTCTCAATTTAGAGACATTTAGGGACTCTTCCAGTGTTCCCCTTTCTGTGCCATGGTGTGGAAGTTCATTCAACATGGGTCTGATACTCAGTTGAGCACTCTGAGCTGGTGATATACATTTGGGAGTTATCAGTATATATAGCCAGTGAAGACCTGGAAGTAAGTACCTCAGGAAGGGATTACAAAGGGAAAAGAGAAAAATCCTAAGCTAGAACTCTAAGGAACACCAAAATATATGTGGAAAGTTAAGGGATAATTCTTTTAAAGTGGTTTTCAAAGCGAAGCCCTTAAGCTACTTAGAGTTTAGTTTCTGATACTGTTCCAGAGTATGACCATTATCTAGGAGTTCATAAGTCATCAGCTAAGATTATTTTGGATCTTCTGAGTATCCTGTTTTCTAGGAACATATCTAGGAACTCAGGATAGGAACACATCTAGAATCATAGGAAAGTCCTACAGACTCAGGAATGCCTTGTCTCCACAGTTCAGAGTCAAATGTCCAATCTTCATTTCTATGCCAATGGACCATAATGAAAATTTGTGAACCAAAAACTAATGATAATAATAAAATAACCACAGCTAAAATTAAGTAGAAAATGAAATCAAGAAAAGAAAATCAAAAAGGAAAAATTTGGATCTAGAAAACAGATCTAGAGACTCGAGATTTTGAGACCTAAATTAAATCCCTGGACTGTCTCCAACCAACTGGTTGGGTCACCGTGGACAGCTCAGTAACTAAATGTCTTTGAGTCTTAGTTTGCACATCTTTTGCATGGAGAATAATTGTACTGGAACTTCCAGTTTTGTGGGCATTAAAACCTACATACATAAAAGTTGTTATTTTTAAGACTTTGTCATGATCTTGTTAAAGAAATAAACTAGTCATGGTAAATAAATGAAAAAGAATATAAATAATTTTAATTTACAGTTAATTTTTGCACATTTACATTTTGCCTCTAGGTACAAATTCCTTTTAGGGGCTTGTCAAATAGTATATAAGACCCAAGTTGGAAATATATAATACTTCTAACTTTAAAATTTAATATTCCTTCCCCATTTAGAGGTTATACATCTGTTTTCTGTATTGAGCTAAAATGTATTTGATAAGGATATGGTATTCAAATATTTTCAATGTTAACATAATTAGATTTATTTCTTGATCAAGCAAATAATTCTTTTCAAAATAGTATCAGTGTAAAGTACAGTGAAAAGAACTGATTGACTGACACTAGGTAATAGCATTTCGAATTTGGTTTTCTTTTACTAGATTGAGTCATCAGTGAAGTTTAGGTTGTAATCATGTTTATGGGTTCTCCTTTTTTTTAATTATTTTATAAATTTATTTATTTCTTTATTATTGACTGCATTGGGTCTTCATTGCTGCACACGGGCTTTCTCTAGTTGTGGCGAGCGGGGGCCACTCTTCATTGTGGTGTGTGGGCTCCTCATTGCAGTGGCTTCTCTTGTTGCAGAGCACAGGCTCTAAGCATGCGGGCTTCAGTAATTGTGGCACACAGTCTCAATAGTTGTGGCTTGCGGGCTCTAGAGCTCAGGGTCAATGGTTGTGGTGCATGGGCTTAGTTGCTCCGTGGCATTTGGTATCTTTCTGGGGCAGAGATCGAACCCATGTCCCCTGCACTGGCAGACAGATACTTAACCACTGTGCCACCTAGAAGTCCTATGGGTTCTCTTTAAAACTTTGCTTCCCTTGATTTGGTTCAATACAAACAGAAAAGTGTGTTTCAAATTAATCACTGAATGATTTGAAATGATCTGTTAAGTATTTGAAAGTGAATAAATCTCTTAGTAACCTGGATTTTGGTCTCATTTACAAGACTCTTGTACTGTCTTTTGAACAGAATCTTTCACTTTTGATGAGTTGGGAAATAAATGAGACTAAAGAAATTAGTGTTATGACCTCATATTGTTATAGTACATTGTTTCAAGGAGACATTTGAAAATGAATATGAGAGTCTGAATTTTTCTTATTTGACAAATTAAAATGAAAATAATAAATGAAAATAAAATGAAAATAGTTCAGTTGTTCATTTTAATAGAAGTTGATAATATAGAATTAAATCAATAGAAGTTAATAGAAATTTGTGAGGGTTATTACATCAAAGTACCACACATATTAACTAGAATTCTTATTTACTATTTTATCATTAAAATCAGAATAAAGGGAAAGGAATCAATGTTGTTATAGAGGAAGCATTTAGTATTAACTTCACTAAGATTCATTCATTGAGTACCCACCATGTATCTGACATGGTATACTCATGCTGCTCTCTCTAGGATTCTTTCTGAGAAAATATTTAATTATATTGTCCTAGGTTAGAGGCTCTTCTGGACTGTATTAATGTGAATATCATTATTTTAAATCTCTCTAAAAGCTTTTGTTTGTTTCTATTTATAATTTATAGAGAAATGGATAAAATGGGGAAAATGTTTAATCTTTTTTTTCTGTTGTAAAATGAGTGTCTTTGAAGGAAAGTTTTGTGAGTAAAGGAGACAGTGATTTTTCATGCCATGAAATACTATACAATAACTTAAAACTATGGTTTAAAAGAATATTTAATATATTAAAACATGATTACATGCAAAAAAACAGAATGTAAAACTATATATAGCATGCTATAAATATTATCAGATTGTTATATAGGTAGACGTAGTATAGGAAAGAACCAGAAGAAAATGTTAATGGCAGTTATGTCTGAGAGGGACTCTGGGTGATTTATTTTCTTTTTCATATTATATACATTCTCAGAATAGTTAATAGCAAACACTTCCTGATTACACAAGTAATGAATATCATTAAAACAAATAAAAAGTAAAGAGCAGAAGAAAAGTTATTCAAAAATTTAAAAAATTACTGTTTAAATAATTGTTTAAGCCCCCACAAAGAAAACAAATTACAAAGGGAGGGAGGGAATACGGGGATATGTGTATAAAAACAGATGATTGAACTTGGTGTACCCCCCCAAAAATAAAAAATAAAAAAATAAAAAATAAATAAAACCAAAAAAAAAAAAAAAAGAAAACAAATTACAAGATTTATATTTAGATTAATAGGGTGTATTTATCATGATCCCTTTAATGTTTGAAAATAAACTACTCTAGGCAGGTAAATTTGAAGGATGAACATGTATTAAGCAGCATTTAGTAAAGATGACACTTTGATATGTCAAAGTGTGACACCTAGACCAGGAGCATTAGCATCTCCTGGGAACTTGTTAAAAACACATTCTTGGGCCCCACCCCAGACCTAATGATTCAAAAACTCAGGAAGTGGGACCCATCAATGTATGTTTGAACAAGCCTCCAGGTGATTTAGATGCATGCTTAAGTTTGAGAAATACTGCTTTAGAGTTTTGAATTCTGAGACTGATCTAGAACAGTTTCTCAACTTCATCCTAGAAAACTTCCATCTCACATTTCTTTTCTCTCTTTTTGTCTTATTTCTTTCTGTCCTTCTCTGTCTCTGTCTCTCAGCCTCTCTCTTACATGTAATTTCATTTTTTGTTGTATGTTTTTTGTTTATTCATATCTTTACCTTGTTTCCCCAAAATATTTCCCCAGCTTATGGAGATACATATACTACAATATACTAACGACAACAAACACTCATTTAGTGCTGTTTTTTAGGTACTGTTCTAAGTACTTTACATAAAGTATCTCATTTAATTTTTAATAACAACCCCATAAGGCAGTTATTATTATGCCCATTTTACAGACAAGAAATCTAAAGCATAAAGACTAAATAACTTGTCCAAGCACATACAACCAGTAAATGTCAGATCCAAGCAATCTTGTTCCGAAGTCTGAGCCTTCAGTTAGTTTATTATGCTGCTTCTTAAAAATAAAATTAGTGAAGAATTGGGGATGAATGCCAAGTAAAGGGGCAAGATGGATGAAACTCTGTTCTGCAGAATTTTACAGAGTTGGTAAGCTCAGCCCATGAATTTGCCACTGGTTCCCACAAGAGTGAAAAAGAATGAGCTACAAGATTTACAATCACCAAAATGTGGAAATAAACCCATTTTTAAGAAGGTCACTGAGACAAATACCTCATGTTGCTCTCCATGCTGAGAAGTATGCATTGTGATTTTCATTTCATTTGTTCACTCTGTATTTGTTTATACAATAACTATCTCTTGAGTACCTTCTGTTTGTTAGGCTCTTTGCTTGTTGCTTGTGGATGGAAAGAATAAAACAATCCATGCCTGAGAGATACCCAGAGCCTAGAGTTAAAGAGCAATGGTGTATCTTCCTTGGGCTTTCCCCCACTTTCTCTCTCTGTGCAGCAGGAGAAAAACATGACAGGCAGGATGGACTTGGAACAGGTTCTGCTACTGAGAGAAGATCTGAGGGAGGATTAGAAAACACTAAAAGGAAACAACCATTTGAGCTATAGTACCTGGTCACAGAAACAACATTATTTCCTGACTACATCTTTCTCTGTAATCTGTAACCTGAGACTGCCCCTGGACAAACTGGACACTGAACTTTAGGAGGTGCCTTGATTCTTTGGAGACCATGTAGATGAAGGGCAGGAGGGTGGTAGGAGGAGACAAAGCCAGCTGGTTTCAACAAAGCTCAGAGGTGTGTGTGTGTATGTGTGTGTGTGTGTGTATGCACACACATGTCTGTGCATGTTTGTATCCCATCACTAAGTAAGAGCACTCTGGCTGCCAAAGGTTACCCTTACCCCTTCTGAAAATAATCCCTAGAAGCTACACAAAGACTTTTAAAAAATCTTCTCCCCATCTAGATTTATCTAATAAATGGAATGCAGGCAAAAGTATTTGTCCCAGTGGTCATGGCTCCTGCCTGGTTGACGTGGCCTTATCTTATGCCACCTTTAACCATGAACCCCTGGAGATAGAAATGTCTTGAATTCCAACACTTGGGCCTAAAGATAAGGACATGATTTACTTTGACCACCTGGAACTTGGGCTTGTGTTTCTGAGTGAAAATCATATCAAGAGTATGAATGTTGGTTAAGATTTTGTTTTGAAATGAATAATTTTGCTTAATGACCCATGGTGCTGGGATCTGATAGATTCAGTTTTCTGATCAAAGTGTAGAATTCATACTGACCACCAAGGGCATCTTTCCTGAAGCCATTGCACCATGAAGATCTTAGAGCAGGATGAGATGAGGCAAGCAAGAAGATACAGAGTTTGAATGCAGTTTGCATAGTTTGCAGTTTGGAAAATAGTGGTAATAACAGGGGACAGATTATAATTATTGAGCCACCCTGTGTTTCATTTTTAATTTGCAATAATGGGTCTTGTAGTGATCTTTTCTGGACTACTTTTGATTAGGAAACATATTTAGCAGGGATTTGAAAGCTTTGTTGAGGAATAAGCATAAAGGTCTTAGGCATTTCACCCAGAGAGCAGTGCTTCTCTGGCAGTGACAAAACTAATTGTTCCCTGGCAAAGGATTTTGCCTGAAACTTGGAAAAGCTGTCACATATTGAGTTACCTCAGCCAAAGCTGCTTTCCTTACTTCTCTTTATCTTCTTTCTCTCTTGCAGTCCCAGCAGAAGTGCATTGTGATCTTTGCACTGGTGTGCTGCTTTGCCATTCTCGTTGCATTGATATTTTCGGCCGTGGACATCATGGGAGAGGATGAGGATGGACTCTCAGAAAAAAATTGTCAAAATAAATGTCGGTAAGAGGTAACAAACAAAAATTTAAAAATTCTTTTTTAGGGAGTGGGTGAGAGAGCCAAAGAGGGCTCTGGACAGTAGGGAGAAAACTATTGTAAACACATCTGATCACCCATTGGGTTAAACTGAGACACAACCCTCTGTCCACTGATGCTCTTACTTTTACTTAGACCAAGGGAATGAAAATGAGTAATGATTTAATTCACTTTACAATTTGGGCATATTGTGTACAGAGGAGTGGTTGGTAAAATGAAATTTTGTAACAGTCTGCATTTCTGGAGACCTCTGTGTATGAGGTTTTGATTTGTTCCACAATTACAGTGGCAAAAATGAAGGCCCCAATAGACAAAGGACACCATGCTAGTTATATGTCAGTTAGAAGTTGAACACATATCCCAGGAAAAATTCCAACTTAAAATTAGGGATTAAATAAATAAGCATGTCTATGAAAAGACACAGGTCTCCTCAGTCTGTCCCAATTAAGCACAAAGTTTATTTTTAATCCAGAAATTACAACAGCTTTACCATTATATTTCTGTATTATTTCTCTTCAAGTACATTAAATAACATTTTCCTAGGGTCACTTCTGACTGCAGAACCATTACAGCATGGTCTTATTCCCATAAATCTCCTCATCCAACTCTTCCCTGAGCACTATTTTATTTTTTGAGGTTGGTAGGAGGATGTAGAAAAGTACCAAGAGGGGCAGAAAAATAAGAGATTTATTTTTATGTACACGTTGCTGCAAAGCCTAAGTGAGGCTGTAAAATTACGATGGTTATTATAAATTAGAGCTTATAATGAATCTTAAATGTTATTTTTCCCTTTGGAAAGCATTAGTCAAAGTGCCCTCTCTTTTCTAGCTTAAATCAACCACAGCCTAGTAATGTATATGTTAGTTCTTATCCTGGATATTTTGCCTTGAGGGTTGAATGTCTGTCAGAAAAAAAAATGTGGAAAAGACAATTGAAATTTTGTTTTTTTTTTTTCAGCCCATGATACATTATAGTTTAATTACCAGGCAACAGTATTATACAGAACAAAGGATACAAGAAGAAATTAGTATACGTTTTAGATTTTTTTCCTTCATGCTAGATAGGTGTTCCTAAATATGTTTACTTCCCAGACTGAATTTGGGAGAAAAATTATGTTGGGATTATAAGGAAAGCAATAGATAAACAGCAGGTCATTATCATCTTCCTCCTGAACTCTCCATCTGCATTGATACCTTGCACTAATCCTACTACATGACAAATATAAACATTCTGTGGGCAAGGGACCAGTGACTCATACTTATTTAGTAGAAGGGCTCTGCCCCACTCTCTCACCTCACCTGTGATGAAGTACTGAGTACTTTAAATGGCAAACCCTAGAGCCTAGAAAGCAACTTTGTAAAGGTCAAACATAGTGACTTCCTTAAGACAAAATACCCAGGACCTTTTAACAAATGTTGCCAGGTATTGGCAGTTTTCAGCAAAAAAGTGGGGGCCTTCAAAATTATGTCTCTTTTCATTTGGGGGAAGCTATAATTTAATCTAATTTTAAACTCATGCAACTGGAATTTCATTCTGGCTATTTCTTCCATCTCAATCAATAACTAAATCCTGATGATTCAACATTGCTTCTCCCTCCATCTAGAATGTATTCTTCCACTTACCAACCATTCTCCTGCTTCCTTTCCCCTGGGTAGCTGGAATCACTACCCTGGTTACTTTGTTGCACCCCTACATTCAATGGTCTTTTCCAGAACTTGCAGCCCCTCTAGATCTTCCTCTCTTCTACCGTGTCTTCCCCTATGTCTTACATTTCTGTCCTTCTAGATTCTCAGCCTTGCCTTAGGCACTTCTGTGTATCTGCGCAGGTGGTATCTGGCTTCCTCTTAACCTCATCCCAAGAAGCTTCTGCTTTTTCTCCTCTATTCAAAGCACAGGGTGGAGGCAGGGCAACTGCAATTCCTTACACCTCAATCCAGTTCCAGTCTCCAGTGGGACAGACCATTGCCCCGCCACCATCCCTCAATCATTCTCATTTTAATTTGATGAACTTTTCTTACATCAGCCGCTATCTCCTTATCACTATAGGCAACGTTACCTTCTAACTTCCAGGACTGTCTCCCTCCTTTGGTGCCTGGCTAATAGTCCTTCCAACCACCAGTCCCATCCCTTGCCATTGTCCTTAGTAACGGTAAAATTTATTTCCAATACCCTAGCCTTACTGTTTTTAACCACCTCAAGTCAATAAATTGAATGTCCACTTCACCTTTGCACCTGCCAGCAAACTACTCCACCTCCCAACTAGCCTAATGTAGTGAAAGACCATGAGCTTTGAAATTCGAAAGATCTGAATTCAAATCTATATGTTCTACCACTTACTGACTCTGTCAACTTGGGCAAGATATTAATATAATTATGTCATTCATCACGTTTTGCAGAGCAACAAGGAAGGGAGCAAGGAGTTACAACATAGTACATGAGACAATCATAGTCATTCTCTATGGTCAGAGGTACAGTGGGAAAGTCAGAGGAGGTTTTGGGGGGTGGCCTGACAGAGTGCAAAGTGGAAACCTGGCCTTGGACACCGCTCCACTCCTGATGGGTTATGAAAACTATTTTAGTTTTATTTCCCTTAAAAATGGTAGATTAAAAAAAAAATCTCTCTAGTTTTTATGAGGCCTCAGTAAGTTGTATAAAAAAAAAATCTCTCTAGGTTTTATGAGGCTTCAGTAAGTTATATAAACCCATAACCAAGCTGCAGTAACAAGCAATATATATGTCAATATAAAATGCCAGTCCTCTCCCTGTCCCTTCCTGAGAGTGCAGAATCCCCCTTCTCTATTCACAGCTAGTTTCCTATTCCCCCCACTTCCACACTCATCCTGAATCTACTCTTTATCTTGATTTTAGTCTTTGGTTCTATGGAGGTAAACGACGAGAACAAACACGTGAGAATGAGCGAAGTAAACACAAGAATGGATGCTGTTTATTCAGAGCTTGCCGTGGCGAGGCAGTTCACCTGTCATGTGGGTTTTAGCAGAGATTAGCAGGCAGGCAGGGGAGGGGGAAAACTCCATAACGGTGTGCCCGACTGGAGGCCGTTGGCCTGGGGGAGCTGGAGGTGGGCTGGCTAGAAGCAGGCATCCTACAGTGATGGGTGAGGGGTACATATTTGTCTTTTCTCTGGTTGGTCCTAAATTGGAAGTAGGGACAAGAATTCGGGAAGCTGGCAGTTATGAGGTTATGGCCCTTTTGGTTTCAGAAGTTATTGTTTAGCCTCCTGGATTATTACTAGAGCTAGCAATCCTACTTCCTACAAGTCAGACTTACAGCAGGCTGTCTTCTGGGCTGGTTATTGTAGATAAGAAGCTGGTTTCCTGCGCAGGTTGCTGCAGGTTGTGAGTCAGAGTTCTACTTTATATATATATATATATATGTATAATGTATGGACTGGCCATTCTGATCTGCATATTCAGTCTCTCCGTTCCCTAGACCTCCTCCTATACTACCATACCAGTCTCTTCAGTTTTAATTCTCTTTTTGCTAGACCATAACCAGTGTGTCTGTGACACTTCCTGTAGCATCGTGTAGTCTTACTTGCCACCTTGGATCTTGTGCCTCAACCATGCTGCCAGTTCTTAAATTGATTGACTCCTAGTTTTACCCATCCTTGTCCTCAGGGCAGCCTCGGCCATTGCTCCAACCCCCCAGCAGTCTGCAGAGAGTGAGTCCCGTGCTTTTCAGTCCTAGGTTCCTCTAGGCAAGGATGCCCCAGGTAAAAGAAGTGACATCATTTGGAGATGCACCCACTGAGTATGCTGGCACTGATATAGACCAGGAGAGAAAACTGCCAATCTGCAGAAGCTCTGGCATGCCAGTCTCAATGTAGCCCTTCTGTACAAAGTTCCAGTCCTCCCCTCATGACCTTTTCCTATCATAACCTTTCCAGACTCTACCCTCAAGGTGGTGCTCAGGAAGTCACATGATGCTCAGCTTCTGGTTACCATTGACTTCACTCACCTAGTTTTCTCTTTATGTTCTTCTCCTTATGGTGTCATTATCATAAAGAGTGTTGCTTGCTCAGTGCAACCTTTGCTGAAATCTAACTGCCTTGTAATTGAGCTCCCTCTGTGTTAGTAGCTCTCCTCACTCCTGAAAGTTGAAAGAAAACAAGACATTCTACAGTCTGTCAGTGGCTTCTCACAGTTTTGACAGCCTCTTTCCAAGGTCTCCTCATCCAGTGCACTCTTTTCTAAATATGTTACTTTAATTCATTATGTCTCTACTAACTAGCCTAGGTACCTCTCTGTCCTCTGAAAGATTACCACTCCGAATCACACAGCACTCAATATTTTCCCAACTTTTATATGTCTTTCTAAAAAATGTATCTCCCTATAAATAATATCCTATTTGTGATTTATTTTTCCTGACTTCTTACTTTATTTCCCTTCCTCTTTTTATTAGTTACCTTCTATAATACTATACTAATAGTAGAATAATGATACCCTCCATTATAGTTTTCCATATGAATCAATAAAATAACTGCTCTAAACCTGTCTTCCAAAGTGCCTTTCAACCTACCTCAGTTGTTATGCCCAGAAACAGAATCTTTTGACCTCAGTAAATGACTTTGACCTATTTCTCTGTCTCTTTGTACTGAATTTATGTGTACTTTCCATCATTTCCCAGTGTGTTTTTAATTGCTGATTCAGTCCCTGTAAATATAAATTTCCATGTCACTTGATTACCTGAGGGGGTGAAAGGCAAATTTTCTAGTTTTCACTAAGAAACTATATTTCAGTAGACTCTGGGGCATCACCGGAGAGTCAAGAATGGCTTTAACTGCCAGTTTAGATTGTATACATCCTGTGTTTTGACTATTTTGTGATTCTCTACTGCTCCTAATTATTGCTTTACACCATTCCTGCAAGAGGTAACCATGCACTGTGAAGTTTCCCACATGTCACGTCCCCACGGACCAGTAGAGATGCTGGAGCTTATGTCCCAGTGCTGCTCCCGTGCAGAACACCTGCTCACCTTGGAACTCTCACCCATTCAGATGAGAAGCCTCCATTTTTCATTTTGCAGCTACATCTAACTCTCCTCTCCTGGAGAAATCCTCATCAGTTGTTTTGGATTGTTACTGCCCCTCTTATTAGAGACATCATTAGATACTTACTAGAAGAGGGACTTTTCTTTACCACACCTTCTGGATAAATTCATACAAAACCAGTTTGCACCTTGCTTCTCCTCCACCTCAGGCCCAATTCCCCTAACATATGGTAACTAATTTCTGTAAACTCTAAACAAGCTGAGTAAACATAAAATTTTGGGTGGGTTATCATTGACTTCTAAACATATTGATGGACACTTGCCACCTGTTCTCTCCAGGTAATTATGGCAGCCCCTGCTCCTGGACTTCCTCACACTTGCTTCTCATCCTTCTGAATCAGTCCTGTGTCTGGGTGACTACTGCCCTGGTTGGGCTCACTCTTGCCCACAAATCTGCATATCCGTTTTAGCTTGTGCCCATTTGTTCTGAAGCATAAAGGGCATGGACCAACTCATTATAATCTCCACTATTCCTGAACCCAGTAATTTCTTCTCACCCTAATATGAATGGACTTGGGCCTGTATAAAAGAGGAGTCATGTGATATTTTAGGCTAGGTAATTAATGTATAAGTTACCATAGTGGTTCTCTAATAAGGGGTGGCCTTGACCAAAGGTTTGACTACAGAAAGGATAGTAAGGGCCAGACTCACTTTGTGATAGGGCATCCCTTCACACACACACTTTACATATATTTTCTAAATTTTACAATTTCTCTATTACAAAGCTAGCTTCTCTATTTTATGTTCTTCACATCTTTGTTTTCTGAATTTCTTCCTCTGATCCATTATTTACTTACTTAAAATAATACACTATGTCCATAGATGTATCTATATTTATATTAATAACCCAGTTGCAGCTCCAGTATAGGATATATGCAATTTGGATCATCAATATGTAACATTTCTAGAAGATGGTATTGAGGGACCTCTTTATACATTGACAATCACCTCCTGGTATTTTGTACTTTCTCATTTAGTATCATGACCTTAGAGCTATCTTAACAGACACAACTTGCTCCAATAGACTTTCGTCCTCGTCCCTTTGAATGCCCCAATTTTTATTCTTGGCTAGTAATAGCTGTCTTTTGTACTTTTGGAAATTATTCCAGATATCTCTGAGAGCAGCCTTGCTTTCTGGCAGCAGCAAGCTGTTCTAGCCTCATGTTGAATTTTCTGGCTCTGAGACATGGTATTGTCTACTCTCTAATGAGCCCTGGTTCCTTTCATGGAGCATTCTATTAAATATCAAAACCCAGGTTCTAAAGGTGTCATTAGATTGTCCCTCACGGGTATTGGTGATAGATACCATGACACTAGAGGAAAGGCTTTTCATGAGTAAATTGCTTTTGTGACAGAGCAATATTCCTTCATCCTCTTTCCTTTCCCTCCTTTCATATTATAGAAACAAGAACGTGGACTGTAGGGGCCAAGTTTCCTGGGTTTGAATTTGCCTATACTACTTAGGAGAATTGCAGTTTGGGGCAAGTTTCTCAATTTTACTATACCATATTTTTTTCATCTATATAATGAAGACAATTTTCATAATAATGATATGTCCTACTTGAAAGGTTTGTGTAAGGACTACATAAATAATACAAGTACCTTTCATACATTAACATCCGTCATATAGTAAATGCACAATAAATGTTGACTGTTCTTTTATTAAGGGACATAAGTCCATTGCAGGTGTTTGCAGTCCCCTTGTAAGTTCCATTTAACTTTGCCCCAAAATAATGAAAAGTTTTTCATCCATTTTTCATTCTTTCCTTAAACCACAAGTTCTTCCTTTATTTATATTAACTTTGATCTACCATGGTTTATATTGACAAGCCCAACCGTGTTTTTAAATGTGTTTCTCCTAAATTTAGAAGACTCCACTTAGGTTTTGGCTTCATATTTGACATCTGAGCACTTTTCTGACTGTCTAAAGAGAAAGAGAAACATTAGCCTTCTAATGTTCCAAGGGAACATGAAAGAATTTAAAAGCCTAGAGTACCTGGTACTACAAAGAGGTTTCTAATGTACTAAACAAACAATGATGAAAGGTGGAATAAAAGCGAAAACTGGCTCTGGAGCTTTTGTTTTACATTCTCTCCTAGTTTCTCCATTTTAGCTCACAGTGAGCCTATTCCCTTTACAACTTTCGTGATGTGTTTTTTCCTTTTATCATGCCAATATCCATTTCTTAGAGAATATTCTAGAATCTCTAGAAAGAGAGGAGACAAGCACTTATGTTTATTCCACTATATTAAACAAAAGTGAGCCATTTTACTCATTTATTTTTTTAATTGAAGTATAGTTGATTTACAATATTATATTCATTTTGAGTATACAACATAGTGATTCAATATTTTTATAGATACTTCTTTTAAAGTTATTATAAAATATTGGCTATATTCCCTGTGTTGCACAACATATCTTTGGAGCTTATTTACTTTATACATATTAGTTTGTACCTTTTAATGCCTTAACCTTGTCTTAACCCTCCCCGCTTCCCTCTCCCAGCTGGTAACCACTAGTTCTCTATACCTGTAAGTCTGTTACTATTTTGTTTTATTCATTTGTTTTAATTTTTAGATTCCACATATATGTGATAACATGCAATATTTGTCTATCTCTGTCTGACTTATTTCACTAAGCATAATACCCTCCAGGTCCATCCATGTTGTTGCACATGGCAAAATCTCATTCTTTTTATGCCTGAATTATATAATAGGATACATATCTTCTTTGTTCACTCATCTGTTGATGGTTACTTAGGTTACTTCCATATATTGGCTTTTTAAATAATGCTGCTATGAACATTGGGGCACACTATGTTTTTGAATTAGTGTTTTTTTTCCTTTGGGTATGTATATAGGAGTGGAATTGCGGGGTTATATGGTCATTCTATTTTTAGAGAAACCGCCACTATTTTCCACAGCGGCTGCATCAATTTACATTCCCACCAACAGTGTACAAGTGTTCCCTTTCTCCACGTCCTCGCCAATGTTTGTTATTTGTCTTTCTGATGATAACCATTCTTACAGGTGTGAGGTGTCTCATTGTGGTTTTGATTTGTATTTCTCTAGTGACTAGTGATGTTGAGTATCTTTTCATGTGCCTGTTGGCCATCTGCATGTCCTCTTTGAAAAATATCTATTCAGGATGTCTGCCCATTTTTTAATTGGGTTGTTTATTTTTTTGATGTTGAGTTGTATGAGCTGTTTATATATTTCAGATATTAACCCCTTATTGGTCATATCACATTCAAATATATTCTTCCATGCAGTAGGTTATCTTTTTGTTTTGTCAGTGGTTTCCTTTGCTGTGCAAAAGCTTTAAAGTGTAATAACATCTCATTTGTTTATTTTTGCTTTTGTTTCATTTGCTTTAGGAGACAGATCCAAAAAATATTGTCTATTTATGTCAAAGTGTGTTCTGCTTTATGCTTTCCTCTAGGAGCTTTATGGTATCTGGTCTTACATTTAGGCCTCCAGTCTATTTTGAGTTCATTTCTGTATATTGTGTAAGAAAATGTGTTCATTTCATTCTCTACAGTTTTCCCAGAACCACCCATTGAAGAGACTGTCTTTTCCTCATTTTTTTATTCTTGCCTCCTTTATCATAGATCAATTGACCACAAATGTGTGGGTTTATTTCTAGGCTCTCTATTCTGTTCCATTGATCTATGTGCCTGTTTTTGTGCCAGTACCATACTGTTCTGATTACTGTAGCTTTGTAGTATAGTCTGAAGTCTGAGCGCATTATACCTCCAGCTTTGTTCTTTTTTCTCAAAATTACTTTGGATTTTCAGGGCTTTTTTTTTTTTTAAGCTCTTTATTGGAATATAATTGCTTTACACTCTTGTACCAGATTTTGAGGTACACCAAAGTGAATCAGCTGTATTTATACATATATCCCCATATCCCCTCCCTCCTGCGACTCCCTCCCGCTCTCCCTGTCCTGGCCCTCTGAGGCATCACCCATCATTGAATTGATCTCCCTTTGTTATATAGCAACTTCCCACTAGCTAGCTATTTTACAGTTGGTAGTGTAAATATGTCTGTGCTACTCTCTCACTTTGTCCCAGCTTCCCCTTCACCGCCTGCCCCCCCAACCCAGTGTCCTCAAGTCCATTCTCTGCATCTGCATCCTTATTCTTGCCCTCTCACTGGGTTCATCAGTACCATATTTTTTTTTTTTTTTTAGATTCCTTATATATGAGTTAGCATACAGTATTTGTTTTTCTCTTTCTGGCTTACTTCACTGTATGACACACTCTAGGTCTATCCACCTCATTACATATAGCTCCATTTCATTCCTTTTTATGGCTGAGTAATATCCCATTGTATATATATGCCACATCTTCTTTATCCATTCATCTGTCAATGGGCATTTAGGTTACTTCCATGTTCTTGCTATTGTAAATAGTGCTGCAATAAACATTATGGTACATGTTTCTTTTGGGATTATGGTTTTCTTTGGGTATATGCCCAGTAGTGGGATTACTGGATCATATGGTAGTTCTATTTGTAGTTTTTTAAGGAACCTCCAAACTGTTTTCCATAGTGGCTGTACCAACTTACATTCCCACCAACAGTCTTTTCTCCACAGCATCTCCAACATTTATTGTTTCTAGATTTCTTGATGATGGCTCTTCTGACCAGTGTGAGGTGATACTTCATTGTGGCTTGGACTTGCATTTGTCTAATGATTAGTGATGTTGAGCATCTTTTCATGTGTTTGTTGGCCATCTGTATGTCTTCTTTGGAGAAATGTCTATTTAGGTCTTCCACCCATTTGTGGATTGGGTTATTTGCTTATTTGATATTAAGCTGCATGAGCTGCTTGTATATTTTAGAGATTAATCCTTTGTCCATTACTTCATTGGCAAGTATTTTCTCCCATTCTGGGAGTTGCCATCCTGTCTTGTTTATGGTTTCTTTCGCTGTGCAAAAGCTTTTAAGTCTCATTAAGTCCCATTTGTTTATTCTTGATTTTATTTCCATTATTCTAGGAGGTGGGTCAAAAAGGCTCTTTCTTTGATGTATGTCATACAGTGTTCTGCCTATGTTTTCCTCTAGGAGTTTTATAGTGTCTGGCCTTACATGTAGGTCTTTAATCCATTTGGAGTTTATTTCTGTGTATGGTGTTAGGAAGTATTCTAATTTCATTCTTTTATAGTTGCTGTCCAATTTTCCCAGCACCACTTATTGAAGAGGCTGTCTTTTTTCCATTGTATACTCTTGCCTCCTTTGTCAAAGATAAGGTGCCCATATGTGTTTGGGTTTACTTCTGAGTTCTCTATTCTGTTCCATTGATCTTCCTTTCTATTTTTGTGCCAGTACCATACTGTCTTGATCACTGTGGCCTTGTAGTATAGTTTGAAGTCAGGAAGCCTAATTCCACCAACTCCATCTTTCCTTCTCAAGATTGCTTTGGCTATTCAGGGTCTTTTGTGTTTCCATACAAATCATAAGATTTCTTGCTCTAGTTCTGTGAAAAATGCCATAGGTAATTTGATCGGGATTGCATTGAATCTGTAAATTGCTTTGGGTAGCATAGTCATTTTCACAATGTTGATTCTTCCAATCCAGGAACATGGTATGTCCCTCCATCTGTTTATGTCATCTTTGATTTCTTTCATCAGTGTCATACTTTTCTGCATGCAGGTCTTTTGCCTTCTTAGGCAGGTTTATTCCTAGGTATTTTATTCTTTTTGTTGCAATCGTAAATGGGGGAGTTTCCTTCATTTCTCATTCTGCTTTTTTGTTGTTAGTGTATAGGAATGCAACAGATTTCTGCACATTAATTTTGTATCCTGCTCCTTTACTATATTCATCGATTAGTGCTAGCGGTTTTCTGGTAGAGTCTTTCAGGTTTTCTATATATAATATCATGTCATCTGCAAAGAGTGACAATTTTACTTCTTCTTTTCCAATTTGGATTCCTTTTATTTCTTTTTCTTCTCTGATTGCTGTGGCTAAAACTTCCAAAACTGTGTTGAATAGTACTGGTGAGACTGGGCACCCTTGTCTTGTTCCTGTTCTTAGGGGTAATTCTTTCAGTTTTTCCCCATTGAGAATGATGTTGGCTTTTGGTTTTTCATATATGGCTTTTATTATGTTGAGGTAATTTCCTTCTATGCCCATTTTCTGGAGAGCTTTTATCACAAATGTGTGTTGAATTTTGTCAAAAGCTTTTTCTGCATCTATTGAGATGATCATATGGTTTTTATCCTTCAGTGTGTTGATATGATGTATCATGCTGATTGATTTGCATATATTGGAGAATCCTTGCATTCCAGGGATAAACCCCACTTGATCATGGTGTATGATCTTTTTAATGTGTTGTTGGATTCTGTTCGCTAGTATTTTGTTGAGGATTTTTGCATCTATATTCATCAGGGATATTGGCCTGTAATTTTCTCTCTTTGTGACATCTTTGCCTGGTTTTGATATCAGGGTGATGGTGGCCTCATAGAATGAGTTTGGGAGTGTTCCTCCTTCTGCTATATTTTGGAAGAGTTTGAGAAGGATAGGTGTTAGCTCTTCTCTAAATGTTTGATAGAATTCGCCTTTGAAGCCATCTGGCCCTGGGCTTATGTTTGTTGGGAGATTTTTAATCACAATCTCAATTTCTGCACTTGTCCTCGGTCTGTTCATATTTTCTGTTTCTTCCTGGTTCAGTCTTGGAAGATTGTACTTTTCTAAGAATTTATCCATTTCTTCTGGGTTATCTGATTTATTGACATATAGTTGCTTGTAGTAGTCTCTCATGGTCTTCTGTATTTTTGTGGTGTCAGTTGTTACTTCTTTTTCATTTCTAATTCTGTTGATTTGCGTCTTCTCCCTTTTTTTCCTGATGAGTCTGGCTAATGGTTTTTCAATTTTGTTTATCTTCTCAAAGAACCAGTTTTTAGTTTCATTGATCGTTGCTATTGTTTCCTTCCTTTCTTTTTCATTTATTTCTGATCTTATCTTTATGATTTCTTTCTTTCTGCTCACTTTGGGACTTTTTTGTTCTTCTTTCTCTATTTGTTTTAGGTGTAAGGTTAGGTTGTTTATTCGATATTTTTCTTGTTTCTTGAGGTAGACTGTATTGCTATAAACTTCCCTCTTAGAACTGCTTTTGCTGCATCCCATAGGTTTTGGGTTGTTGTGTTTTCATTGTCATTTGTTTCTAGATATTTTTTGATTTCCTCTTTGATTTATTTAGTGATTTCTTGGTTGTTTAATAGCATATTGTTTAGCCTCCATGTGTTTGTGTTTTTATAGTTTTTTTCAGGTAATTGATATCTATTCTCATGGTGTTGTGGTCAGAGAAGATGCTTGATATGATTTCAGTTTTCTTGAATTTACTGAGGCTTGATTTGTGACCCAAGATGTTATCTGTCCTGGAAAATGTTGCGTGTGCACTTGAGAAGAAAGTGTATTCTGTCGTTTTTGGGTGGAATGTCCTATAAATATCAGTTAAGTCGAGATGGTCTAATGTGTCATTTAAAGCTTGTGTGTCCTTATTTATTTTGTGTTTGGATTATCTATCCATTGATGTAAGTGGGGTGTTAAAGTCTCCTACTATTATTGTGTTACTGTCGATTTCCCCTTTTATGGCTGTTAGCATTTGTCAGGGCCTTTTTTGATTCCATATAAATTCTAGGGTTTTTTGTTCTAGTTCTGTGAAAAATGCCATGAATATTTTGATAGGGATTGCATTAAATCTGTAGATTGCTCTGGGCATTTTACCCATTTTTGATTGCCTCCCTCTTATCTTTCCCCAGTTCCAAACTCCTTTTACTTTCCTACAGCCCTAACCTTACTTCTCCAGAATCCCTGTTTACAGATTACTTTAATTGAGAAATGGTATCCACCTGATATGACTCCTTTAGCTTTCTTGCCAGTTCAGAATCCCCAAGTGTCTTCACTCATCCTTCACTCCTCCAGTTTTTATTCACAGGAAGAGCTTTCTTTTCCTCTTTCAAAAGCTAACCATCTCTTTCTATGCCTATAATCCTGTGGAAATAAATTAAGACCAACCATATGAAAAAAGCACAGGCTTTTTATTCAGAGCTTGTTATAATAAGGGAGTCACTTACCATCAGTTACATTTGGTAGAGGCTCAAAGTCAAGCAGAAGAGGGGGAAAGCTTTATAGTGGAAAAAGGAAGCCTTCAGTGTGTCCTTATTGGAAGCTGTTGACTTGGGGATGCTGGAGGTGAGCTAACTTGGAAATGAGGCATCCTACGTGATGGACTAAGGGAGTATATTTATTTCTCTCCAGTTGATTCTAAGTTGGAAGCATGGACAAAAATTAGGGAAGCTATCAGTTATTAATCAAGTCCTGGTTATTTTGGTTGCAGAAGTGATTGTTTGGCTTTGTGGATTGTTACTAGAGACAGTAGTCTGACTTTCTACATGTCTGACCCATACAGGCTGGCTTCTTAGGCTAGTTATTGTAGATAAGGGGTTGGTTTCTTGGTCAGGTTGCTGCACATTGTGAGTCTGAACTCTGTTTTTATATATGATATGGCTTTTGTCCATTTGTATATTTAATTTCTCATACTTTTCATTGCCCACTTACAAAGACAGGCAATATTCAAATCTTGTTCTTTCTCACTTCTTACTCTCTGCTTTGGCAGAAAATCATTCCTCTGCCTCTCGTCAAGTTATTCCAAAATCCCTAGCTCAGACCATGATTCCTCTCTTGTCATCTTCTCTCCTTGTACACCAACTAGTCTAGCTCTTTCTACCCACACAGTGTTAACGTAGAGTACTTAGAACCTTGCTTGATATCAGTTAGGTACTCACTACATGTTATTTTCTTTCTGTTTTGAACCCCTACTTGTGAGAGTATTTGCCTTCTCCCAGGGACCTGGGCTGAGGCACTCCAGCTGCATCTCATTCCTTTGCCCCCTTTCTACACATTCAAGGCCATTTCATTTCTGGAATGGCAGATTTGGCCTTTTAGTGATGCTATCAGCATTTCTATTTTTATGTCATCCAATCATATAAGATTAAAAACTCCCTGTGAACAAGGGTCCCTGTCAGTTTTTCTCTCTTTGTGTCTTATAGTATCTCACGCATCAGGACTGAGCAGCTACTCTTTTTTAATGGGCAATAATTTCCATGTAAAAACAAGGTTGTTTTTAATACTGTTATAATACTGTTTAGTATTAACAATACTCTGTTCATTGAGATAATATGTACTAATCTAGATAAATTTATTATCCCTCCATGGTGGAATTCATTTTGGGAGAATAACTAGGGATTATGAGAGGAGAAACTGAAGGTTATAGATTATATACTTAAAGACTATCATATGGAAGTGGGTTAGAAAAAAGAAACCTCCTGAGGAATTGCTAAAATGTAATAGAGTAGCATATATTTTTCTAACTAGCATTGAATAAATAATGTTTACTAATAATTGGGAATAGAAGATAAATGCCTAATTTTAAATGAAAGAAAAGTCTTCAAATATTTAAATATAGATATTTTTATGCTTCTGAGCTCTACTTTCATTTGAAATGTCACTTATTAACAGCTTAATTTCACCACTGAGTAAAGTAAAATTCAAATTTCCTGAATTATGAGAGATTTGATTAGCACAATAGCCAGGAAGTATCGTTTATATTCCCATAGTTAAAATCTCAAAGATTATTTTTAAAATAATGTTTTGTCTTTAGCATTTAATGTTTAAAGGAGGAAATTCAGGAGAGTGTGATACTTCCTGATGGTCTATAATTACCACTTGGGAAGCAGCAGAAGCTAATTATTTCAGAGTTTTAATTTTAATGAAACTTAATATATGATTAATGATGTTGACATTTCCTGTTGCCAAGTTTGTTTTGCAGAATGATTATTTGAATGTGGTATATATTTTTTAAAAAGTTCATTGAACCCTTACAGGCACAGCTATGTCTGATCATCATGAGTGGCATTGGGCACAGAAAGTACAGCTCCCTTTTCCACAGGTAGCCTGTTTCAGCTGCCTTTGCAGGAAGGACATCTCATAGTGATAGTGAAGAGCCAGCCCTCACCCTGAGGCAAGGGGAACACCGACAAAGGGAGAGGGGGGTAAATTAAAACAAACAAACAAACAAACAAACAAAAAAACCTAGCTGGATGTGCCTAATGCATATTTTTATTTTTATATTTTGCTTATAGACCTATAATTAGAAAAACTTTGTACCTAGAACTTTCAATTACAGTAATTGCCATAATTACAAAGAGTATATTAAAAAAAAGTTTTCAAATAAAAATCTGCTAAAGAATTCACTGGAACTCAGCTTTGGAAGTTGCAAAACTTTTGAAGTTTAGAACAGCTTGCAGATTTAGAAAGCAGCACTGAAGAATGGGGTCATATTACAGAGTAGGAACTTCCACCTGTGGGTCTAAAAGACACAACTGTGAGCAACCAAAGAGTCTGCAATTGAACCTCACCTGCATGCTCGAAGCTCGTTTTCAGAGGTTATTCACACTCGATGTAGCAGTGTGTTTGGACCACTGCACTTAGGTTCAGAAGACCTGGGGTCAGTCCCATTTCTGCCCCTTCAAGTAGAGCAGGTCCCTAAATGAAGCTTCAGCATTCTCATTTATAAATTGATGACGACTCTTCTTCCAGGCTGTCGTGACACGAAAGTCAGTTAATGTCTATGTAGAAAATGGCAACCTGCTTTACCAAGTGAGGTGTTATATCATTCACTTATTTTTTGAGTCACATTCACAAAGACAGTACCCAGTGCCAGAAATATCGTGTTTTGGTATAAACCACATCTGGTGAGGTTTTGACTTTTATAAAAATAGAAATTGTAGTTTGCCAAAGCCACACAAACCACTGAGAGGGTTCAGAGCTCTGGTAACAGAGGTCCAGGTGCAGTGTATGTATGATGCCCAAGAGTGTGCGTGGGCTTAGCATCCAAGAAACCTGAGGATGCATCTCCATTTGACCACCCACTGTGCCAGCTTGGTTGTTTAACCTACCTGTGTCATCTGTAAGGTGACAGTGACGATAATGGTAATGTACCATAGAGTTTTATAAAAGTAAATGAGTTAAAATGTGCGACTTGGTTGACTAACAGGGAGAAACCTCTGTAGTAGGCTGGAGATTTCCTCCCTCAAGGTTAATCTACAAAACTCATCATCTTAGATTTACCTCAGTCAACTTTGCTTGCTTTATTCCTCCCATATCTCCATTAGATTATTCCATTAGATTCTTGCCTTTTTAAGCAACTGTTTATACAATTGAAAAACTAACATACATACAGATGACAAAACTATACAAATGCCGAGTCTTACGATGAAACATAATCTCCCTCTTATTGAAGACTCTGGATCTCCTCACCCAGGGGCAAACACTGCCATGTTTTTGTTGTATCTTTCCAGAATTATGATTTTATATATGCCTATGTGTGTATATGTATATATTCACTTATATACATATATTTATGAGTATTGTGTATATCTGTATAACTCTCCCTTTTTCTAACAAATTGGAGCATAGAGACATGGTTTTGCATCTTGTTTTTGTGCCTTAAACAGTTTTTTCCTGGACATCTTTACATATTAAAATGTGTAGATCCATGGCTGCCTAGCATTCATTGTATGGGTATATAGTTAATCAGTCCTTTATTGATTTAATGGACATTTATGTCCTTTGGGGGTTTTGTTGTTGATGTTTTGTTATTATTTTAATAAGTAATACTGCGATGGATATGTGTGTGTGTGTGTGTATGTGTGTGTATACACATCTAAACATATGTAGGAAGATATCTTTAAATTCCTGGAAATGGATTGCTAGGTCACAGGGTATATTTTTAATTTGGATAGGTAGTACAAGTTGTATTACAAAAGGTTGTATCATTGAGATGTAAGATCACATGTTTTATCCACTCTTGCCAACATTGTGTATTATCAAATTCTTTATCTTTGCCAATCTGATGAAGTAAAAACAAAAGTGGTATTTATTTTCTTTTTTTAAATTATGAGTTAGGTTGAAAATCTTTACCCATGTGCATGAGTCATGTCTGTTTCTTCATCTGTGCCTTCACTGTTTATGTTTTTTGTATAACATAGTTAGGAAAAGAGTGGCTTGATAGAGAACCCAGTAAAACACAGCAAAATATCTGAGACCAATACAGTAATCATCATAAAAATAATAAAAAAATAAGTGACATCACATACAGAGCAAATATATTTTATCAAAGAGGTATAATGAGATTTTTTATCCTTTCTTTCTCATCAAATTAGAAATAAGTTGTAGGAGATATTCATAAATAATTATTGTGTTTTGCTTTTATAGAACATTGAAAATTGATCACATGTGGATCTATAAGATGAACTTCTGTTGCCATAATAACGGCTACTCTGGGCACTGAGGCCAAATAGAAATACAGAGGCAGATTTTGGAGGAAGAAAGAGATGGCTTTATTTTTCTGCCAGGCAGAAGGAAAGACACAGCAGGCTAGCGCCTCAAGAACTGTGCCCCCACCTCCTCCGGAGTTGAGGAAGTCGCAATCCGGGATAAATGATAAGGATCCAGATGATGAAGGTCTTGCATTCTTTTTCCTTCATATTATTTCAAAACAGTCATAGCAGGCATAAGGCTGCCCAGTAATTGGGGGTCCGGCAGTCTGTTAATTGTCCATTTGCCTCTGGTTTATTGGCTGGAGACCTTCTTTCTGAAATGCAAACAATAAATAAATAAATAAAGGAAACTACAGGGGGGATTTGTTACAAGGATCCTGTGGACTGTAGATGCCAGGATGTTAGGGAGTGAGAGGCAGGATGTAACTCACACAGAGTCAAGGGTGATAGGTGCTGAGTGTAATTTACATAGTATCAGGGAGTGAGGCTAGCTTTGTGAAGTGTAAATCTAGTTACTACAGATCGGTGACAGTTAAAGTAAAACAAGGTTTACTCTTTCAGGCCAAGTTCTGTTTCTCCTTTAGCCTGTTCACTGTTCTCTTTGTTTTCCTTGCTCTCAGGAGAAAACAGAACTCTCATTTCTATTTGCAGTGCAACACTTTCTCTGTGATCTCTTTGCTTCAATAACGTTGGCATTTACTACATGAGATGAGCCAGGCTTGTCCCTTGTTATAAATGAAGTACTTTATTCTGAGCACTCTTTTGGAAATGTTGCAGGCTGGGATCTTTAGTTATCTAGCTATTATGCAGATGCTTTCCTGTCTTTAGCATGCAATTCTCAGTGATGCTATTTACTAGTAACTGAGGGTAGAGTCAGCTATTCTATTTTCATTTGATTGTCTCATTATCCTGGTAGTCAGTTCTTGTCACAGAAAGGACTTAGAACTACATTTCCAGTTGGTAGTGGACTGTGACCCTCCACAAATGACCAGTTTTAGATATTATCTGGTTTTGTTATTGCAATTATCACCTCCTGTATACCAAACTATGCCAGCTACTGTGTAAGGTACTTAATATTATCTCACTGACTCTTACAATAAAGCAGATGTTATTAGCCTTATTTTACAGATGAAATGGTAGCTTCAAAATCATCAAATAATCAACCCACCTAGTAAGGGGTCAAGCTGGGTTCAAATCCAGGTCTTGCTTTCTCTTTTCTTATTCTTATGCTCCAAGGGCCACTAGGTTAGGGTTGCTATGGTAAGGGTTGCCCACCTAAGTGGGGAGCAGTGCCATGACATTCGCATACATTGTCCAACCCCTCTACAGTATGGGTGAGCTTGTGTAGCTGTTTCCTCCAGTGCTCAGCTTGCTATCAGCCTTTGCCTCCATACTTTGCCTTTATTTTATCCAATAACATGAATATCTTCCATCACTAGACTTCAGCTGTTGATGCAAACCCACCTTTATTTTCTACACATACTGAAATGGGGTGGAAATGTTTAGATTAAGATTTATGACAACGGACTAAGTATCTTGTGCCCTAGAAATGAGCCCCAGGATGGCATGTAAATTCTGAATCACATCAGTCTCTCACAAAGCTTGCCCACGTAATACTGTGTCCCAGCCCATAGCTCTGGGCTTCTCTCTCCGGACGTCCCCATCTCAAAACTAACCCCCAAGCAGGCCCTGGCCTACTCCTGCCCCCTTCCTCCCATTAGACCCTGGTCCTGAGGTCTCAGCGTGCTCCCTCCAGGACGCACAGCAGACTTCACATAGAGGAGGGGCACTTTCAGTGAACATATTGCTGACTGCTGAAACCTCTCCATTGATTTCACTCCTGGAAAAAAAATCTCCTTCTGAATCTTGCAAGGATTTAAGGTATAAATCCTCATACTGCATTTTTTTAAAATTCAAGTTTGGGTCAGAAAGTTTTATTTTTCTACACAAAATAGAAACTTTCTTGAGGACCTGAGGGAGTTCTGTACAAAATCCTGATGTGCATGAGATTCAAGTCCCCTGCCTGACATCTCTTGACATCCTCTCTTCTACCAGCTTCCATGCTGTGATGTCAGTCTAAATGTCTTCCTGGGACCTAAAAGCACCATACTTTCCTGGGCCTCAGGGCCCTCCTACCTTTTGCTTCCTTAACTGGGTATAGCCTTCCTTCTTGTTTCCATTTCTTGGGTTTCACCTAAGGGCACCCCTTCTGCAGGAGTTTTGCCCTGGCCACCTGGGTCTGCTAGATTACATCCTGAGTGGACCTACAATGCCCAGAGCTGACTGCTCCTATATAATACTTGTTATCTACTGGTGAATACTAAGTATTAATTTATCCAATCTCCACAGGAGGCTTATTTTACAAAATTATCATCTTGAAGTCATTGAAAATCACTATTAGCCAAGTGAACTATAAACATATGTTTAACTTAGTCCGTAGTGTTGTGCTGAGCTATTTTAAATAAAGGCTTTTGTGACTTTTTTCTTTTGTATTGTTATATTTTTAAATGGTCAGGAGCCATAGCTAAGAGAGGGACTCTTCCCCCAACCCCCCCCCCATATCCAGCCCCACCTAGTTTTAACATATTGGGAATATTGGACACAGTGCATCCTAGAGTTCCAAAAGTATTAACAGCAAGTAACGTATATCTCTCTAAATATTCTTAGGTGAATGAATATTGACTTTGGACTTTGGTTCAAGGTAGAAGATTAATGAAAGTTGAGTCAAGGGATGTTTGAAAATGTAAGATACTCTCAATATATTTACAAATCAATCTGGCCTGAAACTATGATATTAACGGATGATTATATTGCTTCATGTCTATTCTGTCTCTTTTCAGATTTGGGCATTAATAATTATAGTCTCAGAGGTCTCAATTTTTATTTTCTCTTGGGAGTCAAGGATATTAAAAGGTCCCCTTCAGAGAACACTCTCTTTTTTCGGCAATTCTGTGACAGGTGGGTTAGGATGAGACTTCTCAAGTGTGTGCTTTATTATTTTTTTCTGATTGGTGGTTTTGGTCTTTACTACAAATCTGGTAAAGAAGGGAGCAGTGACATTTGTCCTTTGATTACACAGTCACCAAATTTTCACTCCATGTTTAATCCCAAGGATGTCATGGAGTGCCTGCTTGAGGCACTAAGTCAAAGCACTGCACACTTATCTGTCTTTTCTTCTAGACTATAAGCTTGTTGGAATGGGACCTCTGTCTTCTGAATATTTACATTTTTGGCAACTGGAACAGTACTGGTCCATATCAAATGTCCAAGTTCTGAGGATGGAAGGAGAGAGGAAATGCAATGCTAAGATAATATACCTGGCCCAGTGCCTCAGACAGAGTGGGTGCTCAAATAAGTGTTAATTCCTGGGAAAGTAGACTAATGGAAGAAAAGAAGAAAAAAAAGCAGTATGGGAGAGTGAAAGGACAATAAGACCAGGGAAAGAAAAGTTTTCAGTCTCCACTGAATTTGCTGAATAAACTTTAGAAAGTCACTTAATTCTTTCAGGTTTCTGTTTTTCCATCTGTAAAATGGGGATGTCATCTAACATGACTTCCAAAATCCCTTCTTCCTCTAGCAATTATATGAGTCTATGAAATGCCTAAAGATTGATATAGTTGATCATATATTTCATGTATGAAAAATGCTGAAATATATCCACAGAATTTTTAAGCTTTTAGGATTATCTGCCAAAGTTCAATTGATTATTGTTTTTTTCAATTGGCCAAATATTTAATGGCCTATTTTGTATAAGGACTATGCTAACACTGAAGATACAAAGAGGAATTATCAGTTTCATCACCAAGAGTGTGGTGAGAGGTGGACAAGTTAGGACATAAGTGCACTGGGGCATAAAAATGCTAAGATGAGTGATGCCCTTCCTGTTAAGAAGTCACAGAAAGGAGCAACTAACTCTGGAGGAATGACAGAGCAGGTAACTGAATTTAAACAATTCCAGGCTTTCCAAATAAGGGCCACAGCATGTGCAAAAATTTGAAGATAAAACCTAAATGTCCATGACAGATGAATGGATAAAGAAGATGTGATACATACATATAATGGAATATTACTCAGTCATTAAAAAAAGAATGAAATAATGCCATTTGCAGCACCAAGGATGGACCTGGAAGTTATCATACTAAGTGGAGCAAGTCAGACAAAGACAAATATAGGATATCGCTTATATGTGGCATCAAAAAAAAATGATACAAATGAACTTATTTACAAAACAGAAACAGACTCACAGACTTAGAGAATGAATTTATGGTTACTAAGGGGGAGGGGTAGGGGGAAGGGATAGATTGGGAGTTTGGGATTGACATGTCACACTGCTATATTTAAAATAGATAACTGACAAGGACCTACTGTATAGCACAGGGAACACTACTCAATATTTTGTAATAACCTAAATGGGAAAAGAATTTGAAAAATAATAGATACATATATATGTATGACTAAATCACATTGCTGTACACCTGAACTAAGACAACATTGTTAATCAACTATGCTCCAATATGAAATAAACATTTTTTTAAGAAGACGTGACGTTGTCACTGAAGAGCAAACATTTGGTTCTGTATGACTGCAGTGCAGAATGAAAGCAGGGGAGAGGAGGGGATGATAGAAATAAGACTGTGACCGCCACGTGGAGGTCATATGCACCATGACTAGGAATTTGGACTTTATTATAAAATTGGGATCCCTGTAATGTCCACAAGAAAATAGACATGACTACATTTGTATTCTGGGGGAAAAATGTTTTTACTCAAAGCATGATCCTAGATGCCTGTTTTAGAATTCCCTGGGTGCTTGTTAAAATGCACATTCCTAGGTTGGAATCTAATCCTATAGAATCAGAATGTCTGTGGGTTTGACTTGGAAACCGACATTTAAAGAAAACACCCTGTTACAACTTACCCAGTGTATAGTGTAGGAACCACTGGCCAAATAAATCCAGAGTAAATGGCAGGGAACTCAGAAGAACACAGATTTTGGAGTCAGATAAACCTTGAATCTCAGCTCTGTTACTTAGTAGCTGTCTTATCACGGCCAAGTTACTTAGCATCTCTGAGGCTGAGGATTTTCCTTCTATAAATGGGTTTAAAAGTACCTCCCTCATGGGGTTTCAGTCAAGAATAGTGGAGATAACATATGTCAAACACTAACATGTTTGGAAGCATATCAGAATCACCCAGAGATGTTATTCAAACTCTGTGCTCCCTAGATTCTGGCATGGGTTATAAAGGATTCAAGAAGCTCCCCAGCTGGTTTTAGTTAGGAACCAATAGGAATCACACAGAATATATTAGTTCTCCTTTCCCTAAGGTGGTGATGGTGAAGGTATAAAAATGGGAAAATTTAAGAGATTTTTTTAGAAGACAGTATCCAGGATTCAGGGGAATTGTCTAAGTGATTCTTAAGTTTTTAGTTTGCATGGCTGCTGGTGTCCAAACATAGCTAGAGAATGCAGTTCTGTTTTGAACATGGTGGTGTCTATGGGTCATCTAAGTGGAGATGTTTAGAAACTGGTGCTCACTAGTGGACAAAGGCCTCAAGAATAAGCCTGGGGAGGTGAAAAAGAGCAGGCTGTCCATGGTGGCATGATCCCTCAGGGATGGGATGGAGGATAAAAAGGGGCCTTATGGCTCACCTCCATGTCAACATCCAAGTTTTCAGAAAAATATCAAGTTAACAAAATTGAAAAGAAAGGAGTGTAGGAAGAAAAACAGGAGAGGGTTTCATTTCAGAAACAAAAGAGAGACTGCCCCACAGTGAAATCAAATAAAACTGAAAGTTTCTTTAAAGCAGGAAACTTGTCTTACCAATGCTGGGTGCTCAAGCCATGGTTGTTGGTCACCTAGTACATTGAGTCAATAGAACCATTGATGTCTTTGGATTTATACTTGTGCCTGAAATACCCCCACGAAACTTCAGAGGCAGAAACTGATTGTTTACTGCCCTTTGAGTGGGAAGAATATTTCCAAGAATCTCTTGCTCTTGAGAACTATTTTATACAAAGAGTTGCTGTTGGTAACCTAGAGAAGTCTGTGTTCTCTGGAGAATCAAAATAATTCTTTTTAGTACAAAAACAAGACCCACTCCTAATGATTTCCTCTTTAGTTAGTTATTAATGATTGAGTATTCACTTGCATCTTTATTTCTTGATAAATTTTGACTGAGGGAAGGCATCCTTCTATGGAGTAAGAATATTTCGGAATGAAGGAATTCACATTGGGAAAGTTAAAATTCTGAGTATGCTGAACTCCATATAGTGGTTTATAACAGATGTAGTGCATGTTAAAACTTATCACTTTGCAATTTTAAAGATGATGTTCTTTTGCCTCCTATTGAATTTGAAATGTGTAGCTTTAATGAGCATTTTTAATGAGTCAGCATATTTGAAATTCCCTATCTTGAGTTTTAGTATTCTGAGTTAATCCATTTAAAACTGTTAACAAGTACTGAGAGATTGTTAAAACATCATGCTGTTCAAGTGCTAATACAAAGAATTACAACTCACTATATTTCAAGTTTGAAGGTACTAAAGAAGATAGATACTAAAGAAGTAGATACTAAAGAAGTCTAATTTATATTGTCAACAGATTATTTGATTCACTCACTTATTTATTCAAAAACTACTTGTAAAGCAAATGAGCTATGATCAGTCATATTTAAAAAAAAACTTGTCTCCAAAATATACACACAGCTCATATAGCTCAATGTCCAAAACAAACAACCCACCCAAATAAAAAAATGGGCAGAAGACTTAAATGGACACTTCTCCAAAGAAGATATACAGATGGCCAAAAGGCATGTGAAAAGATACTCAACATCGCTAATTATTAAGGAAACACAAATGAAAACTACAAAGAGTATCACCTCACACTGGTCAGAAGGGCCATCATCAAAAAGTCTACGAACAATAAATGCTGGAGAGGGTGTGGAGAAAAGAGGACGCTCCTACACTGTTGGTGGGAGTGTAAATTGGTACAGCCACTGTGGAGAACAGTATGGAGGTTCCTTAAAAAACTCAAAATACAGCTACCATATGACCCACCAATCCCACTCTTGGGCATATACCCAGAGAAAACCATACTTTGAAAAGATATGCACACTCCAGTGTTCATTGGAGCACTATTTATAATAGCCAAGACATGGAAGCAACCTAAATGTCCATGACAGAGGAATGGATAAGGAAGATGTGGTACATAAATACAGTGGATATTGCTCAGCCATAAAAAAGAATGAAACAATGCCATTTGTAGCAACATGGATGGACCTAGAGATTATCATACTAAGTGAAGTAAGTCAGACAGAGAAAGACAAATATGTGAAATCTAAAAAAAAATAAAAGATACAAGTGAGCTTATTTACAAGACAGGAAGAGACTCACAGACATAGAAAACAAACTTATGGTTACCAAAGGAGGGAAGCGGGGGAGGGGTAAATTTAGGAGGTTGGGATTGACACATATATTCTACTATATATAAAATAGATAACCTAAAAGAACCTACTGTATAGCCCAGGAAAATATACTCAATATTTTGTAATAATGTATATAGGAAAAGAATCTGAAAAGTATATATATATATATAACTGAATCACTGTGCTATATGCCTGAAACTAACATGATATTAAGTCAACTGTATTTCAATAATTAAAAAAGAAATGTTGAAAAAAATTTTAATTAAAAAAAAAACTTGTATAAAAGATGGAAAGAGATATCTAATAACCTAAAAAGAATATAAGCAAATGCCACTTTTTTTCTAAATTGTGCAAAATTTTAAGCAGAGAACAAGCTGTACTTTTTAGTTTGTTATTTTCCCCCAAGCCAGAGTAAGGGATGGAGAAGGAACTAACATTAATCTAACATTGGTGTGTGTCAGGGACTGTAAATAAATGGTATATTTCACAGGTGGATTAGGCTGAGAGAAGTCAAGTAATTTATCCACACACAAACGGGGGGATAGCTGCCCAGCAGGACTCCAGTCCCTGACCCTCAGGGCTCCAGCACTACCCATGTTTCCACCCCAGGGAAGAGCAATTTTGAGCTACCACAGTCTTATCTTTAGTTTGCAAATACTTAGCAGATGGATTTCACTTTCAGAAACCAGTAAAATCCTTTCCGGCAAACACTTTTGAAAAAGCAGGGCATGAACAGTAAGAGTGATTTGATTTCTGATCAAAAAAAATGCTTTATGACTATGACATTTCTGGCTTATATTTGGCTCTTGAAATAATTTCAAAAGAGTTCCCAGAAAGTTCTGAGAGTTGCAGAATGGACAGGTAAGGGGTACAGCTCCCCAAAGTATAGGTGTGTGCATGTATTCTGCCCATTGGTCTCTACAACAGTCTGGTTTTTCTGTTGCAGGAAGGGGGGGCCCTTCCTGAGGGTGGGCTCTTGTCTAACACTCGGAAATGAATTGTCCAAGGAGACACACGTGCTGACAAGCAAGAGACTTTATTGGGAAGGGACACATGGGCGGAGAGCAGCAGGGTCGGGGAATCCAGGAGAACTGCTCTGCCACGTGTCTGGCAGTCTCAGGTTTTATGGCAATGGGGTTAGTTTCCGGGTTTTCTCTGGCCAATCGTTCTGACTCTGGGTCTTTCCTGGTGGCACGTGCATTGCTCTGCCAGGATGGATTCCAGCAAGAAGGATTCTGGGAGGTTGGTAGGACTTCCCCAATTCTTCCTGTTGGTGGTAGCTTGTTAGTTCTGCTTTCTTTACCAGGACCTTTGTAAGATAACTCATGCAAATGGTTACTATTGTGCCTGGCCTGGGCAGCTGGTTTCCAGCAGTAGTTCCCCTGACAATTCCAGGGCTCAAGAACCTTAAGTCCTGGCCTGAGGAAATGTGTAAATGCTAGCAAGGGGTGGGAATTGTGGAGAACCAGAGCCCATGCTTGCTGGCATGAAAGGATTCAACTGTGTTATTTTTTTAAAAAAACACTATTCAGTCCTCCTGCATGGAGTCAGCCCCATAGACCATTACTTGGATTCCTGTTTCCCAGTTAGAGCAAGCTGGTATGTAAAGGGAGTTAATTCAGAATGTAGAGAAGGTTGGCAAATAATAAACTAGAGTTTGTGCTTGTTTTTTGAAGGATTTAGGAGGACTTTTTAGATGTATAAGATGTTTTCCAGCTTTATGCTCAATAAATGCTTTATTAGCACTACAGATGTACTCCACAAATTCACTTACAGTCGGCCCTCCATGTCCAAGGGTTCTGCATTTGCAGATTTAACCAACCAAGGATTGAAAATATTCGGAAAGGAAAAAAGAATTTCAGAAAGTTCCAAAAATTGAAACTTGACTTTGCAGCACAATGGCAACTGTTTATATAGCATTTACATTGTACTTACAGCTATTTACATAACATTTATATTGTGTTAAGTATTTAAAATATATGGCAGGATGTATGTAGGTTATATGCAAGTACTACACTATTTTACATATGAGACTTGAGCGTCCACAGGTTTTGGTACCAGGCAGGTCCTGGAATGACTATATTTTGTTTTAAGCTACGAGTCATTGAATCCCTTTTGCTTAGCATGCAGGTTTGCTTTTTAATGGAAATGTAGTACTGGATTTGATCATTGTGATGAAACCATCTTGCTTTTTACTCACCTGATCTGACATTATCAGGATTTATTCCCACATCTTGGATTTGGACTGAGAGCTCTTTTTATGTTTTAACTGGTTCTCATTTGTCTAATAGTAATGATGAGGGCTGCTGCTTCAACTGCATTTACAATGAATTGCTTTGTTGAGAAGGAGAGGGTGAAATTGAAATTGGTCATGGTTCCTTCTCTCTCTTTCAGATTTTATTTTTCATTTTATGCATCTGGTGAAGATAAAGATTTTAATGCTTGAGTGCCAAGATCTGACTCTGCAGGGGTGTACTTACTCTCTGTTGAAATACAATGATTTCACAGTATCCTACCTTGAGCATTGCCTTTATCAGCTTCTTTTATCATCAAGTCCTCTGGCTTTTGTGCCTCCTCCTCACCTGCCATCATTATCTTCTGACCTTCTGGGAAACCTCTGATCCTGTGTGCAGAGTCCACTTAAATATTTTAGTGCTAGAAGAGTAGAAACCTTGTAAAAATGTAATTTTTTTTGTACTGTTACACTGGGAGCAAAAGTAAATGTTTTCATGCACTTTCCTACTGAGTTAGGATTTTAGAGTTAACAGACTTGCATGTAGAATTCTGAATGGGGACAGCAGCACCAACACAACTAGAGGAATTCCAGAAAGGCTACAGGCATTGTCAGCAAAAGGGATGGGAACGATCTGTGTGTTCCCTTCCTTATCCAACAACTCTGGTGGAGATCAGCAAGGCACGTTAACTCTCCAGAGAGCAGAGTCCCCTGCTGGTGTTTGTGTGGCAACCCTAGTAATGGGTTTCTGTCTTAAAGACATGCCATTAGCCTTGGGATGTCAGATCCCATGGATAAATTGAGGGAGGTGACTATCAGGTGCCACCTTTGGAAACTACAAAGGAACACTAAGTTAAAGGGAGAGCAATGAAGATAACCGAAGATATAAATCAACCAGCTTCAGCTTTGCAAACGGTATATTTTTAAAACTTTATATTTCAAGGAAGTGAAAAGCCCATCATTTTGTGAAGGTACCAGTGTCATCGACAGCCAACTAAAGTTTTTTTTCCTTCTCCCTTTTTTCAGTTTCCCCCTTTATCAAAAGTTTTTTCTTTATTAAATGAAGAATAAAGCAATTATTTTTAGCGCACAAGAAAGATTTCTGTTAATCAGAATAATCATGACAGTAATTTACTATAGTATCAAATCTTTTACTTATTTGACAACTATTTATTGAGTACTTATTAAATGTTAGGGATAGTTAGACATTATTCAGTAGGACAGAGAGAGGGAGAGAGGGAGAGGCTTGTCCTAGAAGGAAGACAACACGATAGATAGATAGATGATAGAAAAATAGATAATTGTTAGAAAGTGATGAATGCTGTGGCAAGAAGAGAACACAGCAGGATGAGAGCGATAGGGAAGAGGGAGATGGAGGTGCTGGTGACAGCTTTCCTCAAGCATGGAGTTGGTGAATGTTGGACAAAGAGCTGAAGGAGGTAGATACCTGGAGGAAGAGGGTTCCAGGTGGAAGGAGAGGGTGGAAACACACCTGGCATGTTTGAGGAATAGAAGCAGGATTGTGTGGCCAGAGATGGGTGAACAAACACGTCCATTAAATGAGATCATTTATGCTAAGAGTGTGGCAGTCCCTGGCACATAATCAAGGCTCAGAGCTGTGAAAACTCCACTGTACCTTTGGCCAGCTCTCACCCTGCTCCCACTCAGCATAAGGTAATCCAGATGCTCTGTTGATTTTCTAGGTGGTTCCTGGGCTCTTTGTGACATTGGCATTTGTCATGACAGTGTCTGTGTTCTGTCATTTTACATTGCACAGGCAATCTCATCGATATTTTGATGAGGAGTGTCTTTCTGCCTGTTAACCAGAGTAAGGTTTTATAGTGACGAAAGAGAGCCCCTAAATGTCTGATTATGGAATATTTTGTCCTATTCCAAGTAGTGCAAATGAATCAGTTTGAGACTCTCTGATGAGAGAGAATTTTTTCTGCTGCCTTTTGTCAGCCTTTTAAGCAGTGGTTCTCAACTTAGCTGCACACTAAAATCATCTGGAGAATTTAAATAAATAGATAACTGCTACCTGGGCCCCACCCCAAGCCAGTTAAATCCCAGAGATTTTATCTTAAGCTCCCCAGGTGATTCTGATGGACCACTAGGGACAGGAACTCCTGCTCAAGTGACCTATAGGTTGGTGCCAAGTATTGATTTTTGTCTAAAACTTTGGCTTTTGCCTCTTTGTATTATCCTACCTCCCAAGGCCAGAAGACCTTGAAAACTTTCTGTCCACAATTCTTCTCAGTCTTCTCATGCCAGCTTAATTTATGACTGGGTTGCAAACTTCTGGTTCAGAACCAGAACTGGTTTATGACCAAGCTTTCATCTGTCTGTGGCATCTTTCTCAGATGCTCAGGTTGGGAGATGACCATTGAGATGTCAATATGAGGGGCTGCTGAGCGAGGAGTGTGTCAGCACCGTCGTTCCCGAAGTCTTAGCCAGCTCTGCCTTGCTGCCTCCATTACTTCCTTCACATTAGTTAAGCATAATGCTTCCATTTTCATCAGCAGGTCTATGTATAAGTATATATTTACAATGTGCTTTAAAAATTATCCACAAGTTACATATTAGGGTTTTATTTCAAGTGACACTGTTCAACGTGAACCCCCAATTGACCCCCTTAAAATAAAAAAATTATCACCTGCAGTATAATACCATAAATACAGCGTATATTAAAATTTTTGTACTTACATCTCAAACATATCCATACATATCAGTGTGTGTGCATATATATCTTTATATATATATTATACATATATACACACGTATTATAGCATATATATACATATATACACAGTTATGTATATATATTTTATTTGTATTAGTGTATATTTATAGAAATCATGTATAATCACCACAAATATAAATCAGTCTGAAGGTCAGCTGGCCTTTCTTGAGGAAGATCGTTTTTATCCTGGGAGTGTGTTCTTTTTATTGGAGAGGAGGGATGTTAAAATGATGTTATGTTGAAGTTGTAGGATTATTTTCCTTGACAAAATAAAAAGTGGGCAATTCAGTACTGTCCCAAGGTTATTTTTCTTTAATTTTACTGTGCATGATTTTAAAACCTGGTAACTCCAAGTTAGGACTGAAGACTTCTGTATTCCAGGAGGGTTTCTCTGGAGCCCCTCCGGGGAGTTCTTGGTTCAGAGCCTGAGCCCTTCAGGACTACCCAGGGGACTCAGCTCAGCAGAATAGACTCATTTGCTTCCACTCCCACCCCCAAGGGTGTCCCAAGACTAGACATGATTTTACTTTCTAATCTCTCCTAACTCTGTGCTGAAAAACATTGCTTTTCTCTATCCTTTCCTTTCCTTTTCTCTTCTTGATACCTGTTTTCCCTATTTTCTAATTAAAACCAATGTTTCCACTGTTACCAAAAAAAAAAGGATAAATATCTTTTTCTTTACCAGTGCATTTAACACTTCCCTATGGCAGGTACCCCCACAATCCTACTTAGAGATTTGCAGTGTACAAAAGTAGTTCCATGTAAATTAAATGCAAAAATAAACAGCTTGCCTAGCAAAGCATAAGGGCCATCTGGTCATGGAGCTGTCTTTCTTTCTGCCCCTTAGCACACTTGTTTGGGAACTGGCCCAAGAGTATCCAGGTCTTGGCAGTGCTCACTGGCAGCATTTGGCAGGACAACAGAGGAATCTGAAAAACACCTTGCAAACCTCTTCTCCCCACAAAGGAGCATTCAAGGTCCCAGCATTGTACAGAATATGCTCCTTGTAAGTCACCTCCCCTGACCTCTTTTTTATCTGGCAAAGGGTTAGTTTGGACCCAGCCTTTCTTTGCTCACATTTTTCTTCACATCTCCAGAGCACATCCTTTTGTCCCAGGTAGTGCCAATATTATTCCTTTTCTTCTTCTTAGGTAAGCCATTTTTCAAGAATATTCTGATACCTGCATCCCAAAACCCCTTTTCTCAAGCTGCAGATAAAAGCACCAGGAAAAGCAAGCTTTTAAATATTTCCATGACCAGGTACCCAGGACCCCTTTCCCATTAACAACTTATTCAGAGGCACTGAGAAACAAGGGAAGGTGATTTGTCATTGGTCCTCTATCAAAGGGGATGGCATAATAGTCAAGTGGTCAGGCCCTTGACTTTTCTTCTCTCCATGGTACATTTCCTTGGCTAGTATTCGTGATGGCACTTTTCTCAGAAACATCTCATGATTTCCCCAGAATAGAGGAAAGAGTTTATTTTGAACACGAAACATGGCCAAGTTTTTTTTCTTTTTCTTTTCTTTCTTTTCTTTTCTTTTTTTTTTTTGATATGAGATTCTTAGCTGTGGACATATTTTTTTAACTAACTTCTGACCTAGTTCATAATATTATCACCGGAATCAGAGCTAACCAAGAACACGGTTCTTGCTTCACAAGATTGAAAAATAAACAGGACATAAAAATTTTTAAATAAAATCACAGTATATTCTGAGATGAGGTAGTTGACTTCACTTTGAGCTTTTCTTTATAACTGTTAGAATAAGAGAAGCAGGAAGGAGGATGGACTTACATTTTTCTGGAGGAAAAAGCATTGGACAAATTGTTGAATATTTCCCAATTATAGCTTCATTATTAAAATAGTTTAAAGTTTGTAATGTTACCTCAATGTTAATAATAATAGCATTTCTAACCAGAGATAAATGTAAGTCATAGAACGAGGGAAACTAAAGTTGAGAAGAAGCTTAGAAGTCATCTCATCCAAGGTTTTCCCGGTACAGGAGACCCTTCTTCCCAGGCTTAACTGAAAGCCATGAATGTCTTTTTGGCTGTCTACAGTGATTGATAGAGCACACTGTTTCCTGAGGCAGACCACTCCACTGTTGGATGCCTTTGTCATCAACTATATTGAAAACAAAATGGTGTCTTTGGAATTTGCAATAAGGCACTGATTTTAAATGAGCTAAGTGCTTAAAATACAGTAAGTCATTTAATGATCAAGTAATAATTATAAGTGGTATTTATTGCATGATTACTATATGCTATGCTAGACACTGTGATAAACACTTTACATCCATTATGTTACTTATTCCTTACATTGGTTCTATGGAAGATGATTCTTTCCCCTTTCCACACATAAGCAAATAGGCATAGACATAGAGGAGGTGAGTAATGCACCAAGATAAGCCTGGTAGAAAATGTCTGTGACTCCGCCATTGGTTGTACTTTTCGCTTCAAACCTATTAGGCATGTGTTGAATTCCAGTTTGCAAAGAAGAACTGAGGCTCACTTGTCTAATTGTCCCAGGTAAGTGGAATTTTAAAGTAGATCCCTCTGATTCTAAAGCATATAATTTATGCCAGAGTAATTCATCATGGAATCAGCAGAGAGGATCAAAGAGAATGAAAAGTTAAATAATACATGCAAAAAATTGTCAGTGCAGCTGGAGTTGAGTACCTGAGCACCTCAATGCCAATTAGAACTGCATTATTTCAAATTAGAAGTATGAATCCCAGAGCTACAAGGAGTGTTGAAGACTCTCCATATACTAGGTAAGTGACTCAGCCTGAAGAGCAGAACTGCATTTCCGTCTGCATTTCCCCAATCTAGCATAGTTCTTGACCCATAGTAGGTACTCACTGTTTGTTTACTCAACAAATACATCTACCAAGAAATTTACAATTTATTAGGCAACTATTTTGTACAATATTATTTGTTAAGTTCTACCTAATTCCAAAAGGAACGTAAGGTGCCATCCTTTCCGATACAGTTTTTATTTGAGTCATCTGGTTTCAAATAATTAGTTAAGTTTTGGAGTCTACCTTACAGTCTTTTGTTTTTTCTGTATGAAAACCATGGCAACATGGAGTCCAGGCTACAGCTAATGACTGTGAGCAGGGGAAAAGCACCATCTCTGGGATTTTCAGTCATTCACAGCAGTCATGGCAATGCTAGCTGCATATCAGAATATGTAAATCCTCACGTAGGTAACTAAATGCTTGACCAAATCATGCATAACATAATAAAGAAAATTTACTGCTCTTCTATGTGTTGTTTTTGATTGCATTTAATTTAGAGAAATTATACAGTATTTCTGCAGAGAAATTTCAATGTTTTAATTTTTTAAATGATTAGACTTTAAAATGTGGTTTTTGTATCTTTTGGCATACAAGAAGGGCTAATGAAGTTACTCTCCCAACTTAGAAAGACAGTTTGTGATCAGATAAATTAGTAAAACAATCAAAATTAGGAGCAATCTGTTGGAGGGAGCCAAGAGCTCTATCTGCAAATATATAACTGAATGGTTTAGACTAAACATCCAAAACTCCAATCAGGGTTGATCAGGGTGTATTTTCAGCAAAGCAGAGCTATTATGTGATTGGAATTTCAAGTAGGAAATTGTATTTTCTTGGAGGAAAAGTAAGAGAAGGTATAGGAAGGAAGTCAGTCTACAGTGGAAACAGAAGCGACACAAAGGCAAGCCCTGGTTAGGAGGGAAGGGATTTTTTTGTCAAGGCAACTACAGACCTCTTTGGCAAGTTAATTCCTGTAGTGGGTGAGATGATTCAAGCTATCTTTGGTGAGAGATACTTCTGAAGACTAATGATCGCTACTTCTTACTGACTCCATTCTTACATAAGATGTTCACTTTTTGATCTTCTCTGTAGCTTGTCACCAGTGAGGATATAAATTTGCCAGAACTACCTGTTCATTCCAGGCTGTGGGAGATTAACACAAGGTTATTTGACTTGAATCTCTTTGAGCTTGGCCAATGTAGTTCCATAGTGGAAAGCATCCCAATTTCAATGTGCTAACCAAATCAGGTTAGCACATTGGGATAATACAACCTGCCCCCAGGTTGTATTATCCCAAGGTGGTCTTCGAAGATAGCTTTGCAATTCACTGGTTTAGCAGTGTCTTCCCAGTACACGGCCGGTGAAGTGTGTTCTCTAGAAAGAACTTATACTTCTTTATTATGCATGATTGTGTTAAAATTAAGCCTGACCAGACCTATATTAAAGATGAAATTTATATCTGTGTGCAGCTTTCTTACATTGCCACTAGAAAAACTTCTCTAGACCTTTAGATAGGTGATGGGAATGAAAACTCCTCATAAAAATTGTGAATAAGCATGACTTAGAAAACCTAAAACATGGGAATAAAAAAAATCTGTTTCAGATATTTAATAACATCTACCTTTAATGGATAACGGATACAAAATAGCATTATAGAAGATAAACATAGATTAAGCAACTATCATTTGTAGCTGAGGATGTGGGGGTTATGTAAAGCACAACACTCTGCCACTTACCATAAAGTCTCCCAGCAATGGAGATAAGGAAGATAAGGAATGTAGTCTGTGGTTATACTATTTTTTATGACACTGATAGTGGGCCAAAATTTTTTGAGCTTTTACTATATGCAGAGTGTTATGCTAAATATTTTATTACATCATCTCACTTAATCATCTTAACCCTGCGGAGTAGCTTCTATAAGGAACTGGTGCTTAAGGAATTATGTAATAAGGACATCAGCAAAGTGGCTGACTAGAGAACTCCAAGTCCTCTGGTTTCCATAGAAACATCGAACAGAAATATCAAATAAATAACTAAAGACTGGCTAAAGTAATTTTATAGGGGCTCTCTGAATCAAAGATCTATAGCAACCAAGTGAATGCCCAGTCAAGAAAAACTGGGTGTTTCATGGTGTTTTTAAGTCACCCTTGCCCTATCCTGTCCCAAGCGTGGCATGGTATAGTTTGGGGGAAGTGGTAGCCCAATTTCCAATTCCTTTCCACAAACTAGAGAGCACAGTGGACTGAATTTGCAATGTTCTAAGCTATCTGAGGGCTGCCTGAGGGATTGATCTCTGTTTTGCTTAACTAGAAGCTCAGTGAGCTAAAAGCAGTACCATTCAGATCTCAGGCTAGAAGAAGACACAAGAAACAGCAGGCATGGCTTGTGAGAACCACAGGGGACTACAGACTCACAGACGCCTGGGGCAAGAGATAATACAATAGAACAGTTAAGGCCTGATGAAGAAGCAGGGATAAGACCCTTCGGGAAATTGAGACATTTAAAACCAGCCATTTTTATAGGGGAATCAGAAGAAAAGGAAAGAAAAGAAAAGAAAAAAGCATCATATACACAAGCCCAGGGAAGATGCATTACAGAAAAGGCCTGAGAAAATGTTGAATCTTTGTACTGGATTGATTTGTGAATGTCTTGCCCGGCCTGGAGGCAGTCTGCAAAGACTGGGAGAGGTGACTGTTTTTTCAAATGGCCAACTTTCAACAAAATATCCCAGAGCATATGAAGAAACAGGACAACATGGGTCATTTAGAGAACCAGATGAAACCATCCCTGAAGAAAAATAGTCATCAGACAAAGACATTAATAGAATTCTATTAAATATGCTCAAAGAACTAATGGAAATCAGAAAAATCATATATGAACAAACTGAGAATATCACCAAAGAGATAAAAATTATAAAAGAGAATCAAATTCTGGAGCTGAAAAATACAACTGAGTTGAAAAATTCATTAGAGGGGTTCAACAGCAGACTTCATCAGGCAGAAGAAAGAATCAGTGAGCTTAAAGACAGGTCATTTGAAATTATTAAGTCTGAGGAGCAAAAAGTGAAAAGAATGAAGAAAAGAGAACAGAACCTGAGAGACTTGTGGGACACCATCAGATGGACCAATATGTGCATTATGGGCATCTCAGAAGGAGAAGAGAGAAAGACAGGGACAGAGAGATTATTTGAAGAAATAATGACTGAAAATGTCCTAAATTTGAGGAAAGATGAGGATATACAAATACAAGATGCTCAATGAACTCCAGGTAGGATAAACTCAGAGACTCAAACCAAAACACATTGTATTCAAACAGCTGAAAGCCAAAGACATATAATCTTGAAAGTAACAAGAGAAAAGTAATTTGTCACATACAAAGGGTCCTCAATAAGATTATCAGTGGATTTCTCAGCAGTCATTATGTAATTTGTCTGAAAATGAATGGCTAAGAGATGGTAGACTTGAGCACAAGTCCATCAGTATAAGGCTTGTTCTCTTAACCAATGGTTCTCAAAGTGTGATCCTGGGCCAGAAGTATCAGCATCACTCAGAAAAGGCCTGAGGAAGAAAACAAATCTTGATAAACTGGTTAGAAATGAAAATTCTCTGCCTCAACGCAGACTTCCTGAATCAGAAACTGTGGGAGTGGGATGCAGCAATCTATCTTTTAATTAGGCCTCTAGATATTTGAACTGCTCTTAACCATTTTATTATAATGGATGTGCTGCTTTTAAATGCTTGAAGGTTTTTTTCCTCTCTTTTTTATAGTGGAAGCATAGTTTTATAGGACTACAATACACTATCTGCAATTTTGAATAGTAAAAAAATGCTACAAATGAACTTATCTACAAAACAGAAGTAGAGTTACAGATGTAGAAAATAAACTTATGGTTACCATGGTGTAAAGGAGGGGAGGAATAAATTGGAAGATTGGGATTGACACATACACACTACTATTTATAAAGCAAGTAACTAATAAGGGCCTACTGTAGCACAGGGAATTCTACTCGATACTCTATAATAGCCTATATAGGAAAAGAATTTAAAGAAGAGTGGATATATGTATATGTATAACAGATTCACTTTGCTGTGCACCTGAAACTAACAAAACATTGTAAATCAACTATACCCCAATAAAAATTTTTAAAATAAGAAATAAAATTAAAAAAAAAAAAAAAACCTCTAAATACCAAAATAAAATTTCCTTAATGACTTGTGATGGCAAAATCTTACCTAAACTAGCAATTGACTACTAAAGGTCTTTATCCTGCTTAGGGTGAATATTCATATTTTCACTGTAAAGATATGAATCTGTTTAATTACAGGGGTTGCCCCCAACTCTGCTAACCATTATTTCTATTGTATAACCATTATTTTATAACCAAGTATTTTTGTTTATAGTAAATACACTATAAACAAACATGGACCTAGGAGTTTCAAGTAAAGATTATGGGTCAGTTTGGTAAATAAAGAGCACTAGTCAGCAGTTCTGGAAGCCTGAGTTCAAACTGGTCCCAGGTCTGCCACTGGCTGGCCCTGCTACCTTGAAGAGCAATGAGGTCTCTCTCTCTACCTCGATTTCTTTCCTGTTAAACTAGGGACTGAAGTAGTAAATCTCACAATCTCTTCCATCACTATCAGTGGGCACTATATCCTGAGTACATATTCGTGATATTTTCTTGACCCTTATATTTCAGTTGCAGATTACTCTTTATTTGATACCAGAATGCTATCCACCTGCCTCTTCTTGTCTTGGTGTATAGAAGCTAAGTGTTCTGACCACATTTATTCATATGAATTGAAAAAAGGAAACTTTTTGCTTCCCTAGAGAAGCAGTCACTATTATTTGTGTTATAGGAGAGAGCTAAGAAACAGGTGTGACACGTTTTTTTAAAGGCACTGTTACAACCCTTTAAATTCAGGAGGATTTGATTCTACTAAGTACGCTAGAAGAGAATAGAAAGAATCTCAGTGGTCTCTGTGGGAAGACATCAAGAGACAGGAGTCACATATGTATGTGCACCACTTGTAGAAGAAAGAGAGTGAGACAAGTATCAAAATTATGGACTATCTGCTCACAGCAGTGTGTTTGGGGAACATGAGACTGGGCTGAAAATCTTGCTGCAGTGGAGTCTCTAGTACTTGACAACATCCTGCTGCAATTACTTATGCTGCTGACTTACTTATGCTCCAGCCACACAGGAATGCTTTTGGTTTAGAGCCCCTGCTGAGGGTGACTTTTTGCAGGAAAAAAATAAATCCTATAACCAAGTAAGCTTTGACATTTAAGTGTGGACACTAAGAAACCATTGAGAGTGCTATTATCCGGATTCAAATTTTGCATGGTACATTTTGCCTTTTATTATGGCAAGATGTTCTTTGACCTTCTCCAGGTAAAATATTTTTCCACACTATAAGAATAAAAAAAAATACCATATTAAATAATAATAAAAGCCTTGGAAATTTCCATTTCATCCTTAAACTTGACCAGTGTCGGGGAGGAAGAAATTTATCCTCTACCCTTTCATGTTCTTCTGACTGGTCTAAGAATTAAATTGACAGACAGATTAACAGGAGAAACTCAAACAAAAGTTTAATAACTTTTATACATGGAAGAGACCAAAAAAACTGAGTAACTCACCAAAAATGGCTGAAGTCCTGCCCTTAAATACCATCTTCAGTTAAGGACAAAAGAGGATGTTGGGTTTGAAACTTTAAAGTGGAGGAAGGCATTTCACATGGAGATGGAAAAATACAAATGTTTTGGTAAATAATGTTTGTTGTGCCATACGGAGACAATGGGATACAGAATGGACTCAATGTCTGGGCCCTGCCAAGTTTTCCCCACCACACCTACCCCATATTCTTTGCAGCTGGTGATGGCTCTGTTTTGGTAAAAGGCCCTATATCTAAAATTTTTCAGGTAGTTATGGGAAAGTCAAAGTTTCTTTTATTTTTCTGAACTTGAGTGATTAGGCTATTATTATTTTCCTATTGGATAAAGATTAGGGAGTATATTAAAAGATTTTAAATACTTAAAAATGACTAATTGCATAAGTGGTTCCTAGTAATAATAGTTCAAAAACATTAAGATGTTTAGAATTTCATGTTCTTTTTTCCTCATTTGACATACTTTAAACTGGAAGTATATTGCTTACATTTAACTGTGACTTCATTATATCAGCAAATTATTTCTCATATTACATATAATATAATTTGTAATAAGATTAATGAGTTTAAATAGTTTTCTGAGTTTTAAAATGTATAATTTAGAATTTTAACTCTAGAAGGGATCTTACATTGTGTCTCTGGGCCCCTCAACATTTTATAGGTTAGTGAAGTTGTTTTCAAAGAAACAGTTTGAGTAGAGGACGGACTCTGGCCTAGAACCAAGTTCTTGTGACTCGCAGTATAGCATTCCTTTTCCTAAACACTAATGTCTCCTATGCAGATTCTAGTTATGCCTTATGAATTAAACTTCCAAGGTTAGAGAATTTCAGAATTGAAGCTTTTCATAGACTAGTTGTAATGACTGCAAATAAAAATAGAAGGTGATTGGAGTCTATAGCTTCTAGGATGTTACTTAAATTAAAAAGTTAATTATAATGTGAATATTAATGAAAGATTTATTGCTCATTATTTAAAATATTTACATATGTATAAACAACTTAATAGAAAGCACTTTGATGTTCATTTTCTTCTGTCTATAATACCTAATGACTCTATCATACTTTATAATAGAGCTCATAAGTTTTAAAATATATCTAAATTCATCAGGAGTTCAAGTAGAGAAATTATATCCTTTGGAGCATTGAACACTCTTTTAAAGGATTGATAACAGCTGCTGGAGAAAACTGAAGCTAGATTTGGCTAATTAATGTGGTCCTTTCAGGATTAAAAATCCATCAGTGTGTTAATGGAGTATAGACAGTTATTAGTAGAGGTAATAAATATGTGTTTATTTATTAAAGGACGATGGAGGAGAAGCTCATCAATGTTTATTAATGATAGGACTTCACTCTTATCCTTACCCAGTCAGCACCAGGGCTGGGTTTGCACGGTTGTTTTTGCACAGTCATATGCACACACAAGAGAGAAGCTTCCAAGGGGTACATGTTGAGAGGGGCAGATTTCCTCTGGTACCAAAATCTGATTCTGCTACTAACCAGTGACTTAGGGCCTCTTACACTACTTCCCCAAGCCTCACTGTCTTCTTCTTAAGGATAGGAATAGTAATACCTGTGTCACAAGGTAGTATGATCATGTCTGCAAAGTACGTAGCACATGGACATATTAAATGGCAGCCTTTACTATCACCATCACCATCGTCATCATCCTCTTTTGCCATTTTTCAATATATGGATGCATTAAGAAAGAAAACAGTCTCTCCTGTGTGTCTCCTCTACCACCCATACAGAACACTTCACTTTTGGTCACCAAATGTGTGGGGGTTTTCCCGTACCCAGCAATTTTGTGTGACATCAGCTGAGTGTCCTACAATTTTAGTCAATTCTGACACTATCTGGATATGACATCAGATCCCACAGGTTAAGGGCTCAGTCCCACAAGACTGCTGCTCGCTTCAATAACAAGTAGTAGGTTTCCAGGTTACCCACAACTTTTGTCCAACTTGGCTACAAATTGGAGGTTCTCATGACCTCTTCCCCCTTGGATTCTGTTGTTTGCTAGAGCAGCCCACAGAACTCAGGGAAGCAGTTACTTATGTTTATCAGTTTGTTAAAGGATGTGATAAAGGATGCAGGTGAACAGCCAAATAAAAAGATACATGGAGTGAGTTCCGGAAGGTTCCCAGGTACAGGAGCTTCTGTCCACATGGGGTTGGGTTGGGCCACTCTCCCCATACATGGATGTGTTTAACCCACCTGCTGAACACCCCATACTGTTGAGATTTTTACTGGAGGCTTCATCATATAGACATGATTAGTCATTAACTCTTATTTTCAGCTCTTATTCCTTCTCAAGAGAATAGAGGGCAGGGATTTCAAAATTCCAAGCTTCTGTCATGGCTTGGTCTTTCTAGTGACCAACCCTCCTCCAGATACCCAGCAAGTGTCACCTAATTAGAACAAAAAACACTACTGTCACCCATCCTATCACCTACAAGGGTTTCAGGAGCCTTGTGACAAGAACCAGGGGCAGAGACAAATATATATTTTTTTCTATTATTTCACAACAGATATATGGATATTCATGGGCATATTAAAATAGTTTCTAATGTTTATGATTTTGCTCATTTACTAATTTCAGCTTTTTCTAAGTTAAGCACTAATATCTTTTTGGCAGATAGAGATCAGCTATGCAAATTAGAAGTTCATGCAGCTCCACATGGTGCTGCATGCTGCTAAAATAGTTAAAACATAGGAAGATGTGGCTTAACATTCCATGTCCAGACCACATGCACTGTTAGCACCTGGAGTTTCCTTTCAGTGGCGTTTTGATCTCTCACCAGGAGTGAATCAGCCATGCAACTGAACTTTGCCCTTTGAACTGGTAATGGTAAAAGAGCAAATGGCAGCTTAGCCAAGGGCCCACATCTCATAACTCCTTGATTCCTCTTCTGGAAAGCTTAATGTGATTTCTCTATCAAAAATTGAGTTAAGCTTTACCTGAACTTAATGTTTTCAGCCTGTACCTTTTAGGCATTTATGTTTGTGTACAAAACTATATGTATGTTTTAACAAACTTATATTTCCCTTGGTATGAGTGGGGTTTTCTGTTTCTTACATAGTGAGTGAGTTTTTGGGGGAACCATATTTGAATTTGAATTTTCTATGTTCTTCTCTTTGATTGAGGAGAAAATGCTTATTTGTGCAGGCAGGGGTTACATTCAAAATAACACTGGTTAGAGGCCACCACTTCTTGCTTCCAGAGCAGTTTCACAACTTGACTTCTGATCCCTGCCAAAATGATCCAGTTGCATCTAAAGGATGTTCCATGTGAACCACAGGAATTCCTTGAATGTGAGCTTTGTGGGCTGGACGTGGTTCAGGATCACAGTATCTGTGTGGCCCATTGTAAAAAGACCAAATGCCACATTTGTTTAGGGGTACAAGTCTCAGCCCCCAAACTCATATTTAAAAGAAATTCTATTTATATCATTAAATGAGACACCAAATCCTCCCCGACCTGCCTGACTGTGGGCTGGCAGGAATTAGCCTCAGCACTGATTGCCCAAGGCTGTACGAATCTCAGAGTCTTTCCTAGCAGCAGATCATCTGGAGGCCCCTCTGATAATGCGTTTGTCTTCTCTGGTTACCACTGGAATCCGTCGGTACAGCCTCATGTCTATTCTACTCCTGGAACTGGTACAGGTGGAGCCCCAGGGCCTAGCCTCCAGTCTCCTTGGGTGCAGACTGCCACCTCTGATCCCTGGGAATGTGCTGTCTTCTCAGGTAGGTCTGGGACCAGCTGGTGGATCTTCTGCTGTTTGCAGGACCCATGGGCTTCTCCACCCTCTGTAGGCATGGGGACTCTCTCCTCTCTACCTTAGGGACACACAGTATCATCTCTTCAACAGCTCAAGATTTCGCATAACAAAATATAGAAAGGAGTGTAGCTTGTGTGCAGCCTCTGCTTTTGGCTGTGGACCAAAGCTCTATTCAGGACTTCCTCCTGACTTCCTCCAGATGAATCAATGAAGGACATGCATATATTAATAAACTGTCCAGTTCTGAAAGGTCCAAAAATGGAAAGTTGGTAAGTTTGAGTGCATATGCAAGAAATATCTTAGTTGTAGAAAATAGCGGCTGGTGACAGTAGTCAATCCTGGGGCAGGGATCTGGAAGACAGAGTGACCAGGAATGGAAGCAAGAGTCTTACTTACACTAGGGATCATCTGTACTGTTTGGATTTTTAACCTATGCATGTAATGCTTTTTTAAAAAATATCTGGAAGTTTCCTTGAATCTTAAAAAAAAAATTAATAGATTTGTCATCATCATCTTTCACCTTGGCTCTAGACTATTGTAGCAGTCTTCTAATCGGTCTCCTACTGTGATTCTTATCCACCATCAGCCTTTTCCCCACAAAAGTCATTACAGAATTGTCTCATTTTCTTTATTATCTCAACAGAAGAAACTTAAACCATGTTTGGACTGTGAAAAGACACATTTAGAAAAACTATTTTAAACCTCTGGAAATGGCAAGTGTTCTGCCAGATGATGCTGACTGCCCTTGGTGGACCTGAAATATAGCAGCCAAAATTGTCTTCTGTGCTGGGTGGTTGCACTCTGCAGCTAGCAGGGTCCCCTGCAGAGATATGATGATTTAAGATTGTGAGTTACCATTGCTCTGCTCCAAAAGAGCCACTTAGTTGACACTTTCCCTACTTTTCAAAAGCATTTTTTGGTTCTAGAAGAAGTGTCAGCTATATACAACTTTCCTAAACAAGAAGCTGCTGTGTCCCTCTGAGAATTCCTTCCAGGTCTGCTTTCTTGCAAGGATATAAAGAGCCTCATTTAGGCATAGGAGATTCACCCCAGAAACGGGGTTGGATTCTTCAGTGGCCACCAGGCAGAGTCTCATGTAGTTGGTGTCAGTGGGATGCACGTCAGTCTGGCATAGCCCATGGTGGGCAAAGATGAATTTGCCAAGTAATGGGATTTATTAATGTGGCTTCAAATTCTGAGAAATTCTGAGATTCAAGTTAGAGGAGGAAGGAAAGGGGGGAAAATTGTCTAAACACCACTGGCCTGAACAGTGATAGATCAAAGTTGAGCTGCTTTGTTGTTACCAGGTAAGATTTTCCTGTCTTTTCCTTGGCACTTACTTTGAAAACTAGTACTAGAAATAATTGATTCTAAGTTTTCAATTACTGAAAATTTCATTCTGCTTTAAATTAAAGAGACAACTTTAATCTAAAAAGTAGATGAATCAAGAACTTATTTTAAAATAAAACCAGGGATAAATACTGAACTCTACAAAGTTGGACCAATGTCCTATATCTTTTACCAAGTAGTGTTTGGGAGTCCTAAGATGAAATTTAAAATCATTAAAAGTTTCCATTCAATGTATTCCAACTTTAGAAAATAGTTTTTATCCATTTCAGAAATATATTTTAACAAATTTTGAAATAAAAATTATTTTCTGGATAAGTTTGGGGTAACCAGAAAATGTAATTAGCTTCATTTCCTAGTTGGCTTCAAAACTGTAACTTCAGTTTTATACGGTCTGCAATAGCAGTTGTTAGTAGCTGTCTAGAGTACTAACCTGAGAGAGATTTCAGGAGAGTAGGTACATAGCTGGTGTGCTTTTCAGCACTTGGAATGGAGCTGATCAGAAATTTGACCCTTCATAAATATCAGTTGAGTGGGGCATGAATAAATGAACCAGTATCATTGGACAGAATATGTCCTGAAATTTGATTCAAAGAGTATGATTGAAGTAGTGTCTTTTTTACTGAAGTATGGTAGATTTACAATGTTATAATTTCAGCTGTACAGAAAGTGATTTAGTTATATGCACATATATATTCTTTTTCACATTATTGTCCATTATAGGTTATTACAAGATATTGAACATAGTTCCCTGTGCTATACAGTAGGTCCTTGTCGGTTATTGATTTTATATATATAGTAGCGTGTGTCTGTTAATCCCATACTCCTAATTTTCCCTTCACTACCCCTTTCCCCTTTGGTAACCATAAGCTTGTTTTCTAACTCTGTGAGTCTGTTTCTGTTTTGTAAATAAGTTCATTTGTATTATTTTTTTAGAAACCACATATAAATGATATCATATGATATTTGTCTTTCTCTGGCTTATTTAGTATGATAATCTGTAGGTCCATCCATGTTGCTGCAAGTGGCATTATTTCATTCTTTTTTATGGCTAAGTAGTATTCCATTGCAGATGCATACCACATCTTCTTTATCCATTCATCTGTTGATAAGTTTGCTTCCATGTGTTGGCTATTGTAAATAAAGCTGCTATGAAGATTGAGGTGCATGTATCTTTTTGAATTAGAGTTTTCATTTTTTCCAGATATATTCCCAGGAGTGGGATTGCTAAATCATGTGGTAGCTCTATTTTTAGTTTTTTAAGGAAACGCCATACTGTTTTCCATAACAGCTATACCAATTTACATTCCCATGAACAGTGTAGAAGCGTTCCCTTTTCTCCTCACCCTCTCCAGCATTTATTATTTGTAGACTTTTTGATGATGGCCATTCTGACTGGTGTGAGGTGATACCTCATTGTAGTTTTGATTTGCATTTTTCTAATAATTAGCAATGTTGAGCATCTTCTCATGTGCCTATTGGCCATCTGTATGTCTTCTTTGGAGAAATGTCTCTTTAGGTCTTCTGCCCATTTTTTCATTGGGTTGATTGTTTCTTTGATATTGAGCTGTATGAGCTGTTTGTATTTTGGAAATTAATCCCTTGTTGGTCACATCATTTGCAAATATTTCCTCCATAAATATCAGTTCAGTAGGGCATGAATAAATGAATCTGTATCATTGGGCAGACTGTGTCCTGAAATTTGATTCAAAAAGTATGGTGGCAAGCCCACTCACTACCCAGGTGAGCGCCATGGCCCTCTGGCTTCTGCTTGCCTGGCTGAGATGTTGGGACTTGTCTTTGCTGGGTAGCCCCAAAAGCAGACAGGAAAGAAAGGCTTTCTAATTTGCTGGTAGAGGGTTGAGTTTCTGAGTTCACACAGGTTCTGGAGCACTGGCTATCTGTGCAAACTTCAGTGTGATACAACTCAGGACCTGTTGCAGCCCATTCCCACCCCACCTTTGCTGGGCCCAGGAGGTGCAGCCCAGGCAGGAACAAGCTGCCCTCTGCTGCCTGACACATAGGTGATTCCCCACCTCCCACACTTTCCACTTCCTGTGAGGTGAAACTTCAGTGCCAGCACAGCTGTGTGCAGCTTGGGGAACTCCCAGCAGAGGTTACATCTTGTATATAGAAGAATTAGGACAAGAAACCTAAAGGGAAAAGAATATAAAATATCTTCAAGGCCATCTGATCCTAAATATGATGCCCCAGAAATTTGGGACAGGAGCTTTTGACCATCCTAGGTAGGAATGACATGAGTGCACCAGGGAATGCAACAAGAGGGAAGGCCATGTGAAGACACAGTGAGAAGGCCACCATTTGCAAACTGAGAAGAAAACTCTCACCAAAACCAACCCTGCTGGCACCTTCACCTTAACTTTCAGCCTCCAGAACTCACCCTTTAAAAATAAAAAAATTAGTGTTACCCCAAGGGGGAGGAGCAAGATGGCAAAGTAGAAGGATGTGAGCTCACCTCCTTTCATGAAAACAACAAAATCACAACTAATTACTGAACAACCATCCACAAAAAAACACTGGAACCTACCAAAAAATATATTTTACATCCAAAAACAAAGAAGAAATGAGATGGTAAGAGGGGCAAAATCACAACAAAATCAAATTGCATACCTGTGGGTGACCCACAAACTAGAAAATAATTGTATTGCAGTGGTTCTCCCACAGGAGTGAGAGGTCTGAGCCCCACATCAGGCTCCTCAGCCTGGAAGTCTGGCATCAGGAGGAGGAGACCCCAGAGCACTTGGCTTTGAAAGCTGTCAGAGTTTGATCGCAAGAACTCCGCAGGAATGGGGGAAAGAGAAACTCCACTCTTGGAGAGTGCACACAAGGTCTTATGTGCACTATGACCCAGGAAAAAAGCAATGACTTAATAGGAGCTTGGATCAGACCTACCTGCTGGTCTTGGAGGGTCTTCTGGAGAGATGGGGAGGGCAGCTGTGGCTCACTGTGGGGACAGAGACAATGGTGGCTGTGGTTCTGGGGAGTGCTCATTGGCATGAGCCCTGCTGGAGGCTGCTATTTTCTAACCAAGACCTGGGCCCACCCAACAGCCTGTAGACTCCAGTGCTGGGATGCCTCAGGCCAAATAACCAACCAGGTGGGAATACATCCGCACCCATCAGGCAGCCTAAATCTTCCTGAGTTCACAGCAGCCCACTAAACACACCCTTTGACATGGTCCTGCCCACCAGAGAGACATGGTCCTGCCCCCACCAGTGGGCAGGCACCAATTCCTCCCCAAAAGGAGCCTGCATAAGCCTCTTATACCAGCCTCATCCACCAGGGGGCAGACAGCGTAAGCAAGAGGAACTACAACCCTGCAGCCAATGGAATGGAAATCACAATCACAGAGAGTTAGACAAAATGAGATGGCAGAGGAATATGTCCCAGATGAAGGAACAAAATAAAACACCAGAAGAACAACTAAGTGAAGTGGTGATAGTCAATCTACCTGAGAACGAGTTCTGAGTAGTGATTGTAAAGATGATCCAAGGACCCAGGAAAAGAATGGATGCACAGAGCAAGAAGGTACAAGATGTTTTTTAGCAAAGGGATAGGAAATATAAAGAACAAGCAAAGAGAGGTGAACAATACAATAACTGAAGTGAAAACTACATTAGAAGGAATCAATAGCAGAATAAATGAGGCAGAAGAACAAATAAGTGAGCGAGAAGACAGAATGGTGGAAATCAAGCTGCAGAACAGAATAATGAAAAATGAATGAAAAGAAATGAAGACAGTCTAAGAGACCTCTGGTACAACACTAAATGCATCAACTTTCACATTATAGAGATCCCAGAAGGAGAAGAGAGAGAGAAAGGGCCTGAGAAAATATTTGAAGATATTATAGCTGAAAACTTCCCTAACATGAGAAAGGAAAGAGTCACCCAAGTCCAGAAAGCACAGAGAGTCCCAGGCAGGATAAAGCCAAGGAGGAACATACCAAGACACATAATAATCAAATTGACAAAAATAAAGGAAAAGAGAAAAATATTAAAAGCAACAAAGGAAAAGCAACAGATAACATACAAGGGAATCCTCATAAGGTTATCAGCAGATTTTTTTAGCAGAAACTCTACAGGCCAGAAGAAAGTAGCATGATATATTTTAAATGATGAAAAGGGGAAACCTACAACCAAGAATACTCTACCCAGCAAGGCTCTTGTTCAGATTTGATGGGGAAATCAAAAGCTTCACAGACAAACAAAAGCGAACAGAATTCAGCACTACCAAACCAGCTTTACCACAAACACTAAGGGACCTTCTCTAGGTGGAAAAGAAAAGGCCACAATTAAAAACAAGAAAATTATGAATGGGAAAGCTCACCAGTAAAGGCAAACATACAGTAAAGATAGGAAATCATCCACACACAAATATGATCTCAAAACCAGCAATCATGAGAAGAGGAGAATACAAATATAGAATATTGGAAATGCATTTAAAGTGAAAAGAACAGCATCTTAAAACAATCTTGTTTATATATAGACTACTATATAAAAACCTCAGGGTAACCACACACCAAAAATCTACAATAGATATACACACAAAAAAAGAAAAAGGAATGTAAACACAACACTAAAGTCATCAAATCACAAGATTAGAGATCAAAAAAAGAAGGGAAGAAAAAAGACCTAGAAAAACAAATCCAAAACAATTAACAAAATGGCAGTAAGATCATACATATTGATAACTACCTTAAACAAAAATGTATTAAATGCCCCAACCAAAAGATATAGACTGGCAGAATGGATACAAAAACAAGACGCTATATATGCTGTCTACAAGAGACCTACTTCAGATCTAGGAACACATACAGACTGAAAGTGAGTGGATGGAAAAAGGTATTCCATGCAAATGGAAATCAAAAGAAAGCTTGAGTCGCAATACCCATATCTGACAAAATAGGATTTAAAATAAAACTGTTACAATAGATAAGGAAGGACAGTAAATAATGATCAAAAGATCAATCCAAGAATAAGATATAACAATTGTAAATATATATGAACCCAATATAGGAACACCTCAATATATAAGGCAAATACTAATAGCCATAAAAGGAAAAATCAACAATTAGACAATAATAGTCGGGGATTTTAACACCCCACTTTCATCAATGGATCAATCTTCCAGACAGAAAATCAATAAGGAAATATAGGCCTTAAATAATACATTAGACCAAGTGAATTTAATTGATATTCATAGAGCATTCCATCCAAAAGGAGCAGAATACATATTCTTTTCAAGGGTACACGGAACATTCTCCAGGATAGATCATGTGCTGGGACATAAAGCAAGCCTCGATAAATTTAAGAAAATTGAAATCATATCAAGCATCTTTTCCAACTACAGAAATGCTGTGAGATTAGAAATCAACTACAAGGAAAGGACTGTAAAAAAACATGAATACATGGAGGCTAAACAATATGCTACTAACCAACCAGTGAATTACTGAAGAAATCAGAGAGGAAACCAAAAAATACCTAGAGACAAATGAAAATGAAATCATGATGAATCAAAACCAATGGGACACAGCAAAAGCAGTTATGAAAGGGAAGTTTATAGCGATACATTCTTGCTTAAGGAAGCAAGAAAAAACACAAACAACCTTATACCTAAAGCAATTGGAGAAACAAGAACAAACAAAACCCAAAGTTAGTAAAAGGAAAGAAATCATAAAGATCGGAGCAGAAATAAATGAAATAGAGGTGGAAAAAATGATAGGGAAGGTCAATGAAACTAAAAGCTGGTTCTTTGAAAAGATAACAAAATTGATAAACCTTTAGCAAGACTCAATCAAGAAAAAAAGGGAGAGGGCTCATATCAATAAAATTAGAAATGAAAAAAGTTACAATGGACACCACAGAAATACAAAAAATCATAAGAGACTACTACAAGCAACTATATGTCAATAAAATGGACAACCTAGAAGAAATGGACAAATTCTTAGAAAGGTACAATCTCCCAAGACTGAACCAGGAAGTAACAGAAAATATGAACAAACCAGTTGCAAGTAATGAAATTGAATCTGTGATTAAGATATTCCCAACAAACAAAAGTCCAGAACCAGATGGCTTCACAGGCGAATTCTATCAAGCATTTAGAGAAGAGTTAATACCTATACTTCTGAAACTATTCTAAAAAATTGCAGAGGGAGGAACATTCCCAAACTCATTCTGTGAGGCCACCATCACCCTGATACCAAAACCAATCAAAGATACCACCAAAAAAAAAAAAAAAAGAAAGAAAGAAAATTTCAGGCCAATATCACTGATAAACATAGGTGCAAAAATCCTCAACAACAACAACAACAACAAATAGTAAATAGGATCCAACAATACACCAAAAAGATCATATACCATGATCAAGTGGGCTTTATCCCAGGGATGCAAGGAGTTTTCAATATCCGCAAATCAATTAGTTTGATACATCATGTTAACAAATTGAAGAATGAAAACCATTATGATTATCTCAATAGATGCAGAAAAAAAGCTTTTGACAAAATTCAAAACCCATTTATGACAAAAACTCTCCAGAAAGTGGACATAGAGGGAACATACATCAGCATAATAAAGGCCATATATGACAGATCTACAGGTAACATCATACTCAGCTGTGGAAAGCTGAAAACATTTTCTCTAAGATCAGGAACAAGACATGGATGTCCCCTCTCACCACTTTTATTCAACATAGTTTTGTGAGTCTTAACCATGGCAGTCAGAGAAGAAAAGAAATAAAAGGAATCCAAATTGGAAAAGAAGAAGAAAAACTGTCAATGTTTACAGGTGACAGGGTACTATACACTGAAAATCCTAAAGATACTACCAGAAAACTATTAGAACTCATCAATGAATTTGGTAAAGTTGCAGGATACAAAATCAATACACAGAAATCTGTTGCATTTCTATACACTAACAATAAAAGATCAGAAAAAGAAATTAAGGAAACAATCCCATTTACCATCACATCAAAAAGAATAAAATACCTAGGAATAAACCTACCTAAGGAGGCATAAGTACTCCAAAAACTATCAGACGCTAATGAAAGAAATCGAAGATGGCACAAACAGATGGAAATATATATCATGTACTTGGATTGGAAGAATCAATATTGTCAAAATGACTATAATTCCCAAGGTACTCTACACATTCAATGAAATCCCTATCAAATTACCAATGACATTTTTCACAGATCTATAACAAATTTTTTTTTAATTTGTGTGGAGACACAAAAGACCCTGAATAGCAAAAATAATCTTGAGAAACAAAAAAGGAGGTGGCAGAATCATACTCCTTGACTACAAACAAAACTACAGTAATCAAAATAGTATGGTACTGGCACAAAAACAGAAATGTAGATCAATGATACAGGATAGAAAGCCCAAAGATAAACCCACACACCTATAGTCACCTAATCTATGACAAAGGAGGCAAGAGTATGCAATGGTGAAAAGACAGTCTCTTCAATAAGTGGCGATAGGAAAAATGGACAGCTACATATAAAAGAATGAAATTAGAACATTCTCTAATACCATACACAAAAATAAACCCAAAATGGATTAAAGACCTAAATGTAAGGCCAGATACTATAAAACTCTTAAAGAAAGACATAGGCAGAACACTCTTTGACATAAATAGAAGCAAGATCTTCTTTGACCCACCCTCTAGAGTAATGAAAATAAAAACAAAAATAAACAAATGGGACCTAATTAAGCTTAAAATATTTTGCACAACAAAGGAAACCAAAAAAGAAAGAAAATAAAAAGACAACCTCAGAATGGGAGAAAAGTTTTGTAAACAAAGCAACTGACAAGGGATTAATCTCCAAAATATATAGACAGCTCATGCAGCTCAATAACAACAACAACAACAACAAACCAACCCAATCAAAAAAATAGGTGGAAGATCTAAATAGACATTTCTTCAAAGAAGACGTACAGATGGCCAAAAAGCACATGAAAAGATGCTCAACATCACTAATTATTAAAGAAATGCAAATCAAATTCTGCAATGAGGTATCACCTCACACCAGTCAGAATGACCATCACCAAAAAAGCTGCAAACAATAAATGCTGGAGAGGGCATCAAGAAAAGGGAACCTTCTTACTGTTTGTGTAAATGTAAATTGGTACAGCCACTATGTAGAACAGTATGGAGGTTCCTTAGAAAACTAAAAATAAAGCTACAGCTACCATATGATCCAGCAATCCCACTCCTGGATGTATATCCAGAGAAAATCATAATTCGAAAAGATGCATTCACCCCAATGTTCATTGCAGCACTATTTACAATAGCTAGGACATGGAAGCAACCTAAATGTCCATTGACAGAGGAATGGATAAAGATGTGGTACATTTATACTATGGAGTATTACTCAGACATAAAAAAGAATGAAACAATGCCATTTGCAGCAACATGGATGGACCTAGAGATTATCATACTAAGTGAAGTAAGTCAGGCAAAGACATATTATATGATAATGCTTATATGTGGAATCTAAAAACCTGATATAAATGAACCCATTTATAGAACAGAAACAGACTCACAGAAAACAAACACATTTACCAAAGGGAAAAGGTGGGGGGAGAGGGATACGTAGGATGTTGGGATTAACATATCTACACTACTGTATTTGAAATAGATAACCAACAAGGGCCTACTGTATAGCACAGGGCACTCTGCTCAATATTCTGTAATGTCCTAAATGGAAAAGAATTTGAAAAAGAATAGATGTATGTATATGTGTAACTGAATCATTTTTCTGTACACTTTAAACTAACAAAACATTACAAATAAACTATACTCTAATATAAAATCAAATTCAAAACTATATTGAAGAAGATTGTATCTTTTGCAAAATAAACGAGTAAATAGAGAAAAGAAAAAACACACAAACAAAAAAACTGACTGTAAGAGAATAAATCCTAACAGAAAGGGACTCTGCTTGTCTATCTAGAATTTACTGTTGTGGATATCACTCCCCAGGGTATTTATAGACTTGATTTATTGAAGATTCATTAAGAATGTGGGAAGAAAATTCCGTTTTGTACCTCTGCCTGTGTTTTTTGCTTTGAAAATTGGAAGTGACAGTATTTCATTGTGGTTAAGAGGATATATTCAACAATCATACTACCCAGGCTTCAATCTGGGCTCCATCACTCACTAGCACTTGGACACATTACTTAAACTCCTTTATGTCTCAGTTTCCTCATCCCTAAAATGGAAATAATTACAGTACCTGCTTCTAAGAATTTTTGTAAACATTAATTAATGTAGTCAGTAAATCTAACATAGTGCCTGACCCAAAATAAGCACTCAATATATATTGTTCAGTTAAATTATTAATGGTAACAGTATAATTACTATTTTGCCAGATGTCAAAGGCAAATAACTGCCTTGAATATAAATTCATTTTTCCGTTAGACCTTTTGCATTTTATCCATTTGTTTTCAATCATCTTGCTTCCTACTGTGTGTTTTAACTCTGAGTACAGTGTCATGGTCTTTTCATCCATGAACTCCCTACTTCTTTGTTCACATCTTATATTGGTAAAATATCAAAAGGTAGGTGCACTGAGTTGTACCTTTTTCTTACTTCTTTTGTCTTCATCCTCTCTGGGCTCCTTTCTCCTCTGATGGTTTCGTCCTTTCTAGGCCAATATCAGAAAGCATTGAGCCAAGGACAAGTGTGCCTTTCTGTCACTATAGATGTCCTTGCTGACATGGACAAAGTGGAGTGTAGAGTGTGGAGCACTTTCTCCTCTTCTCCAGACAAAGTTCAGATCTCAATCCAAGCTGAACTTCCCTCTAGTGCAGCAGCTTCTGCTCTTAAATATCACTCTACCTTTTCCCTCCATAGACCCAAAGTATGTGGAGAACCTTCTCAGATAAGATCAGGACCTAACCTAGTGTTGTGAAATACACATGAGCTCAGACAAACCTAAGTTTAAATCCCTGATCTGTAGCACTCTATCCAGCTGGGTGACACCTGGCCACTGGGAACCTTGCTCTCTTTGCCTCCAAAACTGAGAGCATGCCTATCTCAATGTTTCTTGTTGATTGTGATGTGTAATAACACCTGTGAAAGTACATTTAAACTTTAATATACAAAGAAAGGATAATAGCTATAATAATATTTCTACTGCCATACTGCCTCTCTCCATAAAGAAAAGCATAGTTGTTCTTCACTTAATACAATTATAGACCAGGAATTAATGAGGCTTTAGTCTGAACTTTCTAGATTTATACAAACAAGGATCTGCTGTTGTCAACTCAAATTCACTATCATGTTCTCAGCTGTCATTGTCTTTGAAAATTGATTTAGAAGTTAATGTAATTGAAACATCTGGTGACAAAAAATAAGAAAATATTGAAAAACTGAAAGAAACATATCAAAAGAATACAGGAGACAACATTCAGGGGTCTCCACTGGCAACATATGCAACAATTTGAGCATCACAACATAGATTATAGCATTTTTTGAATTAAAAAAAAAGAATCCATGAGTGCATGCTGATAAAATGCATATCTTCAAAAAAGGAAAAAGATGTGATGGGAGAAGAAAACGATTTTCCTTAAAAATATTACCAACCAACACATATAAAAGGAATGATAGAAAATTATCAACCAGTGTAATAAAAATAGATTCAGTTAAGAATGGATGGAAGCCAAATCATTGAGTGAAATGTTGGCATAGAGAATATTCGTGCCATCTAAAGATACTTCTGCACAAATCATTTATTAGTTATAGAGAGAAGGAAGGTCTTGCTGAACTGAAAAAATCTGACAGTCCCTTAACCAAGTGACCAATCTTAACATCACCAGTAGTGGGACAACCCGATATCATGTGCCACCTCATATGATGCACTTTGAAGGACACATTACCTATGTACTGTTCCTACTAAAATTACTTATCCTAAACCTAATTATGAGGGAACAACCAAGCAGATCAAATCCAGGAGTATTTAGCAAAACAACTGACCTTCTGACCTTCTGAACTGTTAACATCATGGTAGACAAATTAAACAGGAATAGGCTAGGGGACTCTCCCGGACGTGACAATCAAGTGCAACAAGTAAACATTGAGTGGATCTTAGAAAAACAAACAAGCAAACCAACCTGGAATAAAGGACATCATTGGGACATTTGGGGACTTGTGAATATTAGATAATAGGACCATATTAATGTTAAGGTTACTATGTGATAATTGTATTTCATTTTTTTAGAAACGTGACCTTCTTAGAAATGCATGCTCAAGGTTGAGAGAATTATTTCACGGTCTGTCACATTACTCTCAAATGGTTTACTAAAAATTTAATATATGTATATGCATATATAATCTTTCTTGAAATAGAGTTATTCACTGTACTATTCTTGCAACTTTTTTGTGGACTTGAAATTTTTCAAAAGTTGGCAAAAAATTGTTAAGGCAAATCCCTAATTACTTTAATATTCAACAATGTTCTTCCCTATGCCAGAGTAAGAATGATTGGGATCCTGTTAGCCATCCAGGCCTACCTGGTGTCCCTTCTGCTATCGTTCTCAAGTAAACTCACCTTGACCCAATTCTTGGAAAAAATGAAATGTTGACTGAAATAGAAAATGCACAACATGAGAGCAGTGAGTTTCAGTTTTATTTAGGGACTTACTGAGGACTATAGCCCAAGAGACAGATAGTTCCTTCAAAAAGGCAGAGGGAGAGGCCAATATATATGTGATTTTGGCTAAGGAATATGTATAAACCAGCACACATCTTGGTAAAAGGTTACTGCTAGTCTTGAGGAACAGATATCTCAATTAACTATTTTAGTGCTTTTCTAAGTATTGGAAGATGCAAGAGTCTGGGTTCATAAAAAACTTCTCCTGAAAGATACCTAACTATTTAATGGCTTGTTTTGCCTGTTTTCCCAGGGCACAGGGTGCCTCATTCTGACCTTTGCCCTGAATTCCTTTCAGGGTGTAATGTAAGTCAGGGAACTGCAGTGGCTAATGACTTAATCCTTGTAGAACCAGATGGTGAGTAACATTCCTTCTGTTACAGAAATATATATCTCAATTATATTAAAGCAAGCTCACACAGGTCTGTATCAACTATGTCCACAACCAGAGATGGCCAGGGAATCTACCACATGAGTAGGACGGCATCTTCTACTTCAATGTCAGAGACTCCAGTGTCTCTTTCGGAATATTAACATTTGCCTTGTCAATCCTGGGCTTTAATTATAACCAGATGACCCACAATAAGGGTACAAAGCCTATCATTTTGAGTGCAAAATTAATTGTATTGATGAGCCGCAGCCATCTGTTCAGCTTCTTTGATTAATGCCATCAGATAGCCAAAATCTGAAGAATGACTGCCAAACACCTATGTGGATCATCAAGTCCTAATAACTGATCTATGGCACTCGGCAATGAAAGAAAGCTCACATTCTCTCTGAGATGTCAAGTAGGTCCTAGATATAAGATTCTTTTAGCCAATCTATGTAGATTTTTTCTAGCAACTGTGCTTATCAGTTTGAGAACATGGAGAGATTTTTTTTAATTATAAGTTTTCAGACTGTAAGTTACTTTAAAAATATATCTATTATTTATATCACTATGAAGCAAGCATTGAGCAAAGCACTTTATTTACATTGATTATCTCCTCTAATTTTACAACTTTTTTTTTCCAAAAGTGGAAACAGATTTAAA